>NC_081415.1:616645810-617306435 GCF_030272615.1 Cryptomeria japonica
TCACCCCCTTCTCAGTATATTTGTGTGCTTAAAAATTAGGATTAGAGATACATTCCTTGGAGAAGTTTAATAACTTGAGGTAGATTTAAGATGACACACACAACAATTAAAGAAGGTATTTATTCAATATCACCTTTGCTTGATGGATTCAATTATGGTTTTTGAATAGCAAGGATATAAAACTATTTAATGGCTTTAGGGTTTGATGTTTAGAAATTTATTTCAAATGATTATGAGATTCCAAAAATTTCTCCAAGAGGTCAAAAAAGGAGAGCATGCAAAAATAATGCAAAAGCAAGAAATGTTATTTTATGTGGTTTATCTAACTCTGAGTTTGTGAAGATAATGCACTATAGGATCATAAAAGAGATTTGAGAAAAGATTTAAAATACCTATGAAGTTTATGATAAAGTCAAGGAAGAAAAAATTTAGACCTATTGAGGACTATTTGAATGTTTGAAGACAAAGGAAGAAAATATCACTACATACCTCCTCTGAGTTGATGAAGCTATTAATACCACCAGAGGACTTTATGAATAATTAAAAGAATCAATGATTATTAAGGAGGTACTTAAATCCCTTTCTTCTAAGTTTTATTCAAAATTCTCTATAGTAGAAGAAGCCAAAGATCTAACTAGTTTAACAATGGATGAGTAACACGGGATTCTAACCACATATGAGATGAGTATTGTGAATGATAGAACCTGAAGAAAGGAGGAAATTTTTAGGGCATCAGAGGAGAATAAAGATTCAGATTACAATGAAGCTTTGGATCTAGAAGAAGAATATTTGTGATGAAACTAAAAAGAGATTCTGGAAAGTATAAAGGTAAGTTACCATTTAAATATTTCAAATATGGATAAATTGGACAAATGCTTCAAACTATTACTTCAAAATACATAGTGATAAGATATAAAACATAAGAAGAGGAATGGATTTTTATGTTGAGGAAGATGGCTACTCATTCGATGAGTATGATCAACATACCTCCAAAAGTGAAAGTAAAAAGACTACTCATGATGATGAAAACTCTAGATAGGGATTTAGAGAATGTGTTTTATAGAAATGAAGAAGAAAATGCTGAAATGGATCTTGAAGATGAACTTCATTGTGATCATAGGGAGATCAAGAATCTTAAGAAAAGAATTGTGAAACAAGGATTATAGATTTAGAGGATAATATAACCAAAGAAAAATTAGAGAAGTTGATCATAGATTTAAAATTTTAGTTGGAAGAAGCAAAAAGGAGAAATGATGTCATAACAAAAAATTTAAAAACTAAAGAGAAAGACCGTGAAAGACTTAAGTAGAGGTGGAATCCTTGATAAACAATTTGGAAAAAGGAAAAAACTAGTTGAGCAATAATTTATAGTTTGGAAAAAAGTAATGAGATCCCAGATGAAAAGTTATATGAAGTAAAAGAGAATCATACATCAAGGATCTTATTAGATTCAATTAAAAGTAGGTCAATAAGACTACTAAGCGTTTTGTGAAGACAATTGAAAAAAATCCCGATCAGTATGGCTTTAGAAGTTAAGGATCTAATCAATCCACGGTGACTGAAAAATTAAAAATGGGAAGATGAAGAGTTCATCCATGGTCATAGACACAAGAGAAGATTCAAAATATAATTTATCTAGGAAGACAAGCACATAATATAGGTTCAATTATTCTTTTTTTGGTTACTATTTCAATTCCTATAATTATGGACAGAAGATAGTAGATTGTATAAGACATCCTACAAGGAAGAATAATTTTGTGAAAAAAATGCACGTACTCCTTTGATTGATTCTCATATCATATGTTAAAAGTGGAATAAATTTGGACATATTGCGAGATATTGTAGAAGTAATTTTGTGAAGGCCTCTAAATTGGATAGAAAGGAAAGCACCTCTACAAATAAGAGGAATGTAATCGATAAGGTGTGGAAAATAAAGAAAGAGGAATAGAAATATTAAAGATCAACAATTTCTCATACCACATTACATGCACACATGATGAAGTCTATGACAAGTGCTACAATGCTTCATTGACTATAGAAGAACGTGGAATCAAAGAAGAAAGTATTAGTAAGCCTATTGTGGAAAGTTGCAAAATAGAATGTGACAACTTTAGTGAGGTCAAGGAAATGGAATTCCTTTTGGGACAAAAAGAAGAAATATGGGTATCATATAAAAAGACAGAGTATGATAATACAGTTAAGTATTTCAAGCAAAAATAGAGAGACAAATATATCCCTGAAGGAACACAATGGAAAACTGAGAGGGGGGAGGTGAATCAGTGGTAATAAAAAACTTTAAATTTTATAAGATCTAAAATCTAATCATAATAATCATAATAATATGAGCAGAGACATAAAAACTATCAACACACATACACAAAGAGAGAAAACTCATAACACAAGAATATACAAGGAAAACCCACGGTGGGAAAAACCTCAGTGATAAATACTACTGGAGTCTACTGCTATAATCAAGCCTCAATAGTAAAATTGATTACAATGTTTAGGGCACCAACCCAAGGAGAACCAACCCCTGAAGTTTATGGGGACCAATCCAAAGGAGTACTGAAACCTGTAGTTTATGGGAACCAACCCAAAGGAGCACCAACCCCTAGTTTTATGATCACCTACTCAAAGGAGCACCTACCCTTTCTCTGAGCACGCACTCAGAGATATACAATGAATATACATTACAAATACAATTTAATCACCTTGTTACAAATGAGGTTTTGTAACACCTTGCTGGTATGCTCTTATTCTCTGCTCTCTGCTTTATGCCTTCTTATTTCTGAATTCATCTATTTGATCTTTGCTTGATTCAATCCCCCTTCTCTACTTCTCACAGTGTGTATAACTCACTATGTTATTTGCCTCAACTCTGCACTCTCTGGTTGCTGGTATGCTCTAATCAATCTCCCTTCTCTACCTCTCTGCCTTGGATCTGCACCCTCAGATCTTTCATATCTGCTTCACTTTATCTCAATCTATTTTCTTTGCAAATTACTTTACTATTATTCTGCTACATACTTCACACCTTAGCTGATATAATATCTCCTCGTCTCTCTTTTCTCTACAACTTTCCTCTGCCTTGTCTCTTTTTTGTAGTCACATCTCTTTTTTCCTCTTCTCTTTAACAACCCTCCCACACTCTTTCTTCGAGTCTATCTCTGCTCTCTATCCTATGCACTCTTCTCTTTAATCACTCACCTCAACTTGTAATATCTATTCTCCTCTTTTCATCATTCTCTCTACTTCTACTTCCTACTGCATCTAATCTCCTCTTTCACTTTTATATTTTTTTGCATACAAATTTTTTGTAGTGTTATTGACCACCCTGACTTTGTGTTATTGACACCTAAACGCTTTTTTGCTGCCCCTTTTTGCACTCTCTGTTTACTACTATCCTCTAATTTTGTAGAGCTTACCTTTTTTGCACGTCTCCAACAAATTCTCTCACTTCTTCTTTACCTCAACTCTCCACTTACTTAACTTAGAGGCAATCTATGTGCAACAAGATTTTCCCTCCAAAATAGATATTCAGAAAAATCTTTTTGAGCTCCTAACAAATCTATCTAGTAGGCTGATTTACCACCATCATTCATTGCACCATCTTCAATCTTTAGAATGATCTCTAAATTCAGATTACTATTTTTAGTAATTTTCACCTAACTATAGCTGTGATGTCTTGTCAATTGGAGGTATTTCAAATCTTTTTCATGGTGGTGATATCTTCTTTTTGAGCTTCTTGAGCTACTAAATGATTTTCCCCCTTGTCGGTTCATTAGACGCCTTCTTTCAACAATCTCTAAAATATAATTTGATTTTTCATGCAATCCCCATTTCAAAAATATATTTTTAACTACAAATCTGCCCAAGATTTGTTTCATTTTTTGTTTACAGCTCAATCTGAAAGATCTTCTTTCGATACATGTGCTCTTGGCTTTAATAATCAATAAAAAATTCTGTACACAAAGCATCCACATGCCACTCTTGTTAGCAGCAAAGAGGAGGAAAAATGAGAGAGGGGGTGCATCAATTTTCATCGGATCAACAAACTTAATAACAAATACAAATCTAATAATCTGTAGTAATAAAAAAGATAAGGAAATTGAATGCACAACACACAACACCAATATTTTGACATGGAAAACCTGGTTAAGGGAAAAAACCACGATGGGAACCTACCCACAATAAGATGATACTTTGCAGTAGTATATTAAAATATTACAATGGGGAATGCACATGCATTCAAGCACACTGCTCAAATACAATGATTGAGAAGGCTACAACCCTCAGGGAAGTCTCACTAATTTACAACAAGATTCAGACTACAATCTAGATGGAATGAATTGAAAGAATAACATCTTCAAATGCCTAATGACAGTTCTGGTTAAGCACAAATGTCTGCCTTGCACCACCAATCTCTACTTAATCACAATGCTGAAGGATGAATCACTTGATCACACATACACAAATCTCTGATAATGCAGACACAACCATGATACCTAAATTACATGAATATTTCACCTATTTATATAATTAATCAACCTTGACAACAAGGTCGGCTAAACCCTCAACTCACAAATACAAAATTACATCACATGATACAAAGATTCACCACCAAACCAATATAATTATTTAAATGACATAAAATGGACCTAATTCAAATTCCCAAACACTTATCTCCACCACAAATCATGCCAAGATCAACCACAACACGCTACACCACCAGGAAAACCACATAACACACAAATAATTACCAGTTAATACAAACCATAAAAAAATTGCACAATGATCGATGAATATCATCAAATCAAATAGGACATGATTAGGAAACACCAAAAAGAACACTAGACTCATTAGAAATAGTTGCATCAACACCACTTATCAAATCTTCTTTGATCAACATCTGAAACTCAATAATACTCAAACAACAATAACTATCACAAAGAAAGATAACTTGGAGAGAACCAAATCACAAACTATCTCAAATGAAGACACACAAGATCATCCTAAACAATATCCCAAAATCTCAACTCAAGATCTAATCACACTGGAATATACCAGAGGAAATACTAAACTCTACAAAATAGTGTTCAACAAAACAAAACTGCAAAACTGGATCATAAGATCTTCCCAATTTTCAAACACCAGAGCAAATCACATGAATATGTTGACATCAATGACAAAAAAATATACTAGTAATAGAAATGGCCAACAATCTCCAAAAAATCTACCATTTGGTGAATGGTGGGACCCATCTTCGTAACCACCTGAACATAAAATGTCCATGTGTGAAGAAAATCCATGGTGGATTCGTAGGCCGCGATGATATGTTCTGCAGGTCACATAACACGCATCACTAAACAACCAAACTGATGTAAAGGGTGATATTAAACTTCACTCACCATTTCCCTATCAACTCATAGGGTCTTTATTCCTATCAAACACGATAAATTGCAGGGTCTATCAACATGTTCTCCCTTCATCAACTCCCTAACCTAGCACATGAGGATGCTAGGTCTATCCTTGAAGGTAGACAAACTCTACTCCACCCTCTACTGCAGTACCTAATTATACCATTAAAATAACCCTAACATGACCCATTCCACCCTAAAATATCTACAATATAGTGGAATGGTATTCGTTCATATTATGGACTTTCAAACTTCTTAAGTTCCTAGATTCGAACTCTTCCTGTCACTGAAATGACAGAAACTATGAACTTTAACTCGATACACTTGCAGACTCAAATGACATTAGAGTATAACACACTTAACTAAATTGGCATTCAATGTCTGTTTTCAGTCCATACAGTCTGCATAAGAAAAAACAAAAAAGAAAGGTGTAGAAAAAACCGTTCTCAGTACAATAGAAAATGAGAAGTCTCTTATTTTCCGTTCCTTCAGTTTTACATCAGCCATGTAAAAAAAAATGACCCTGCGTCATGTTTTCTTGAGGCATATAAACAACAAAAAATTTGGAGATCAACAATCATACCATGATTGTTGGTGTTCCAGCTACAGTCGAATGGCCATCTCCTTTTCAGTTACAAGATATACCCTACAAGACTAAATCCGAGGAAAACAAAATGGTCAATATTGAGCTTATTACAACCAAAGAAAATAAATTCCCTAAAACTACAAAAAATTGCCAAGTTGGTGCTCCTGCAACATACACCCAGAGAGGAAAAGATTTCATTCTCCTGATGAAATGAGGTCTTCAACTTTGACTCCATGTTGGTTAATGTCTTCTTCAGACATCCAGGTTGCATCCTCATTCGGTAGACCAAGCCATTTGATCAAGTATTCCTTATACTCCTTCCTTCTTGTCCTCTTCACCACCTTGGAATCTAAGACAACTTCAAGATATATCGATTAGTTAGATGGAAGATATTTAATCCAATCCACATCTTCATCCTAACCTACAATAACATGTTCATCTATTTCCTACCTTGCAACAATAGCTCCCCTAAAAGGGTATAGATCAACCACATTAAAAATTGGCGAGATGACAACTCCTTGTGGGAGTTCTATCTCAAATGCATTATAACCAAACTTGTGTACAATCCTGCAAGGGCCAATCTTTTTCATCATTAACTTGGTGTATTTACTATTGGGAAGTCTTTCTTTCTTGAGATAAGAAAACACCATATCCCCAACCTTGTATTAGACATATTTCTTTCTCAAATTTGCACTCTCTTTATACTTTTCCACACTCTTCTTTAAAGTCTCTCTGACCTACTCATGGATATCTTTCATGGTTACAAAAAGTCTTCAACATGTGCACTTCTTTTATACAATCCACTTATGTCTCTCAGCCCATAGACTCCTCTTGGATGCATTCCATAAACAACCTCAAATGGACTTCTACCAATGCGATGGTTGACTGAGCCATTATAGGCATATTCATCTTGTAACAAGATCAAATCCCAAGATTCCTTATGTTCCTTTGTCAAACATCTTAACAAATTACCCAAATATCTATTCAGAACCTCAGTTTGCCCATCTATTTGAGGATGGTAGCTAGAACTAAAGGTTAAATTAGTCCCTATCTTTCTCCACAAGGTTCTCCAAAAAATTACAATGAACTTGGGATCTATGTCTGATACTATAGACAATGGCAAACCATGAATTCTGAAAATCTCTCTAAAGAACAAATGTGCAATATGAGAGGCATCATTAGTTGTCTTACATGCAATGAAATGTGCCATCTTACTAAATCTATCCCCTACTACATAAACACTATCAAACCCCCTTTAAGTCCTTGGTAGTCCCAACTCAAAATCCATACTTGTTGACTCCCATGGTTTGCTTGGTATGGGTAAATGTTGATACAAACCAACTTTGGAACTTGAGTCCTTAGCCCTTTGACATATCATACAAATATATACAAACTTTTTCACATCCAAGTGCATCTTTGGCCAATAGTAAAACCTCTTAACTTTTTCCAAAGTTTTATCACAACCAAAATGTCCTCCTAAAGTACCACAATGCTTTTGCTTCACCAAATTCTCCCTCATTGAGTATTTAGGCACACACAATTGGTCCCCCTTGAAGAGTAACCCATATTGTATCAAAATATACTCATAGTCCTTATGAGATGAACCTTGAAATTGCTGGCATACATTAAAAGCATCATTGAAATCTGTATCGGTAGCATACATACTTATAAAACTGTCTATTACTACACTTTGGAGATGCACTTCTTGTACTAGTCCTTCTCTCCTACTCAATGCATCAAATACTTTGTTGGCTTGACCTTTCTTATGTTTGATGGTGAATGTATAGGTCTGAAGATATTCTACCCATTTCATGTGTTTATGACTTAGTTTCTCTTGGCTATTAAGAAAACTCAAAGCATGATTACTAGTGAATACTACAAACTCCTTAGGTAGAAGATAATGTCTCCATTTATTAAGTTCTTGGACCATGGCATAAAGCTCCAAATCATATGATGAATACTTATTTTTTTCTTCATTTAGTTTTTTACTAAAGAGTGCAATTGGTTTTCCTTCGTGACTTAATACTGCCCCTATTGCAAACCCACTAGCATCACACTCAATAGTAAATACTTTACCAAAATCAAGAAGTGTAAGGATTGGTTGTTGTGATACCTTTTTCTTCAAGAATTCAAAACTCTGATCTACTCCATTTGTCCATTGAAACCTGATCTTTTTCTCCCCCTTAATGGTTTCAATCATCGGTACAACAATATGACTGAAATTTCTGATAAATTTGCGGTAAAAACTTGCCAAACCATGGAAACCCCTAATTTCTCCAACTGTCCTAGGTGCAAGCCAACTGATTATCGCTTCCACTTTGGTGGGATCCATCTTCAAATTTCCTTGGGAGATCACAAATCCTAGATATAAAAGTTTCTCTTTCATCCATACACACTTCTTGAGGTTGATCATTAGTCTTTCCTCATTTAATCTCCTCAACACCCTGTCCAAGTGTTCCAAGTGTTCTTCTTTTGTCTTGCTGTAGACTAAAATATCATCCAGGTATACTACTAAAAACTTATTGATAAAATCCCTTAAGACCTCATTCATGAGTCTCATGAATGTACTAGGGGTATTAGATAACCAAAAGGGCATCACTAACCATTCATAGAGGCCTTCATTGGTTTTAAATTCTATTTTCAACTCATCACTTTCTCTTACCCTCATGTAATGATAACCACTCCTTAAATCTATCTTTAAAAAGTACCTCGCACTTGCTAGGTTGTCCATGAGATCTTCTATCTGAGGTATAGGAAATTTGTACCTAATTGTGATTTTGTTTATGTCCCTATAGTCCATGCAAAGTCTCCACCTCCCATCCTTTTTGGGTGCCAATACAATTGGCACAACACATGGAATTAGGCTCTTTCTTACTAAACATTTATCCAACAACTCTTGCACTTGATTTTTGATCTCCTCATTTTGTTGAGGTGTCATCTTATATGCTACCTTATTGGGTAGACTTGCACCAGGTATTAAGTCAATGTGATGACTTACATCCCAGACTGGAGGCAAAGCATTTGGTAACTCCTCCACTATTATATTTTTATACTTGTCAAGTAGACTCCGTAATTCATTTGAGACTTCTTCCTTGTCACTAGTTACAGTATTGCAAATTGATTTAACTACAATAGCATATCCACATCCTTCCTCCTCAAGGTACTTCAAAAATTCCTTCTCCTTCACCACCATGACACTAGGTCCTTCATGAGATGCACCCATATATTTTTGCAATGGTTCAAGGGTATAAGACACTCCATCCTTCTCAATAACATAAATGTTTTTATACCCAAAATGTTGGGCTCTCCTATCAAATTTCCAAGGCCTTCCAAGAAGAAGGTGGCACCCATGGACATTGGAACAATATCACAGAGAACTTTATCCTTGTAAGGACCCATATTAAAATTTACCCATGCCTTCTCATTCACAAGTATTTGTTGTCCCTTATTAAGCCATGATATCTTATAAGGATTTTGATGAGGAATTCTCTTCAGCTTAAGTTTTTCTACCATTTCTAAAGACACTATATTATCTGTTGAACTTGAATCAACTATAACTTTGCATACCTTGCCTTGAGATTTGGAAGCCGTTCGGAACAAAGATTTCCTTTGTGGAGGCTCCTTGATGGTTGATACTTTTATACTCTCCTTCATCCTCCTCTCACACTAATTGATTCCTTTTTTCTCCATTATAAGAACTTGTACCAGCTTTATCAGGACACTTCCATGCTAGATGTCCAATTTGGTTGTAGTTATAGCACTTTCATGAGAAAGTATTAGAAGCCCTTCTTGGTCCATTGAATCTTCCTCTGCTTCCTAGTATCCTACCTCTAAAAATTCTTCTTGAATCACTATTAGACTCTTGGTTTGTATTCTTCTCACCTGGGTCCTTTTGTGGTCCTCTTCCACTATGATTTCCTCTGCCTCTAAAATTTGTTCCCCTACTTCTTCCTTGCTGTTCTTTCTTTCTCTTAATATTTTCTTCAACCTTACAAGAGAGTTGATAGCATTCTTCCATAGTCCTTGGGGTGGCCAAGCTTAATTAATCCTATATATTAAATCTCATCCCATTGAGATACCTTGCAATCTTCTCCACCTCATCTTCATAGTGTCAGAATCTCAAAGTTAGTTTGTAGAATTTTCTAGTATAGGACATAACATCCATATCCTTCTGCTTTAGATTTTGAAGTTTCCTAAATGTCTTCATAGTATAATCAACTAGTAGGAATTGGGTCTTGAGTTTTGATACCATTCTGTCCCATGACACTATCTTTGTTTTACCTTGTTTCACCCTCTCTTCTTGAACAAAATTCTACCAAGTGAGTGCTATACCTTTCAACTTTGTTTTGACATACCTTACCTTCTTGGTATCCTCTACCTCCTCAAATTAAAAGAAATTGTCAAGTGCATCTATCCATGCTAGGAGCTCTTCACTATCTCTTTTATCTCCATGCATGGGAACTTCAACCTTTTCCATGGATACACTATCCCCTTTCATAAAACTTGAGCATCCTTATCAGTCTTAACTCTTCAGGGTCCATTGGTGGCTCTGGCACCTTTTGACTCACATATGGAGGGTTGTTGCCATCACCCCCTTTCTCTTCCTCATCACTTTGGTCACCACTGACCATTCCTCTTCTTTGATTCTTCTCCAAATATTATAGCTGGGCCAAGGTCACTTTCTAAGATTCTTTGAAAAGTTTTTCCTTCAAGAGCAGTTGACCTTTCAACTCTTGAATTTCCCTAACAGCAGAATAACCTTTCAAAGGCAACTTGGTCTTTGACTTACTTGCACCTAGTTTCATTCACTTCTCCCCTTTGATCTAAATCCATGCTTTGATACCACTTGATGTAATGGAGGGTGGTATTAACCTTCACTCACCATTTCCCTATCAACTCATAGGGTCTTTAGTCTCGTTGAACATGAGAAATTGCAGGGTCTGTCAACATGTTCTCCCTTCACCAACTCCCTAACCTAGCACATGAGGATGCTAGGTATATACTTGAAGGTAGACAAACTCCACTCCACCCTCTATTGCAATACCTAATTCTACCATTAAACTAACCCTAACACAACCCATTCCACCTGAAAATATCTATAGTATGGTGGAATAGTGGTCATTCATATAATGGAATTTCAAACTTCTTAAGTTCTTGGCTTCGAACTCTTCTTGTCACTGAAATGACATAAACTATGAACTTATTTAACTCGATACACCTATAGACTCAAATGACATTAGAGTATAACACACTTAAATAAATTGGCATTCAATATCTATTTTTAGTCCATATAGTCCGCATAAGAAAAAATAGAAAAGAAAGGTGCAAAAAAAACCGTTCTCAGTACAACAAAAAATGAAAAGTGTCTTATTTCCTCTTCCTTCAGTTTTACATTAGCCATGTAAAAAAAAATGACCCTTCCTCATGTTTTCTTGAGGCATATAAACAACAAAAAGTTTGGACACCAATAGTCATACCATGACTGTTGGTGTTCTAGCTACAGTCGAATGGGTGTCTCCTTTTTAGTTACAAGACAAACCCTATAAGACTAAATTTGAGGAAAAAAAAGGTCAATATTGACCTTATTACAACCAAAGAAAATAAATTCCCTAAAAATACCAAAATTTTCCAAGTTGGTGCTCTTGCACCATATCCTTCTTGCGAGCTGGCGGGATAACACGCTTTCTACCAATTTCCTTATCCTGTGTCATTTCCTCTCAGGCCTTCTTACCACACATGCTAACAAGATCCATCTATTCCCTCAGGTATTTTTACTCTGCACGACCATCTCTCTCCAAGTTTGCATGACACAAGATAGCGGGGTGCCTTATTTTACTTTGTTTATTGTTACCCCACAAGGTTATCTTATAATGAATAACATGCCACGGGATAACGAGATAACCTCACACTTCTACCTTTATTTTATCTTGCAAGGTTATCTTACCCTATATAACATGCCATGGGATAGCGGGAGACATCTTATGCTTCACTTAAGTGTTATCCCACAAGGTAATCTAACAACGAATAACATGTCGTAGGATAAGACGAACAACATAACCTGCGTGTTATTGACATCTCCATCATATTGCAGGGTCATTTTGCTTACATCCTTCATGCTGTGGGATAGTGGGGGCTGCATAACCGTCATATTATTGACATCTTGATAGATCAACATGACTAAACCATCATGTTATTGACATCTGGAGTCACATTTTGCATCTTTGTAGATAGCGATAACCTACGTGTTATTGAAAATTGCGTCTGATACTCCCTATAACTACATGTGATAACCTGTGTGTTGTTTACAAGTACAGCTAACTTTTTTTGAGTCAGGCCAGATTTCACATTACATTTTCAACACAATTGCCTATTTTCTCCTTGTCCATTTTCATGTCCCAATGACACACTTCATGCATTCCTCCTGTATCTCCTTATGCATATAACATAATGTGTTATATGATGTGTTGTGTTGTATAGTGCTGCAACAACACTTATGCTCTTGGACAACCCTATTTTCCCCATGACATCACAAATCTATGGCCTTGGTCCTTAAATCTCCTGATGCAACACATATCAACTAATCTGATCTTCCTATGGTGCACATCTTGCATCTCTCTCAACTTCCCATTGTGAGTTATCTGCTCTAGGAAACCTTGACCTTTCCCTCAAGATCATCATATGGAATTGCTGCATCTTCATCTTCCTCTGGGGTGCACATAATGCTACATTTCTATAGTTTGCCAACCTAATGCCTGCATGTCCCTACATCTCTATCCAATGGGTGTCTAATATGTCTCTCTGCAACTTCAACAACTTAGCCATGCAAACATACATGTTGACATCAATGACAACCTCAATGCCAACACTCCTTTCAATTCAAGAAGTGTAGGTTTAGGGGGATATTTGATTCTTATTGCAAAGTGACATGATGGTTTTACAATGAAGTGTAGAATGTATTATTACAAATATTGTTTCAAATAAGGTGAGAGAAAGTCTTAGAGGAAGGATTGAAGCATCTTTTTATATTGGTGTTATTATCGATGTAAATTATGCCTCATTATTACACTTTACTTAAGTTGACTTAGGATAATGCATTCATTGTAGTTAGCATATGAGATACGTAGGGAAGTGTGTGTTGCAAATGTGATGATTGATGGTGTTGATGTGTTTGTCATGTTTGTTGTTAATGGTTGTCATTGATGTCAAGATATGGGTTTCTATGAGGTTTTCTGAGTTGGTGATCTGGCATACATTTTCTGATCTATTTGGTGCTCCAGAAGTTGTGCTTTAGATGATGTTTAGTATTGATTGGTAATTGATAGTGTTGGTTATGGTATGGATTTCTCCGTTCTCTGGATATGATGTTGATTAATTGAATTCATGTTTATCTTGGTTCCATTCCTACTTTTCTAAGTTGAGAAGCATTATTTTGGGTCAAATCCGATTTGGAATTGGAGACTGTGTAGCATATGAGTTTTTGTGATGGATGTGTAACATGTTGATCTGACCGATGAAGCATGTTGAGGTGTGTTCCACTTCTCCTTCCCTTCCACCACATGAATGCTTAGTGTAGACCTATTTCAAATTTTGTTTGACCGAAATGGAGGGTTATGTAGTCAGGAGGAAAATATAAGTAAATGATGATTAGAATGAATAATGAATGGGAAGATATATGAGATTGAAAAGATAAATTAAATGATTGATTGATGTGAGAGATTAAGAAAAGTTGTGTAGTGTGCTATTAGGGTTCGAAAGTTATTTCAACATTGCTATTTGTGGCAGTTGTATCTTAGTGTTGGTTTTTATTTTCTTTCTTTCTCTTCTATTAGTGAGCCTTTTTGGGCAGTGAGCCCTCTGGTAGTGTGCATTATGATAGTGAGCCACCTTTCTAAAAATCACCTTGATTGGTGTCACCCTAACAAGTGTTATATATTGAGAACTAACATTCTCCGTGGTTTTTCCCATCTAGGGTTTTCCATGTCATATTTAGTGTTCATTGTGTATGATTTCTTTTTGTATGTGTGTGCTTTCATGTTTACATTTGTTGATGGTAAATAATCTATATGGTGGTTATTCCAAATTTGTGAAAGAATTAAAAATCTTAAATAACAATTGATTCACCCCCACTCATAGTTGTCTAAGCATTCAACAATTGGTATTAGAGCTTTGGTTCATTGGAAAAGAGTTTAACCGATTGAGGTAGATCCGATGACACATAAACTAACTATTCCTATCTTTGAGGGATCTGACTATGGATTCTAGAAAATGAACATGAGAGGTTACCTAATCTCCTTGGGTTACAACACTTGGAAAGTAGAAGAGACTAAGTATGTATTGGTGACAAATGGTATTACTACTCTATATGAGATTCAAGTTTATGAAGAGAATGAAAAAGAAAGGTATGCAATCCCAGTGCTTTATCAAAAACTAAATTAACAAAGGTTTTTTCATTAAATACTGCTTATGAAGTTTGGGAAAAGCTAAGGGAAATGTATGAAGGAAATGACAAAGTTAAATTATCAAAGAATCTAATAGCTAAGCATAGATATGAGAACTTGAGATTGGAAGGAGAGAATATAACAAGTTATTTTTAGAGGGTTGATAGCACAGTAAATGAAATATGAGAACTTGGTAGCACCTTAAATGATGAAGACATAATGGAGAAGATCTTGATAACTCTAACAAAAAGATACATTGATATGATATCTGCTATTGAATAAGTTTATAATTTGAATTTGTTCACTAGAGAATAGCTATATGACACTTTGACCGTGTTTGAGATGAGGAAGTTTGGAAAAGAAATAGCTAAATCTGAGACAACCTTTAAAGATGTTGAGGAAGATTCAGATGATGAAAGTTTAGATGAGATGGATGAAAATTTTGTGAGGAAGTTGAAGAAAGGCACCGAAAAATATAAAGGTATGTTACCTCTTAAATGTTTTAGATGTGGAAAGACTGGTCAAATAGCTACTAGATGTCCGAAAAAAGGATCTAGACAACTTTAGAGAAGGTAAAGGAAATTTCACTAAGAGAGAATATTATGTTAAAGATGATGCTGGTATTTCAAATGATGAATCAGATGATGAAGAAGGTGACTATTTATTTTTGGTAGAAAAGGTAGTACCTAAGGTTGATGTTTCTAGCATACTATCTGTATACCTGAAATGAGGGTTTGACTTGTGGTTCAAAATCCCTTGTGTTTATAAATGTAATGAGTTTGTTTGCCAATAAATCTTGAAATGCTGATTCAAGAGATTGTCCCAAAGGTGTGAACTTTCATCGATATGGTGCAAGTTTGGCATTACTATTGTTGCCTTGATAGTTGGTTCCTTGATGGGTGTTTGGTGGTATTGTACCTAATAAGTTTAGCACTGGTTGTTTTGATTTAACATGGTTAGCATCAACTACACCATCATTGACGACATTTTTGTTCCTTGTCCAAAATTTGGATTTGTCCGAGTTCTTGTTGTAGTAATTTTTGTTATAGTTGTTGTTTGATGAAATAGCACCTTCCTTAGAAAATTTCAAAGGCCCCTTTTTTATTAGGGCCTCTTCTATCTGGATGCCATTGTCAATCAACTTTTGAAAAATAGGTAGACATTATAGTTTAAGTTGATAACTCATCTCATCGTTTATATTGTCTACAAAGATTTGCATTTTCTCCTTTTTAGGTACGGTCCAGGGATATCTAGAGACCAATCGTCTCCATCTCTGTAAGAACATCATAAATGGTTCATTGTTCTTTTGTTTTTTGTTGTAAAGGTCAATCGTGGTGACCTCATGTTCAATGTTATAAGAGTATTGTAAAACAAACTTGTTCACCAACTCTTTAAATGATCTAATGGGAGGTGTGAGTTTTGAAATCCATTCCATCATTTGTCCTCTTAGGCTTCTTGGAAATAAACTCATCTTGAAGGTGTCATTGTGGGAAAACTCCAAGCTCATCATGCAAAATTCCCTTACATGATCATAGGGATCACTTTTACTATTGTATTTGTTATATTTTGGTATTTCAGAGTTTGGTGGGAATGACACCATATTTAAACTTCTATCAAATGGATAGGGAAAAATATCCTCTAAAGAGTATCTTGTTGTGGTCCCTTGTTGCATGTATCACATTTGTTGTTGAAGCGCTTGTAGTTGTTGTGTAAGTGTAGTAAGGGGATTGTTTTCATTGTTAGTATCATGATTGATGGTGTTATCTTGATCATTAGTGTTGTTTTGGTAATTGGTGTTATCATGATCATTTGTGTTTTCATGGTCGGTGTTGTAGGTGTATGTTCTTGATTTTGTCCTTTTTATATGCTCATTTTGCTTTGGCTGATCTATGTCAAAATCCTCAGGGATCTTAACACCTTTTCTAGACAGTAGGAGGAAGTATTTTTGTTTGTCTATTTTGATGAGTTTCTCTAGGAGTTTCTATAGGTTAGGGTCTTGTTGGGCCTCTTCAATAATGTCATCAGTTATATCTTCCTCATCTATATTTAGGTACTTTTTCCAGGTGTTAGTCTCTCTATGTCCCATGCTTGATTCAGGTTCTGCGTCCCACTCATTGTTTTTATGGGATCATGCAAAAAACTGGCACGTTATTGATTTGATTCAATAAGTGATTCGAGCTTTAGGAAAATAAGCTGAGTTGACCTTTCCTCCTTTGTTAAGATGTTGAGAGAATGCTGACTTTTGTTCAAAGGCATGTGCTTGCAAGGTTTCCTCGTCAAACTCAGTTCCTTTACCACGTAGATAGATATGAAAGTGGTGCAAGAAAGTCTGGTGTTTTAGGAAGAGTTTACAGTTTATGTAGAGAAACTTCCTTCTCTTTATGAGTGCCTTTTGACTAGGTTGCCTCCTTTTCAAATTGGTCCTTTGACGGAGATTCTTTCTTCTTAAATGTTGAGGAGTGGTCATACAAGTGATCAACATTGATGTTGTTGATAGGTTGATTTGATAACAAATACCTTGTTTGGATACTCAAGCCTAACAAGTTGAATAGAGGGTTCAATATGCCCCTATTGATGTGACTAAGTCTGTCAAATGATATAATAAAGATCCTTGATGAAGGATGATGTATCCTGATTTTGGGAATGAGATTGATTTGACTAACTTGAATATCTAGACTAAGTATTCTGATGTTGATATTGGTTGAAATTGTACAACTTGAATCAATAGTTGTTATTCCTCTGATTTTGTTGAAAGAAATATTATCTTTGCAATTTGTAAAGTGTTTTCTAATTTTGTTTGATATTTTTGCAAGATTTTTGTTTGATATCTGACAAGAACACAACAAATACACATAAAAAAAAGTAGTTTTTGGTCTTAATCTAACATGAGTTGTATGTTCTTTTGAGGATCTTTTCAAATCCCCGATGTTTTCACCGGTTTGATACAAGAAAAACACACCAAGAAGACTCTTTATTCAAGGGTCATAAATAATATCATATCCCACAACTCGATACTCCTTCAACTTAAAAAACTCTATCACACCCTAGGGTGCGCCCATTTTTTTTTTTCTTTTTTCCAGAAGTTGAACCAAAGAGGATTGCTCCTCAATTGGATTGCTTTCTTGGGAGATGTATGGTGAGTGTCTCAGGGGAAGATTCTTCCCCACCCTTGCACTATGATATTAAAAATGTTTGGTTACTGACCCAGTGAAGATTTATTATTCTAAGGCTTGTAATAAGGATTCCGTTTGGCGTGGCGAAAGATAAACTCCCTTAAGAGGCTTCCCAACCTTTAAAATAAAGGCTTTTCATATCTCAAGAATATTGGGGGAAGGCTATCAATGCACACTGTCGTTGGATGTAATTTTCATCTCCATCCACATTTGATTATAGTGGGTTGGTAAAATTGGCTTTAAGTCGTTCCCCACTTAGGTCGTTCCCCTCTCACTAGCCTTATGGGATTCTCAGGAGGGCAGACTTGCTAAAGGTTTTATCTTATAGCAAGAATTGAAACAAAGCATTCAAATAGTGAGTTTAGCTTTTTGGTCACCCAATTAAGGGTAGAGCATATGCCTATCACTTTTGAGACATGGTTTACACTTGTTCCTTTTAATACTTCATTGAAATGATTATCTAATTGCTATTTGGAGACATTGATCCAATAAATATGGTGTTCGTTTTAGTCTCACATATCAATTGTATTTTACTTTGAAAGAAAACTTGGTCAACAAAGTAAAATCGCTTTGCTAATGACAATGTGGTTTTTTCTTTTTAACTTGCACAAAAAGATGTTGATTGTTCCTTTTATCCCTTGCAAAATGAAAGATTGTCTTTGTTCTTTTTAGAGAGCACCAAAAGGAAGTGTGAACCTAACTTGCAAAATGGAAGTTTGATTTGTTGTTCTTTTTATCCTTGCAAGAAAGAAAAGATTTTGATTCTTTTTTAAAGCTCAAATGAAAGATGAGGTTCTTTTTAGTTACACCAAATGCAAAATGGAGTTCTTTTTAGCTTTTTCAAAAGGAAGTGAATTATTTTTACTAACTTTGAAATAAAGTAAGTAAAAAAACTAAACTAACTCCTTTGGAACCTGCAAAACCACTATTAAACCTGCAAAAAAACCAGTTAGTAGCAATCAATCTTGATGGTGGGCTTTACAAGCCTAAATTTCAATTTGTTACAATGCCTTTTCTGTTCTCTATGTTAAATGTGCTAGAACAGGGAGTGAATGCACCAAAATAATGACTGTATGCACTAAAATAAATACTGCATGTGCTAAAAGAAATACTTTATGCGCTAAAAGAAATACTGTATGTACCAAAATAGAGTTTATATGTGCCAGAATAGTGTTTGTATGCTCCAGAGCAATGTTTATATGCTCCAGAATAGTGAATGTATGCACCAGTAAAATGTTTGTATGCACTAAAATAAGGTATGCATGCCCTACAAGAATTGTTATATATGCTAAAAATTTCTTGGCATGAACCTACAGAAAAACTAGTTAGAATGAGTGGGTTGCCCCACAGTGGGCACCAGAAATGTATACCTCAAATTAGGGTTAGCCAATAAGCAACATAGACAAGCAAGTATACCCATGAAACATAACAAAATAAAGATATAAATGACAAAACAAGTTAAATGATCCATCTCCTAAGATTGTTCCATTATTCTCTATCTCCATGGATCCTTCAAATCAAGGTGGCTCTCAGCTTGGATGAGCACTTGATCTCTAGGATGACTACCTAAAGAATGAGGGATATATGATAAAAAATATATATGCAAAGAAACTAAGATCTTAGCATGATATTGATATTGAACTAGCTATGATATGGTGCAAGATGATGAGATCAATATGATATTTAAACTAGCATGAAGATGATATTAAGATGATATACTACTAACATGATATGCTAAACATGAATTATTCTAAGATTATAGTGCTATTAAATGATCTAATTACTATTATCAAAGAGAGGCTAAAATGCTTGATGAAATGAGACTATAAATTGGATGTATTAAGACTTGGATCCTTGATAATGAAGGAAATGAAGCCTATTTATAGAAGAAAAAGGCAATTGGAGGGTTAAGATTGAGTAATCTTAACAAGGGTTAGGATTGAATGATCTTCAATCCTTGTGAGATTTTCAACCCAATCCCATGTTGAGAAGTGTCAACATGAGGAGGCTTGAGAGGAGAGAGAAGAGACATTAAATGCCTAAGAAGACATGGTGGTTACCCTAGGAGGTAGGGTTAGCGTTGAGTTATTGGATACTGATTTTACCAAAAGGATAAACTCTTGTGCAAGGGTTAAAGAGATAACCATGGTCAAAGCAATGAATGCTTGAAGAGACCCATGGGTTAGATAAGGGTTAAGTTAGAGAAAGTCTCTAACCAAGGGTTGAGCTATTGGATAATGCTTTTACCAAAAGGATAAACTCTTGTGCAAGGGTTAAAGAGATAACCATGGTCAAAGCAATGAATGCTTGAAGAGACCCATGGGTTAGATAAGGGTTAAGTTAGAGAGAAAGTCTCTAACCAAGGGTTGAGGTTGAGTTAACCATTAATGGTTATTGAAGACTTTTGAGGTTAACTTGTTGGAGATATAAAGCATTTAATAGTTTATGAAGAGTTTGAGGGTTTGAGAAGTGACTTGTTTTTGCTTAGGAATGTGACAATGTTTAGGATAGGATTTGATTTAATTAAGTGAGATTTAGGAGGTTCTAGAAGAATGATTAGGATGCAAGTGGATCTTGTAGGAGGATGTAATTGGGAGAAATTAGGATTTTTAATTAAAATAAAATGATTTATTTCAATTAATGGGTGCAACTTGCATTTGTAGGGAAAACACAAGTAGGAGGGCAATTTATAAATAAATATTGATTTATTTATATTAGAAGATGAATTTAATTAAATGTAAATTGAATTAAATATGGAAAAAGGGATTTAATCAAATAATTAAGATTTATTCAATTAATAGAAGAAAGGTTAATTAATCAAATATTAAATTTGATTAATAGCTAAATAGAAGAAAATAGACATGTTAATTAAATTTTAATTTAATTAATGGTTGGATAAATGATAATTAAATGAATAAAATTCATTTAATTAAGTGGAAATAAATAGGTGTCTACATTGTCCTCCGAGACTGTTAAAACTATTGCTACTACTTTACATACTAGAAGAGATAGAAACAAATGGTTGATTGATAGTGGATGTTCAAATGATATGACTGGTGATAAAAGTAAGTTTGTAAAACTTGAAAAGTATGATGGAGGTTCTATTAGGTTCATAGATGATCAAATAGATCAAATTAAGGGAATCAATTCCATTACCTATGATGGAAAGCATAATACTAACAATGTTTACTATGTGAATGGTTTGCATTATAATATCCTAAGTGTTAGAAAAATGTACGAAAATGGTTATAATGTTGTGTTTCAGGATGGTGGTTATGAGATCTAGAAGAGATCTGGAACTGTTATTACAACAAACTTGGACTGGTGAAAATATGTATCTGATAGAAGAGGCTACACGACACTATTTTTTATCTCAGTTAAATGATAGTTGGATCTAGCACATAAGGATGTATCACATCAACTTTGACAATTTGGTGAAGATTAGTTCAACAAGTGCAGTAAGAGATTTATCGAGGTTTACTAAATTGAATAACAATATTTGCAAGGAATGTCAAGAGGGAAAGCGGACAAAAGGAACGTTTAAAGTAAATGAACAATCTTCTACCAGACTATTGGAATTGGTGCACATAGACTTATGTGGTCCTACCAAAACAAGGATTATATAAGGTGAGAAATATTTCATGCTCTTAATGGATGATTATTCTAGAATGACATGGGTTGCTTTCTTAAGAGAGAAAACAAAAGAATTAGAGAAATTCAAGATATTCAAGGAAAGAGTTGAGAATGAAGTTGATAGAAGAATTAAGTATTTGAGATCTGATAGAGGAGAAGAATTTACTTTTGACAAGTTTAATAATTTTTTTGAGAAATATGGAATTAGAAGACAATTATATGTCTCGAGGACACCACAACAAAATGGTATAGTGGAAAGAATGAATAAGATTATACAAGAGATAACCAAAATGATGATCAAAGGAGTAGGACTACCAGATGCTTATTGGATAGAATCTATACACACAATAGCATATACTCTTAATAAATTTTTCTTTTGAAACAAATATGGGATGACATCATATGAACTAATATGGCATGGAAGGATTCCGACAGTGAAGTATTTTAAGGTATTTGGAAGTAGACGCTTTATTCAGAGAGATGAGGATAATCTTGGAAAATTTGACAACATAGCATATGAAGGCATATTCCTAGTATACTCTACAAGGAGCAAGGCTTACCAGTGTTACAACCAAAGACTAAATAAATTTGTTGAAAGTGAAAATGTGAAGGTTGATGAAGATATTGCTAAAGACTCTGATAAATTGGTAGGATATGAATCAGATGAGTCAATTAACAAAACAAGGGAAGAAGAAAATAAAGAAGAGAAGAAAAATGAAAGTCAGGATGCTTCGACAACTACATTAAAAATACCAAGGTATGTATAGAGGAATCACTCTAAGGATTAGATTATTGGAAAAAAGAACATAGGAGTTGTTACAAGAAGACAAATCAAGAACAAGTTTTGTTATGTTTACTTTCTGAGACTAAATCAAAATCAATATAAGAAGCTTGCAATGATGAAAGTTGGATAAAGGCAATGAGGGAAGAACTAGACCAAATTTAAGAAAATCAAACATGGGAACTTGTACACAGACTGACATATAAAATTGGAACAAAGTGGGTATTTGAGAACAAGATGGATGAAGATGAAAAGGTTGTAAGAAAGAAAGCAAGGTTGGTAAGGGTTACATTCAGGTTGAAGACATTGACTTTGAGAAAACATTTTCTCTAGGTGAGCAGATGGAAGCTATTAGGATGTTCTTAGCTTTTACACCTTTAAAGGATTTCAAAGTTTATCAGATGGATATAAAATCAACATTTTTGATGGTGAACTGAAAGAAGAAGTTTATATTGAACAATAGGAAGGATTTAAGTTGAGAGATGATCTATATATTATTTGTAAGTTGAAGAAGGCTGTATATGGTTTAAAAAAAGCTCCTAGAGCTTGGTATGGAAGGCTACAAAAGTATTTCATTGGTCAAGGTTTTAAGAAGGGATCCGTTGACAACAATATTTATTTCAAAGTTGATTTAGGTAACATCTTAATTGTTGTAGTATATGTTGATGACATAAATTTTGGAGGAAATGATGGTATGTGGAGAAGGTTTTCTAGTGAGATGCAAAAGGAATTTGAGATGTTGATGATCGGTGAATTGAATTTATTCCTTGGATTACAAGTGAATCAAAATAGAAAAGGAATTTTCATTTCTCAATCTAAATATATCAAATAATTTCTAAAGAATTTTGGGTTGGAGAATTCCAAAGAGGTGTGTACACCTATGACCACCTGATGCAAGTTAACAAAATATGATAAATATCCTCAGGTAGATGTAAGTAAGTAGAGATCAATGATTGCAGGATTGTTATATCTGACTACAATTAGAGTGGATATCATGTATGTTGTTTGTTTAGCATCTGGATTTTAGCAAGAACCAAAAAAATCACATGTTGTTGTAGTGAAAAGGATTTTTAGATATTTGAAGGAAGCATAAGAGTTTAGATTATGGTATCCCAAAGATTTAGAATTCAATTTGACAACTTATACAGATGCAGATTGTGTAGGAAGTGTTGATGACAAAAAAGTACAAGTGGTGGAGCATTTTTCCTTGGCTCTTGGTTAGTTTCTTGGTTAAGTAAGAAACAAGATTCTTTGTCATTGTCCACTTCTTAGGATAAATATATTGCAACATCTTCGGGTTGCACATAGGTACTTTGGATGAAATAGACTTTGAAGGATATTGGTGTGTTGTTTGATGAACCTATCTCAATTATGTATGATAACACCATTACAATAAACATTTCTAAGAGTTCGGTACAACATTCTAGAACAAAGCACATATCTATTTGGTATCACCTATTGAGGGAAAAAGTGTTGGATAATGAAGTAAGGCTTGAATATGTACCTACGAAAGAATAAATTGCAAATATTTTCACCAAATCCTTGTGTAAAGATACTTTTGAGTATCTTTGGCAGAAGTTAGGGGCATTATCCCCTCCTAGTTTAAACTAAGGTGCATTTAGATATGCATTGGTCCAGTGACTTGCATGATTATTGTTTTCTGGACTAATTCTTGAGGGATTCCTCTTAGGTGGTGCAAAATAAGTTTCATAGGGGGAGATGTTCCCATGATGTTCCCGCCTTTGTCCTTGATGTCAAAGGAGGAGTGTTGCAGAGTTGCAGTTGATGTTGTAGTTGATGATGATGATGCAATGCAGATGTGAGTTTTTCTGTTTGTTGTTGATGGATGTTTCCATCAATGACAAAGGGGGAGATTGTTACAAATGTGATGATTGATAGTGTTGATATTTTTGTCATAGTTGTTATTAATTATTGTCATTAATGTCAATATGTGGGTCTTTGTGAGGTTTTCTGAGTTGGTAATTTGACATATACTTTTTGATCTGTTTGGTGCTCTGGATGATGTTTAGTACTGATTGGTAACTAATAGTGTTGATTCTGGTCCAAATTTCTCCATTCCTTAGATATAATATTGATTGCTTGAATTCATGTTTATATTGGTTCCAATCCTATTTTTCTAAGTTGAGAAGAATTACTTTGGGTCTGGTCCAATCCAGAATTGGAGACTGTGTAGTGCCATTTGTGTAGCGTAAGAGTTTTTTTCATAGATGCGTAAAATGTTGATCTAACCAATGAAGCATGTTGAGGTGTTGTCCACTTCTCATTTCTTTTCACCACTGGAATGCTTAGCGTAGACCAATTTCAAATTTTATTTGGTCGACTCGGAGGGTAATGTTGTCAGGAGGATAATATAAGTAAAGGACGATTATAATGAATAAAAAATGGGAAGATATGCAAGATTGAAAAGCTAAATTCAATTGATGATTGATGTGAGAAATTGTGCGAACTTGTGTAGTGTACTGTTGGGGTCCATAAGTTGTTCTGAAATTATTTTTTTTGGTAGTTGTATCTTAGTGGTGGTTTTTATTTTCTTTCTTTCTTTCCTGGTAGTGATCCTTTTTGGGTAGTGAGCCCTCTTGCAGTGAGCATTATGGAAATGAGCCACCTTTATAAAAATCACCTTGACTAGTGTCACCCAAAGAGGTGTTATACATGGTGAACTAGCATTCTCCATGGTTTTTCCCTTTTAGGGTTTTCCACATCATATTTGGTGTTCATTGTGTATGATTTATTTTTGTATGTGTGTGCTTTCATGTTTACATCTGCTCATGGCAAATAATTCATATGGTGGTTATTTCAGATCTGTGAAAGAATTAAAAAGTTTAATTGACAACTGATTCACCTCCCTCTTAGTTGTTCGGGAATTAAACAATTGGTATCAGATCTTTGGTTCCTTGGAAACTAGCTTAATTGCTTGAGGTAAATCTGATGACACATATAAACTAACTATTCCTATCTTTTAGGGATCCGATTATGACTTTTGGAAAGTGAAGATGAGAGGTTACCTGATCTCCTTGGGTTACAATACTTGGTAATTAGTAGAGACTAAGTATGTATTTTCGACAAATGGTCTTACTACTCTAGATGAGATTCAAGCTTATGAAGAGAATGAAAAAGCAAGGTATGCAATATTTTATGCTTTATCAAAAATTGAATTAACAAAGCTTATTTCATTAAATATTGCTTATGAAGTTTGGGAAAAGTTAAGGGAAATGTATGAAGGAAATGACAGAGTTAAATTATCAAAGAAGCTGACTGCTAGGTGCATATATGGGAACTTCAGAATGGAAGGATAGGATATAACAAGGTATTTTTAGAGGGTTGATAGGGAAGTAAACAAAATTAGAGAACTTGGCAACACCTTAAATTATGAAGACACAATAGAGAAGATCTTGATGATTCTATCAGAAAGCTACAATGATAAGATATCTACTATTGAAGAAGTTTATGATCTGAATAAGTTCACTAGGGAATAGCTATATGAAACTCTATCTATGTTTGAGATGAGGAAGTTTGGAAAAGACAAAGCTAAATTTGAGACAACCTTTAAAGATGTTGAGGAAGATTTGGATGATGAAAGTGTTAGACAACTCAAATAACTAGAGGACAACTGAGAGGGGGGGGGGCGGGGGTGAATAAGTTGTCACCGGATCACAAAACTTTAAGCATTCAAATCCTTATTACCGAAACACATAAACTCAATACCAGAATGCATAAACCAAATATCAGAATGACAGATATAATAATTAATCATAAACATAAATCATAGAACAGTTACCATCCATCCATAACACACGACACCAAGATTTGTACGTGGAAAACTAGGTAAAGGGAAAAACCATGGTGGGAAGCCTACCCATAGTCAGATAATACTTCTATAGTAAGTATGTGATTACAATATGAGGGGCCTACACATGTAGGAAGGCCAACAACCTAGAGCACACTGCTTATCACTAAAGGATCCCAACTAATTAAAAAAAAAATCCAAACTACAATCTGGAATGAAGATTGAACTACAAGTATAACATCTCCTATGCCTGAGTATAGTTCTAGTTAAGCTCAGTACCGGAGGCCTTAAACCTCTTCCACAAACCTAATTCGATCACCTATGATTGACCAAACCTTTTGCATATGATTACATCATTATTCACACATAGATAATCCCATAACCTTGACCTATGATCTACAAAGAGATCTTACATCATATTTATACCAACCTGGGACCTAAACAATAAAGTCGGCCACCTAAAAGATAATACAATAAGTTCACAACATAAACCTGCAATCCAATGATCAACCAATTCATCTTAGGATGAAAACAATGTAACCAATCATTATATCCCACCGGTAACTCATCAGGAACATCCCCCAACACATTACATAAACTGATCCATAACCTAGATAAGACCGAACCCAAAATAGGTTGCCATAAACTAAATCCAACACCATCGATCAACAAGAACATGAAAAAGATAACCAACAACATCTTGAAAGCCATCTAGAAGCCGCACCAATACCACTTATCACGTGCATCAAAAGATCTTCAACAAAGCTCTGCCGATAAAGCCCTTACCGGTGACCAAAAGGCTTACTAGAACAAATCATAGCTCCCGAGTCATCAAATCCCAGTACATATATAAATAGCATGAATGAAAGATCCAAACCAATTCCACAAACCAAAGCATACCAGAGCATACTAGATTAATATCATAAACCAACCACTATACTGGAACCAACTAGAAACTGATAAACAACCAAAACAACTGGTGTTGCCATCAATGACAAAACATCAATGCAATACATAATCAATTCCTCCAAATTGCCAATAGAAAGTTCAGATGAGATGGAAGCAAATTTGTGACGAAGCTGAAGAAAGGCACTAACAAATATAAAGGTATGTTACCTCTTAAATGTTTTAGATATGGAAAGGTTGGCCACACGGCTACTAGATGTCCAGAAAAATGATTAAGAAAAAAGTTTAGAGAAGGTAAAGGAAAGTTTAATAAGAGAGAATTATGTTAAAGATGTTGGTATTTTAGATGATGAATCAAAGTTATGAAGAAGGTGACTGTTTATTTTTGGTAGAAAAGGATGTACCTAAGATTGATGTTTCTAACATACTATCCTTTGAGATTGTTAAAACTATTGCTATTGCTTTCCATGCCAGAAGAGATAGAAATGAATGGTTGATTGATAGTGGATGTTCAAGTCACATGACTAGTGATAAAAGCAAGTTTGTAAAACTTGAAAAGTATGATGGTGGTTCTATTAGGTTCGAAGATGATAAAAAAACTGAAATTGTAGGAATTATTTCTCTTACCTTTCATAGAAAGCATAATACCAACAATGTTTACTATGTGAAAGATTTGCATTATAATCTCCTAAGTGTTGGAGAAATGTGGGAAAATGGCTATAATTTTGTATTTCAGGATGATTGTTGTGAGATCCTGACGAGATCCAGAACTGTTATTACAGTAGGGAAAAGGACTGGTGGAAATATGCATCTGCTAGAATGAGCTACAAGACACATTTTGTTATCTCATTTCAACGATAGCTGGCTTTGGCATAGAAGGATATTTCACATCAACCTTGACAATTTGGTGAATATTAGTTCAACAAGTGTAGTAAGAGATTTACTGAGGTTGACTAAATTGAATCACAATACTTGCAAGGAATGTCAATAGGGAAAGCAAAAAAAAGGAACATTTAAAAGAAAGGAACAATATTCTACCAGATTGCTGGACTTGGTGCACATAGACTTATGTGGTCCTACTAGAACAAGGAGTATACAAGGTTAGAAATATTTCATGCTCTTAGTTGATGATTATTCTAGAATGACATGGGTTGCTTTCTTAAGAGAGAAATCAAAAGCATTAGATAAATTTAAGATATTCAAGGAAAGAGTTGAGAATGAAGTTGATAGAAGAATTAAGTGTTTGAGATTTGACAGAGGAGGAGAATTTGCTTTGGATGAGTTTATCAATTTTTGTTTGAAACATGGAATTAGAAGATACTTATTTGCCCTGAGGACACCACAGAAGAATGGTGTAGTGGAAATAATGAATAGGACCATACAAGGGGAAAAAAGAACAATGATCAAATGAGCAGGACTACTAGAGGTTTACTGGAGAGAAGCTATACATAGAACAATATATACCATTAATAGAATTTTATTTCGAAAGAGATATGGGAAGACATCATATAAACTATGGCATGGAAGGATTCTGATAGTGAAGTATTTCAAGGTATTTGGAAGAAAATGATTTATTCAGAGAGATGAAGATAATCTTGGAAAATTTGACAACATAGCATATGAAGGCATATTCCCAGGATACTCTACAAGGAGCAAGGCTTACCATTACAATAAGGACTAAATAAAATTGTTGAAAGTGTAAATGTGAAGGTTGATGAAGATATTTCTAAAGACTGATAAATTGATAGGATATGAATCGAATAAATCCTTTGACAGAAGAAGAGAAGAAGAAAATAAAGAAGAAAATAAAGAAGAAAATAAGAAAAATGAAACTCAGGATTCTCCAACAACTACATCAAAAATCCCAAGGTACGTATAGAGGAATTAATCTAAGGATTATATTATTAGAAACAAGAACAAAGGAGTTGTTACAAGAAGTAAGGTGACTCAAGAACAAGTTTTATTATGTTTACTTTCTGAGATTGAATTGAAATTAGTAGAAGAAGTTTGTAATGATCAAAGTTGGATGAAGGAAATGAGAGAAGAACTAAACTAGACTGAAAAAAATTAGATATGGGAACTTGCACACAGATCGACAGATAAAATTGGAACAAGTTGGATGAAGATGGAAAGGTTGTAAGAAGCAAAGCAAGGTTAGTTTGCAAGGGTTACACTCAGGTTGAAGGAATTGAATTTGAGGAAACATTTTCTCCAATTTCTTGGATGGAATCTATTGAGATGTTCTTAACTTTTACAACTTTCAAGGATTTCAAAGTTTATTAGATGGATGTAAAATCAACATTTTTGAACGGTGAATTGAAAGAAGTTTATATTGAACAATTGAAAGGATTTAAGCTAAGAGATGATCCATATATTGTTTGTAGGTTGAAGAAGGCTCTATATGGATTAAAATAATCTCCTAGAGCTTGGTATGGAAGGCTAGACAAGTATTTGATTGGTCAAGGTTTTTAGAATGGTTCTGTTGACAACAATATTTATTTCAAAGTTGATTCAACTTAAGTCTTAATTTTTGTAGTATATGTTGCTGACACAATTTTTGGAGGAAATGATGGTATGTGCAAAAGGTTTTCTAGTGAGATGCAGAAAGAATTTGAGATGTCGATAATCAGTGAGTTGAATTTATTCCTTGGATTGCAAGTGAATTAGAATAGCAAAGGAATTTTCATTTCTCAGTCTAAATATGTCAAAGAGTTGCTAAAGAAGTTTGGGTTGGAGAATTCCAAACTGGTGTGTACACCTATGACCACAAGATGCAAGTTAACAAAAGATGATAAATCTCCTAAGGCAGATGTAAGTAAGTATAGATCAATGATTGGAAGATTGTTATATCTGACTGCAACTAGACCGGATATCATGTATGTTGTTTGTTTAGCAACTATATTTCAATAAGAACCAAAAGAATTACATGTTGTTTCAATGAAAAGGATTTTTAGATATTTGTAGGAAACATAAGAGTTTAGATTATGCTATCCCAGGGATTAAAAATTTACTTTGACAACTTATATAGATGCAGATTGGGAAGGAGGTGTTGATGACAAAAAAAGTACAAGTGGTGGAACATTTTTCCTTGTCTCCTAGTTAGTTGCTTGGTCAAGTAAGAAACAGGATTCTATTTCATTGTCCACTATTCATGCTGAATATATTGCAACATCTTCATGTTGCAAATAGGTATTTTTGATGAAATAAACTTTTAGGGATATTGTGTGTTGATTGATGAACCTATCTCAATTATGTCTAATAACACCAATGCAATAAATATTTCTAAGAATCTGGTACAATAATCCAGAACAAAGCATACATCTATTTGGTATCACTTATTGAGGGAAAAGTGTGGGATAATGAATTAAGGCTTGAATATGTACCTACGAAAGAACAAATTGCAAATATTTTCGCCAAGGAATTGTGTAAAGATACTTTTTAGTATCTCTAATAGAAGTTAGGGGTATTACCTCCTCCTTGTTTGAAATAATATGCATTTGGATGTGTACTGGTTCAGTGACTTGCTTGATTATTCTTTTCTAGACTAATACCAAGGGCTTCCTCTTAGGGGGAGCAAAGTAAGTTTCAAAGGGGGAGACGTGCCCACTTTTTTCCTTGATGTCAAAGGGGGAGGGTTGTAGAGTTGTAGTTGATGTTGCAATTGATGATGATGAACAGTGCAAATGCAAAGTTTTTTTGTTTGTTGTTGATGGATGTTGCCATCAGTGACAAATGGAGAGATTGTTGCAAATATGATTATTGATGGTATTGATATATTTGTCATGGTTGTCATTAATGGTTGTCATTGATACATCAACATATGGGTTTTTGTGAGGTTTTTTGAGCTGGTGATTTAGCATATGTATTTTGATATGTTTGGTGCTCTGGAAGTTGTGCTCCAGATGATGTTCAATGCTGACTGGTAATAGATAGTGTTGGTTGTGGTCCAAATTTATCTATTCTCTAGATATGTTGTTGATTGCTTGAATTCATGTTTATCTTGGTTCCATTCTTATATTTCTAAGTTGAGAAGTTCTATTTTGGTTCTGGTCTAATTCGAAATTGGAGACTATGTAGTGGCATTCATGTTTTTATGATGGATGTGTAGCATGTTGATCTTATCAATGAAGAATATTGAGGTGTGGTCCTCTTCTCATTCCTTTCCACCTTGAGAATGCTTAGTGTATACCTATTTCAAATTTTGTTTGCCCGACTTGGAGGGTTATGTAGTCAAGAGGACAATATAAGTAAAGGATGACCATATTGAATAGTGAATGGGAAGATATGCAAGATTGAAAAGCTAAATTTGTCTGATGATTGATGTGAGAAATTGTGTGAACTTTTGTAGTGTGTTGTTGTGTTCTAGAAGCTATTCAGACATTGCTGTTTGTGGTAGGTGTATCTCAGTGGTGGTTTTTATTTTCTTTATTTCTCTTTCGGTAGTGAGCCTTTTTGGGCAGCGAGCCCTCCCATAGTGAGCATTCTAGTAGTGAGCCACCTTTGTAAAAATCAACTTAATGAGTGTCACCTTAATAGGTGTTATCTATTGAGAACTAACAGTCTCTGTGGTTTTTCCCTTCTAGGGTTTTCCATGTCATATTTGGTGTTCATTGTGTATGATTTATTTTTGTATGTGTGTGCTTTCATGTTTGCATATGCTCATGGTAAATAATTCATATGGTAGTTATTTTGGATCTATGAATGAATTAAAAAGTTTAACTGACAACTGATTCACTCCCCCCTTATTTCTTTGGGCATTCAATAGTGTGCACATAGGGAAGTTGATTGTATGAAAAATTCTACCTTTTGTGGTGTTATCTTGTTGTTACATGTAATGTCCCACCAAGGAAACCAATAGGATATAATAACTCAACTAAGAAGATATATATATTGTTTGAATCCAATAACATTGAGAGGGCGGGGGGGGGGGGGGGGGGGGGTGAATCAGTGTTATACCAAAATGATCAATTTTAGCCTTATTAAAACATGCATACACCAACTGGTATACCGATACATATAGAATTGAAAGAAGTAAAGCAACCAATAAGCCAATCACATAAGTGAGAACCATAAAACACAAACATATATGTGGAAAAACTCAAAGAGGAAAAACCATGGTGGGAATTGTGACCCACAATATCAATCCACTAGCCATATGAAGAGATATTACAAAATATGAGGGGCTTGCACTTATAGGAAGGCTTACATCCTAGAGCACACTGCTCAATCATAAAAAGGAGCTTCACCGACTACATATAAATCTAGACTATAATCCGAAGAAGTGTTGAATTGCTAAGATGGCATCTTCTATGCTAGAATATAGTTCCGGTTTAAGCTTTGTCTGTTCCAGCTTGAAACCCTAAACCCTTTATTAGAATAACCCTTACATAAATATCCGCACATACATAATCTCTCTGATATATTTCTCATCTCATTCAATTCCATATTCACATAATGATTGATATCAAAATGATATATCAAATTGACCTATATACCCTATACAATTTATAATGCCTTATGTTGGCTTACAAAGATATATACAATATCAAATTACATGTCAGCTAGATAACATGAATGCATAAGTATTAAAAAAAATTGCCGATGCCAGATCCAAGAGATGTCAGGCTCCAATATCGATAACCATATTCTAAACCATGTCAGCTTGCATTTACGGTAACCAAAGTAATCCTTCTATCCTACCGGTGTTGGTCTAGTGTCTATGAAGTGCCTCCCGGTACACAACTAAACCAAAAACATGAAGCCGAAACACAATACCATGTTGCCATCAATGAAAACATAGTGAAACCAACCAATTGAGTGTCAATTTCCAACAATCCCCCCCTTTGGCATTGATGACAACACTCATGTGAAAAATGGTCAAGATTTCAGCTGCCGGTTTCATTCTGCCTGCTCCCCCTGAGCTGAATATTCATTAATGCAAAATAATCCACATCTCCATATCTTCATAACTCTATAACTCCATAACTCCCCCTAATGTATACAACTCCTTCTGTTCTTTTTCACATCTATATCACTCCCCCTTTGACATCAATGCCATCAAAAATTCTAAAAAGAATGTCAAAGATCCAAAAAAAACTGTACAATGAATATCCCAAAAATATCTTAGTAGAGCTTAACCAATTTCAAAATTTCTGGATAAGACTTCTCCAGTAGCTCAAGATAGGTATCCCAATCTGTTTTGAATGTGTTAGAAATAGATACAAGTCCACTTAATATATATACAAATGACTCTTTCTCATTTACCTCTACCGGTATGGGCTTTCCTACCATATCCATACATTCTTTCTTATGTACACTGAGTGAATCCAACCGGGGACTCACCAAGCCTCTCGGACTTTTGGCCCTCCTTATAATTTTGTCTCTTTCCTTCTCAAGAACAAAAATTTGGTTTCCCAAAATCAAAATTTGACAATCATTAGATGTAGTCAATGAATTCAGTCCATCAAAAGAGTTAGCTATATTTGCAATTTTCTCTTGAAATTATTTTATCTTTTTATCCACATTAAATGTAAGTATACCAGTGTTATAATATACACTTTAAATATTTGTACATTGCTTCAAGGATTTTCTATCAGTTTCAGCTTCTCATCAATATTTTTCTTGTCTGATTTAATTACTTGATCAAATGCAACTCTCTTAGCTTGAGTGAACCTCTCCAATGCTTGCCAGTTTGAAATGTGCTGAAAGGATTGAAAATCCTTTGAAATATGCTCAGCGATTGTCTTAATCTTTCTGAATAGGCTCGGTTCATTGTCAATCTTGCACTCCGGGACTAGTCTGTGTAAAATAGTGATTGATTGATTAATAATCCCTTTATCTATAGATCCTTCCTTCATTAGTTTTTGTGCTTCCATCATCATGAGTTTAGTAGGACTCATCTCTGTTATGTTTTTCTTTTCAACCCGCGAGGTGTCAAATGACAACAATGATGGACCAAATATCGGTTCTCTATCGATTTCCCCTTTCTTCTCCTTTGATGATTTATCCTTTATAAATTCCTCACTTGCACCGGTGGTTTCGCCACTTGGTGCAGTCTGTGTAAATGCCGGTTCCTCTATAGGAACTGTGACCTCAACCTGTACATTTGTATCCGAAGGATTGTTATCCTCAATATTAGTATCCTATCCATTATTAACTTTTTCACTCTCTGTGTTAACTGGTTTCTCAATATTTGTCTGTACATTTGTATCTACCGGGGGCTGGATTTCCACTATATTAATGTTCTTAAAAATTGAGGGTGAAGTACCCATAGTCTCATTTCCTTTTCCTTCAACCAGGGTGTCTACAGTGTCAGTCTTTGATTCCAGTGAAGTAAAGAATCCTCTATTTTCTCCAAAGAAATTAACCTATTCTTTTTGAGTTTCTTTAATTATTTCATTTACGCTCTCTAGCATTAGACTAGTTATTATATGTTTTCTATTAAAAATTTTTCTATCTACCACCTCAAGTGTCCTTTCCATTTCCTCTGGAGCTATAGTAATACACACAAATAATAATTCTTGAATTTTGATAGGCTTATCTTCTTGCATTGCAAACAATCTCCTAGCATCTCACATATTATACAGTTCTGCCGGTATTTGATTTTCTATTTCTATTAAGGCTTTCTTATAAATATCCAAGTATAATAAGACTGCTTCCTCTACCTCTCTTTGTTCATCATCCTCTAAGTGATCATAGTAAAACTATATATTCTTTAACATGCCATCCTTAGTGATTTCATCTACTAACTTTGCACAAGTTTTAGGTGGAACCTTACCAGATTGAATAGTTGTATCAATGTCATTCTTCTTCTTTCTCTTTGTAAGTACCAGATGCAGCTAGAGGTGTTGCCTTTGGTGCTTTCTTTTGTGCCGGTATTTTGAATGTAACCTTCCTAACCGGTTGCTTTTTAGCTTCAACCTTTGTTTCCTCTATTTTCTTCCTTACAACCCTCTTGAATGCCAACAAAGTGTCATCCTCATTTTTAGACTCTGCTATAACAGGCTCAATGTGTACTTCTGGATTCTTCCTCTTCGTGCCTTTCTCCAGGATAACATCAATTAATGCCTTAATGTCCTGTGAGACCTTCTCAACAAATTTTCTTGCTTTTCCTTCTTTCTTCTCTCTCTTCTTATGATTGAACTCCATTTCAACCTCATGTGTTTTTTGTTGTACCATAGGGCTTCTCTGCCTCATTAATAAGTGCATCAATCAGAATTTTTGCATAAGCATCAAGAATCCATGCATCCACCTCATATCCCATTTCCTCAATCCAAATCTTTCGGGGCTTAACTGCTTCCATAAGTGTTTCATCCTTCTTCACCATGAAGCATATGTCAGTTGAATATTTATCTACAATATGCTTAGGAACCCTTACCCTAGACTTCATAGATTTCTAGAATACTTTGAAATATCCCCAAACTTTATCATCTCTCTAATCTGCCTAAAGCAGCAATTGACTGTTTCAATTGTCTCGCTACCGGGATGTCAAATGCCCATTGTCTTTTACCAAAACCGGGTGTATCATTCATGAAAAATAACATCAAGCAGACTATCAAGTTTCCATAATGGAAGGTTCCCTTCTTTTCTCCCTTAATCTTTCCTAGGTTTATTAACAACTCATCTAACATCCATCCTGATGCAAAGGTCTTCAGCAGTAGGGTGGCAAACCCCTCGCACACTCACCTTTCACTTTCTCTCAACCTCAAGCCTTTGAAGGCCTCAACTCACACCAACACCCAAATTTGAAATTTTAACCTTCACAAGAGTTGGTATATGCCTTTAAAATGTCCTTAGGTCCTAAAAAGACCTTTCACAACTTTCTTATTTCATAGGGGTGAAAACTTGGTTCTTTACCCCTATTCACACCTACCCGACTAGTAGCCCTATGTTCCTACTTTTTCAGTCTTTACACCAAAAGGTGCCAAACAAGGCCCAAATTTTTTTTTAGTTTCAAATACCCTTTTCAAACCTCTTTCAAAATCCAAAGAACTAGGTCTCCAACCCGCTCCAACACTCCTAGACACCTACTTGGGCCATAGACCTAGTTGATCAAATTAGGCCTGGTTTGCAAAGGAAGTGTATGGGAATGGGATCAAAACAAAGATCCAATGATTCAAAGGGCTTATCTAATGTATCAATGTACCAATTCAATCATCTAACTCATTTCCCCAATGTTATGCATTTTGCAATCAATCAATCTTTGATTGTTCTAATCTAAACCCTCACAAAGTTTAGACTAGGGCTTGGTGGAAAAATGCCGAGCCAACTCCTCTAACCTTTCCCCTTTGGAATCTCATAATAAACCCTCCCAAATTTCATTCTACCAATGGCCGTTGAAAAAAAATGAATAGATTGCAAGTTAGGGAATCATCTATACGACACCCTAGGAAAATGGAGGGTTTCAGACCTGTAGAGGGAAAATTATCAATATCTTCCTCCAAACACCACTTAAAGGGGCCAAAATAGGTTCATTTGAAAGGTAACTCAGTGCTCTACCTTACCAAGTCAAAATATTACAAAACCAATCAATGCTTTATACGGACAGTACATAAAAGTAACACAATTATGGCAAAATCAAATTTGTTTTATTCCACACTCTCCACCAAACTTCTCCAAATCACCAAAAAATATCAACCAACCTTGCACATCAGTTGAAAAAGAATATATGGGCTCCTCTCAACAACCAAAACCAACTTTGAAATGATTGTGACCATTGGAGAGAAGTTACATTCCAACCGGCAACTTTTGAAAAGTTGCTTTGACAACAATGACAACATTTATGCAACTTTTGCAACTTTTAATCCCTAAACACCAAAACCTTATGAAACACATCTAAGATCATTATTAGACTTTAAAACACCTAATACAACATTATAGGATCATAAAACACAAAAAATTCATAACTCAAGCCCACATGGCCTAATAGACCTCTAGGCTTATATGTGCACCTAAGAGGTTATTGACCACACAAAGGCATTTTATTACATCCAGGGTGATCCTTGAGATCCAACCCATTATTGTGACACAAGTAAGCACAAAACAAACACTAGACACCCGTAAGCCTTGAAAACACTGTGAAAAGATAGAGGTTCCCTACACCATACTCCCTGGGCCAAAGAAACTCAAGTCCCTTGAGTGGGTATATCTGCAATTTAGGTTCCTGTCTTCTCAATGGCTGCTGAAGTCATCCATGTAGCATCTTTTAAAGGTTTATTTCTCCATTTGACCAAGTATTTTAAATAAGTCTTCCTCCTTGTTTGCTTGCTGACCCTTTGATCCAAAATACACTTAATTTTAGGTTTGAGTTGTGTGGGAAGTCCTTCCATCATGTCTGCAGTAGATGAATCAGGCTGACTTGCATCACAAAAATCATCAACAATACCCTTATATGCATATACATCAGAAACATTGAGTATAGGTGACAGTCCTACATCTGGGGGTAGATCTATTTTATATGCATTATTTCCACATCTTCCGAGGACCTTGAAAGGACCTATCATCTTCATGAGCATCTTTGGTGTATTTCTCCTTACAAAGTCTTTTTTTGTTGAGATGAATAATCACCATATTTCCCACCTTAAACTAAACATCTCTTCTTTTTAGATCTGCTTCTTTCTTATATTTCTCAGAGGCGTGAATCAAATTATCTCTTACCTATTGGTGTATATCCTTCATGACTTCAGCAAAGTCATCTACTTGAGCACTTATTATATAAATATTCTTCACATATCTAAGTTAAAGAATACCCTTGGGATGTGTGCCATACACAATTTGGAAATGACTTAACCCTGTACTTCTGTTCACAGTCATTATAGGAAAATTCTGCCTATGGAAGAATGGTATCCCAAGTAGTTCCATGATCCTTGGCCAAGCACCTTAACAAGTTTCCAAGGGACCTATTTATTACCTCAGTCTGCCCATCAGATTGAGGATGATAAGCAGAAGAGAAAGACAAGTTAGTACCTAACTTATGCCACAAAGCTCTCCAAAAAGTGTCCTAAAAACTTAGGATCCCTATCCGAGATAATACTCAAGGGTAACCCATGAAGTTTGAAAATTTCCTTGAAGAATAAACCTGCAACATTAGAAGCATCATGTGGAACCTTGCATGGTAAGAAGTGTGCCATCTTTGAAAACCAGTCCACCACAACATATACACTATCATACCCTGATTTAGTACTACGAAGGCCTAAGAAAAATCCATACTGACTGAATCCCAAGGTTTGGTAGGGATTGGTAAAGGAGTATAGAGACCTGTATTTGAACTGGTACCTTTATCTCTTTGACACACCACACATTTCAAAACAAATTTCCTCACATCTGATTGTATTCTTGGCCAAAAATAGAACCTTCTAACCAACTCAAGTGTCTTATCAAGTCCAAAATGTCTTGATAAACTCCCACAATTCTTTTCCTTGACAATATTCTCCCTCACTGAGAAATTAGGGATACAAAGCTAACTTCCCTTGAAAAGTAAACCTTCTTGAAGAATATACTCAGAAAAATTAGTATGATACCTTTCATTCATAGCTTGACAAACCTCATAAGCCTCCTTGAAATCTTCATCTTCTTGGTACATGTCCTTCATAGCAGTGATCCCCATGCTTTCCAATTGAATCTCTTGGATTACCAAGTTCCTCCTACTAAGAGCATCTGCAAATTTATTTGCCACCCCTTTCTTATGCTTGATAGTGAATGTGAAAGCTTGAAGGTACTCCATCCACTTCATGTTCTTGTGATTGAGTTTCTCCTACCTGTTCAAAAAGATGAAATCATGGTTATCAGTATATACAACAAATTCCATAGGCAATAGATAATGCCTCCACTTCCTAAGAGATTGCACCAAAGCATACATCTCTAGATTATAGGTTGAATATTTTTGTTTTGCTTCATTTAACTTCTCACTGAAAAAGGCCATAGGCCTACCCTCCCGACTCAAGACTCCTCCTATATCCTTCTTAGATGCATCACATTCAATAGTGAGAACCTTATGAAAATTAGGAAGGATTAAGATGGGCTGCTTTGCCATCTTTTTTTCCAAGAACTCAAAAGACTTATTAGCTTCATCATTCCAAGCAAATTGACACTTTCTTCCACCCTTGATGGTATCTATCATAGGTGCACTAACCCCACTAAAATTTCCTATAAAATTTCTATAAAAGCTTGCTAAGCCATGGAAACATTTTACCTCACTTGTATACCTAGGTGTCAGCCAATTGAGGATTGCCTCCACCTTAGATGGATCCATTCTCAGGTTACCTTTGGAAATAAAAAATCCAAGAAACACTAGTTCTTCCTACAAGAAAACACATTTGTCCAAGTTGATCTTCAGTTGCTCCTCATGCAACCTTTTCAATACCAAATCCAAGTGCATTAGATGTTCATTTCTATCTTTACTGAAAATCAATATATCATCCAAGTATACTACCACAAAATGATTGATAAAGGGCTTAAGAACCTCATTCATTAACCTCATAAATGTACTAGGAGCATTGGAAATCTCAACTGACATTACCATCCACTCAAATAAACCTTCATTGGTTTTAAATTCTATCTTCCATTGGTCTCCATCTCTGATCCTAATTTGGTGATAACCACTCTTCAAGTCTATCTTGGAATAGTACTTGGCCCCTCCTAGACAATCCATCAAGTCCTCTATTCTTGGAATTGGGAATCTATATCTTATTGTTATCCTGTTAATATCTCTAGAATATATACACAACCTCCATGTTCCTTCTCTCTTAGGAGATAGCACTGCCAGGACTACACATGGACTTATACTCTTTCTAATAAACCCTTTCTCTAGCAATTCTTGGATTTGTCTTCCAACTTCTGCATTTTGTTCAAGGGTCAGTTTGTAGGCTGCCTTGTTAGGTAATATATCACCTAGTATAAGGTCAATGCAATGAATAATTTCTCTTTGAGGAGGTAAGGTATCTGTGGTACCGTATGCAACTATTCCCTTATACTTATCTAGCTGATCTTGAAGCTCATTAGGACCTACCTTCCTCTTTTCCTCCTGGCTCTTATGCTGCTTCTTAGGTTCATCTTTAGGCTTGAAAACTATTGCAAAGCAAGGGGTATCCTTCTCCTTAAAATATTTCATGAACTCCTTCTCATCTACTAGCATGACACTAGTCACAATGTGCTTATCCTTACTGTCATCCGGGAGAGGGTTCATGGTGAAGTTGTCTCCATCCTTGGTGATGGTATAGACATTCTTCTTACCTTCATGCCTAGAATCTACATCATATTTCCAAGGCCTACCAAGAAATAAATGATAAGCATCCATTTCTACCACATCACACAATACTCTATCCTTATATCCACCGATTGAAAAGTCTACCCAAACTTGTTCACTAATCAACACTTGTTTTCCTTTGTTAAACCAAGATACTTTATTGGGATAGGGATGAGGTATCCTTTGTAGGTTAAGCTTGGTGACCATTTCAATAGAAGCTATATTATTCGTGGACTTAGAATCTACAATATCTACAAAATTTTCCTTGTACCTTGCAAGTGGTTCTGAAAAGAGACTTCCTCTGAGGTGGTTCCTTGTTGATAGGCTCCTTCAAAAGTGTCGTCTTGATCATCAAGAGATTTCCTTGCTTTGGGACTATAGGTCTTGAATTTGATGTGTGGTAGGAGGTCATAATTTGACTATCTTCCTCTCGAATCAAATGTGCTCTTCTTTCACCCCCTTGGCTACCATTTCCTTGCTTCTCTGGACACCTAAAGGATTGATGTCCAACTTGGTTAGAAGAGAAACACCTACCGGTGAAAACACTAGGTCCTCTTCCACCAAACCTTCCTCTACCACTTTCTCTTTTTCAACTAAAAATACCTCTATTCCCTTATTCTCCTTCATGTTCTTGACTACTTGTTTCTCCTTGGGGTTTAGGATATGATCCTCTACCATTGAATTTGCCCTTACCTCTGAAATTTGTACCCCTTCCTCTATTATAGTGTTCTCCTCTCCTCTTTTGCTTCTTCTCAATTATAAGTGCCATTTGATAACACTTATGCACTGATTTGGGATTAAACAAACTTAGTTCATATTGAATGTTGAACTTAAGGCCATTCATGTACCTTGCTAGCTTTTATGTCTCACTCTCTAGTATCTTTGCTTCAAGTGTCATTCTGTGGAACTCCTCGATGTAAGAACTAACATCCAAATCCTTTTGCCTCAAGTTTTGTAGTTTCTTATGTAGGATTATCTCATAATCCTTAGGGACAAATTGCTTCTTGACTAACACCATCTTCTTCCATGAAGTGATGGGGTTCTTACCTTCCACCATTCTTTCCCTTTGTAGGACATTCCACCAACTAAGGGTAGGACTCTTCAATTTTGACTTAGCCACATTTTCTCTTTGGTTATCTACCACCTCCTCATATTAAAAGTAGTTTTCTAAGGCCTCAATCCAGTCCATGCACTCCTTTGGATTCATCTTCCCTTGAAACATGGGTAATTCTACCTTAGTATCTCTTCCACCTACTCTCTTAAGGGCCTCAATAAACTGCATTTGATCTGTAGGTACAACTGGATTATCTCCTTGTTCTCCGCCTTCTTATTCTTCTTTAGAGTCTGAGACAACTTCCTTCATAGCCCAATCCTTCTTCAACTTTGCTATTTCCACTTCCATCTTTCTATTCTTGGCCATTTGCCCCCTCACTATCCTAGCCAATTCTAAATTGTTTACTATAGAGGGTATCTCCTCTTCATTTTGTCCCTCTATCCTATCTCCCATGGTTTAAAATCTTCCCAAGGTTCTTCTAGTGCTCTGTTACCACCTGATGCAGAGGTCTTCAGAAGTAGGGTGGCAAACCCCTCACACACTCACCTTTCACTTTCTCTCAACCTCAAGCCTTTGAAGACCTCAACTCACACCAACACCCAAATTTGAACTTTTAACCTTCACAAGAGTTGGTATACACCTTTACAATATCCTTAAGTCCTAACAAGACCTTTCACAACTTTCTTATTTCACATGGGTGACAACTTGGTTCTTTACCCCTATTCACACCTACTCAGCTGGTAGCCCTATTTTCCTTGTTTTTCAGTATTTACTCCAAAAAGTGCCAAACAAGGACCAAAACAAATTTTAGTTTCAAATACCCTTTTCGAACCTCTTTTAGACTCCAAAGAATCTGGTCTCCAACCTACTGCAACACTCCTAGACACCTACTTGAGTCATAGACCTAGTTGATCAATTTAGGCCTGGTTTGCAAAGGAAGTGTATGGGAATGAGATCATAAGGAAGATCCAATGCTTCAAAGGGCTTGTATAGTGTCTCAATTCAACAATTAAATTATCTAACACATTTCCCCAATGTTATGCATTTCGCAATCAATCAATCTTTGACTTTTCTAATCTAAACCCTCACAAAGTTTAGACTAGGGCTTGGTGGAAAAATGCCAAACCAACTCCTTTGACCTCTCCCCTTTGGAATCTCATAATACACCCTCCAAAATTGCATTATAGAAATGACTGTTGAAAACCATTGAATAGATTGCAAGTTAGGGCATCATCTATATGACACCCTAGGAAAATGGAGGGTTTCAGACCTACAAAGGGCAAATTGTCAACATCTTCCTCTAAACACCACTTCAAGGGGTTAAAATAGGTTCATTTGAAAGGTAACTCAATTATCTACCTTACCAAGCCAAAATATTACACAACCATTCAATTCTATGTACGGACAGTACAAAAAAGTAAAACAATTCTGGCAAAATCAAATTTGTTTTATTCCACACTCTCCACCAAACTTGTCCAAATCACCAAAAACTATCAACCTATTGGTATTTTGGTATGGTTTTCTCATTGATGTCAACAACTACTGAAACACTAGCACTTTGGAAATCCAACAACATTCACTAACAAGAAAGTAACTATTGCACAGTTACTGGTATATGGTTCACCGACACTTGGAATGATATGGAAGACACTTGGTAATGTCGAAGACATCATGTGGAAACTTTGTTTTGAAGAATTAATCATTGGTATATTCATATTTGCATATTTTCTTTTACCGGCAAATAGGTCCAGGGTTATCTAGGGTTACACTGACAGGTTTATCTTTTCCAGATCAGCATGGCATGCTATGGAGATGATTTATTATCGTTGTAAATGCATTAAGCCGACATGTTTAATCGGTTATTGCATCAGATATTATATTGTATGTAAACTGTTTTTTATTGTAATATCTTGTAGAGCCGACCTACTAAAATTGGCCTTAGGTTATGGTATAAATGTAAGATCTTATTTGTAAGATCGAATGTGGAATGCGAAAAAATAATTGTGCAAAGGTATATGCGAGATTAAGTAGAGGTATACACGAAGACATCAATTGAAGGTGAAGCTAGGTTTTTGTAGAAGCATATCAGCATTACACTGGTACTGAATCCAGCATATGAAGATGCTATTTTGTGCAGTACATTCTTATTGGATTTAACCATCCAACTGTCTATACATTCAACAAAGTTCACATCAAAGGTGAAACCGGTAAGACTTCTCATGAACTCTGGTTTGGTAATACTCCTACTCTTAAGTATTTCAGAATCTTTGGAAGTAAATGTTATATTAGAAGAGATGAGTATATTGGCAAATTTGATCCTAGAAGTGATAAAGGAATATTTCTTGGTTATTCATCTAAGAGCAAGGCATATAGATGCTTTAATAAGAGATTGTAGAAAATTGTTGAGAGTACAAATGTAAATATTGATGAACAATTCTGAGGAACTTCAAGGTATATAGACTCTAAATCAGCAAAAGAGATTGTGACAAATGAACCTACACTAAATCCACCAGTATAGAATGAAGATACAGTTACCCCGATATCATCAGAGGATTCCACAGTAATTGAAGAACAACAACAAACTAAGACACCCCGGTATGTAAGATTGAATCATTTTGAAGATCAGATAATTGGAAACAAATTTAAGGGAGTTATGACAAGAGGAAGATTGGAAAATGAAGAGGTATGTCTTATTTCTCAAATTGAACCATCATCTATCAATGAGGCATGTGAAGATAAATTTTGGATTAAAGCTATGGAAGAAGAATTAGGACAAATTGAGAAAAATAATACTTGGACATTAGTTCCCCGGCCTAAAGATAAAAATGTAATTGGAACCAAATGGGTATTTAGAAACAAACTTAATGAAGATGGTAAGATTGTCAGAAATAAAGAAAGACTAGTGTGTAAGGGATATTCTCAGAAAGAAGGAGTTGATTACAATGAAACCTTTGCACTAGTAGCCAGAATTGAGGCAGTCAGATTATTCTTGGCTTTTGTAGCTCACAAGGACTACAAAGTTTATCAAATGGATATTAAATGTACATTTTTGAATGGGGATCTTGAAGAGGAAGTATATATTGAACAACCTGATGGTTTTTATTTGATAGATGACAATGATATGGTTTGCAAGTTAAGAAAATCTTTGTATGGATTAAAACAAGCCCCAAGAGCTTGGTATGCAAGGTTGGATAAGTATCTTTTAAAGATTGGTTTTACTAAAGGAAATGCAGATAGCAATTTATATTACAAAATAACTAATGATGTTATCTTGATTATTGAAGTATTTGTTGATGATATAATCTTTGGAGGAGAAGATGGATTATGTAAGGAATTTTCTATTAAAATGCAACAAGAATTTGAAATGTCTATGATTGGAGAAATAAAATTCTTTTTAGGATTGCAGATTTCACAGACTGCTAAAGGTATATTTTTGAGTCAATCCAAGTACTTGAAAGAATTACTAAAGAAATTTGGGATGGAGAACTCTAAACCGGTAAGCACACCTATGACTAAAAATGACAAATTATCTCAAAGGGATGAATCTACACCTATTAATCCAACTAGATACAAATCTATGATAGGAGGTTTACTGTATTTGACACAAACCAGGCCTGATATTATGAATGCAGTATGTATTATTTCTAGATTTCAAAGTAATCCTGGGGAAAATCATGAATCAACAGTAAAAAGGATTTTCGTGTACTTACAAGGCACAACAAATCTTGGATTATGGTATCCTAGAGATGAAAATTTTGACCTATGTGCATACACAGATGCAAATTGGGCAGGAGACGTGGATGATAGAAAAAGAACCACTAGAGGAGCATTCTTTCTTGGAAAAAGATTAGTTTCTTGGTTGAGTAAGAAACAGAGTTGTACATCTTTATCAACAGCCGAATTAGAATATGTTGCAACAACAACTAACTGTACATAGGTACTATGGCTTAAGCAAATGTTGAAATATATAAAGGTAAAATGCAAGGAACCTATTACTATATATTGTGATAACACTGCAACAATTGATATATCTAAGAATCCGGTATTACATTCTAAAACAAAACATGTTTCTATCAAACTGAATTTTCTAAGGGAAAAAGTTGAAGAAAAAGAGATAAAACTGGTTTATGTGAATACTAAAGAACAACTTGCAGATATTTTCACAAAACCTTTGCCTAAGGAGACCTTTGAATATCTCAGAGATCAGCTTGGAGTCATACCACCATTGGTAGAGACTTAGATAGTTGATGATTGTCATCAACTGGCAGAATTGAAAGACAAATCTTTTTACTCTGGTCTTTGATGAGGAAGCTACTTCTCAGGGGGAGTAGTTAGTATATTGAATTGATTGGTATTTTGTATCAACTTGATTTTTGTAACTTTGGCATTTGATGTCAAAGGGGGAGAGATATATATGGAAAAACACATTATCTTTTGAGGTGTGATTGGTATTGAAGATTAATCTTTGGATAAACACATGTTGCTCCTAGGGGGAGAAATTGTTGTTTAAAGGAGATTTTTGGTTTTTGGTATTTGGCATTTCTGTTTTGGCACTTTGATGGGTTTTCCATCTTGTGTTGCCATCAATGCCAAAGGGGGAGATTGTTGGTATTTTGGTATGGTTTTGTCATTGATGTCAACACCTACTGAAACACTAGCACTTTGGAAATCCAGCAACATTCACCGACAAGCAAGTAACTATTGCACAGTTACTGGTATATGGTTCACCGACAGGATATAATGTTCACCGAAACTTGGAATGATATGGAAGACACTTGATAATGTCAAAGAAATTGTGTGGACACTTTGTTCTGAATAATTAATCATTGGTATATTCATATTTGCATATTTGCTTTTATCGACAAATAGGTCCAGGGTTATCTAGGGTTACACCGGCAGGTTTATCTTTTCCAGATCAGCATGGCACGCTATGGAGATGATTTATTATTGTTGTAAATGCATTAAGCCGATATGTTTAATCAGTTATTGCATTAGATATTATATTGTATGTAAAATGTTTTTTATTGTAATATCTTGTAGAGCCGACCTACTAAAATTGGTCTTAGGTTATGGTATAAATGTAAGATCTTATTTGTAAGATCGAATGTGGAATGCGAAAAAAGAATTATGTGAAGGTATATGTGAGATTAAGCAGAGGTATACACGAAGACATCATTTGAAGGTGAAGTTAGGTTTTTGTAGAAGCATATCAGCATTACACCGGTACTGAATCCAACATATGAAGATGCTATTTTATGTAGTACATTCTTATTGGATTTAACCATCCAACTGTAGTCAGTGTGACTCCCATTTTGTGATTGAGCAGTGAGATCTAGGCTGTTGGCCTTTTTGCATGTGCAGACCCCATTTATGTACACTTACTATCTGCAGTAGTATCATCTGATTGTTGGTAAGGTTTCCAATCGTGGTTTTTCCCCTTACAGGGTTTCCACGTACAAATATTGGTGTTATGTGTTGTGGATGACTCTATGTTTATGTTTCATGCATTAATCTCTACCAGTATAGTAATTTAATGTTAACACTATCTACCGGTACACTACTGGTTTACCAGTATTAAGCATTAAGTTGGTTAATTGGTTTTTGGTTTAAATTTATTAGATAACTGATTCACTCCCCGCCTCTCAGTTGTCTCTGGGACCTAACAGAACCAACCTTGCACGTCGGTTGTAAAAGCATATATGGGCTCTTCTCAATGAACACAACCATTTTTGAAATGGTTGTGACCATTGGAGAGGAGTTACATTCCAACCGACAACTTTTGAAAAGTTGCTTTGACAACAATGACAATATTTATGCAACTTTTGCAACTTTTAATCCCTAAACACCTAAAACTTATCAAACACATCTAAGATCATCATTAGCCTTTAAAACACCTAAGACAACATTCTAGGATCATAAAACTCAAAAAATTCATAATTCAAGCCCACATGGTCTAATAGACCTCTAGGCTTATATGTGCACTTAAGAGGTTATTGACCACACAAAGGCATTTTATTACATCCAGGGTGATCCTTGAGATCCAACCCATTATTGCAACACAAGTAAGAACAAAAAAACACTAGGCACCCTTAAACCATGGAAACACTGTGAAAAGATGGAGGTGCCCTGTACCACAATCGCATAGATCCAATTTCACATTTTCTCTCATCATTTTGTATGCAGCCAAAATATAGGAACTGGAAATAGAATTCAATTATTTTGACTGAGTTACTTTATACCTAATGATCATGCTATAGAATCTGATGTTTGTGTCAGTAATAGTGCTTAGTCTTATAGATCTCCTGTCAGATGTCACACCAGTGATTTTGTTCATGAAATCATTCAAAACTTTCTTATATGGATGTTGCCCAACCGATGGTAAACTAGTGATTGCCAGGATGACTTCCTTGGTGATCTTGTAAGGTCTATCTAGCTAGATAAATTCCCTATGTACTTTGCTCAAAACATACCTAATTATCCCATCTTCAAATTCTGGGATGTCTAGAATGCCGGTAAACCCTAAGTCTTCAATGTTCTTGTATGCCGGTTTGATCTTTCCAGATTCTCCCATCAGCTCACTCATATACATGCCCTTAATTTTAGATGTTCCCAAGTCCTCTATGTGATAGTGTATGTATTCTTTAACATCTTCAACATAGACAACTCCCTCCAAAACACGGGAAAATTCTCCAACCGAATCTTCTAGGGTAGCCACACGTGGATACCGCTTGAAAATTGGTCGGGGGTGGTCCATAACCTCTACTACAATTAGGTTTGCAACAAAAATAGGAATAGATGATGATCTCACTTCCATGTTTAAAGATAAATACCTTTTGATTGCTCTCGGTGAAAACCTTCAACAAATTTCTCTAGATACCGATGAAATTGCTCAAGAAGAAATCTGATTGCTCTGAAATGCCTTGATCACTCTTAGTTGCTCTTAATCACTCTGGAATCACTCTAAATGCAAGGTGATCAATAATAAAGTGAATTCAACCTCTTAACCTCCAGGAAAAACCTTTATCTTCCATTGACATAAATGACCACCGGTGAAAGATACCAGATCTTGAACAAAACACATCCATGTTGGATAAGAATCTCCAATATTTGGAACATCTTCCAGAACCTCTTCCCGGGGCATATGTAGCATCTTAATGAATTTTGCCTACCCCTAAGGTATCTACCTCACTTACCGGATGAGCTACCTGCTGGTGTAGGAGCAACCTCTTCTACTAGATAAGTAACCGGTGCAATTCCATCTGATGATTGTTCTTTAGTCTTCCTAACCGATATTTGAGTATGATCTTGCCAAATTTCACTAACCTTCTCTTTCCCTTTCTCATTTGATCCTCCATTACCAACCAGTGGATTTCTGCTTCTACAGAATTTAGCAATATGTCCAACCTCATTACATGCATAATATGTAACATTGTTCCTTTGAATTTCTTTGCTAAAACCAGTGAAATTGCTTGAGCTGCACTGATTAGCCATATGTCCAAACTTTCCACATGCATAGCATTTAAGATTCATTCTGCAATCTTCTGTCTTATGACCATACTTATTGCATTTAGAACATTTACTGAGAGCAGAATCAGAGTTATGATTTTCTCTGTTTCTATATTGTCTAGCCATGTGACCAAATCTATTGCAAACAAAACATCTACCATTAAATTTATAAGCATTAAATTTCCTTACCGGTGCCTTCTAGTTTTGATCTTCATTTGCTGTACCAAAACTCTTTCCTTGCTCAAATCCAAGTCCACTGGAATCTCCAATCTACCTTTGTCTCTTCAATAACTCATCTAGCTATGCTGAGCTAATCTTGAATTTTTCTTTATACTCACTTGCAATAGTTAATTCTTCTCTTAGAATTATCATTTGTCTCTCAAGCTCTTGCTCATTACTTTGGGATTGTACTAAATTAGTTCTCAACATATCATTCTCATGAACCAACCTATCACATTCTTCAAATTTGTTCTTATGAGATACAACAAGATTTTCTTCTTTTTTCTTTTTGTCCTCAATCTCCTTAGACATTCTCATAGTTATAACTTGCATTTCATTTTTCATAACCATGTTCTCCAGACTCAATTTCTGACATTGTTCCTTAAGTGCATCTTTCTCTTCATCATCCTGACTTTGCAAAAGTTCCTTCCTCATAGCTTGAACAAATGATAACCACTATTGTAGGATAAGAATGAATTCCTTAGCAGAATTCAATTAATCTTGTAGCTTTAAGTTCTTCAATCTTTCAACATCATAATCTTCAAGTGCTATCTCAAGTTTCTTCTCCAAAGTCATATCCATGGATTCCAGATTCAGGATCTTCCTCAACCTGTTAAACTTCCTCTGAGGGAGAAGGATATAATACCAGATGTTGGAATCCAATGACACTGAGTGGGGGGGGGGGGGGGGGTGAATCAGTGTTATACCAGAATGATCATTTTTAGCATTATTAAAACATGCATACACCAAACGGTATACCGGTAGATACAAAATTGAAAGAAGTAAAGAAACCAATAAGCCAATCACATAAGTGAGAACCATAACACACAAAATTATACATGGAAAACCTCAAAGAGGAAAAATCATGGTGGGATTTGTGACCCACAATATCAATCCATTGGCCATATGAAGAGTTATTACAAAATATGAGGGGCCTGCAATTGCAGGAAGGCTTATAGCCTAGAGCACACTGCTCAATCACAAAAGGAGTATCACTGACTACATATAAATCCAGACTACAATCTAGAGAAGTGTTGAACTGCTAAGATTCTTAGGATAACCGATGAACAACTAAGAGGGGTGGGGGTGAATCAATTGTTAACATATTATATCAATCAAACCACTTTATAACCTTTAACCGGAGCACATAAACATTGAATACTGGAATAGAAGAAATAGATACTGGTAAGCAATAAAACTTAAGAATGAAACAAAGAATTAACACAATGCAACCGTACCACATAAAACCATGATTTGTATGTGGAAAAACCAGTAAAGGGAAAAAACCATGGTGGGAAGCCTACCCACAGTAAGATGATACTTCTACAGAAAGTATGTGATACGATAAGGGGCCTACACATACAAGAAGGCACACTGCCTAGAGTGTATTGCTAATTACAAAAGAGTCTCACTAACTACAAAGAGGTTATAACCACCTCAAGATAATTGGACAACAATCCAAAAGAATGAACTGCCAGAGATAACATCTACCATGCCTGATTACAATCCCAGTTAAGCTCAATATCGAAGGCCTTTAACCTCTTCCTTAAACCCAATTCGATCACATGTGATTGACCAAATCTCCTTCACATATGATATTGCATTCCACGACCATGACACACTTATTTCATTCCCATACCATACCATGATCTACAATGAGATCTTACATCAATTTATATAAACCTTAAGGCCTAAACCAATTAGGTCAGCCACCTAAAAGATATTACAATAAGATCATTACATACATCCATATTAAAATTATATGCCATTTCGACTTTAGACCAAAAAAAACAATAACTAATCCACAAAATATCCTGGTAACGTGTAGAGAACACGTTAACATGATACTGGTTCATAACCTAGATAGGTATCAGATGTAATCTGGGTCCACCATGCCAAAGCGATGTCCTCAATTAGTTGAGGCACGATCAAGGATCACCTTCTGCATCCTAAATTCCATCTAGAAGCTGCACCAAAACCACTTAGCATTCTGTTAAGGATTCTCAGTTAAAGCTCTGTCGGTTAAACCTTAAACCCATACCGGTAACACAAGATCTTCTACCGATAACCAAAACCTGTCTTCCAGTAACCTAAACTTGTCTGCCAGTAACCAAAACCTGTCTTCCAGTAACCAACCATAATAGCTAGTATTGACATCAATAACAAAACATCAATGCAACACATAATCAATTCATCTCTCCCCCTTTGGCATTGATGGCAACACTAGATGTGAAAAATATCTAAGTACCAAGAAATGGCAAACAAGTCTCCCCCTGCGGAAGACAACCAACAATCTCCTCAATATCAATAACTCTCCCCTTGTGAATAATATCTCTGTAAAGTTCTAAATTCATTTTTCACATCACTATCTGTCCCCCTTTGACATCAATGCTAGAAATATGAAAAAAATAACAAAGAAAGAATATAAGCCTCTGAATCTCAAAGCTGACTACTCCTCGTGAGTAGTAGCACCACTCACCAGTTCCAGAATGAATAGTATCTCTGATAATGCATTTCAGAATGATGCCAAACCGCATCAATCAAGTCTCTGTCAGAGGGGCAGAAACCCCTAACCTGTATCTCAAATACTCAAATGATTCCTTAGATAGTGGTTTAGTGAATATATCTACAATTTCCTCTTTAGTGTTCACATAAACCAATTTGACTTCCTTTTAATCTACCATGTCCTTCAAAAAATTATATTTTATTGATATGTGCTTAGTCTTAGAGTGAAATATTGGATTCTTAGACATGTCAATAGCTACAGAGTTATCACAATAGATAACTACCAGTTCACTACAATTTACCTTGATATCCTTCAATATTTGCTTCATCCACAAGACTTGAGCGTAATTAGTTGCTGCTGCAACATATTCAACTTCTGTAGTAGATAAAGAAATGCATTACTATTTTTGCTGATCCATGAAACCAATTTCTTTCCAAGAAAAAAATCTCCACCAGAAGTGCTCTTCCTGTCAACAATATCTCCTGCCCAACTTGAATCAGTATATACACATAAAATGAAGTTATCATCTCTAGAATACCACAACCCATATTCAGTTGTCCTTGCAAATACCAGAATATCCTCTTTACAACACATACATGATTTTATTTAGGATTACTTTTATATCTTGAAACAATACTTATTGCATTCATAATATTTGGTCTAGTCTGAGTTAGATATAACAAACCACCAATCATAGACTTATACCTTGTCGGATTTATGGGTGTAGATGTATCTTTGATAGATAATTTCTCACTTGTCACCATAGGAGTACTTACCGGTTTGGAATTATCCATACCAAACTTCTTCAACAATTCCCTTATATACTTAGTTTGACAGATAAAAATTCCTTTGTCAATTTGAGTAAACTGTAAACCTAAGAAAAATCTCATCTCACCAATCATGGACATTTCAAATTCATTTTTCATATTATTAGAGAATTCCATGCACAATTTATCTTCACCTCCAAAAATGATATCATCAACCAATAATTCAATAATCAGAATATCATCATCAGTGATCTTATAATATAAATTACTATTAGCACTACCTTTAGTAAAACCAAGCTTCAAAAGATATTTATCCAACCTTGCATACCAAGCTCTAGGAGCTTGTTTTAATCCATATAAAACTTTCCTTAATATGCAAACCATATCTTTATCATCTGTCAGTGGAAATCCATTAGGATGATCAATGTATACCTCTTCCTCAAGTTCACCATTAAAAAATGCACACTTAACATCCATTTGATAGACCTTATAGTTCTTATAAGCTGCATAGGCAAGAAATAGTCTAACAACTTTAATTCTAGATACAGGTGCAAATGTCTCACCATAATCAATTCCTTCTATTTGAGAATATCATTTACAAACCAAACTAGCCTTGTTTCTTACAACTTGACCATCCTCATTTAGTTTATTCCTAAAAACCCATTTAGTTCCATAACATTTTTATTTTTAGGTCGGGGAACTAAAGTCCAAGTCTCATTCTTCTCTATCTGATCTAATTCATCTTCCATAGCCTTTAACCAATGTTTATCTTTACAAGCTTCAATAATAGATGCTAGTTCAATTTGAGAAATAAGACATACCTCTTCATTTTCTAGTCTTCTTCTTGTCACAACTCCCTTGTTCCTATCTCCAAAGATTTGATCTTCAGAATGATTTAACCTTACATACATTTGTCTCTTTTGAACTTTAGGTTCACTGTTTTGATCATTAGTCACAATTAAAATTTTTGATTGTACTGGTGTAACTATCTCAGTATCTTGTACTAGTTGAGGCATTGCCGGTTCAGTTATGATCATTTCCACTGCCGGTTCCCTATCATATGATTAGATTGATTTTTGTATTACTCATCCACTTTCACATTTGTGCTCTCCACAATTTTCTGCAATCTTTTGTTATAACATCTATATGATTTGCTTTGAATTGAATATCCAAGAAATATCCCTTCATCACATCTAGGATCAAACTTCCCAATTGAATTATTCCTTTTGATATAACATTTACTTCAAAAATTCTAAAATATTTAACAGTAGGTGTATGTCCAAACCATAATTCATAAGGGGCCTTACTAGTTTCACCTTTGATGTGAACTCCATTGAATGTGTAGACTGCTATATGCACTCCTTCTCTCCATTGGATGTGAGGCAATTTGGCTTCCATCATCATAGTTCTGTTCTTTTTATCCACTACTCCATTTTGCTGAGGAGTCCAAGGTGCAGATAACTGTCTCCTAATTCCATTTGTCTCACAATAACTATTGAATTCATGAGAAGTGAACTCATCGCCTTGATCTGATCTTAGACATTTGATTTTCAATCTAGTTTCAGTTTCTACCTTAGCTTTAAAATCTTGAATTTCTGAAAGGCTTCAGACTTCTCCCTAAGAAAATTCACCCACATCATCCTAAAATAGTCATCAATTATTAGCATGAAATAGCTATCACCCTGAAAGTTTCTAGTCCTTGTTGGACTACATAAGTCAGTGTGAATCAAATCAAGTACATCATTAGATTTATCATGCATGCTCTTAAAATAAGTTCTAACTTTCTTTCCCAATTGACATTCCTTACATACCAGATTATGAGGCTTCATAATCTTAGGTATATCTCTAACTGCCTTTGTTGAATTGATCTTGACAATATAATCAAAATTAACATGACACAAACTCTTATGCCATAACCAACTCTCATCAATATGAGCAATCAAACATGTCTTATTACCAGTGTTCAAGTGAAAGATATTACCTCCATTCTGAGTACTAGTTGCAATCTCCAAACCGGTTTTGTTAATGATTTTACAATTTCTATGTTTAAAAATTGAACTTGGAAACCCTTGTCCACCAATTGACCAACACTTAAAAACATTATTCTTTAAACCTTCTACATAATAGACATTATTAATATTATGCTTGCCATCCAGAGAAATAATACCTCTACCTTTGATCATACATGGTTTGTAATCTCCAAATCTAACTTGACCACCATTGTATTCTTGCAGGGATATAAATTTTCTTTTATCTCCAGTCATATGATGTGAGCATCCACTATCAATTACCCATTCATCCTTGTCTTCAACTTTTGTTGCCAGAGCCTTTTCTTCATTCATGATATCTAGTTCTGGTTCATCTTCCTTTAAAGCATAGAACACCCATTCCTTTCCATTGCTGGATCCACTAGAAGAGTTTGCTGCTGGTTCATCCTTAGAGTCATCACTTACTCCTTCCTCATCTGCTATGTAGCATTGTTTGCTTTTCTTTAATCTATATCTATTTTGATTAGATGTAAAATGATTTCTTAACTCTTTCTTCAAATATTGCATTCCTTTCAGGACATCTAGATGCAAATTGACCAATCTTATTACATGAAAAACATTTAAAAGGTACTTTTCCTTCATACTTACTTCCTGTTGGTCCTTTAGGTACTCTTCTAGAAAATAAGGCTTCAAGCTGATAAAATTCTTCATCCTCTTTCTTCATATCTTCCAATTATTTTGCATATAAGGCTTTCCAATCACTTTTACCAGTAGATGATGATGCATGAAAAGCAAGTGCAGATTTTGCAGCTCCAGAAGATCCAAATTCTTCAAGCTCAAAAGTAGATAATTTTCCAATCAGAATGTCTCTATTAACTGAAGTGTTTTCCATTGTTCTCAGTTCATTACTTGCAGTTGCCTTCATCTTATAAGCCGGTGGAAGGGCTCTCAAGAATTTGGAAACTATTTCATCTTCACTCAGAGATCCTCCACAACAGTGAATTCTCATGCCAATCTCATTTACTCTTTCCATAAATGTAGCAATTCTTTCATTATCTTCCATCTTCAAGTTTTCATACCTTACCCGATAACCATCAAGTTTAGCAATTTTGACAATTGGATTACCTTCATTCAAAGTTTGCAATTTATCCCACATGACCTGTGCCGATGATTTATCAGTCAGTCCCATGATTTGCTAACTAGTAAGTGCACACAAGAGGGCTTCTCTAGCTCTAGAATCATTTTCAATATTCTTGTCTAGGTCTGCAGGAGTAGGATTTCCAGATGCCGGATCATAAGGTGTATATCCTTTCTCAATGATCTCCCAAATATCCTTGCCAAGATATCTAAGATGAGTCTCCATTCAGATTTTCCATATCCCATAATTTGTTCCATCAAGCTTAGGGATTTCTCTTCTGAAAATAGTTGCCCGTGGATTTGAAGTATTAGCTGCCATAGGATCTACCTCAAGCGATTAAGCTTCTACAAAAGAGGACCAAAGCTATGATACCAATTGTTAGGATAACCGGTGAACAAATGAGAGGGGGGGGGGATGAATTAGTTGTTAACAGATGATATCAATCAAACCACTTTATAACCTTTAACTGGAGCACATAAAAATTGAATATCGGAATAGCAGAAACAGATGTCGGTAAGAAATAAAACTTAAGAATGAAAAAGAGAATTAACACAATGCAACCATACCACATAGCACCATGATTTGTATGTGGAAAACCCTGTAAAGGGAGAAACCACGATGAGAAGCCTACCCACTGTCAGATGATAGTTTTGCAGAAATTATGTGATAAAATAAGGGTCCTACACATGTAGGAAGACACACTGCCTAGAGCGTACTACTCACTACAAAAGAGTCTCACTGACTATAGAGATGTTATAACCACCTCAAGGTAATTGGATAACAATCCAGAAGAATGAACTGCCAGAGATAGCATCTACCATGCCTGATTACAGTCCTGGTTAAACTCAATACCGAAGGCCTTTGACCTCTTCCTTAAACCCAATTCAATCACCTATGATCGATCAAATCTCCTTCACATATGATATTGCATTCCATGACCACGACACATGTATTTCATTCCCATACTATACAATGATCTACAATGATATCTTATATCAATTTATACAAACCCTAAGGCCTAAACCAATTAGGTCGGCCACCTAAAAGACATTACAATAAGATCATTACATACATCCATATTACAATGATATGCGATGTCATCTTTAGACCTAGACAACAATAACCAATCCACAAAACATCTCGGTAACGTGTAGAGAACACATTTACATGATACCAGTCCATAACCTAGATAGGTACCAGACCTAATATGGGTCCACCATGCCAAATAGATGTCTTCAATCAATTGAGGCACGATCAAGGATCACCTTCTACTTCTTGAATTCCATCTAGAAGCCGCACCAACACCACTTAGCATTCTGTCAAGGATTTAGTGAAAGCTCTGCTGGTTAAACCTTAAACCCATACCGGTAACACAAGATCTTCTACTAGTAACCAAAACCTATCTGCTGATAACCAAAACCTATTTGTCGGTAACCAAAACCTATGTGCCGGTAACCAACCATAACATCTAGTGTTGACATCAATGAAAAAACATCAATGCAACACATAATTAATTCATCCATATTGCCAACAAAGATAACATCTTCTATGCCAAAATACAGTTCCATTTTAACCTTTGCCTGTTTCGGTCTAAAACCGTAAACCCTTTACCAGAATAACCCTTACATAAATATCCTCACATACATAATATCTCTAATAGATTTCTCATCTCCTTCAATTACATATTCACATAATGATTGATATCAAAATGATCTATCAAACTGACCTATATACCCTATACAATTTATCATGACTTATGTCGGCTTACAAAGATATATACAATATCGAATTACATGTCAGCTAGATAGCATGAATGCATAAGTATTAAAAATAATTGCTGATGCCAGATCCAAGAGATGTCAGCCTCCAATAACGATAACCATATTCTAAACCATGTCAGCCTGTATAGTCAGTAACCAAAGTAATCCTTCTGTCCTGCCGGTGCCAGTGTAGTGTCTGTGAAGTGCTTGCTAGTACACAATTGAACCAAAAACATGAAGCCAGAATAGAATACCATGTTGCCATCAATGAAAACATAGTGAAACCAACTAATTGAGTGTCAATTGCCAACATATATATATATATATATATATATATATATATATATATATATATATATATATATAACATCTTAAAGTATATTTTAATACAAAGCTCTATTAGAGATAACATTATGAACTCAAATAAAAGACCGGAAAGAAATAAAATCAAACCGTCCTCTAAGGTTCCTTAACGTTGTTACTTAACAACTTATAAAAGAATGAAATGAGCTATATCTAATAGAATCACCAACTTAAGGATTCATTAAGAAATGAGTATTAATAAGAAATTTAACATATTTTGAAAGATTCATTTCCATTCAATTTCACTATGATAAGAAAATAAATATATTCATTTAATGTTTAAGTCTAGATTCATTTTAGGATCCAAATCCAAATGTTATTCTAATTCCTTTTAATAATAAATGACTAACACATATTCTATCCATACTATACAATAACATCAATACAACCAAATTTCATAAATCCTACAATCAATTTACTTAGATTACATGATAATTACCTTATTGTTTACACCACCTGCCTTGCAGGTGTGTCCAAAATTAGAATTATATTTGATACCCATAAAACATAGAAACAATATAAAGAATGTATAAATATATATCTAATCTACATAGTAAAATATATCCAAGAGAATCATCTCGAGTGAGAAGAAAATCCAATCCACACAAAAAACAAGTCCAAAATACCCAATGGAAGTAGGCAACTACCCCTCGACCATGTTGAACCTAAAGGCCCACCCCCCATGCTAGGAGATGGACACATGGTCCACATTTGCACAAGAAAAGGTTAAATAAATACAAGGTCACTACCGACATCCACATGATAACAACAACAAGAAAGGGACATAAAGATGAACAACATAATAAGAATAACTCTAGAGGACTTACAAATTACAACACAAGAGTAGGATGCTAGTGCTCACAGAGAAGAGTGTCATCACATAGCCTCACTATGGGTTATCGTCATAGTCTTTATAGACCCTGTCCCCCATATTGGGTTATCTTGGTAGACTCTTGCGACCCTCGCCCCCATACAAGACTCATGTGGAACCAACTTACCTTTCGTAAAGACAAGACAATTGACCTTGCCATTCTAGGTCTTCCCAATCTCATCTCGAGCCTAACTAAGCACTCAAGGCCATTAGTGGTGCATTACCATTATCTTGTTTAATTTAAAATACTACCCAAACCCCTATGTGCATTGATTAAGGTTATCACTTGTTAGAACAACTCTCTTAATGGGTTCTCCTGGCAATCACTTAGGATCTTGACTCCCATGGAGAGTCACTCTCCCTTACAAAACTATGCCTAGCTAAACCCAAGAATAAGCATAAGATGAAACATGGATCAAATACAAATGAACATCATAATTTTATCCAATTAAGTCTCACAATAGAGATTTGAAACAACATTGTATCCGTAAAGTATACATATCCATATCTCAATAATATAGCACATAAGACTCAATCCAATAGATGAATACAATGAGATAGCACCAAAAGACTATCAGGAATCCATACACATCCATAAAACCATCCAATACGAATAATTTGAACATAATTTTACTAACAACAAGGAGCAAAACCCAAAACCCAACATTTGGAGCCCTTGGAAGACACCCAGGACCAAATAACTGAAAAGGCTCAAACCCAAACACCTATACACTTACAGATAGTTTTTGTGCCATATTCTAGAAACCTGAACAAGTGTGAGATACTTCTGCACCCTTGTGGCAGAACTAGGGTTTCCAAAAACTTGAATTTTGACCACTCAATAGGCATGAAAAATGATTCAATTTCTAGAAACTAATCAACAACCATTTGAGAAGCCTGAGTCTAATAGCTAGAAAATAATTGAACAGAGAAAAGAGAAACACAAAGATAGTACAAGATTTCAATTTCTCAAACTGCCTGTGTAAAACTATGCAATGGTGAAGGAAAAATCACTTTTTCACTCAATCTATCAAACAATCATACAACCTCATTTATATAATTGAATACAACCTCATTTATAGAATTGAATATAGAAGTAAAATATACGTCAAAACCATTTTCAATCATTATTTTTATTTTCATTTCAAATAAGAAAGAGAGAAAACATAGAAAACCTACCTCAAATAAGAGTAAATAGGAATGAAATTGAAGAAGACAAAAGTTGCAGACAATTTCTAGCCAAAGCAATCCAATCTCCACTCAAATCCAGAAATCCAAAATCCTTCAAACTCCAAATCCAAGCCAAAATTACAATCCTCAAATCCTCCCCCACAAATCTCCTCAAAATACCATTCAAATCCTCAAACAAACTCCCCAAAATTTCTAGTTATTTCTCTCCCAAAATATCAAAAAAATAAAAAAACAATAAACCTCTCAACCATCTCATGGGAAAAACCAACTCTCCAACTCCCAAAAAGATTAATAAAAAATCATTAAACCTTAATACCCACTCAACTAATCAAAACTCAAGAAATAATAATACATAAAATGCTAATCCAAAGTTTGGTTTGTGGAATTAGGTTATCCCACCAAACAAAAATCCAAAATATAGAAATACAATTGGAAATATAATTATACCTTCCTTAAAGATAGCCACCACAAGAAATGCATCCTAAAATATTAATTAAAAAGGGAAATAATATATTATATTCATAAATATAAGCACCTACACTATATATTATTCATTAATAAAAATACAAACCATATGATTAATATTTATAAATAATAATTAATACAAAGGAAAAGGATAAATAATCACTAGCACATACACATACATACAAAACCAGGGTTATTGGATATTGCCTTAATGGCATTTCGATTAGGTAGACACAAGACTAGGATTATTGCCCTTATGTAGAGAAAAGGTTATAGGTTAGGTCATTTAGGCCAATATTCTATCTCCCACAACCACCATCATGATTATTTAGGCACACTCAGACCTGTGAAACCAGATGGAGTCGATGCCATAATAGGCTATACAATGGAGTGTTTCAGATTGAAAATAATGTAAAATTTCAGAAAACAATGTAAAAATGTTTTAAGAAGAAGTTCTTCTTTTATTTCCTTTTCTTCCAACCCCAAATTGGTGTGGGGAGGCTTATTTATGCCTCCAAAAATAGTTCTCACCCTCCAACCAACCATAACTAACTTTTAACAATTAACAATAACAATAACATAGTTGTTATTGACAACATTGACAACTAATAAGCAACTTTTGTCTTAATGACACAAAAAACTTCACAAATGACCCAAAATGACTAGAAATGGTCCAAAATGACCTTATTCCATGTAGAAACATCAACATATGAAAAATGAAACCCCTGAAGGGAATATCAACATATGGAAAATGCAACTCCTAAAGGGAATAGTGATACTTTAGATAGGGACAGATAAGGAAAATGCTACTCTTGCCCCCCAAGCAAGGGGACAAGGATAAATGAGAAGAAAGGATCACACATTCCCTAAAGAGAGCTTATCCATAATAGATGTGCCATTTTAAATAAATAATAAGTCCTAACTAAGGAATACACATGAATTCGCATGAAGGATAACTCTATGCAAGAAAGGAGATCAAATTATGAAGAATGCAATCCATGAAGGAAATGGTGAAAATTTAAAGATAAGAGATAGAATAGAGGGAATCATTTTTCTACCCCAAGATGTTTGAAATTGAAAAAGCACCACCTCTAATGACAAAAATCCCCCAATTAAGTGAACTACTTGTGTAATAGGGTTATGAGCAACATGAGGGGGAAATGAGTGCTAAGGCACTACCATTTCACTTAGAAAGAGAGCAAGATCTATTGAAATACATATAAGAGAAAGATCGTATTGTCCTTGGAAAAATTCCTTAAATTATTTACACTTTCCAAGAGAGTGAGAACCACCATGATGAAAAATACAATAAACTTCAGAAAAGAAAAAACAAGATTCTTGTCATACTTCAATTTCCAAAAGATTATAGTAGCCAATTTTTCTTGATCATCAATAGGTGTAGGCTTGTTCTATTGAGATTGAGGAAAAGGGTTATTATTAGAAGAAGAAGGATTGTCATATATGATTTTAACTTTGTCACTAATAATAAGTTCTTTCATTGCATTTTGAAAACTAGGACAATCATTAGCATCTTGATCATGAGTTTGATGAAATGAACAAAAAGGAGTTTTTGAAGAAGAAGCACTTTTACAAGAATGAATGGCTTGTCTTGCATGATGGTCTTTGAAAGATTGAATCCTAAGGAGGTCATCCATAGGAGATTTATTACCATTCCTAGGCTTATGTGGGAATTTGTGTAGGAGGGTTTATAGGGACTCAAAATCCTTGTTCAAAATTTCCAAGTCCTTGTCCTTGAAAACCTTGTTTTGATATTATGTTAAAGCTACTCCTATAAGAATCCTTTAATTGATAAGGTGAAGGAACATTGTAATAAATTTCTTTGAAGTTTGTAGTGTAAGGATGTTTAGAGAGACCAAAGGGATTAGTAGATGAAGAATGAATATCTTGTGAAAGATTATTTTCCTTTCTTTCATCATGCATATCCTTTTGGGTAGATGGGGAAGGAATATCCTTATCATCTAAGGCCTCATATTTACTTAATGTTATGTGGGGAGAGAGATCATGAATGAAATGCATTACATCATCTTCTCTACAAATGTTTTGATGATTAAGATAGGCTCTAGGAGAATAAGGAGGATCTAGAGAGATGGAAACATCAATATTTTGATTTTGCCCCCCTTGCACTAGGGTATGTGTATGAGAAGAAGATGGTGCCATGTTGCTATTCAATTATTTCTCTCCATTCAATGATCAATCACAAACTAGAAATGATAATGACTGAAAATATTGATTGGATTAAAGGGTGGCTTTGTTTGCTCCCTTTTGTGAGTTGAATTGTTGAAATTAAGATAAAATCCTAGAAATGAAGGTAAACATGTGGAAACAATGAGCTACAGTCATCAAATTGAGGCACACACCTAGATCTGAGTAGTATAAGAAGATTCAGATCTGACCCCTAAAAAACTCCAAAAATGTGGTTATCAGAATGCTTGTCTCTCTACTCCAAAATTTTTGCACACCAAAGGGGGATTGATTTGTCTCTATAAATAATGCCTATTCTGAAGATTGCAGCTCTATATCTATTTCCTGCAATTAGAAATAAAGGGAAACAGGTTGGGAATAGGGGCTTGCCTGAGTCAAACCTTGGTTTAGGAATTAACCTTGATTGAAATATTGCAAATACTGAAATAAATAATGGAAGGATATACCTCAGATATGCTATGACTAATAATGATGCTTTGCTTCTTGAATATAATCACATATGTTGTATGAAATGGCATGAACATGACAAAATCCTAATCACTCACACATGCTTGTATACAAATGATGTAATGTTTCTCTACAATTAACAAATAAAGAATGCAACCTTCAAGACCTCTAGAAATGCTTGATAATGAATACTTCAATTCTTGGATGCTTGATGATTATGATTTTTCCCTTCTCTTATGATGTTCGTATTATGCAAATGAGAGGGGAAAGCCTCCTTATATACTTTCCTATTGAAAAACATGTTAATTTCTTGACATAGGCCGACACAAAGAGATTTCTTGCTCAAATTTGATAATGCAAGAGGGGTTCAAAATAAGGCCCAATTAAGGAGGACCAAAGTATGTCGCCCTGGTCCTAGTGAGGATCAAAGTGCCACACCCTAGTCCTACCCTATTTTGGGGCCATAGCAAGGGGTCATACAGTGCATGGGATGAAAACAAGGTCAAATTTGCAAAGTATAAGCATAATCAGGCCTTAGTTAAGCATTGAGAGACAAACACTAAGGTGAGTGCCCAAAATGTGGACTAAATTGTAAGGGAGTACAATTTAGGACACTATAAATAAATACATGAGTTATGTGAGAGAAGTCCTACCATAAAAAACACTATATTGTGAGAAAAGTAACTAAACAGAGAGGACTATCAGTGAGTTGTTCTACTCCTAGAATGACCATTGGTCTAACTCTTTTTTGAGATCTCTATGCTAGCTATTTGTCCCTCACATCTTGTGGGAATTATGGAAAGAAAGAAACAATCATATATTTAGGGAGACTTCTCTTACTCAGGATATTGTGTTCCAGAAAATACAATGGGCGATTGTGGAGAACATTGGGATCATTGGGGGTCCTTGCTTTTTGACCAACCCATTTGGAATCTCACATTTTAAGTTCCTGGAATTTGAAGAATGTTGTCAGTTCTAACCCCAAGCAAAATAAATGATTAGAAGCAAGATGGAAAACTTCCCCTCATGGTTGGTTCAAAGTCAATTTTGATGGTGTTGAAAAAGGTAATCTGGGCCCTATGGGATGTGGAGCTATTCTTAGAGATGACAAAGGTATATGCAAGGAAATGATTGTTGTTCCAATAGGAAGCCAAACAAACCACAAGGCAGAAGCAATGACAACACTCCAAGGTATTCTCCTCACAAAAAGATGGAATTTCCCCTACATATGGATTGAAGGGGACTCTAACAACATCATTAAATGCCTCAAGGGGACCTCTAAGCCCTCATGGTCTATCAATAACATTATAAAGGCCGCTAGAGACCTCATTAACACTTTTGAGAAAAGTTACATATCTCATATCTACCGTGAAGCGAATGGTTCTGCTGACTCGGTAGCCAATGTGGCTGTTAATCAAGATGAAATGACTACTTGGAAGAGAGAACAAGGCCTCCTAGAGGATGTCAGATTAATCATTTTTAAGAACTGATACAATAGCACCCCAAAGATCATTAATGTACAAAATAATAATGAAATGGATTAAAAGGAGTGCTTCGAGCAATTATAATATTGTTAGCATCATTTATTATAACACTCAATCTAGATCACTTCCCATGCTTTCTGGGAAAATTTGGCAGCTCCGAGAAACTCTTTGTCTAAAGCTCCCTGCAAGTTTCGACATTCAACTCTGAATAGCGAAAATATGGGAGGAAATAGGACCCGCTACAAACCTAGTAGCCGTAAGGAATGGAAGCAAAAGGAAGCGGCCTGGAACATTCTGCAGAAGGGTGGGTTTTCAAAATTTATGGAGAGGCTCCATGGACGGGATGCCACAGCCACTAATTTCTTTTGTAAAAAATGGAAAAAGGGTACTTTGAAGATGGGAGACCAGTCTGTTGTCATAGATGAAGACCTTATTGCCTAGGCCACAGGTTTTTTAAGGGAAGGAAGCAACTACTATAGAGACATAAAAGTGAGCAAGGAGGCCATTGAAAGATATCCTAAAACTGAAAAGGAGAAAAAATGCCTGGTGAAGCTAAATAAAACTTACTATCCCCTAGGGATTTTGTTAAACCATGGAGGGAGGTCCTTTTTGTTATAATGCGCTATATTACTTTGGATGGTAGATTCACTAAAGTATACAACTACCATTTTTTTTTGATGAATCATTTTAGGCATGACGAGAAGGTTAACATTCCATATTTTTTGTTATGTTCTATGAATGCCACCATTAAGGCCTATAAAGAGAATTGTATAGGTGACACTACCCTGCATCAAGGCATAATGGTTCTTATTTATGACCACCTCAAGGCTAACCAAATAGCCTACCTGCAACCCTCTATTTATGAGTCTGAGGGGGATGGGTTGGAATCTATTTTTTTTCTTTGGATGAGGGTTTTGATATTGATCTAACGAGCGAATCTAAGGAGAGTACAGATGACTTGAAAGTTCAAGTAGGTAAGAAGAGGAAACATTTGAAAACCAGGCCTTCCTCCTCAAAGGGCAAGAAATCTAAAGGCAAAATTCTCCAGATAAGCTCCTCCTCCTCCTTAGAGGTCTCTGAATAATCAGAGAAGGAGAAACCCCAGGGTTCTTTGAAAAAGAAAACTAAAGCCCATATTCAGATTAGAAACAAACAAAAGAGAAAAGATGAGAACGTGAAGGAGCTGGAGGAACATAAGCAGAAAAATATTTCAGATGTTGACTAGAACTTGGATGAGGTGACCATTGGAGAAGTTCATAGGGTTGTAGATAAAGCTACTGTTGGTGACACCCCAAATAAGGAATAGGATAACTCCAGTAAGATAGATCCCCCCTCAAACCCTCCTCCCGAGGGTTTGAAAGGTTTTATGGACACCATGGAATGGCTAATAACTAGTTACAAGAAAGTTATGGATGACAACAAGAAGCTCAGCCACAAAATCCAGATTCTAGAAACTATCAACACCGGTGAAGGGAAGACTATGGCAGATTATATGGAGTATTTGACAAATACTGTTGCTAAAGATGAAAATATAAGAGACTCTTTCAACCCCATATTTGAGAAAATTGAGAAAGAATTGCTGGAGAGGAAAGCAAATGCTAATGCTATGGATCAAATTATGTTAGGATCTATTAGTAAAGTCAACAAAATTGAGGAATGTCTCAAAAGTATCACAGAGAAAAGCTTAAACATTCTGAAGGTGTCTGCTAGCAACACTAAAACTCTCATCAGCAAATTGGATGAGGAGAAGGACATCCTGGAAATCGACCCTGACATTGAAGGTATAGAAGATGTTCAAGGACCCAGAACAAGAACCAGAGGTAAAAAGAAGGAGAAGAAGCCTAATAAGGACCTGGATGATCTCAAAGCTGTTGCGGCCACCTATGACCAGTTGGTGATTAAGGGGAGGACCTCCTGAAGACTCTTTAATTGTGTAGTATTTTCTTGGTTTCTGTTGTTTTGTTGTTTCTATCTTTTGCTGTCCTTTCTGTTTACTGGCTTTTTTGCCAATCATTTTGTTAGTAGTTTTTTATGGTCTGGATTCCCTATGATGATACTTCTTAATCTCCTATGTTAAAGGTTCTGGGTCCCGCAAACTTGCTTTTCTTATTAATCAGAAATAAACACCGAGGACTAGAAAAAGTAATCAAGATGGGTAAATATAAATAAGTAAACTCCACAAGCCATAAAATCTACATATGAGAGCATCCAAGAAAACATTCACCATATATAATTTATTTTATGGACTATATGGTGTGAAAAGAAAAGAAACATAGAGCACTATAATGAGTAACAACATGGGTAAATATAAAGAAGTAAACCCCCAACCATGAAATTTATGCATGAGCACAAAACCCTGTGAATGAGGAGAGAATTTAACAAAACATTTATCACATATAAAATTTCACTTTAAAAGTATTTTTATATTGAAATTTCACCACATATGCTTTCATTTATGGATTTCAATATTATTCACAAATTTTTTGCATGTTTTGATTGAAACAACTTTTAATTTACTTTTATATACTATAGATGTCCATATTTTGAATGCAATGGGAGCAGAAATGCTCAGCTTGAATGTTCCTTTATCTTTCTTGAACAACAAACATTTTTACAAGTACAACTATGGGAACTGATATGTGAAACAAGTTGTTATCTTTTAGATTTACAGGGAAAATTTGGGATGGTTGTGCTTTGCCTTAATATCCCTTAGTACTTGCAAATTTCTATCTCATGTGGATTCCCATGTTGAATGTAGCATATGTTTGTGTTTGTGCATATTCATTCTCAAATGCAACTCTATGTTGAATGCGACACATATTTCACTTATTACATGACTAGAACAAAAAACCTTTGCAATAATATTATTTTCCTCAATAGTGCATGAATAGTTTCTTGCAATTTATAAGTTACTAATGCTTTTTTAAGTTGAGCAATGATAAATTTCTTCTTATTCAACTCCTAGTTCTTGATGTAGGAGAATTCGGGGTATAAGAGCAATCTTGCATCACCCAAAAATATTCTTTATCTATTATTAAGGGCTAGTTTTGGAAGGGTTACTATTCTTAGTAAGTTGTTAGTTTTGCACAAAATCTTACATAGACATCCTAGACAATAAACTGGAGCTCATGGTGAAGGAATTATTCCAATATCTTATGGCATTTGAGAGTTATTCTAGAAGAGGGAGTTACACTTTCCAGAACATTCTAGGCACTTAACTTCACAATATAAGGAAGGCAAATGGGCATTACAAGGGGACAATTCATGTAGTGTAGATCATGGATCTAGCTTGCAGATAATTGTAATGAGAATGTCCATGTGGTTGTTGCATTCTATTTTTATGAATTTTGTAGTCTTATTTTATCAAGATAATAGAAAGCAAGTATTTCTTTCTTGCATTTTCTTGTCTATTTTATTTGTTTTTGTTGTGTTTTTGGGTTTAGAAGGGGAGTACCCTTCATCAAGTTATACAAAAGTAGAAGTTCCTGAGTGTGTAAATAGATCACCAAACGTAAGATAGTTTGCACCAAGACTATGGTTGTGGGTTTGTGAGGAAAGTGAGAAAATGTCTCCATGAAGGAACCATGTTGGAAGAAATGTTAGTGTGGTAGAAGAGGATTTTAGAGACCTCTAGAGATAAGTTCAAGCACTACAAGAAGAGTTGTGTAGAGGAGTTGATATTAGGGCAAGAGATGAAAGTGAGGACAAAGAAGAAGATGAGATCTAAGAACAAGAGGTAGTTAGAGATATTGATGAGGCTAGGTTTTTGAAGGCCATTTCTAAGATGAGAAAAATGCCAAAGATTGAAGTTTTCACATATTCTAGAAATATTAGTCTAGAAGAGTTGATTGATTGGATCAATGATATGGAAGAATATTTTGAGTATTGAATAAGTGTGTGATCCTAAAAGGGTCAAATTTGTAAGGACCAAACTGAAGGGTTATGCGAGTATTTGGTGGAAAGAAGCTCGGTTAGAGAGAAATAGAAGAAGAAAAGAGAAAATAAAAAGAAGGGATCAGATGGTGGACAGATTGAAGAGACAATTTATTCCTATTGACTATGAGCTTGATTTGTTGAAAAAGATGCAAGGGTTGAAGCAAGCTAGAAAAATCTATTAAAGAGTATAAAGAACAATTCTATTGAGTTTTAATTAGAACATGCCATTTTGAGGTCAATAAGGATAAATTTGCTCAGTATATAAATGGGTTGAAGCTGAGTATTTAAGAAGAGTTGAATTTGGTAAGAATGTATATCATTGAAGATGCATATCAATTTTCTTTAAAGGTAGAAGAGAAGCTAAACATGATATTTGAGAGCAAGAAAAATGGAAGAGGGAACAGTGGAAAGACTGGTAGATGGTCTTATGGAGGCTGAAATGAAGACTAGAAGAAGAATGGTGACTGTAGTAGTAGTCAGAATCAGAGGGGAATAACTCCTACCATCCTCGTGATCAAAATACTGGAGATCAAAGAAGAAGAGTAAGAGGACAAGGATAGGGAAGATGAGGCTTTCGTGGGACATGTTTCCAATGTGGAGAAGAAGGTCATAGAGCCTTTGAGTGACCCCAACATCAAGGGAGGATAAATTGAAGTTTGAGTCCATGTGCACTACCTACAGTACTAGCACCAAAGAAAAATGGAGAATGGAGGATGTGTATAGACTCTTGAGTTATCAATAAGATTACAATCAAGTATAAATTTCCCTTATTGAGGATGGATGTCATTATTGATTGTTTGAGTGGAGTTGAGTACTTCACAAATATTTGAAGAGTGGATATCACCACTTTGGATTAGAGAAGGAGATGAATGGAAAAAACCTTCAAAACAAAGGAGGTCTTGTATGAGTGGTTAGTCATGCCTTTTGGGCCAACTAATGTGCCGAGCACATTCATGCGGCTCATGAATGAGGTATTAAAAGAATTTTTGATTAAGTTTGTTATTGTTTACTTGGATGATATTCTAAATTTTAGTAAGACATTGGAATATCACATAATGCATATTTGTAGGGTCTTTGAGAAGTTAAGAGAAGAATTTTTTTTGGTTAACCTGAAGAAGTGCAGTTTTGTGACGAATGAGATAGTGTACTTGGGATTTGTTATCTCAACAGATGGTCTTAAAATGGACCTAGAGAAAGTGAAGGATATCCTTGAATGACCTACTCCAAGGAGTGCGATTAAGGTGATATATTTTCATGGTTTGACAAGTTTTTATAGAAAATTTCAAAAATTTCAATAGTATATGTGGACCCCTAACTAAAATAATGAGAGGGGATATAGAAGAGTTTAAGTGAACCATGGGAGTAACAAGGAGTTTTTATTTGTTGAAAAGAAAAGTTATAGAACAACCTATTTTAGTGCTTCCAGATTTTAACAAGGTATTTCAGGTAGATTGTGATGCTAGTGGCAATGCCATTGGAGCTATTTTGACTCAGGAGGGAAAACCCATTACTTATTTTAGTGAAAAGTTGAATGATGCCAAAAGAAAATATTCTATTTATGATTAGGAGTTTTATGCCATAGTTCAGGCATTGAGAAAGTGAAGAAATTATATTTCTCCTAAAGAGTTTATTTTATTTACTAATCATCAAGCTTTAAAATATTTGAATAGTCAGGGAAAGTTGAATCAAAGATATTTTAAATGGGTTGAGTTTTTGCAGAGTTACACTTTTTCTTTGAATCATTGGAGTGGAAAGTCTAACAGGGTTGCAGATTCCTTAAGTAGAGGGAAAAATTTGTTGATAGAGATATAGATCAAAGTTGTTGGGTTCCATGAACTCAAGTATTTGTATCTAAAAGATCTTGATTTTGGAGAGGCTTGGAGATCTTGCATGGAGCTTGTTACTTTAGACATGACCAATTGGTTGGATTTTATAATCGAAGATGAGATGTTATTCAAAGGAAGTCAATTGTTCATTCCAAAGAGTTCCATGAGGGAGAACCTGGTCAAAGAAAAGCATAATGGAGGATTGTCTAGACACTTTGGTTGAGATAAGACCATTGCTCTTGTTAGTGAGCATTATTATTGGCCACAATTACAATAAGATGTTAAGATGTTTGTACAAATTTGTAGAGTATGTCATATTGCAAAAGGCACCAGGTAGAATATAGGGTTGTACATCAACCATTACCTGTACTAGAGAGGCCATGGGAGGATATCAGTATGAATTTTGTTCTTGGTTTACAAAGGATTCAATGAGGACATGAATCTATTTTTGTGGTCATGGATAGATGCTTGAAGATGCCACATTTTATTCCTTGCAAGAAGACTAATGATGTTTATGTGGTAGAGTTATTTTTCAGAGAGGTGGTGAGATTACATGATCGACCAAAGATTATAGTTTCATATCAAGACACCAAGTTTGTTCAGTACTTTTAGAGGACACTATGAAAAAAGTTGACGACATATTGGAAATTTAGCTCAGAACACCATCCCAAAACCAATGGAAAGACTGAAGTGGTGAATATGAGTTTAAATAACCTTCTAAGATGCTTAGTAGGAGATAAGTCTAAGGGATGGGATTTGATTTACCACATATAGAGTTTGCATATAATAATTTTGTCAATAGGAGTACTGATAAATCACCATTCCAGATTGTATATGGAAGTAGTCCTAGAAAAGCTTCAGAACTAAGGAATATGGACAAAATAAAAAAGAGTAGTGCCGAAGATGAAGAATTTGTAGAGAACCTGAAGAATTTGTATGAAGAAGTAAGAAAACATATTAATAAGATGAATTTTTAATACAAGGCTAAGGTAGATCAAAAAAGGAAATATAAGGAATTTTAGATTGGAGAAGAAGTCATGGTTCATTTGAGAAAAGAGAGTTTTCCAATGGAAACATATAATAAGTTAAAGATGAAGAAATTTGGGCCATGCAGAATCATGCAAAAGTATGATTCGGGAATTGTTTATGAGGTAGAGTTTCTTAGTGGACTTAACATTTCGTCTGTCTTTAATATTTCAGATTTGACAGAGTATCATGAAGGTGGTATTGAAGATGAAATAGCAGAAACACAATGGAATGTTCCAACAACTACTTCAGAGATGGAGGAGATAGAAGACATCTTGGATAGCTATCTGAGTAGAAGCACACGAAACAGGCAGTATGAGGAGTATTTGGTCAAGTGGAATGGAAGTCCTATTGAAGATTCAACATGGTTGTCGAAAGAAGAGGTTGAATGCCTTGGTTTTCCTCTTAATACCTGAGATGTGACAAGTTCACTTATCAATTTACCCCAGGTGTCTGATGTAGGAGCATCCAGGGTGTAAGAGAAATCTTGCATCACCCAAAAATATTGTTTATTTGTTAATAAGCGCTATTTTTGGTAGGGTTACTATTTTTAGTAAGTTGTTAGTTTTGTACAAAATCTACATAGACCTCCTAGACAGTAAATTGGAGCTAATGGTGAAGATATTATCCTAATATCTTGTGGCATTTGAGAGTTATTCAAAAAGGGGGAGTTTAATTTTCTAGAACATTCTAGGTGGTTAAATTCACAATATGAAGAAGGAAAATGGGGGTTACAAGGAGACAATTCTTGTAGTGTAGATTGTGGCTCTAGCTTGTAGATTATTATAATAAGAATGCCCATGCATGGTTGTTGCATGTTATTTTTCTGAATGTTGTAATTTGATTTCTGAATGTTGTAATTTGATTTCATTGAGATAATAGAAAGAACACATTGTTTTCTTGCATTTTCTTGTCTATTTTCTTTTTTTTTCTGTTGTGTGTTTGGGTTTATAAGGGGAGTACCCTTCATCAGTTCTTTTATTTGTTATGTATGTTTTCTTAAGTTGAGATTGATAGAGCATAGACATAGTTGTGTTTATCTAGCAATTTTTTTTTTTAATTTCAACAATGAGGGAGCATGTATATACCTGTGCTTATCCAACTGTTGATTTTTAATGTTTTATATATGTTATGTTAAGGTGGGCTAGATCCCTGTCCTATGGATTTTATTAATATCACTATATGTTCATTAAATTTAAAGTAGATTGCCAAAGGTATCCAGCGATGAATCCCTTATCCACCATGACAAGTCCCTTATTCACCATGACAAGTATGAGGTAGATGGTGGATACCATGGATCAAATTTTTGAGGCCTTCTTTATGTGCTCTTGAAGGTAAAAGAGTGAGACAATAATACAAAAACCATATGGCTACTTATTGTAAATGGGGCAATAAATGCTTTAGAAATTTGCAAGGATGCCTTGCTCAGAAATATCGATGGGGTTTTATTTTGTTCGCATTTATATTAGGATGTAGTAGAGAGTTTTCTCATGGGCTTGGATTATGTTTGTTTTGTATTTCAAGTAGGAGGTTGGTTTATTATTTCTGTGTGGGTATTGTGTATTAGATTATGTAGATTTTCTTAAAGAGTTAAAAATGATGCTTCCCACAAGTTGAGAATTAATTATTGGAGGGCTTTTGTAAGATTTCTTATAAACGAAAGGACCCAAGGAATATTGAGAAGATATAAGCAAGAAAACCATTGTGCTAATGCATGTTGCATAGCTATATGTAGGCCTTGGTTCAGTCCACCACCACACTCCTGCATTTTTCTTTATGCATATTTATTATAATTTGCATGAGATTTTGCAATCCTAAACAATAGATCCATTTGATAATTTTTCTTTGATTGTTTCATGCTTTGAGATGACTTCTACTTGAGGTATTCTATAATTATTTTGCACTCCAATCTACATCTTTTTCTTATATGTTTCCACGATAGTTTATTGTCTTGAATCTCTATTATTTTTTCCCTGTATGTTTATTGTATATCCCCATATTGGGATAGGTAGGGAGGTATTTGGTTTTGGACCTAATTGAAATTAAATGGAAGTTTAGAAAAAAATTCTAAATTGTCCATGTCTTCTAATCCTATTTTTTATTTCTTAGATTCTCTATTTTAATAGTTTGTAGGCTTTGTTGATGATTTCACTTTTTATGAATGTAGTCTAGGAAAGTCACAATTGTTTTTTTAATCCTCTTACCTTGTTCCTACACTTATATTTGAGCCCAATCAAAAAGAAAATGATGAATTGTGTTACACGTTCACCCCCAAACTTGGTTTGCAATATATCAATTTCAGGCGCTATATAGAGGTGAATCAAATGATGTCTAATTCCTCTATCTTGGTCACTTGCCATTTTATTTGTATAGAATTTTCTCTAGCATTTTCAACAAATTCATTGTCAAATTAATGTCTTATAATCATGACATTTCTTGAACCTATGTATGCCCCCACTTTTGCATGTATGTCTACCATAATAGTTGCATTTATAGAATTTGATAAATTTTGCCTTCCTTTTTGATGGATATCAAATAATTTAATTGTCTCAATGTTAGGATTCCCAAAGATATTGAGAGGGGGGGGTGAATCAGTATCTGACTGGTAATAAAATTTTCTTAACTTATAACATGAAAAGCATATCAAAACCGTGTACCGGTAAACCAAAAATAATGCAGCAAAGAAGAATAACAACCACAACATAAGAGACACACCATAACATAATATTTTAATGAGGAAACCCGGTGTGGGAAAAACCTCAGTGGGATTTGTGACCCACAATATTCACTTACTGGCCAATAAGAGAATATTACTGCTTACAATAGGGGCCTGCACATGCAGGAAGGCCAAGTGCCTAGAGCTCACTGCTCAATTACAAAAGAAGTCACACTGACTTACAAAAATGGATTATACAAATCCAGTGTCTTGTACTGCTTCAATTTAGCATCTTCTATGCCTGATTTAGTACCTGTTTAAGCTCTGCTATATACATAAACCCTTATCCAATAATTTGCATATTAGGTCTGCTATTATCTTTTCATACTTCACTCTTCTAAATGATCTACAATGATCTCATACATATATGAGTCATTTTACAATTAAATACAAAATATGCATATGCAAAATTCCTGTCAGCCAGGGTGCTAGTAATTTTTCTATTAGGTGTTGGTGTTCTGAATGCCGATGCCAGTGCCTGTGTCTCTCGGTATCATATAATTGTAAGGTTGCCATTAATGAAAATACCTTCAATCACCTAAAATGTCTCATTGGAGTGTGCATTTGCCAACAATCTCCCCCTTTGGCATTGATGGCAACACTCATGAGAAAAATCCAAAGATCCAAAAATGGTTTGCCAAAATTGTCTTACCAAAAATGAGTGCTCCCCCTGAGTAGATGATATCCATTTTTCTGTCCATTTTTCTCATCTCACTACTCCCCCTTTGTCATCAATGACAAAGGTTGTCATTTGCTATCAGTGGAGTGTGTTCCTTGCCTAGATCCTTATAACCTATGTGTTACAATATGAAGGATTTCTGTTAATACCAAATTTATACTCTCAGTGAACTTTTCACTATCTTTTAGTGCAGCCTTTGTTCTTTGAATAGTATCGGTGAGGAGATGCATTTGTTCCTCCGATGTCTTCTATCCTTGAACAAGTGCCTCAGAGATCTCTTTACTCAAAGAGATGAGGTACTCCAATTTAGGGCTGAGTTTGTATTTAAGGTCTTTTGCCTTCCTTTTTATTTTGTCTTTCTCATTTTCAAATTTCTCAAGTTTTTCTTCAAGACTGTGTATCTTCTGCTCTGTAACTGATAATGGTTTAGATGAACCGATGAGGTTATCAACTATACTGTCAATTTCTTTTTGTACCTTTCCTATTTCCTTGTCTATATCTGTTGTCAGAACATTTGTCTTGCATGTATCTCTATATATTTCCTTGAACTCCTTTATTGTTTTGTTTAGTGCCAGTAAAAGTGTGCCAATGTGGCCCATGCACTTCTTTATTGTTACATCAAAGAATTTCTCTTTCTCTTTATTCATTTTCTCCTTAAATGTATCCTCATTTATTTGATCAATTGTCAAGGCGTTGCTGGTGATCTATTTAGACAATGTGTCCAGTTGTCCTAAAGAATCTTTCTTGTCAACAATGCACTTGGGTGATATCAATTTAAGAATGGGGATTGCATCATCAATAGCCTTATAGGCTTGTGCATTACATTCTAGGAGTTTGTTTATTGATTCCAATAAGACCTCTGTTACATTTGTAGGGCGGAATTTTGCTATAGAATTACCAGATGTCTGTCCAACTATTTTTATAATTTCCATGCTACCAGTTGTAGTAATAACCTTGCTTTCCTCTTTCTTAGGAGGATCTGTTTGGGTATGCGTTTCTATTAGCAAAGGTTTTGGTTTGTCAGTTCTTGCCAGTGGCACTATCTCAGTTTGAACTTGAACATCAACCTATTTCTGCTTCAGTGCCTCAGATGGCTTCTCTAAGCTCTCAACTGCCAGTTTCTCAGATGTAGTCTCTGAATGTACTTCCGGTTTCTATGTATTTGCCTCTGTACTATTCATTCCCTATTTCTCTGATTGTTTCTCAGTAGAGTCCTCTACTGGTTTCTCTATCTCTATGCTAATATTAGTTTCTACATCTGCAGCTGGTGACTTAGTAGCCACATCTTTCTTCTTATCCTCAGTGGTTTCTCTATCTACCATAATATTTACCTCTTGTGTATCAATATTCATGGTATACAAAATTTTAGACTCAGGATTAGTATCCTCTTGAGGAGTCTCCATACTCTCTGTAGTGGGTTGTGTGTCAACTGATTCTACCGGTGGAGTATCAGAAGGAGGTGGGGGTAAGTTGTTAGTTATCTTAAGGTGTGGAGGACCTCCTATCTTGCCTTTCCCTTTATCACTGTCCTTTTGATATACTTTGATAGTCTTGGGTCTTTTTAGTTCTTCCTATTCCTCTTTTGTAATGAAGAATATGTCCCATCCATCTGTTGTTTCTTTAGAAACTTCTTTTACCCTGCCAGCCATCAGTGCTACATGTCAGTGAGCGGTTGAAAATACAGTCCGGTTTGCTTCACTGATTAATTGATCAATCTCTTTCAGTGAGTTAACTGGATGAATTGCAAGTAATTTCTCAATTTTAATTTTCTTATCTAGCTCAACAATAGCTACCCTTCTAGCTCCAAGTCTTCGGTAAAGATTAGTGGGTATCTCATCAACAATTTCCATTAGAAATTTCTTATAAATATCCAAGTGTAAGATTACACTATTTTCTATGCTCTCTTTGTCATCAACTGAAAGTGTATTGTATAGTTTGCTAATGTTTGTTAACTTTCCATTCTCTGTTATTTCGCTGAGGAGCTTATCTAGTGGAGAGATGTCTTGTTTTACCTTTTTCTTCTTAGGAGTCAACCTCTTTATTGGAGGCCTCACTTCCTGTTGTTTTTGTCTGGTTTTCCTGGGTGTGGGTGAGGGTGTCGGTGAGGGTTTTCTTTTCCTTTCCACCCTTTTGAATGTTGCTAGTATATCACTCTTAGAGGAAGTTCCAACTAGTGAAAGATGAGATTTTAGTTGAAGTCCTTCCAACTCACTTTTATTTATACCAGTTTGTTTCAAAAAATCTTCCTTAATTGCCTTTGCCTGTCGGGTTCCTTTCCTTACTGTTGCTTCAACTTTCTTAACCCTTTTTCTTGACTGAATTCCACTTTCAATTGTTTCTGCATTTCCAAAGAATTTCTTAGTGGGTTCCCTTGGTGCTTCAAGGAGGGCTTTTGCATAAGTTTCTATGATGTTCTCATCTATTTCATATCCCATTTCAGTTACCCAGATAGTCCTAGGGATAACTGCCTCCATCCAGATTTCATGTTACTTAATTACAAAGCAAATTTCTTTTTGATATTTATTCGCAATTGCTTGTGACAGTCTTAACCTTGTCTTCATTCGAGCCTTCAATGCCTGAAAATGTTCATTTATGTTTTTCTCTCTATCTTCTCCCATGTTGTTCGGTAAACCCAATAGTTGCATTCCTATCGGTACGCCAAAAACCAAAATCTCTTGCACCAATACCGGGTACTTGTTTTGTAATGTACAACATTAAACATACAAGTAAATTTCCAAATCTAAAGGTTCCTTTCTCATCTTATTTTATCTTCCCCAGATTGTCTATTAATTCATCTTTGAGCCATTCACACACATCTATTCTAGCATTGTTGTTTACCATATCATATGCACTTTTAATAGGGTAAGTGAACAAAGATGGTGGTCAAAAAAGTGGACACACCCAAAAAAAAAAATGAAAAACACCAAAACGCGTACGGGGAATTTCAAATTTAAAGAACCTCGTATGTGTTTAGGCTCATTTTTCCAAGCCTAACCAAAGCTAAACCACATACGTGGTTTAAAATATACTAACCGCGTACGCAGTTTAAAGAATACTAACCACGTACGTGGTTTAAAGCATACTAACCGCGTACGCGGTTTAAAAACTAAAATCGCGTACACGGTTCTGTCTGTCAATAAAATGCAATTCACTTACATTCCATTAGGTTTTTCAATAGGATATATACATAAAATATAACATTTTGTCTTTTATCTTTCTTATACTTTAAGTTATATTTTATGTATATATTGTCAGGATGTTTGAGAGTGGTTCCAGATCTATAAGAGTTATAATGCAGATTCTAGTTTTTTGAGTATTCTTATAAATTTCAAACTTAGTCAAATTTCAGTAATCAGCATGCTCATGTCAGCATTATGTCTCTCATCTCTTCCCTACATTCCCCCTCTCTCTTCCTTAACTCCTACCTTTTTGTCTCTTAGGCATCTCCCTTTCTACTTTCTTCCCTCTCTCGGGTATCTCTCTATCTCTTTCTCATCTCCCTCACCCTCTTTCTCTCTTTCATATATCCCTCTCTTTCTCCTCCTCTCTCAAATATCTCCATCTCTCACTCACTCCCCATCTCTTAAGTGTCTCTCTTTCTCTCATTCTCTCCCTCTCCCTCCCCCTCCCTTTCTCTTCCTTTGTCAAGTATTTCTTTCCCTCTAACTCTCTTTATCTCTCCCCCTCTTGTTCCATTTCTCTTTCTCTCAAGTCTCTCTCCTTCTCTCTATCACATCTCTGGTATCAACCTTTATCTATCTCTCTCTCTCTTCTCTTCTATAAAGTCCCTCTCTCTCTCTCTCCCATTATTAATCTCTGAAGTCTCTCCCTCTCATCCTCATTCTCTCTATCTCATTCTCTCCTTCTCTTAAGTGTGTCTCTCTCATTCTCTCCCTCTCCCCTCTCCCTCCCTCTCTCCCTTTCTCATTACCTCTCTTTATCACTCTCTCCCTCTCTTCGCACCTCTCTCTCTCCAGTCTCTTGTAATATCCTTCCACCCCTTCCTCCCTCTCACTCAGACTCTCTCTATCTCTCACCCTCTCTTTCTCTCTCTCTCACCTTTCCTCCCTTCACCTCTTAGGTCTCTCTTTCTCTCGCAATCCCTCTATCCACCTCTTAGATCTCTCTATACCTCCTCTCTCTCTCTCTCTAAGTCGCTCTCTATCTCTATCTCTCCCTCCCTCTCTCTCTCTCTCATTTATCTCTTGTCTCTCCCTCTTAGTCTCTATCTCAGTCTCCTCATCTCTTAGGTGTATCTCTCTCCCATTGCCTCCCTCTCCTCCCCCTCTCTGCCTCCCTAGGGTCAAAAGGTATTCTCAGAGGTGATATGGTATCCTAGGGATCCATGCATGTGTCCTAAGGGGTCATAGGACACCATATGACCCATAACGACACATAAGAGGTCATATGGAGTCCTAAGGGGTTATAAGACACCATATGACCCCTTAGCACACCATACGACCCATAAAACACTATATGACCTCTTAGGACACCATATGAACGAAAATGACACCATATGGAGTCTTAAGGGGTCAAATAGTGTCCTAAGGGGTTGTAGGAGACCATATGACCCCTTAGGACACCATACGATCCCTAATGACACCATATGGTGTCCTAAGTGGTCATAAGGTGTCCTAGGGGTCATACAACACCATAAGACACATAACGATATCATATGGTGTCCAATGGGTCATTGGACACCATATGACCCTTAGAACACAATACGACCCCTAACAACATCTAAGGGGTCATAGGACACTATATGATCCCTTAGAATACCATAGGACCTATAATGATGCCAAATAGTGTCCTAAGGGGTCATAGAATACCATATGACCCTTTTGGGCAGCATATGGTGGTGTTATGGGTCATATGGTATCCTGAGGGGTCATATGCATCCTATGACCTCTTAGGACACCATATGATGTCGTTATGGGTCGTATGGTGTCTTAAGGGGTCATATGATGTCTTAAGGGGTCATAGGACACCATATGACCTCTAATGACACCTAAGGGATCATATGGTGTCCTAGGAGATCATAGAATACCATATGACCCTTTAGGACACCATACGACACATAATGACACCATATGGAGTCCTAAGGGATCATATGGTGTCCTAAGGGATCATAGAACACCATATGACCCATAACGACACGTAAGAGGTCATATGGAGTCCTAAGGGGTTATAAGACACCATATGACCCCTTAGCACACCATACAACCCATAATGACACCAAATGGTGTCCTAAGGGGTCATAAAACACTATATGACCTCTTAGGACACCATATGACCCATAATGACACCATATGGAGTCCAAAGGGGTCAAATAGTGTCCTAAGGGGTCGTAGGAGACCATATGACCCCTTAGGACACCATATGACCCCTAATGACACCATATGGTGTCCTAAGTGGTCATAAGGTGTCCTAGGGGTCATACAACACCATAAGACACATAACGATATCATATGGTGTCCAATGGGTCATTGGACACCATATGACCCTTAGAACACAATACGACCCCTAACAACATCTAAGGGGTCATATGGTATCCTAAGGGGTCATATGATACTATATGATCCATTAGAACACCATAGGACCTATAATGATGCCAAATAGTATCCTAAGGGGTCATAGAACACCATATGACCCTTTAGGCATGTTGTTATGGGTCGTATGGTATCTTGAGGGGTCATATGGCATCCTATGACCCCTTAAGACACCATATGGTATCGTTATGGGTCGTATGGTGTCTTAAGGGTTCATATGGTGTTCTAAGGGGTCATAGGACACCATATGACCTCTTAGGAAACAAAATGACCTCTAATGACACCTAAGGGATCATATGGTGTCCTAAGAGGTCATAGAATACCATATGACCCTTTAGGACACCATACAACCCATAACAACACCATATGGAGTCCTAAGGGATCACAGAACACCATATGACCCACAACGACACGTAAGAGGTCATATGGAGTCCTTAGGGGTCATAAGACACCATATGACCCCTTAGCACACCATACAACCCATAATGACACCAAATGGTATCCTAAGGGGTCATAAAACACTATATGACCTCTTAGGACACCATACGACCCATAATGACACCATATGGAGCCCTAAGGGGTCAAATAGTGTCCTAAGGGGTCATAGGAGACCATATGACCACTTAGGACACCATATGACCCCCTAATGACACCATATGGTGTCCTAAGTGGTCATAAGGTATCCTAGGGGTCATACGACAACATAAGACACAAAATGATACCATATGGTGTCCTAATGGGTCATAGGACACCATATGACCCTTAGAACACAATATGACCCCTAATAACATCTAAGGGGTCATATGGTATCCTAAGGGGTCATAGGACACTATATGATCCCTTAGCACACCATAGGACCTATAATGACATGTAAGGGATCATATGGTATCCTAAGGGGTCATAGAATACCATATGACCCTTTAGGACACCATATGGAGTCCTAAGGGGTCATATGGTGTTCTAAGGGATCATAGTACACCATATGACCCATAACAACACCTAAGGGGTCATAATACACCATATGAACCCTTAGTACACCATACGACCCATAAATATTATCCAACCAATACATCCATACAATCCAAAGAAATCAATACGTTCATTTTCTTCAATCATTCTACTTTATATCCTATCTTCTTTAAAAAGAAAAAGAAAACCGACCACCTTGTCAATCTTCTTATCACCTTATATATATGCAAACAAAAAGAATATATATTGGAGGGAGAGGAAGAGAGAGAGAGAGAGAGAGAGAGAGAGAGAGAGAGAGAGAGAGAGAGAGAGAGATGTGGTATGGAGGAAGGGAGAAGGGGAGAGAGGGAGAGGGACTGAGTGAGAGAGGGAGAGAGAGAGAGAGAGAGAGAGAGAGAGAGAGAGAGAGAGAGGCACCTTGTACATGCTTGAGAGGGGGAGAGATGGAGACAATACACATAGATACACACATATGTGTGTATATATATACTTAATATATTATATATTATTATATACAAATATATATAAATATTATATATTATTATATACGTATATATAAATATTATATATTATATATTTTTATATTATATATAAATTATATATTATATATACAATATCGTACCATACACACTCCCAAAATTTAAGCATTAAAAGCATGTACGCGCTTTTTATAGTAAAAATAGCGCGTACGCGCTTTTTATAGTTAACATAGACCGTACACGCTTCTTATAGTTAACATAGACCGTACGTGCTTCTTATACCATAAGTACCCCGTATGCGCTTTTTATACCATAGGTACCCCATACGCGCTTTTGACTGTTTAGGCTTGGAAATAGGCCTGGTTGACAAAGCTACAGTTTGGAAGTTTGATTTCCCTCCATTTCCCTCCTTTTTGACGTGTTTTATTTTATCAACTTGGTTTCTCGACTTTGTCATCATCAAGTTTACACTTCATCAAGTGGGTATTTCTAAACTTGCCACCATATTTTTATCCATCTTCTGAGCTTTCTAACCATATAATTTTTTTAAAATTTGAACAACAATAACATATTATTATTGAATTTCTTTTACCAGTGTCTCCATAGTTCTCACAGACATATGTACACCATTTTTTTAATAACTTTTGATATACTTATCCAAATTTTTAAAAATTTACATATTATTATAGTGCACTTGATTCTTTACAATTTAAAAAAAAAAAAATTGCATTTTTGATTTTTTTAGTGCAACTTATGCTTCGCGCACGAACAGGTACCTAATTTTCAGGATGTGCTCGATTGGAAAAATCATTAAAAAAAAAATACTCAACAAAAAATTACAAAAAAATACACATCTTCTAGTGCTCACTCTTAACTATCTTTTTGCCAAAGGATTTGCCAAAATACTAAATCTAACTATGACTTTTTTGATGCGCACGTCAGACAGTATGTTATGTTTTTTGAAAAAATCAGGGTCTATTTTTTGTGTGCGAAAGATTTGACCCCCTTAATCTTATCTAATTTTGAAAAAATTTAGTAGTTTGGAAACTAGATTCAGAGTAATACAATATTTGTTCTTTGATCATCTTCATATCTTGAGTGGATGACTTTCAAATTTTGCCTCCAAGTTCAGGTTCACCTGATTTCAGAAAAAAAGTGTCCACTTATACCCCCCTTTTTGACCACCATCTTTGTGCACTTACCCAATACATAGGCTAGAAGCTGAGTTCAACCTATTTGCATGAGTAGCCTTGTAGCCTAAGATCATACTGACAAATATGACATTTATGTCCTTCACATCATTTACCCTTAGAGACCTTTTGTCAAATGTTGTACTAGTTAAATCCATCACTATGTCATTTGAGACTCTTTTGGTTCTCTCAGGTCTGCTACTGGTGGAAGGTAACCCTGTTACTACCTTAACGACTTTCTTGGTGATTTTATGGATTGAGTCCAACCAAAAGAATTCCCCATGAAATCTGCTTAGCACAATCCTTATAATATCCTTGGTAAAATTCAGGACACTAAGAATTTTAGTAAAACCTAGGGTTTCCACTATCTTATGTTCCAGCTTGACATTACCATCTACATCACAAATCACAGTCCTATACATGTTTTTGATCTCATCATCACCTAATTCCTCTATATGACAATGTATGTATATTCTAGGATCTTCAACATATACTACTCCCTTAGGAATTTGAGAAAATGCACCTAGGGTATCATCTTTCTTTGCAATTTTGGGAACAAGCTTGAATACGGGTCTAGGGCGCTTGATTACTTCAATCACAGTAGGGTTTGCAATAAATTCAGGAGTGGATGAGGATGCCATGATTATAAATACCTTAATCTGCCTTTAGGATGAGTGCTTGGATGAATTGATTCGCTTCTTCGCTAAGGATGCCTTTGCTTAGGAATTTTTGCACTCTTGAAGATTTGAATGCTCGATGAATGAAAAAGGAGCAAAAACACTTTCTTTATAATGTTATTTTCTCCAACTACCACATTTAATGCTTGCCGGTTAAGTCACAACTTAACTCATCTGCCGGTAATGAAGTAATTTTCACTTCTCACCATCAACCGAGGGAATAATAGCATGTTTTTCATTTTGTTGCTAAACCCCCAAAGGATTTTCCTTTAGTTAGATGAAGAGTCTCCTGCCGGTGGAGTGATACTCTGTTCTTCCGGTGGAGGAGTATTCCCATCAACATTCTGATCTGACTTTTTGATCCATTGTTTTGAGAATTCTTGCTTTACCTCTTCAACCTTTTCTTTACCTTTCAATCTAGGACCTTTATAATTTGCCGGTGATGCCTTCTATAAAATTTTGCAATATGTCCGATCTTTTTACAAGAATAACAAGTTACATTGTTCTTCTGAATAACTTTCCCATATCTTATACCAGTTTGTGTTTTGCATTGATTAGATAGGTGTCCAAATTTTCCACAAACATAACATCTTACATTCATTCTACAATTTTCTGAATTGTGACCAATTTTGTTTCACTTAGAACATTGACCGGTGGGTGTATTAGTGTTCTGATAATTTCTAGATCTACACTGATTTTCTCTATGACCATAGTTAAAGCATTTCCCATTGAATTTGTAAGAATTAGGTTGTCTTATCGGTTTGCTATGATCACGATTGTTTGCAGTACCAGAACTTTCATCAACTTCAAAGCCAAGGCCATTTGTATCACCATTAGGTTTCTGATTCTTCAGCATGTCAACAAGTTCTTCTGAACTTTTCTTGAATTTCTCCTTGTGTTGATTTGCAGCAGCCAGTTCTCTCTCCAAGATTCCTTTCTGTCTCATGAGTTCATTTGTGTCATTCTGTGTATGCATCAAATCTATCTTCAACATATCATTTTCATGACTAAGTCTTGTGTTTTCATTTCCAGCATCATTTAGTCTTCTAACCAAGTCATCTTCATTCTTCTTTCTATCTTCAATTTCTTTACAAAATCTCATAGTCATATCTTGCATCTCATTATTCATTGTATAGTTATCTTGTCTCAGTTGGTTCACTAGATCATTAAGAGTTTCCTTTTCATCTTCCTCATTCTGCGTCTTCTCACAAAATTCTCTTCTTTTATTTTTTGCTATGGTGATATTTTCTTGAAGTCCTCGAATAATATCCTGAGCAGCCTTCAGATCATCTTCAAGTTTGATATTTTTCACCTTTTTTGCATCATAGTCTGAAAGAGTTGTTTCCAATTGCTTCCTCAAATTTTCCATCTCTACCGATGACAAGATCTTCCTCTCAAGCTATTAGGCTTTTGAAAATAGAGGACTAGGCTCTGATACCAATTGTTAGGATTCCCAAAGATACTGAGGGGGGGGGAATTAGTATCTGACTGGTAATAAAATTTTCTTAACTTATAACATGAAAAACATATCAAAACTGTGTACAAGTAAACCAAAAATAATGCAGCAAAGAAGAATAACAACCACAACATAAGAGACACACCATAACATAATATTTTAACGAGGAAACCCGGTGTGGGAAAAACTTCGGTGGGATTTGTGACCCACAATATTCACTTACTGGCCAATAAGAGAATATTACTGCTTACAATAGGAGCCTGCACATGCAGGAAGGCCAAGTGCCTAGAGCTCACTGCTCAATTACAAAAGAAGTTACACTGACTTACAAAAATGGATTATACAAATCCAGTGTCTTGTACTGCTTCAATTTAGCATCTGCTATGCCTGATTCAGTACCGGTTTAAGCTCTGCTATATACATAAACTCTTATCCAATAATTCACATATTAGGTCTGCTATTATCTTTTCATACTTCGCTCTTCTAAATGATCTACAATGATCTCATACATATATGAGTCATTTTACAATTCGCCAAGTCGGCTTACAAAAGATTTTACAATTAAATACAAAATATACATATGCAAAATTCCTGTCGGCCATGGTGCCGGTAATCTTCCTATTCGGTGCCAGTGCCTGTGTCTCCCGGTATCATATGATTGTAAGGTTGCCATCAATGACAATACCTTCAATCACCTACAATGTCTCATTGGAGTGTGCATTTGCCAACACTCAAGTTGCATGAATAATGACAATGGTGTAGTGAAAAAGTTTAATGTTAGTGACTTGTCCATAAATAAATCTTCAAATATGCATAGAAGGTTTGATAATTTCTATTAGTAGGAAATCATTATCATTTGCCTAGTCTCTCACATCATCCTTTGACCACACTATCAGTCATGGAGTGGTTTGATCATATAGACAAAATCCCGCTTTTGAATAGCTAGAAGCACAATGTTTGGAAGCATAGAAAACCTCAAAGAACTATGAACATAGGCCTCCAGTAGTTTTAGGGTTTATTGGGACATAGGGGAATATGCCAAATGAGACTCTTGCAAGCATTAATAAAAATGCAAACCCTAAAATCAAAATGCACATTATCAAATTAGAAAATGTTGAAACCATGGCAAGCGACTCACCTCAAGATTCTGCACAAATTGTGTGATGTAATCAATAATACCAATGTCCAGTTTTGCTTCATCCTGCTGACGGCAAAAAAAGCAGAGGCTTTCCTTTCCAGCTAGTAAATCTTGAATGAGTTTCCACAATAAGAAAAAATGAAAAATGTTGCATCACAGATAGGGCATGTGAACCAGCTTGCAGAATGCCACCTACCCACCCAGTAAGGACTTGTGCAGAGTATAAGCAAACTGGAAAGTTTCCCTCCAGCTTTTTTTTGTCACTGGAATGATTTTCCCTAAATTTCGCAAATGGAACAAAAAAATAGCAGCAATGAATCAAGAAATAGAACAATAGAAAGGAAAATCAATGTATATAGTATAATTCCTACAAACTATAGGATAAAAGATTGAACACGATTCTTGAACAATCTATTAATTGCAAAACAACACGATAAAAACATTAATCTCCACCTATAAATAGATGGGAACTAACAACAATCAAATGTTTATTTTCAAACATAAGCTCTAAATATACACGAACTTTACTCTTATAGCTAAATCTCATATTTTACTTTTGTTTGTTCACATGTATCTCTCTCCTACAGGTGGGACAAGTAGAGTGCTTCTGCAGCCATGGTTGAATGCAGTGACAGTGGAATATATGGTGGGGGTGGCAAGACATTTCAATTACCTCTTCACCCAATACAAAATCATCAATGCATATTGGGCATTTACCAACATCATTAACTGGATGAGCTGAAACAGTTATGGTGGACAGTTCTTCTAAATTGTAATTATTTAATGTTCGCATAGGAACCTTAAATGTCTCTGTCTCTGCACCCAACATCCGGAGTTCATTTAGCATACTATCACAGTCTGTAATGAACTCCTCTACTTCATCAGATTGCCCGAAATTCTCTGCTTGATGTCTCAAAGAAAGCACACGATGGTTGAGGCAGTTTATTTGGTAGAGACGAGCTTCTATACTCTCTTCCTCTACTCTTTCTCTTCTACTTCGATCCCCACCTTGTTGATATGTTATGTTCTTCATCGCTTGGATTGCCAGCTCCAGATATACCTGAAATTCATAAAAAACCCTTTGCTTATAATAAATCCTTGCTAAAATTGTCAGATTCATTTCTTTTTTCTATTGTAAACATGATGGGCATTTCTAATTTAGTGGTGTTATTTATATAACAAACATTCATAGAATTTGTAATATAATTGCATACCAGGATTTCTTGTCTTGCAGATTTCACAGCTGTATAAAATCCGCTGCGGATAATGACTCCCACTAAGCAAACTATATAGGTGAAATCCATGAGACTTGATAGTAATGTATCATCTGCAGAATCCGCAGACAGATAACTTATGAAAGACGTTGTGAGATCTCAACGAAGGTGCTCACTGTGGTACCACTGTTTCTGTTTCCAGGTTTTGGTGAGGCCTTTTGACTGGAAATGTGATTACGGAAAACCATTAAGTGGGTGGATTGACAGAGTAGACAACTTAGTCTTTTTCAAATGAGAGATCATTCCTATGCTTCTTGTCTAGAAAAATCAGCACATATTTCGTTGCTTAACAAGGAAAAGTATCATATGTTGTTGTTCATCTACGAGGAAGACAAATGTTACATCAAAAACTACATTGGAGGTAAAAGTGTCACATTGAAATAATAGGCAGATTGTTTTTTATGGATGAGATTATATATCTACAAAGAACTTTTAGCTATCTGATAAGGAAGTAGAATCTTTAGATTGAAACTTTTTTGGCTAAGGGTAAGAATTCAGAGGCATCCATTCCATCAAACTTGTCCAAGACACGATCTTGATCTCATCGCTTATGATGTTGGGGGGCCTTGCATTTGTGGTGGGTTCATTTAGAACCATATGACTTTTTTTCATTTGAAAATAAGAATTGTGGTATGATGCAAGATTTAGATTTGGTTGTCACTTCAATAATAGTGATATATGAATAAGAGTGAATTTTAGAGATGTAAGATAAGTTTTGACTTTTATTTACTAGTTAGTCATGTGATTATTTGAATTTTTTAATTCATTTAATTTTAGATGATGGATAGAAATATGATTCTATTTATTTTGGAACAATGAATAAAATGAAATAACTAACTAAATAATAATGGTATTTAATTACTTAGTGAAAATAAATTAATTAATCTTGAATGGATAAAGAAAAATAGTCTAATTAATTATATAATAAAAATATTTTATTATTTAGTAATATGATGATTATGTGATGCTAGAAGATAATGGCTTCCTTTTGAAAGAGCATTGAAACTAAAAGAAGCAACAATATTTCAAAGAATGTAAATAAAAGCATTTGATGTGATGAGACTAATAATAATATGCCCCAAATTATTGAGATTTGGATTTTAGAATTCGATAGTATTATTTGTTTTAGATTGATAGATTGAAGTTGAAGGATTTGACCAATTGAAAAATGACTAAGATTTTGGTTTTAAGAATGTTGGTCTTAGTAAATTGGATGATTTAATTTAGGGATGACCCCTTGAGAGGATAGGTGGGTTTGAAGAACATGAGTGTATTCTTGAAATAAATGAAACAAATATCAACAAAGATGAAACAAGTATCAAAAAAGAAGTTTAGCTAGATAAATGAAGAGGATAGATGGGAATAAGTTGGGATGACAATGATAGATGAAGATATTGATTGTAACGGATGAAGTTAATTAAAGGATGAAAAGATGAGTGGAGCAATGGATGTGGTCAAAGGTGAATTTCTTTTTCTTTTAAGGCATATGCTCTCAGTCTTGGACAAGATGGTAGTTGATGCACATGAAAGGGGACACAAGCCTCAAACAAGATTCAAATGTTAGTTTGTTAGTTTCCAACCAAAAATAAAACAAATGAAATAAAATCATTCACATATAAAATTGAGAAAGATAAAAAAAAACATGCAAAGAAAGAAAGAAAAATAAAGACAAGGAAGAGGATATCTCCCTAAGATGCTCCCATGATGCCTTTGTTGATTCTCCCTTGTCTCTCTCCTCCCCAAGATCCAAATGAGTGTATAGAGCTCTCAACTTTAGCACTAAACCATGGATGCCAATGGAGATTCAAATGGTTGAATGAACTAAACTTCCTATTGCTATGCAAATGCCTACAACAAGATTACTATGAGAAATCTTAAGTGTTAGTGTCTATGCAAGTATAGTAACAATGTTCAAAATGCTTCCTCCTTTGCTTTAGGAATGATGCTCCATTTATAGAAGAAATAGTTGAATAGATGGCCAATATTGATTGGGCTTGTGGAGGGTTAGGATTGCATGATTCATGATCTATGTGATGGTTTTCAACCCTATCTCATATTGATAAGTGTCACCATGAGAAGGATTGAGAGGAGATAGAAGAGGCATTAAATGCCTGAAGGGACATAATGGTTACCCTAGGGGGTCGAGTTAGGGTTGAGTTAGTGGATAAAGCTTTTATCCAAAGGATAAACTCTTGTGTAAGAGTTAAAGGGATAACCATGGTCAAATAAATGAATGCTTGAAGAGACCCATGTGTTACAAAGATGGTTAAGTTAGAGAGAAAGCCTCTAACCCAAGGTAGAAGGTGAATTAACCATTAATGGTTATGAAGACTTTAGAGGTTAACCATTTGAAGACATAAAGCCTTTTATAGTTTTTGAAGACTTTCGATGTTATCTTGTTGAAGAAATAAAGCCTTTAATGCTTTATGAAGACTTTACATGTTTTAGAGAAGTTATTCCTTCTTAAGGAATGTACAAATGTTTAGGAGGGAATTAGGATAATTAGAATGGATTAGAATATTCGAGAAGAAGGGTTAGTGTGTGTTGGTTAACATATTTGTCCTCAATAGTGATTTGTGTATGTGACTCTGTAACCTTTTTTAAGGATCAAATTAGTAACCAATCAGTTGGGTAAACTATAAACAGTTTCCCTCTGAATTGAGCTACAACTCCCTTTATGATATTCAATGAATGAGTTAAAAAAAACAAAAACTTATGAACATACTTTTAACCAGAAAGTACTAAAGGAAAACTACCATCCACACATAAACATGTCATGAATGTAATTTTTTATGAAATTGATCACAACGACCAGAGCACAAAGTCTCTGTTTAACTTCTAATAAAATTAATTAGAAATGAGCTCATAAACCAATCAAGTCCACTAGGATATATGATGAATCTTAAAAGAAATGAGCAATTATTACATTGACAAACAAATTCACATAGAAATTTATTCTCATAAACTTAAACACACAGATTTAAGCTTGCAATAACCATCAATTAATTTTATTTATAGATAAAAGGTCTTTTTAAAAACACCATATATCAATATATTACTACTAAGTCTATGAGCCCCCAAAATTCTTGGACCTTTTCAAAATCATTTTAAAACATATAAATAGCCAACATAGGCTAATTGTCTTTGAAATGTAGAGTTACTTAACTCTGCCTTAAATTAAAAATTGATTTTTGCATAACTAAACTATTCAGAAAAATATTCAAAAAAACTGAAATAGAAGCCAAATTTTTTTGGCATGATCAGGGGTTATGTTGCCATGCGGAACCTCTAGACAGGCTCTATGTTGTAGCAAGGACATGTTTCCATTCCACATGGGCTGTGCAAAAGCTTTGAATAACTGCAAAGTTAGGAAGCACAATGTGGGTAATCCATTGTCTCCAAAACTCCTTATCTCGCCTAACTTGCGCCACTTTACTTGCATGAGTGTCTAGGTGGCCAATACAAAGGGTTAACAATGATTATGTTTTCACTATCCTAGAAAAATCTTTTGTTGTTAACGCTTTTGCCTTTTTATATAATCAATCTTTTCTTTGAAAAATTGAATTATATTATCTGTATCTTCTATGGATTTATCATAATCCTTTAAGCATTTCACACCAATACATTTAAGATTATTCTATATTGATAGAATGAGTTCCTTTAACTCCTTCAACAGCTTGGTAGATTTCTCATACCCTTGTCTCACAATCGAGTTCCACCATTCTATATTCTTTTTGCATACATATAACACATTGTCATCCAACCAAGGCACTGCCTTCTCTACCATAAATCTCATTATGTCATATTTTTGGACTTCACTTATCTGAGCAACCACTGTTAACCATTTGGCTTTTTCTTTCTTCCTTGAGGCCATATCTGTTTCCAATTCTTTAATTACCACCACAACGTCATCATACAATTTACTCAAATCTTTAATATAGCCTATACCTGCCTAGATTATTCCTTCCAACCACTCCACAAACAGTTCAATTATCATTTTGCTTCTCTGAATATGGCTCAACATTTTCTAGTTGATTGGGGATTTAGGATCAAAGGATATAGGTAACTGAGAGATTGGCTAAGGACTAGGATTATGGATAGCATCAATCTATTTGGCCATCAACTTTAATGTCTGCTTCAATTCCTGTTTATCCTTTTTATCTTTCCGGGTTCTAGTAATGATCTTCTTGGTGGAAGCTTCTAAGTGATGCATGTATGTGGCTCTTGAAGTAGTCCGAAGATTGATCTTTTCAATAGTAAAATATTTGGCCATAGGGTTCTCCACTTCTTCACCTATCATAGGGCGAGATACCTTTGCTGTCCAATTTCCTGTATCCAGATCAAAATCCATCCTTGAAACCATCTTCAATTTCTTGGACTTAGGAGTTCTTCTCAGACACTTGCTCACCATATCTTCAATTGGTATTGAGGTTGGTACTACATTCCTCTTTTTGTTGCTGAAAGAACTTTTTGACCATTCAGGAGCACTAGCTAGTATACTTTTTTCTGTAGGAACCTGGTCATGTGTCACATTCATCACAGCCATTATGTTTGTAGTATATGTAACCTCCTCAAGTGATTTTTCTGTATCAAAAATCTCCACAGCCGGCAGTTCCTGATTCAGTTCTGTCATTGTGTCTTCATCCTCCTATGATGCTTCTAAATCAACTACCTCAGTATTATCCTGACTCCCTCTTCTTTTACTCCTAGTCCTGGATCGAGTGGCATGAGCAGGTAATTGGCTTACAAGGGATTTCTTTTATTTCTTGGTAGCTATACCTTCAATTTTAATTCTAATATAACCTTTCATACAATTGAATTCCTGCTAGGCCTGAAGAACAAAGCTAATTACCTCTAGCGCCGAACTCTTATGTTTCTAAATTTAGCTTCTTAACGATGAAACAAATTATTTGAAGTCTACAAAAGGCTTAAAATCTGACTACACAATTGTCATGCCTCAAAAATCAAATCCACTCATGCTGGGTTAATGTCGAAGTGACATAATTTTGACACTTGCGTTAATTACAAATCACTCCACTCAAGGTGCTTACCATATAATGATTTCTTCTGTTTATAGAAACTTTTTCAAATTTTAAGTTCTTGAGATTCTTAGAATATTCCCCCTTTCCTCAACCTTTCCTGTCCATTTACTGCCCACCATTTTTTTGTTTTCTCCATGAACTTTGAACTTTCGAACCTTTGAACTGAGATGAAGGGTTCAATGGTTCATGTTTGCTTGCCATTGAGATTTATCCTGCACACTTCAAACTTAATTTAACAAAGACTCGCCACATAGATACACAGGATGAACCTTGAACCAATGAACTCATGAACTAACATATAGGTTCAAGAAGAGAGTTCAAAAAGGATACTTCGACATATAAAGTTCAAAATAAGAGGGATTTATAATGAAATAATAATGACTCAAGAAAATATCGATGGGATAATATACTCTATTTTTTCTTAAAAGGAATTATGGGAAAAATTAAGTATGTGCTTAAAAGGAATTATCTTACTAGATGAGAAACTTAGAATCTCTAGTTACACAAAAAATTAGAGACACAGAGATAAGGACTGAGACAAACCAAAACCACACAACCAAATTTGCCAACATCAAAATGACTAAACAAAAGACTATGTACAAGAACAGGGGACTCCTGTTTTACAATTGATAGAGCATCAGATCTTGCCTATTATAGGACAGGGGAGGAACTATTCCATCTGGATATTCTAATTTAAAATAGTTAGGTCTCAATACCCTATGGATTATGAATGGTCCTTTCCAGAGAGAGTCAAATTTACCCTAAGATCCTTTGGGTTCTCTCCTCTTGTCCCACAACAACACTTGATCTCCATGCATGAACTTTATTGGTCTAGCTTTCTGAGAAAAAATCTTTTTAAGATGATCTTGATGAGTTGTGATGTGATCTACCACCTCGCTTCTTTATTCATCTAATTTGGTCAGGAATATTATCCGTTTCTCCAAGGAATCTTGAAAATATTGATCTTCAATCACCTTCTGCAACTTAGTTGTTGATAACTCCAAAGAAAGTGATAACTGAGCTCCTATCCCATATACCAGTTCAAAAGACACTATTCCTATTGCCCTCTTAGGTGATGTTCTATCAGCCCAAAGTTCTTCATAAAGCTTTTTATGCCAATCCTTAAGATTTTCACTCACTAGTTTCCTCATGATAGCTATCAAATTCTTATTGCTAGACTCTGCTTGTCCGTTCCCATGAGGATAATATTCTGACGAATGAGAAAGTGAGATACCATGGTCATAACAAAACATAGCCAGCTCTGTTGAAGATAAATTAGAGGCATTATCAGTTACAATTTTCTGAGGAACACCAAAACACACCAATATGTTTTCTTTGAGGAAATTGCAAACGACTTCAGAAGTGGTTTTCTTTACTGGAATCGCTTCCACCCACTTAGTAAAATAATCGGTGGCTATCAGAATATGGGTGTGTCCGACATTGGAAGGTGGTGTGAGAAGTCTAATAAAATCTAAATCCCATTCCTTAAAGGGGTCTTCTATAACAACATGCCTTAGTGGTAATGTCGCTAATTGTGGCTTTCTAGAGAATAATTTACACTTCCCACAATTGGCCACCCACTTGTATGCATCTCTAAACATACCTGGCCAGTAATAACAATTTATGAGAATTTTGAAAGTTGTGACCATGGATGAGAAGTGACCACCATATGCCTCATCATGAAATGCCCTCAAAATCTTTTCCTATTGTTCTTTGTCTGCACACCTCAAAAAGGTTCCGTCTAAGCCTTTTTTGTACAATACATCATCAAAAATTACATATTTTGCTACCTTCAATCTCAGGTTCCTTTTCTCTCTTGGAGTTAAATAATCCGAACATTCTCCATATGTCAGGTAATGAGCTACATCCATGAACCACGGATCTTGCAAGCTGACAAATAGGACTGTTGGTAATTCTTTACTTCCATCTTCTCTGTTTTTTGCCATTAATCAACATAAGCCTTGGCCCTGAACTAGCTTTGTTGGCTTAATGTCCAGATCAAATTCCTATATTTTAGAAACCTAAGTAGCTCTATTGTTCATTCCCACATCTTGCTGAGTCAAAATACTTTTAACAGTTGGGTTAGGTACAAAAACAATAGAGTGAGAATGCAAGATATAATATCTGAAATGTTTAACAACCTTGACCATAACAAATGCTTGTTTTTCTATTAGTGAATATTTAAGTTCATTCTTTTTAAGAATCACACTCATAAAGGCAATAAGAACTTCCACATTTTGTTCATTCTTTTGTAACAAAATACCCAACATTATGTGCTCAGAGGCATAGCAATAAATGATAAAGTCCTTCTGGAAGTCAGGATTTATCAAAGTGGGAGCTTGCACAATTGCCTCTTTCACTGCTTCAAAGGCCTTATTTCCTTCTTCATTCCACTTAAATATATGCTTTGTAATCTCAATGGAGTTTGGCACAAACCTCCTAAGAAAATTTACCTGCCCAAAGAAGGATTTAACACCACTTCTATTAGATGGGAGACTCAACTACTGAATAGCCCTTACTCTATCGGGATCAATTTTGATGCCATATTTAGAGACAATATGTCCTAGTAACTTCCCTTCTATCACACATAAAACAAACTTCTTGGGGTTCAAGGATATTCCATGATCTCTACACCTTTACAATACGACCTTCAAATCCCTCAAATGATGTTTTCTTCTCCTGGAAAAAATAGTCAGATCATCCAAATAACTAAAAAATATTTTATCTATCAAATGACCAAAAGACAGATTCATTGCTCTTTGTAAATTTGTACTAGCATTTATTAGGCCAAATGGCATACAATTATATGCAAAGGTTCCTCATGGGGTTGTGAAGGCAGTTTTGTATTGGTCTTCTTTAGCTACGCTTATCTGGTTGTAACCTGCAAAACCTATCTAACATAGACATCATTTTTGATCCAACAACTGTCTGTAAGATATGATCCATAACCTATAGGGGGTAATTATCTTTCAAACTTGCCTGATTCAAGTTTCTAAAGTCCACACAAATCTGGATTTCCCCATTCTTTTTTTGTATAAGGACAATATTTGCCACCCAAGTCAAATGATGAATTGGATATATGATCCCGACCTTTAACATTTTATCCACTTCTTTAAAGATGACATCTGCAACTTTGGGATTAGAATTTTTTAACTTTTGCTAGAAAGGGGTCACTCCTAGTTTCAAAGGAATATGATGTTGAAATTGACCTCCTCTGAAATTATTTATCACTGTAGGACCAAGCAAAGACATCCTTATATTTAAGCTGGATTTCCACAAATCTACACTTCTTTTTCAAGTGTACAATATTTTCCTAAATTTACAAACTTTGGATCAGCCTCACCCCTGCTATTTACCCTTTCATAATCCCCTGAACTATTAGTATTTGAGGCATAGTTATTTCCAACGTATCTATCATGGCGATTAAACAAATTTTCAAGGGATACTAGACCCTTTGGGATTTTGTTTCCTTTTAGTTGAGTGCTATTTTCATCTAGATCATTCCTCAGATCAGGGCAAAATTCACCACATTCCAATTCAGAACCTTCAAAGAAGGTTGACATGAACATTTCTGCCTTTTGGAGGAAATTATTAATCTTCTTATCATTTTCAAATATCTGCCAGAACTTAGAATTGTTTGGAACATTAGGACGATAAACAATTTCAATCCTATACGTCTCTTCTTGAAAATCAGGACGAGGAAGTAGAAGGGAAGCTGATACAACTAATGGATCAACCCTAGGGGATTGCTTCAATTGAAAATGCATCAAAAATTTCTATCTGATCCCATACCTATTTTTGTAATTCTTGAACCTTTCATTCCTCATGGTAAACACATTTCTTACTTGCTTAATAATTAATTCAGCACCCCCCTTCACTTTGAGCATTTTTATTCCCTTTTTCTTAGCCTCATCCAATCCCAATAATAGAGCCTCATACTCTGTTGTATTATTAGTGTTCTTAAATTCCAATTTGAAGAAATAAGGGAAATTCTCACCCTTAGGAGAGATTAGAATTACCCCAGCTCCAGAACTTGTTGATGAACAACTAACATCAAACTCTATAACCTAGAGACTGTCAGAACCATCAGAGTCAAGTACTAGTTTTTCTTTTGGATCTCCAGAGAAAATCATAGAATATCCAAAATCATAATCGTGATACAATATCTGAGACTTAGGATTATCAGAAGGGAACACAATAAACTTATGTTTTTCTTTGGGCTTCAACACTACCTTTTGTTTTCCTACAGGGATAGTTTCTTGTGACCAATCCATTTTAATCTCCCCACCCAAATATTTGCAAAAGGTTCTACTCAATAATATACCATAACTAGCAGGTATGTCAGACACTAGAATAGTCACCTTTACTCTTTTATTAGGATAGGCTGCAAGAACAACTTGTGCATCTTTAACTTGACCAAGAAAAGGAATTTGTTTTGTGTCCATGGAGTAGCATCTACCAAATGTTTTAGTAAGGGATAAACCTAAGGCTTTAGCTATTGAAGAGGGGATGATATTATCTGATGCGCCAGAGTTTATAACATAATTGTTAAGCTTATGACCATTTATAAATAAGGACACATAGAACAAATCTGGCTATGGGTTAAAATATTGAGGGGAATTATTAGATTCATTTGCAATTATTTCAGGAGTAGGCTCAGATGACTCCAACAAATAAGAAAAAAATTTAACATTGGAAGACTCGGTTTTAATGGACTATTGATTGCTAAACTCAACCCAAAGGTCATCTCCTTTGACACACTTTACTAGTTTATCCAGTTCTTTGGGATTCAACTTAAGGTATTCAGCAGGGGATATCTGAATCCTTGAAGATTTATAAAACTCAACAATATCAAATAAGGCATTAGGGTCAACTCTTTTTAATAATTGAACCTCTTGAACCTTTTAACTATCAAATGGGGTTTGAGAAAGAAGTTCCTTGCACCTTTGACTGATGCTTATGGAGAAGCTGCATTGCTTGGCGATTTGAGATTGTATTGATTTCTAGTCAATACGATACATGAAGGATCTTCCAAGGTAACCAATATATCATCTCCTCTTTCTGAATCTGATTCATACTCCAAAAAGTGAATTACAGAGTTGCCAGGCTGTCCAAGAATCCCTTAATCTTCTACAATCTCTTCCACCATTTCTCTTGTGTTAACCATCTACATATAACACACCATCTCTGGACAAGATTTTCCATCATGATCCTTAGTCAAGTGGAAGACACACATGTTGCCTTTCCTAGGAGGGGTTTCAATTTCAACCCTTTTCTATGCAGGTGGGAGTTGTAATACTTTGTTACTAGTATTTGCCAGTTGATTAGGATTTCTTATACAGATATCTTGATAAGGCTACTGAAATGATGCATTAGCCTTTGGCAATTGTCTTTTTAGTGCAATAAAATATTTGACTAACCTTTGAAGCATTGGATCGGAAGAAGATGAGGGATGAACATTTGGTATTTGAACTTCTTTTTTCCATTTGCCAGTTGTGATTAGAACATCTTCCAACTCAATAGCTAATATTTGAGCCACCGCCAGATCCGCTACCCTCTGTCTTCTAAGATGAAAGCCTATATCAGGGGGCATAGAGTTGAGAAAGAAACATTTCTAATTATCATCAGAAGGCCTTTTGTTTGCTGGGATCTTATTAATAATCTTATTATATTTGGCCACGAACTCCCTCATAGGTTCATGTATTTCTTTTTTTAACTGAGTCAGTTGAGCAAGAAGAGAGTGCTCATCTTCTGCACTTTTGAACCTGGCTTCAAATTTTGTTTTCATGTCATTCCAATTAATTATTGAACCATTGGGTAAATGATAGAACCATTCTGCTGCGACATTGGTTAAAGATTGTACAAAGAGTCTCACTACCACATCTTCATGCTGAACACCTAATACACCACATGCTACATTGAACACATTCAAATGATCATTTATTGATTTTTTCCCATCACCATTAAATTTAGGTAAATTATCCCTTGCTCCTTTAGGTAGGACATTCAAATCAGCTCCAAGATTCAGGGGTTCTACAACAGCTCCCCATGGTTGGGCCATTGGAAAAGTAAAAGGTGCGAGATTCATGTCAATGGGAAGGATAGTACCATGTAAAATTAGAGCTTGGCAAGTAGGAGATGTAGAGGTTGTGGGAGGGGAAGGAGACCTAATTCTTGTCCATTTAGGACGAGTGCGGTTAAATGAAAAATTTAGATTTTATAATTCTTCAAAAATAGGATCAGTGACTCCTTCTCTCCTCAAAGATCTGGTGTACCTTATTGACTCTAGTCTGCTGCAATGTAAAAGACAACTATATCTTCCTGTTTGTCTTAGTATTCAAGAACAAGTTACACAACAATAAAGATAACTTCATGGGATAACCCCATTTTCCCCATGTTTAGGAGACTAATCTTGATTTGACTCTCCCGAACAAGTCGCTAAAAAATCTATTGGTTAACAAATTTGTCCTCAATAATGATCTATGAATGTGACTCTGTAACCCTTTTTAAGTATCAAATCAGTAACCAATCAGTTGGGTAAACTATAAACAATTTCCCTCTAAATTGAGGTACAACTCCCTTTCTGATATTCAATGAATGAGTTAAATATAAAATAAACTTATGAACATAATTTTAACCAGAAAGTACTAAAGGAAAACTACCATCCATACATAAACATGTTATGAATGTGTTTTTTCATGAAATTGATCATAATGATCAAAGCACACAGTCTCTGTTTCACTTATAATAAAATTAATTAGAAATAAGCTCATAAACCAATCAACTCCACCAAGATATATGTGTTGGCATTTGATCATTTGATCTTTAACCGGTAATTGTTTGTTTGCTTGATACAACCGGTACATGTCTATTTTGTATAGAGATTAGATTTTTGTTTGATGACTATGTTGTATGTTTTCATTGATGGCAACTATGTTTCTACAATCATCTAAGTCATATCATTCAACCGGAAAGGCTTAATCGGAAAGCAAAGACAATTTTTATCAAAATCGGTATTTAGGACTTCAACTGGTAAAAGACAGATAAAATAATATTCTGACAACCAGTATAGGAAACCTATGAGGAATGGGTTGATGCGGTTTGGCAATAGCAAATAAGATTGGTAGATGAAGTCATGTTCGTGACCACATGTGGTGATTCAATTAGGTGAACGAGATTTGATTGACAAAGCAGGTATTCAGATTGAGACTTAATCGGTAGTGATGAAAATCAATCAGATTAGTAAAATGACACATAATTAGATTTGTTATGTTGGTGGCCGACATAACTAAGGTGTGAAATGAAAGATTATCTAGATACATTGAACCTAGGGAATTGTTACAAGGTCTCACCCAACCTAATATTTTTAAGATGTGTGATGAGGTATGAAGATATATATGAGTATGAGATTGAATGTGTGAGAGATCATTAGCGAATTTCATATTTATGATATTGCGATGATCAGAGGAATTCTGAGATGAAGTATATGTGATGTTGTAATATTCTGAAGCGAATCTTATTAGACACTAATGGTGTTATAATGAGATCATTTGAACTAATTGTCTCCCTAATAGTTGCAGAAAGAAAATCCTCTCACAAGGTCACTCCTAAAAGGGTGCAGTCGGATCCTAACAGGTCTGATCATTAAATCCTCTAACCAGGTGACACATTAACTTGTGTTTGCAAATCCCAGTAACTTGGGTAGCTCCTAACAGGCTGGTCCTCACAGGCCTTATTGTATAGCTCTTAACTGGGTTTAGACACTCCTAACAGGGTGTGCCCCTAACCGGGTGTTGTAGACCTTAATCGATCAGATCTCTATACTGCAGATAATGGATCTTTGTGGGTATTGACCCCCATCATGGTTTTTCCCATTTGTGTTTTCCACATATAATCTCTTGTGTCACGTGGTTTATGCTTTTTGTGGTGATTTCTTACTTGGTGTTATTTATTATATGCCTATTGAGTTTCAAGTTGGTAAAATTGATAATTAGATTTATAATATTTTTACTTGCACTGATTCACCCCCCCTCTTAGTGCCTTATAAGTTCATCAATTGGTATTAGAGCCAAAATTCCTTAAGGCTTAACCACTTGGAAGGGATCTCTAATCCTAAGGCAAATATGGGGGAAGGAATGAGTTACCGAGAGAAGGGTAGGGAACTTGTAGAAACCAAGGAAGTGTTGGTCATCAAAACTGATTAACCCAAGTACACATGCAATTGATCTATGAAGTAGCCAATTCAATCTATGAAGAACCTTAGGGCTTGGACAACATGACAAGGATATGAATCCTTCTACTCTTTAGGCTTTGCAAAATCTAGGCGGGTATACCTTTGATGCTTAGAATTAAACCTATTACACACCTATGACAACACCAATAGAAATAGATAGATCTCACAAGGCTTAACAACTAGGAGGTTACTGTAGATGGGCTAGATCCACATTGACATCTCAACTAAGTTGAAGCATGAGATGGATGAAACATTCCCACAGAACATAAAACAAAGAAAGATATTCTGATGTTGGATTTTAAATTGTTTGAGAATCCCTTCAATTGCAAGATTAGTGCCTTATCCAAGGGCAACAGAGTCACAAATCAAACTATACATGAAAACTTATACTACAGATCCATCTTCATTCTTAAGTATTCCTGCATTTAATGCCTTGCATAAATGCATTACTAAGATCATTCACAAAATCATCAAATCTTGAAACTATATTCCATTATTCATGATTTATTACAGAATTTAAATCCTTCCTTGAAGAATCCCTGCAAACAATCACAACTATCTCCTTGAGATAACAAATTTCATCCTCCTTGAGGATCTGATTTGAATAAAATGGAAATACAAATCTAGAGACAATATTGTGTGAATTTATGTATGCCTTACATACACAAGAACCTACAACTAAGAACACCTACAACAAGAATTAAACTCCATTACTCAAAGAAAAGCCCTGCCCTGTACAATCTTCAAGAATACTCAAAACTGGAAACCATGAAAATCTGGAGCATTTCTCCCCATTTCTAGAACCCTTACAATTTTGAAGAAATGAGAATAAGAAGGAGAGGGAAAAAGATCAGATTTGCATAACACACTGCCAAGTGTCCTTTTTCCATAACTACAAGAATATCTCCTCTTCTTCCTGTGGAAACTTCTCTCAAAATATCTCACAATTTTTGAAACTAACTCCACAACTGCATTCCTCATTCTAAAAGCTTTCCGGTGATATATAATACTTGATATTTTTGGCAAAAATGAGCCTCTGAGCGAATTAAATCTCAATATGTGCACATCATTTAAATTTTTGGATTTTCTATATAGTTTCAACTATATATTTAACTTTGATTTTTCACCTTTTTTTGGCCTGATGCCCTGCGACATGGTAGCCTACGATTCGCCCATGGATCCACTAGGATGACACCTCATTGATTTGCCACCTGGACTGCCTCGTCATCACCGCCTATGCGCCACTGGACTACCATCTGTATGCCACATCATCACCACCTCAGCGCCACTAGACAGGACCTGCGAGTTGGACCTCCACCAGGACGCCATGTCATCTTTTGCCATTTCGTGATGGCTAACCCGTGTGCATCTCTGGCTCACGAAACCACGTCGGCTGTCGGATCATCTCCAAGATGCATGATCTTTAACCTTCATTTTTTGGCACATGCTTTTTCGCCATTTCGTGAAGGGTAAGTTTCGATCATCTTCCCTTCGCGAATCAACATGCACCATCGATCTTCTCTAAACCTGCACAATCTTTAACCCGTCCGTTCTCTGTAAAACTCACCTCAGGATCCATGCCTACATGGGGTCCACCTGGTCGCCACTTGTCGGCCTCCTTGGTTGCCTCGAGAAGCGCACCCATGTGCATGGGGTCTGTTTGGTCACCCAGCCAACACCATCCGTCAAAAGCCTTTAAGCTTTGACATTATACTTGTGTGGAGTGTTACTTAAAAATATCAAAAATAGCCCCCACCCAACCAATGTGGGATAATGCATCTGCCTGAGACTATGCATTTGCTTGAAATTTCTCAGAGTCTTTCATGGCTGTCAATGGCATTTGCTAAATACCTTCATCTACCTCCATTTCACACTTCACACGGGGAGGAAGAAACATCCATTTACATGCCCAAATGCATTTGTTTGTGTAAAGCGGAAAAATCGAACCCTAGTTGTCCCCCCCCACTCCACTCCAAGGAGAGAGAAAGGAGGGTCACTAGGGTTGACAGTTTTCACTTGGGAGAGACTTTACATTCAAAAGAGGACTGGATTTTAAATGAGTTTCAAGGGTTAAGACATCAAGGATACCCTCTTTTGTAAAGAATGTAGATAGAATGATTGAACTAGGAATGCATGTAAAGTAGGAAAGATTTGCTTATAAACAAAGATAGGGATATAGGATGAAGCTACGGACCTGGAATTAGCAGTAAAATGTCGAGACAATGCTATCCTACAAATTTGAGCGAAAGTTGATGGGAAGATGGCACCCGGAGTGCACACGGTCCTCCGAAAAATCCACGAAATGAAGGGGGATCTGTTCGTCTTTGCACAAGGATTTCAGATCTTCAATTACAGCCGCGTACTTGCAACCTACACACAAAAAAGAGAGGACGATTAGGGGGTTAGGGATTAGGGGTTTTCCTTTAGGTCAAACCCCGGTTTTGGAATTAACCAAGAAATGAGAATGCCGTAAATGTAAATGTTTGTAATGTAAACAAGTACTGATACCTTGTTGTAAGAATGTTTGTATTCTTACATGCGAAGGTGTAATGAATGTTGTATTTTGTATGTTGTAAGTGATCTCCTCTTCAATGGTTGAATCCTTGTCTTGAATGCAACACTTAGCCTTGAATGGAGACTTAGAATACTCAATTGCTTGAAGGAATGCTTGAATGCATGAATGTTTGAATGTTCGAATATCGTTTCCGCGTCTTGCTCTTGCTTACTTTCTTCCTCCCTTTCTAGGAGAGGAAAAGTAGTTTATATACTTGTCAATTAGGGTTGAGAGACTGATTTTTCTGACCTTAGGCCGACCTAGAAGCATCATTTTCCAATTTGCAAACTTAAAGACCCGATGCCCAACAAGAGACCGGGCCCGAAATAGGGCTAGGGACTAGGGCGCTGGGCGCCATGGTCCTGAGGGACCAGGGTGCTAGGCGCCATGGTCCTGAAGGACCAAGGCACTGGGTGCCATGGTCCCACCTCCTGGGACAGCAGGGTGTAAGGAAGGATCAGGCCAAGGTGCAGAAATATGCAGTTTTTGATGTCGCAAGCAGGTTTCGGGGTCTCCATTCAGGTTCAACGTTGCGCCGCCATCGTGAAGACCCAAATGCAGTCGAAATTGCAAGTGTCACAATTTTAGGATGCTACATTTAGCCCCCACTTTAGCGGGAGTATAAGCGTACGCCCATACATCCGGTAAAGTACAAGGAAACAACATTGAAAAACTTTCACCACGTCAAGGAGGCAAGATACACCAAGCCCCCAGTGGACTAAGGATCTTATGACTTTGTCATCATGAGGGAGAACCATGACTGTCAGTAGTAAGGTTCCCTCACTATGAGTCATGTAAGAAAAATACCAAAAATTTTCAAGGCAAAGATAAGTTCGCCAAGAAATTTTCAAGTATCTTGAAGAGATATGAACGGGGTGTGTGCCCCCCTACGTTAAAGCGATCGCACACACCTCATCGGGGGTGATTGCTTTAAGGTAGTGATACATATAAGAAATAAGAAGGGAAAGGAGCACGTTATCACAAGGATTTAGCCCCCAAGTGTGAGATAAGCCCAAGGATAATAGACACAAAACACAAAGCACAAGGTGACTTCGCTTTCCTTGGGGTCAGTATGCTGTATGATAATTCATGTATATCATATGTATGTATGCATAATTGTTCTTCATTCACCAATCAAGGAAGGTTAGCTAGAAGAAGGGAACACATGTGTCTTTTGAGTCAACATGAGAGAGACCAAGAGAGATCTCAATGCTTTGCATCATCCTCAAGTAGACAACACTAAGGACAAAAAATAGAAGAATGAGAATAACACATAGAAGAAGTAACAAAAGAGATCAAGAGAGGAGGAGAGAGTCTGCTATGCTAATGAAACTAGTCTAGCACGTCATCTACCCCCCGATCTTGCTGATCAATATTTCAGGAAGGCAGGAAACACGCTAGAGGAGGAACATCCAACACAGCAGATGGAGCTATCACAAGATCCAAACAAGGGCTATGCTCATGTTCCAAGCCACGTTGTTCTTGTCTAGGAGCTAGGATAAGTGCTTTAGAAAATTCGTTAGATAAATGTTTATCAACATCAACATATTCATATTCACTATCAGAAGAAAGAGGAGTAACATTTTCATCATGAATAACATTTTCATCTATATCATCATCAAGATTTATAAAAATAGGAGCTTTAACTCGCACAGGATCAAGACCATCATGCATCTTATGTTTAGGAGATTTTGGCTCAATTTTCGGCTGAGGAGAAAATGGAATAATACTAGCTGAAGGTGTTTTTGGGGATTGCAAAGTTTGAGAAGGAGCTGCCTGAGCTCTAAGACGATGCTTTCGTCGGCATTCACGTGCAGAACGATTTCATCTAGTCTTAGTAGGAAGTTGAGAAGATTGAGGAGGAGGAATGTTCTCATCCTTATCACTCAAGGGTGTTTAGGTTGTGGTCTCTGAGGTTGAATAATAGGAGAAGAGGAAGGTCTCTTCTCTCTATAAGAGGAAGGAGGAGGAACTGCTCCATATAAAGGAGGAATATTTGGTTTAGGAAGGAGACCAAGTCCATCATGACGAGAAGGTATAGGTCTACTTTTAGGAAGTTTATTAGATATAGACATAGTCACATTCATAGGGATGGGTTGGGAATCTTCTTGAGGAAAGACATTAGTTTTATCTTTCAAAGGAAGAACTTCCTTCTCAAGAATGATAGGAATATCAAGCTTGGGTGTTCTAGGTTCACTTAGAGATAGGATCATATCTTTTTTCCACTTTTGATAAGATTTGAAAAGATGATCACTCCACGGTGGAAGAGATTGGAATTGTTTAGGCCAAAAATAATCAATAGGAACGCTAGAAGTTCTTTCAGCTGGTTTAAAAAGACTATGATTGACAGTAACAATTTCACCATTATGGGGAAATTTCAAACACTTGTGAATAGGAGAAGCAATAGCTTTCATGGAAGATAGCCAAGGATAGCCTAGCTTCACACGAAATTGTTCGGATGATGGAATAATAGCAAAGTCCACATCAAGGGGTTTGTTATGGACCTCAATAGGTAATGTAATAGAACCAATTGCAGGAGAAGAAAATGCATCAAATAGTTTCACAACCACATTTGTTTTGTCATAGATCACTCGATTCAATTGCAAAGTAAAAAGAAATTCTTCGGTAATGACATTAACCATGCAAGAAGGATCAATAAGCACTCCACGGCAAGGTGTATTCTTGACTTTTGCAACTATATATAGAGGACCATTAGGTGCCCTAATAGTTTCACTGGAATCAAATGTGATGGAAGGTTCTTTAGGGATTTTCTGCTGCTCTACAAAGTTAATCACATTCGGAGTCATAGACACAAGATCATCAGGTGAGATAGAGGAATCATTAGTATCAATCACATTAGAGGTATGAGAAGGTAGTGGATCAGTAAAAATCTTGAGATTTTGGTTAGGAGGAGCTACAAATGTGTTGCCTTTATCATTCACACCAGAAACAAAGATAGTATTATTATCGATCAAATCTTGAATTTTACCCTTCAAAGCAAAACATTTTTCAGTATCATGCCCAGGTTGACGATGAAATTGACAAAAAGATTTGTTATCAAAATAGGGAGAATTAATCTTTGTAGGATCTATTTGCTTTAGAGGAGGAAGAGTAAGCACATTTTGTTCCAATAACTTATTCATAATACTATGCAATGATTCATTCAAAGGAGTAAACTTTCTTTCTTTCTTGAAAAACTTAGAAATAGGAGGCACACCTAATGCTGCATTCACATTGTTGTTGATGATGTTTTCATTGAACTTAATGACCTCTCTGTTCGGTTTAAACTTCCCAAATGGTTGTTGACTACTATCACCCTTATCACTCGGAGCCATAGGATTTGCTTGTTCCATTTGGCTCACAATCAGTTGATAATTGTGAAGAGTTGCGCACAACTGTTGGAAAGAAGTAAACTCAGAAAACATGAGTTTTTCTCTAATATCTTTTTGTAAATTAGAAATAAAGATTCTTTGAATATCATTGTCAGGTACAGGAAAGGAAATCTGAGCATACAAATGCTTATATCTACCAATGAAATCAGTCACTTTTTCTTTAACACCTTATTTACAATGCATTAAATCAATCAAAGTAACTTTAGGACTTATATCATTTTGAAATTGTTGAATAAAAGCATTTGCAAGTTGTTGGAAAGAAGTGATAGAATAGGAAGGCAACAAGCAATACCATTGTAGAGCTTTATCTCTTAATGTTCTAGTAAACAGTTTTGCAAGCAACCTTTGGTCATAAGCAAAATCGGTACATATTGTTTGAAAGGTCTTAACATGTGTTAGAGGATCACCTTTACCATTATAAAGCTCCAATTGCGGGATTTCAACATGTTTAGGGGGGATAGCTCTAACAATGTCAAGAGAAAGTGGGCTCACAACATCAAATGTGGGCACACTAAACTTAGATTGATTCATAGAGGCAATTTGTTGCTGTAAAGAAGAGACAGTTTGTGCAAGATTGTTAATGGTCACTTCAGTCGAAGAGTTCATATTAGACGTGTTAGATTGTGATGGAGGTATTATGTTATTGAAAGAAGGTATTGATTGAGAGTAAGGTGGTGGGACACTATGATAGTTAGTCATAGGAGATGATTGGGAAAAAGGAACACTACAAGGAGGAATGGAATGGTTAAACGAATTGCCCCCTTGCGTCGTGTTTATTTGTGGAGATGAAATAGGAACACTCATTGAAGGAATGAATGAAGAAGTTGGATTGAATGAAGGAAGAGGGTTGATTGAAGAAGAAGGATTGCCCCCATGACTAGTGATCATAGGTGGAATGTCTTGTATTGAAGTAGTCATTATGTTTGATGTAAAGGTAGGTATACTAGCAATAGAAGTTGTCAAAGGGATAGAATGATTAACTTGAGTAGGAGGTTGTGTATAACCTAAAGTTTCAGCACAACTCTTCATCGGCATCACATTCGAATCCACACTGTGTGCAATACCACGCAAAATATCAATTCCATTCTTATCACTTTGAACCATATGTTTTAGACCCTCAATTAATGAAAGAGCTTGACTATCGGGATATTCTTGAGACATCCATCGCTGAAAATCATCAAATTGGTTATCCAATTTCGAAAGTTGTTCCACGGAAACCTCATGGAGAGCTTCTTCATCATTAAGAGGATTAGAGGAATTACCCATGTCCTCATTAAAAAGGCCATTCAAATTAGGTTCCATCTCCTTAGTAATTAAACCTTGGAAAGACTTAATTCTAAGGCTTCGTCAAACGGGAATAGTGTAAGTAGGGCTTATTGTTGTAAAACTCATGCACTAAAGAGAGAGAGAAGATTTTGAATTTTAGAGGTAGCAAATTTCAATAAAATCAGCCAATCTCCTAGATTTAAGCTGTTAAATACAATCAGGACAATCTCCCGAAATTTCAGAAAAAATGTCAGGGACCGTGGCGAATGGAGTGCACACGGTCCTCGCAACTTTTTTTGAAATTTTCAAGGATGAAAGTTATGATGATTTTAAAGCTAATCTGAAAAAATTGAGTGATTTTACGATTTGTAGGTAGGCCAAATTAAAGTTGCAATCTCAAAGTTGAATCCTACCAAGATTGTTGAAAAATGCAAAATTTGAATTTTGAAAAAGAGAGGGAAACTGTAATTTTGAATTTTATGATTTTAGAGAGAATACTGAAAGCAATGCAAGCTTTGAAATTTAAAAGTTGACTCAATTTCATGCAAAATTCAAATTTGAAAGCGGAAATCAAAGTTGCTGCAATTAAACACTTAATTTCAAAAGTCACAAACTGCAAAAATTTGAATAAAGCACTGAAATTTCGAATGAATGCCAACACACTTTTCAGATTTAGGACTGTAAGAAACACAATTTTAACAAAAAATTCAATTTCAACAATTTTTGAATGATTATAAGCCCTAATCCAAGCAATCACTAGACCAACTTTGACTTTAATTTTGAAAGTGTTAAAATTGATGAAATCAGCCAAGATTCTGGATCCTAGCAGAAAAATACAGTAAGATCTAGCTCCCGAAATTTCAGAAAAAATGTCAGGGACAATGGCGCTCGGGGTGCACACGGTCCTTGCAACTTTTTTCAAAATTTTCAAGGATGAGAGATATTGTGATTTTGTTGCGGAATCCAAAGTTACAGCTGATTTGGAGGTGTTTTGATCAGTGAAATTATCAGTCAAAGGTTGAATCAAGAAGGTTTTAAAAATTAGGGTTTTGACACAACCACTTAATTTTCAGAATTAAAGCACAAATATGAATTGACAATTTGCAATAGAAGGGTAGATCTGAAACAAGCATTAACAATTAAACATTTCACAAGCTCAATTACTAAAAAGAAAATTTTAGGGTTTTTATGCAATTAACCTCTAAAATTTGCAAAAGATCAAACATGGAAATGTAATTAAGGAAGCGAATTTTTCAGATCTAACCATGAATAATCAGAATTAGGATGTTCACGTCAGGTTCACCAAAACGTAAAGCGGAAAAATCAAACCCTAGTTGTCCCCCCCCACTCCACTCCAAGGAGAGAGAAAGGAGGGTCACTAGGGTTGACGATTTTCACTTGGGAGAGACTTTACATTCAAAAGAGGGGTTGAAACCCACAAGATCCAATCTCACACAATGCAAGACTTGATTTTAAATGAGTTTCAAGGGTTAAGACATCAAGGATACCCTCTTTTGTAAAGAATGTAGATAGAATGATTGAACTAGGAATGCATGTAAAGTAGGAAAGATTTGCTTATAAACAGAGATAGGGATACAGGATGAAGCTACGGACCTGGAATTAGCAGTAAAATGTCGAGACAATGCTATCCTGCAAATTTGAGCGAAAGTTGACGGGACGATGGCACCCGGAGTGCACACGGTCCTCCGAAAAATCTGCGAAATGAAGGGGGATCTGTTCGTCTCTGCACAAGGATTCCAGATCTTCAATTACAGCCGCGTACCTACAACCTACAAACAAAAAAGAGAGGACGATTAGGGGGTTAGGGATTAGGGGTTTTCCTTTAGGTCAAACCCCCGTTTTGGAATTAACCAAGAAATGAGAATGCTGTAAATGTAAATGTTTGTAATGTAAACAAGTACTGATACCTTGTTGTAAGAATGTTTGTATTCTTACATGCGAAGGTGTAATGAATGTTGTATTTTGTATGTTGTAAGTGATCTCCTCTTCAATGGTTGAATCCTTGTCTTGAATGCAACACTTAGCCTTGAATGGAGACTTAGAATACTCAATTGCTTGAAGGAATGCTTGAATGCTTGAATGTTTGAATGTTCGAATATCGCTTCCGCGTCTTGCTCTTGCTTACTTTCTTCCTCCCTTTCTAGGAGAGGAAAAGTAGTTTATATACTTGTCAATTAGGGTTGAGAGACTAATTTTTCCAACCTTAGGCCGACCTAGAAGCATCATTTTCCAATTTGCAAACTTAAAGACCCGATGCCCAACAAGAGACCGGGCCCGAAATAGGGCCAGGGACTAGGGCGCTGGGTGCCATGGTCCCACCTCCCAAGACAACAGGGTGCAAGGAAGGATCAGGCCAAGGTGCAGAAATATGCAGTTTTTGATGTCGCAAGCAGGTTTTGTGGTCTCCATTCAGGTTCAACGTTGCACCGCCATCGTGAAGACCCAAATGCAGTCGAAATTGCAAGTGTCACAATTTTAGGACACTACAGTTTGAAAGGTCTATTTTAAAAGACATCGCCTTGGGGTTTTAATGGTCATTCATATTCTACAGGGAGGACATTAGCAGATGGCATGGAGTTTGGCACATACCTACCAAATGCATTCGCTGAAAAAATGTTTTAATGCTCTCCAAACAACATACCACGTAGAGGGGAGATGTTGGGAAGTTTCTGAGATCTTTTCATCATTCATATTACCTGTTGCACTTTGCCCTTTACATTATGCTGCAACACGTAGGGGATGGCATTACATCTGCTATTTGCTTTGGCTTGAAAGTCTATAACGTGGAGGGGGAAATTAGCATAACTTTTCTAATGCATTATGCTAAGAAGGTTTTGCTGTTTGCATTTGCTATGTTTCAATGCTACCCCTCTCCATTTCCACATTGACTTCCACATGAATGAAGAATTTGGCTTACACTTGCTGATTTGCAGTTACCTAAGGTTTCATTGGTCCATCTTATTGTCGATGGAATTTGCTGCAACTTACAATTTACCTTGGAGTTTATAAATAAAAGCCAACACAGTAGGGAATACTAGCAAGGGTTGTGAATTTATGCTTTACATCTGCCATTTAGCATTGCTGAAATTTCTGAGGATGCCCCTTGCACTTGCTTGAAAGTTTTCAATGCACTCCCCAACAGAATTTGGTTTCAAACATACCAATTACATTTCTTTTTAAAAATTTCTGAGTTTGCCTAGAATTTTCCTTTGGCTTTCACCAAACACTGTTAATTGCATTGGTTTGAATTTGAATCTGCCTCTCCTCCATTAAGCACCACGCTTTATTTCTACTGCTGCATTTTATTAAAAGCCTGAAGCTTTTCCAACCATCACGTGGCAGGAAGGAAGATGCTGGCAATGTCGTAAAACTTGGTTTTACACCTGACAATTACATTTGGTACATGAATTATTGTTTGGTATACAACAAATGGTTGGCATTGGCAAAGAAAATGTGAGAACATTCATTCTTTGTTTGGGAGACTGCAAGAAAAGGCAACATTCAATTTGGGGCACATGTAGAGGTATTTCTTTTTGGAAGCCTAATTGTCCCTTGAATCAATGATCAAAGTTTAGATGTAGACATGTTCCTCATTCATGTGATTTCATAGTTCACACTCCACTTTACCATTGTTTTCGCCAATCGCCACAAAACTAATGCACGGGCATGAGCCAGGTCGGACCCCAAAGTGGGTCTGACTGAATTTTTTTTTCATTTTCATGCAACTGACCTTAAAAATGCCTCACAAACCTTAAACATACCTTTGGGATCAATCGACACCATTTTCGGATCATAAAATTGAGTTTTGCAACTTTCAGGCGCTTGCGCCACATTTTCACATTTAATTGCAAAGACGTAATTTTCAAACCTGTCAAAACAACTTTCTGGACCTTGCCATTTGACAGGGATGTACTCTGATATACAAACATGAACTCTACCAAACAGTTTTTCAGGACGAGTCCCGAGTGAAGAGATATTAATGGTAAAAAATGACCAACTAGCTTTGTCGACACTGCGGACCTGATGAAGTCAATGTTCAGGCAACACATGATGCCTTTCTTAAAAATATCAAATGATCTCCATAGACCCTCAAATTTGAGGCATAGGTACCTTGAAGTACATATCAAATCTTAGAATACTCATTTTGACCAAAAGACTGACTGGGTGCAAATGGTGCACTCATGAAAATAGCTACATTAACTGATATAGCAATGAAAGTACGGATCACTGAAACAGATGGCTCAATAAACCCTTCTGAAAACTGATCAAATGGAGTGGCAGGAGCTTGAAACTAGAAACATAGCTTGTCATTCATACCAAAAATAGCCCAGAACAAAAATTATGACATAAAACTTACTGAGGTAACTTTTACACTTATGCAAAAATAGGGCTCCGACTGGCTGCTGAAACACGGACTTGTCAAACAACACAAACTGCAAACGGATTGAACTTGCAAACTGAGCAAATGGATTCACAAAGACTTAAAATTTTGTACGAAGGCTCACATTTATGCATAGAATTTAATCCATTTTGAATTTCAATATGACGATTGACAGGGCAAAAGATATAGGAGCTCAAATTAGGCTACTTAATAAAATTTGCATGTGCCTAAAATGCACTTTCAGATCACCCCTTGAAATGGGTACCTGATAAATTGATCCAAACTAAATTCTGAAAGTTGCACAACACTTACATTAACCAAATTAAAGGTGTAGGACACATTTCCCAAGCCTTACCCTTTGAAAATCACATGGCTCCATTTTACCCTCTCTCTAACTAGGCCACCTGAATGAGATTAGAGGCCTTTCTAAAAATGCAATATCAAAATTTCAAAATGGGGCTCAAAACTTGACTCAATTTTAATGAGTCCCAACAGGAAGATCTAGAAACCCTAAGAGGCAAGTATAAGACACCACTATCTAAAAGGAAAGAACTGACCGAATAATTGTTGGAGATCAGTGAAAGTAGTTCTTCTGATGGAGCAAATATAGATGCATTGGTTGAGGAAGTGGAGAAAATAAATGGTGATAAATGTAACCTGAGGAGAAATCTTGAAGCCCTTACAATCCAGATGAGTCAAGAACTTGAAGCTAGGAGGGTAGCTGAAGAGAAGATCAAAGAGAAAGATCATGGGATCTTTAAGATAAATCAGGAGAATGACACTCTTTATGCACATTGACATGAGGAGAAAGAAGAGAAAGAAGAAATCAAAGCAGATTTTGATATGGCAATGTCTCTTAGAGAGACTCTTATGAAGTAGAATGAAGATCTTACTAAAGAGATTGCAGAAGCTAATGAGAAGCTTGCAAAATTCAACAAGAGTTCTACCATGTTGTATGAATAGATCCAATCTTAGAGGATGAATGGTGATACATCTAAGTTAGGATACAATACATTTGAAAAAGGATAACCTTCTATTACCAAGAGCAACATGCATGAAGGTAAAACAACTCCTAAGGCTCAAAAACCTACCGGTAAGAAACCTTACAAACCTGTTTGTTTTTATTGTCATAAACCAGGACATACTGCTAATGTTTGTAGAATTAGATCTGATGCTAATACTGGTTATAGACCTAATACTAGATATGTGCCTCGAAAATTTAAAGGTTACTGTTATACATGCAACATGTATGGGCATAGATATATCAAATGTAGGTATGGAGCTAATAATCCAACACCTCATATAAATCCAAGATCTATTAGTGATTGGAGAAGGAATTTCAATGATCGGAGAAACACAAATTGGCAAAGACCCTATGTTAACCGGTCTAGTCCTTATGAGATAGAGAAAAGAATCAATGTGATTTGTTCAATCTGTAACAATTATGGACATGTGGCAATGAATTGTAGAAGAAGGACAGGTAGAGGCAATGCAGGACCATGGAGAGCATCTAGACTGTTATGTTATCAATGTAAGAAAATGGGACACATTGCTAAGTTTTGGAGAACACAACAAAACCAACCAGTGATTCATTTTGCAGACTGGAAAGGAAAGCAGAAAGTTGATATTGAAGAAACCAGAGCTGAGATGAATAGAACCTGGAAGAATAAGAGTGATGAAAAACCATCCAAGGAATCAAATTATTCACCTAGTGTGGAGAATCCATCACATACAAACTAAGTTGTTTCTACAACTTGGGGTGTACATAATGTCAAATCTTTATGTGAACCCTTGGATGAAGTACTGTAAGTCAAATCTGCATATTCTGATGCATTTTTATGTTTTTAAGTATTTTTGAATGATAACTGGTAAATATCTTTGAGTTTTAGCAATTGATAATATGCTTAAGAGTGTTTTAAGGCATTTTAGGGTTTTGTCGGTTAAAGCATTTAATGATGTAGATAAAAAGCATATAAAAAGAACATTTTGAATTTCATTTGTCACATTGCGATCTTGAGAGCATTTGGTGAGTGAGCAGAGTAGAGAAAATTTTGTGATTGCAACATTCAATGCGTTTAGCAGAGATTTGAGGTGCTCAAAAGTGCATTGTGAATCGATGATCGAGTATTGAAGGTTTTGACGGTGTGAAACCCTAGTTCAGAAAAGGAAAGGTATTTATCAGAAAATCTTACTTTTTGCTTCAAGATTTTTCATATTTTTGTATGGATACTCTGCATCTTGTTAATGTGACTGAGAGGCCATGACCGGAGTTAAAATGACATCCTTTCAAATAAGAATAAACAAACCCTGTCGGTGCCCTATCTAGTGTGCCATATGGAGTTTTGCATGTCGAGGATGTAAGACCATTTTATCACTGCAAACTATAGGACATGGGTGTATCAGTTATTCATGATCAATATAAATTGTTGTGTGATAACAAGGGCATACTGAAAGAATAGTTTAAGAGTGTCACCGAGAAAGAGGTCCATCATGCGATCAACTTCATTAATGACTTTGATAATGAGTTAGTTAGATTTTTTTTGAGTCACATTCATGATCAATTTATGCGGTTGGATCGACCGCATAAAATAACCAAGGATGTCATCCATGCAGTAACCAGATTTTTCTCAATCGGTGAAGTACCATTACTCAGATCAGGACCTAAGAATGATGTGGAGAAGTTGGCAAGATCAAAATGGGATGGTAGAGCCATGATAGTAAACAACATCAATGATCCAGCTGTGAAATATGCCTCTATGGTGATCGGGTATAGGATTTACTATTCAAGAAGAATTAACAACATACCGATAGTAGCTATTCATACTGCCTACCAGATGGTAAAAGAGAATGTTGATTATGATTTGGTAGAGGCACTAAGAAGTCAATTGATGGTGAATCTAGAAGCTATGAAGAAAGACAAGAAGTTGAGATTCAAATTTGGTCAATTGATTTTAGGTTTATTCTTCTATTTTCAAAACCATTTCCTTGGTATTGGAGATGTTTAATGGATTGAAGGTACCCCTACACTACTACAAATGAAGAACAACATTAGGATGTTGAAGGATAAGTTTGATAATATTTCTTAGGGTTACTTCAAGGAGTTTCAAAAGAAAATGCATGCTAGAGAGCGTATACCGGTAGAAGTAGTCAACTAGTATGAGAAGACAATCTGTTTCATGGTGGATAAAGATACCTATATGATGGAAGCAGTTATCCCTAGAACCACATGGGTATTACCTATGGGATATGAGGTAAACAAGGATCTAATCATTTCTTATGCTAATAATCTATTAGAGCAACCGACAGATACCATTGTAGAGAGATTTGGGACATACAAAGAAAAAACACTACAAGTCCACTTTGAGCTACAGAGACCAGTGATTGCAAAGAAGATAAGGAAGGAGGTAGAATCATTCACTGAGTAGGCATGATTTACAAAAGAGTAGATAGCAACAGCTAGGTCAAAGCATGCAACATAGCAAGGTGAAGCATCTAGTGTACCTATCGGTACCCCTACCAGTAAGACTAGAGCTGCAAAAGACAAAGCAATAGAAAAAAAGATGGAAGAAGACAAACCGACTGAATCATAAAAGGGTAAACCATCTAAAATTCAGTTCTAGAGAAAGCAGAAAACTTATGATCCACCTGCTGCACCAGTACAAACCAGAAAGAGAAAGAAGCAACAAGCCCACAAACTGACAAATGATGAAGAGGCTATTGAATCAAATGAGGATAAAAGAGCACTTAGAAAAAGTGTTAAGAAGCCTAAGACAACCAGTAAGGGAAAATCACCTAAGAAACCATTTACATTAGAAGACTCTTTCAATAGGATGGTTCAAATAATTAAGGATTATGGAATATACAAAAGTTTGAATACATTGTTTATTCATTTATCTAAAAGTCAACAAAGGGAGATTGAAGATGTAGTCATCTTCAACATGAATAAATTTAGCAGAGCCCTCATTGAGCTACAAGGGAAGATTCCAAATTCTTTGTATAATATTATTGATGCAAGGTGGAAGGCTTCCATTCGCCAAGACAAATAATTCACTGATTATAACTTTAAGCCACTTGCAACTGGAAGCAACTGAAGAAGAAATTGAAGCAATAAAGGTTAATGAAAAAGCATCATTTAGATCCAAAAAGAGATTAACAAGAATGTTAATAGGAGAGACCAAATCAATCTAGAAGGAGAGTGAGATGTTGATCAAGAAGGCTTTAGGTCTGATCCTAAATGAAGAAAAAGATGAAAAAGTTGAGAAAGGTAGTTCTGAAAGGTAGTTCAAGATGTTGATCAAGAAGGCTTTAGGTCTGATCCTAAATGAAGTCAGAAGAACTTCCTAAAGGTGTTAAGATCACATATTTTGAACCAGATAACAAGTATATGCAAGATGATCCTATTAATACTAAATCGGAGATCATTTTTGATGATAACATCGAAGACAATGTTGATAATACTATTGGTAATATAGATGTATTAGATGTTGATATTCAAATGTTTAAACAAAATGAGTAGCAAGAGGAGTAGGTGGAGAAGAAAACTGAATAAAAGAGCTCTGATGAGCCACTGGTGAACACACAGCCTAATGATAATCAAACCCCATCGGTAAGTGTAAATGTAGATATTGATCGCAGTCAAAAGGAAAAAATTGATGAAAAGAAGGATGAGGAAGTATCGGTAAATGAACAAAATGTGAAAAATCAACCACCACCAGTCAAGGACACCAATGAAGAAGAGAAGATAGATGGAGATAAGACCGAGAAGGAGAAAACATAGAAAGAAAAGGAAGAGAAAAAGGAGACAAAGGAGAAGAAAATAATTGATGATGATGATGACGAATTGGTTAGCATTAAAGGACCTATTGATATGGACAATTTGAGTTCTTCTCAATTGATGAAGATTGCAACAACAATGCAATCTAGAGCTCAAAAGAAGAGAATGAAGGAATAACAGAGAGAGACAAAGACAATCAAGACAACAGTTGATATTTTGTCTAGTCTCCTACCGAAGATTAATACTGAAAGATTTGTTACTCCCATTAACAAACTTGGATAGTTGGTTACCGATGCCGGAGATCAACTCAAAACTTTTGAAGATGCAAGATACATACCAGTTGAAAAAGACTACAAGAAGAAAATGACAGAACATCTGATGTCTGTGTGTGTGAAAAAGGGTCTGTAGCTGCAAGCACAACACTTCAATTAAGTCATTATATGTATGGTTAGTAAATCAATAATAAATAATAAACCATAACAAAGTGACTAATTGCCTTCTAAAAGATGCGAGTATAAGATTGCTCTCAGATTTTTATAAGCAATATTAGTGACTAGACTACACCAAGATGAAGGATTTAATCTATATGATATTTAACTATATGGATGCAAGATGGACGAATAATTCAAGCAATAATCAATTCAAGCAGTGATGGATTCAAGCAATGATGGATACAAGCAATAATGGATACAAGCAATGATGGATGCAAATAATCTAAAAAAAGCACAATGATCTTCAGTGACTCCATAGCAAAATTAGCGTGATAATAATCTCCAAGTGTGTTCTCAAAAATCTCTGGGGTGAATTGGAATGGGAGCTAAAAGTTGAATTTATAGAGAATTACAAGAGAGAAGCTCAATTTAGGATTAATTGAAAATAATTGAGAAATCAGGTTTAGTTAACCTTGAGATAGATTTTAATTATAGCTTAATTGAAATGCATTCAGATAAGAAGTCCAAGTTGCATTAGAAATAAGGTTTAATTAATTCTATGCATTTGTGATAAAAATAGATAATTCCATGCATATATTTGATTTATTCAAGAAAAGAGTCTTTTCAATGCAACTGAACTTCTTTTTCCAAAAAGCTTTGAGTTCCAATTGTTTATGGTGAAAATGGATAACAACAATATTGAAAGACTAAATGAATTCAACCACAAAACCCTAGCCTAACAACAACAAAGATCCACCATAACATATGAAGATTATCTAAGACAATGCAAATCAAATGTAATCACAAAGATTATACCATCACATGTCCAATAGGGTTTTGATCTCCATTCTTCCTATCTCCATTGATCTTGCTTGATATATTTGCTCTCAGATTTTATGTGCACAAGAGCTCAACAAAGAACGGAATGTGGTTGCAAGTAGGATCTCATATGAAAAGTGTAGTGTAGTCAAATGCATAAATTGATTAGCCAGTCAGGGTTTGATAATGAAGGAAGCATCTCCTTATATAGAAGACACTATATGAAATGGAAGGATAAGATTGAGAGGTGTAAAAGAGGTCAGCTATGATTAGAGGGTAGGTAAAAGAAATAATAAAATAATGAAAGGGGTAGGTAGTGTAGGAATTAAGAGATGAATGACATGTGTCATGGGTAGAAAAGGCTAATGAATTAATTAAATAAATAAAGATTTATTTAATTAATAGAAGAAGTGGGATCAATTAAATAAATAAGATAGTTATTTAATTTAGGAAAAGGATAATTTAAATAAATAAATGTATTTATTTAAATAAGAAATAAGGCTAGAAGAGGATAAATGAATTAATTAAATAAATAAAGATTTATTTAATTAATAGAAGAATTAGGCTTAAAGTAATTAAATAAATAAAATATTTATTTAATTAGACATGACAATTTTAGGTGTCTACATTTTGCCCCTCTTTGAGACAATGCATCTTGTCGCGTTGTTTCAAAGAAGATAATATGAACTGATACAAAGTTGCCCCAAGATGGGAATGATATGCCCCCTCGAGAGATTGGATGAAAATGTCTAGAAAGATCACAGACAATCTCTTGATAAGAAAGAAAGGCTAGAATGGATTGACCAGATAGGATAGAGTGACAAAGTCACGGGATAACATAGGCTAACTCGGGAGACAAGGGCTAGGGCTAGGGTAGTCTATAAGATAGACCACAAGGGGAAAACATCCTCATTGTCATCCACACACCTAAGAAATTAGAGTGTAGAGCGAGAATAGTGCAGTAGCAGTCAGCAGCGATGACATTGGTTCACAGATTCGATCGCGTTCGCCAATTTTAGAGGCCAGCAGATGCAGGAGAGCCGGTAAGTACCACAAAACCTCCTTATACTTTGTTGCAATAAATGTTGTCATTAATGCATGCTAGATAGTGTATTTAATGCATGTTAGAATAATGTCCAAAAAATGTCAAAACGTCAAGGCGCGTCTGTGTTGGTGCCAGGCGTGTCTATGTTTGTGACAGGCGCGTCTATGCTAGAAAAAGAGTCCATGCCAAATGTGAGTGCGTCTGCGTTGTTCAGGTGCGTTTGTGAAATATGGGCACGTTTGTACAGGACAGGTGCATCTATGCAGAGCATAGGCGGATCTATGTATTTTAGACACATCTGTGCAGAGCAAGCGTATTTATGCAGTCTTTAAGCGCGTTTATGTCATGAAGGCACGTTTATGTCTTCAAGGTCAAATCAGCAGTTCTGTGATGAACATACGATGTTGATTGGATAAGCTATTGAGAGGATACAGTCAAGAAGGTCCTCTAGGGAAGACTAGGATAGCAGATAGGGCTAGGATTGACAATTTTGTGATAGAACATATGTTGCCAATTAGGAAACTACTCAAGAGGATTCACTCAAGTAGAGGTCCTAGGATAGTATAGGTCAAGGCATGTTGTGATGAATAGTGAGTACCAAGACATAGTACTTTGTGATGAACAGGGAGTACTAAAATATGAGCAACACTTGGTGATGAACAATGAGTGCAAATGTGAGCAGCACTTTGTGATGAACAGGGAGTGTAAAACACGTAGTACTTTGTGATGAACAAGGAGTACCACTAGGATAATCAGCAACACTTTGTGATGAACAGTGACTGTCACTGGAATAGAAGCAACACTTTGTGATGAATAGTGAGTGTTACTAGGATAGAGTACCATATGCACTTAGATAAAAAGTAGCATTTTGTGATGAACAATGAATGCCACTATGACTGACATGATTGATTTGCTTGACTGCAGGAGTATTTGCCTATGCTAGAGTCGTGAGAGAGATTCCCGTCGACTCAGAGGTTGCGACTAGAGTTGACGTTTGAGGATAGAGCTACCATTGAGGGTATGGGCCTATGATATATTATGTATGTGCCTGAGTTTCGGGCAAACATGGGGTTGCTGACTATGTTGGTTGAGAGATGGCACTCAGAGACATGTACGTTCCATTTGTTAATGGGTGAGATGACAGTCACCTTGGAGGATGTTTACAGGATATTGCAGGTACCGATTGATGGGGAGCTGATACCCTATGATCGAGAGGGAGATAGGGAGGCCCTGAGATGAGTGTTTCAGGATCCCGACCTAGATATGAGAGCTAGACATGTGGCATGGGACACGATGACAGTGATAGGACTGGCACTACAAGCAATGTTAGGAGGAGTAATTAGTAGGTTCCTATGTCTAGACAGGGTGACATGAGTGTTGGCTGTGGGTTGGGGGAGCTCCTTGGAGACATTGGTTACACAACACACCAGATATGCTTGGGGACCATGTGTACTGGCACACTTGTATTATGAGCTGCATCAGTTTATGTATCATGGATCCGTAGGATTGGGCTATGGAGTTACATTGCTACAGGTATGGGCCTATGAGCATCTGCCAGTTACCCGATCGATACACTTCAGAGGCAGGGGTCATGGATGCAGTTTTGTACATTTATATGATATGATTACATCACAACCACGAATTGGTAGGTTGGAGCACTGGCATCGAGTCTTGGATGAGATCGACACTGTGATATGGAGGCTGTACCTTTGGTGCGAGCAGTGGGAGGAAGATGCAGTGGATCTACCTTATACTTTCTGGAGTAGATATTTGATTGGGTGGACGCCCTATGTATTGGAGAGATAGCTGATTGACAAGGTATGTAGGCAGTTTAGCCATATTCAGCGGATGCCATAGGGTTCTGGGATGTATGCTCGGACAGTCAAGGATCAGGCACACTTTGGGCCATTATTGTCATATGATCAGGCTGTGATGCAGCTAGTAGAGATGGTTCCCTTGTCATGGGATATGTGGCTAGATATTGAGGATGCAGGCATGGATATAGAGTACATGACATATTGGGCTGAGCATCCCTTTCCATGACTAATAGACCCAGGGGAGGCGATAGATGGAGATGGTGGGGGGGATGGAGATGATTATGGAGATGGTGGGGGGAGAGGCCAATGGAGGAGGTGGGGTACAGTTGGAGAGAGGAGGGTGGCTCCACGGAGAGAGGGTGGGGAGGAGAGATAGGCTTGGGTGGTGAGGGGTCACGGTGGATTGCCACTACAGGTGCCAGCAGCACAGGGTCCTAGACAGGTGCAGGGACAGGGGCAGAGGTAGGTATAGGTACAGGCACAGACACCATTACAGGGAGAGCCACAGGAAGAGGCACAGGGGGCTGAGGAGGAGGAGGATGAGCTACTTGAGCTGAGGGAGATCTACCAGGGACAGGCAGATGAAATTCAGGACCTGGAGAGAGAGACACCTAGGCTTAGGAGGTGACTGAGGGGGACAGAGCATGAGCGGGATTAGGCTATCCAACACTATACTGAGGCTGAGACAACGCTAAGGGCTGGGAGGCAGGTGGTAGAGGATACAGGGGCTAGATATGCCTATGTTCTATGGGCAGGGGAGGAGATAGGTTACCGGTGAGACCTATATTACGGGGCAGTTCCACTAGAGCAGCAGGCGAGGAGCTTCCGCAGACCATCGCAGACAGTGACAGCTACTGGAGGGAGCCAGAGGAGACAGGCGTCTAGCGGTGGGGTTATGGGTCCTCCACCACCACTAAATAGAGGGGACAAGAGGGATGATCCTGGGGTGGGTCCTTCTAGGGCTCAGAATCCATCGAGGCCAGGCAACTCCGAGGGAGGGAGTTCATCATAGCCGTAGAGGGCTCCCTATGTATCAATGTGTTGTAACATTTTGTATTATGATGTAGACACCTTCGGGTGATTTTGTAGCCATATGATTTTGACATCATTGTATCATGACACTTTATATATATGAGATGATTCATCTTTGTGGCAACTATATGCATGTGTACCTATGTGATGAGATGTTTCATGATGTATGTTTCTATGTGATGGATTATGATATGGATATAAATATGTACATAATGAAATGCAATATTTTTGTTCTTTTATGTTTTATATGTTATGCATATGTGAATGTGAATGTATGAAATGCAGATGGATATGATGATGCAAATAACTATTTACATGATGAGAATGCAAGATGTGCTAACATGTGTTGTGTGCAGGATATGGTGCAATTGTGATATCTATATGTATGTATGAAATGCTAATATGTGGTAATGCAGGTGCAACTACATGAAATGCAAATGTTTTTGGCATGTCATTATACTCAGTCATGTGATAGAAGGCTACACGGACTCAAGAAGGATGATGGAATTCAATCAAGAAATGGGGATGGAAGATAGAAGATATGGAAGTGAAAGAGCTTCTTGTGCGTTATCATCATTGAGCTTTATTATGGCAAGTAGGTTATGAAAATCTAGGCATATGTTTGACCCAGAAAGTCATAGTACCCATTTGCATGGAGATAAGACAATTGCAAACAAGGAATGCCCCAGTTCACACTAGACTCATTGTGTCCTCATATCCTTGGACAAGTCATAACATTACTAAGAGACAATCCATAGACAACAAAGAAAATAGGTGACGATACCCCATCCTCGCCTTTCTAATCAAAGACATCTTGGAGATAGAATCTCTAGTCAAAGACATCCCAGAAAAGCTAAAAGACATGTCACCAAAAAGATAAAAATTAAAATAAAACCAAGACTCAACACCAACATTCATTGTAGTCCTCAAGTTTAGTGTCTCTTGTCACTTGTATAAGTCTTATTTGATTGTGGTCACAATGTTTACTTTCACAAAAATGATAGATAGCACTGAACCATATGTTGTCTGAGTCTGTTGAAAGATTTGATTTGTTGAAGCCCATTGCTGTTGTTGTGTCTCATCTGAAACTAACTGAATACATGAAACTGATACTTTATTGCGGAGAAGACAAAAATTTATTACGGATTGGTGATGCAAATGTTTCTTTATTGCGGACTGTGCGTGGATAGACTGAAGAAAACTGTACTCCTTGAAACATGTGATTCTCTCAGTTCCACACCCATCATGAGATGTAGGATTAGCCTTAGCCACATATAGGAGTTGATTTATTATGGATGGAAAAGGGTGAAAAGGGGGGTTTATTATGAATGGCTAACCAATCTTAGATAGATCAATAACAAGCCATGATGGGAATGGGTAAGTTTTATTGTAGATGAATAGGTTGTAAGTGTGTACAAAGTGAAGGATGAAATGGAATCCTAAAGGAGGGAGGAGCAATGTCTCTACACATGGCGCTGGTGACCCAGTTTTCACCATGGTACTTGCCTAGGGCGCCACCAAAGTGGTTTTCACTGTTGGACGAAATGTTTTTTGTTTACTTTTTTGATTTTTTGATTTTTTTGATGTCACAAGGCGCCTATTTGCTAGGTTTTCACCAAGTAATGATTTTTATGTTTTATGATTTTTTTTGTATTTTTAATTTTTTTTCATTTTTTTATTTTTTTTTTGTATTTTTTAATTTTTAAATTTTTTTTGTATTTTTGAATTGGGATACTCTAAAGAGCTATGTGTAAAACCTACGAAGGTGCATGCTATTGATAGGATCCTTTAAAGGTTCTCCATCTGGAGTTGAGAGCTGATATGTACTAGATCCATAGGCTGTTGTGATGATGTAAGGACCAAGCCAATTTGGTTTGAACTTGCCCTTCTTCTCTTTGTCTTGCTGATTTTTAAGATTTTCTCTGAGAACTAAGTCACCCACCTCAAATGTGAGAGGCTATACCTTATGATTGTAACTACAATGTTTCTTGACTGAATGATGTGTAGCTCGAGTGACTATCTTCCTTGATAAAGGAATTGAGATAGAATTACTAGTGTGTGGACTACATAGGCCCGTATGTGTGTCACCTGAAGAAGTTTGGGCATCTTGTTGAAATGTGGTGACTGATCAGCAAAGTACTGTACACTCAGCACGTATCCTTATCAGGGTCCGGGGGCGGTAGCCCCCGAGAAATTTTTTTTTTGCCGTTTTTTTGTTGATGAAAACCGACATTGTAATAAAACCCTAAAAAAGGCCGACTTTGTTTGTTGCCCTAAAAACACATGTTATAAGCGGCTGGGATGCTTAAGGCATTGTAAGGTTGATGTACTATTTTTGCTAGATAATAAGAAAGATTGGACGACTATGTATGGTGGATGTAACCCATTCTGGGTGAACCACGTTAAATCTCTGTGTTATCTGTGTCTTGTTTTATTTCTTTATCTTTTGTATTTAAATTTGCATATAATTGTTAGTTCATATTTGCTTTAGATCTGCTTGAAACCCTAACAATTGGTATCAGAGCGAGGTTTTCTGTAAATTGGCAGGACTTTCAGATTTGATTGGGAGCAATGGAGGATTCCAAATTCAAGGTCGAAAAGTTTAATGGCCAGAATTATCAGTTATGGAAAATGCAGATGGAGGATTACTTGTATCAAAAGGATTTGTGGCGGCCATTGGAAGGAAAGGCAAAGAAACCGACCACAATATCAGATGAAGAGTGGGACATTTTAGATAGAAAGGCACTGGGATCCATTCGATTATGCCTTGCATTGTCTGTAGCATTCAATATAACAGAAGCAAAAATAACTGTAGATTTGATAGCAACATTGGCTAAGCTGTATGAGAAACCCTCGGCTTCGAATAAGGTATTTCTTATGAAGCGTTTGTTTAATTTGAAAATGAGTGAGGGAGGATCTGTAGCGGAGCACTTAAATGAATTTAATACAATTACCAGTCAATTGTCTTCGGTAAAAATTACCTTTGTAGAAGAGGTTAGGGCTCTCTTGATTTTATGTTCTTTGCCAGAAAGCTGGAATAGCTTGGTTATGGCTGTAAGTAACTCTATCTCTGGTAAAAATACTTTGGTATTTGATGATATTGTTGGTGTTATCCTAAGCGAGGAAATGCGAAGGAAAAGCACAGGTGAGACTCCAACATCATCGGGTAGTGTTTTGAATGTGGAGAATAGAGGAAGATCAAAGGAAAGAGGAAAAGGCCCTTGGAATGAGAAGTCACGAGGGAAGTCAAAGAAATGACACTCTCAATCTAGAGGAAAGAAAGATTGCTGGTACTGTGGAAAGCCTGATCATCTAAAGAAAGACTGTTGGTCTCAGAAAAACAAAGAAGGAGACAAAAATGAAAATGATAGTAAGGAAGCTAATATTGCAAGTAATACTTTACAAGATGCTTTAATCTTATGTTTGGATAATGTTAATGATTCTTGGGTAACAGATTTTGGGGCTTCATTTCATGCTACACCCCATAGAAAATATTTTCTAGATTATGTTCAAGGTGATTTTGGACAGGTATATTTGGGTGATGATGAGCCTTGTCAAATTGTTGGAAAAGGAAAGATAAAGATCAAGTTGCAGAATGGTAATGACTGGTTTCTGCAGGAGGTAAGACATGTTCCTAATTTAAGAAGAAATTTAATTTCTACAGGGCAACTAGGTAGTGAAGGTTGCATAGTTACCTTCTCAGATAGTATGTGGAAGGTCACTAAAGGATAATTAGTATTAGCTAAAGGTGCGAAGGTAGGCACATTATATCTATGTACTGGTAACAATTACTCTACCTTAGCTACTACAGATAAAGTTACTGCAGGGACAACAACAATAAATGTTGCAAGAACAGATTCGATAATGTGGCACCATAGGCTTGGGCACATGAGTGAGAAAGGGATGAAAATCCTTCACTCCAAAAATCTATTGCCAGGACTAAAGAAGATTGATTTAGAGTTCTGTGAAAACTGTGTTTATGGTAAACAGAAAAGAGTCAGATTTCTCAAGGTTGGGAAAGAGAAGAAGAGTGAGAAGTTAGAGCTTGTACATTCAGATGTATGGGGACCAGCTCAGGTATCATCTCTTGGTGGCTCTTGTTATTATGTTATTTTTATTGATGACTCAACCAGAAAAACATGGGTATATTTCCTAAAACAAAAATCAGATGTTTTTGAAACTTTTAAGAAATGGAAAGCTTTGGTTGAGAATGAGATAGGAAAAAAGTTGAAGTGTCTCAGATCAGTAAATGGAGGTGAGTATTGCAGCAAAGCATTTGAAGATTACTATTCCTTAAATGGGATTCGAAAGCAGAAGATAATTCCAGGAACTCCACAGGAAAATGGTGTGTCAGAGAGAATGAATAGGACCATCATGGAACGTGCGAGGAGCATGCGATTGCATGCTGGATTGCCCTTACATTTTTTGGGCAGATGCTGTACATACTGCTGTCTATTTGATAAATAGAGGACCTTCAACCCCTTTGGATGGTGGTATTCTAGAGGAGGCATAGACTGGTAAAAAGGTAAATTATTCTTTTCTAAAAACTTTTGGTTGCAAAGCTTTTGTCCATGTTGATAAAGAAAACAGAACCAAGCTTGATGCTAAATCTCAGAAATGTACCTTCATTGGATATGGGATAGATGAATATGGCTATCGGTTATGGGATTTTGAAAATAAGAAAATAATTAGAAGTAGAGATGTTATATTCAATGAGAAGGTTATGTATAAAGAACAGATGCAGGAAAAGAAGCATGAACAAGACAAACAAGAATATGTGGTGTTGGCTGAGATTCCTGAAAATGAAATGCCACAGGTACCTGATGCTCAACAACAACAGATTGTCCCACAAACTCCTCCAAGTGTTAGACGTTCTATGAGGACAAGTAGACCCCCTGAAAGATTTTCTCCTTCTTTGTATTCTATTTTATTAATGGATTCTGGTGAACCAGAAGAATATGAAGAAGCAATGCAGGTGGATGCTAAACAACAGTGGTAGCTAGGCATGAAAGAGGAGATGGACTCCTTGATGAAAAATAAGACTTGGGACTTAGTCCCTTTACCTGCAGAAAAAAGAGTCTTGCCTAACAAATGGGTTTATCGGCTGAAGGAGGAGGAAGGAGGTCAGAAAAGATATAAGGCCAGACTTGTGGTAAAAGGTTTTGCATAGAAAAAGGGTATAGATTATGATGAAATATTTTCTCCAGTTGTAAAAATGACTTCAATTAGAACTGTACTTAGTCTTGTGGTTGCAGATGATTTACATCTTGAACAATTAGATGTCAAAACAACTTTCTCCATGGAGATTTGAAGGAGGAAATTTACATGTTGCAACCACAAGGATATGAGGTCAAAGGTAAGGAGAACTTGGTGTGCAGGTTGAAGAAAAGTCTGTATGGCCTAAAGCAAGCACCCCAACAATGGTATTTAAAATTTGATAGTTTAATGGCTGAACACGGTTATCATAGATGTCATTCTGATCATTGTGTATATTTTAAGAGATTTGATAATGGCAGTTATATTATCCTGTTGCTTTATGTTGATGACATGCTTGTTGCTTAGTCTAACATGCAACATATAAATAATCTTAAACAAAAATTAGCCAGGTCATTTGACATGAAGGATTTGGGTGCAGCTAAGCAAATTCTCGGTATGAGGATTACATGGGATAGGAAAAATAGAACCTTGAATTTGTCCCAAAGTGAGTATATAAAGAAGGTGTTGAAAAGATTTAACATGCAGGATGCAAAAGCAGTTAGTACACCTTTGGCTAGTCATTTCAAATTGACTAAGGAGATGTGCCCAAAGGCACAGGAAGAGGTTAATAAAATGTCTAACATCCTGTATTCATCAGCTGTTGGCAGTCTGATGTATGCAATGGTATGCACAAGGCTAGATATTGCACATGCAGTGGGAGTTGTGAGCAGGTTTATGAGTAATCTAGTTATGGAACATTGGAATGCTGTGAAATGGATTCTTCGATATTTGAAAGGAACTACTACGAAGGCATTATGTTTCAAAGGATCTAATGCTGCTCTAAGTGGATTTGTTGACTCTGATCTGGTGAGTGATATTGATTCACGGAGGAGTACTACAGGGCATGTTTTTACTATAGGGGGAACTACAGTCAGTTGGATTTCTAGGCTGCAAAAGGTTGTTGCACTTTCAACCACTGGAGCTAAGTATGTTGCTGCTACAGAAGCCAGCAAAGAGATGATTTGGTTGCAATGTTTTCTGAAGGAATTGGGTCAGAAACAAGAGGATAGCCCATTGTATACTGATAGCGAGAGTGCCATTCATCTTGTGAATAACTCTGCTTTTCATTCAAGGATAAAGCACATTCAGCTTAGGTACCACTTCATCCGGACTATTTTGGAGGAGGGTCAGTTACGGCTTGAGAAGATTCACACAAGTGAGAATCCCACCGATATGTTCACAAAGGCAGTTCCATAGGAGAAGCTGATTTCTTCATCAGTTTCTGTTGGTCTTCTTGATTGATAATTGTGGAATTTATACCAGTCAAGTCCTAGTGTTTTATCCAGCGGATGTTGCATGTACAGTGGTGTCGTGTAGTATCAGTCTCCAAGTGGGAGATTTTTCAGTTTGGAGCCTGATCAGTCTCCAAGTGGGAGATTGTTGAAATGTGGTGACTGATCAGCAAAGTACTGTACACTCAGCACGTATTCCTCACTGGGGTCCGGGGCCGGGCCGGGCCTCGGGCAGGGGTTCGGGGGCGACAGCCTTCGAGAAATTTTTTTTTTGCTGTTTTTTTGTTGATGAAAACTGACATTGTAATAAAACCCTAAAAAAGGCTGACTTTGTTTGTTGCCCTAAAAATGCATGTTATAAGCGGTTAGGATGCTTAAGGCATTGTAAGGTTGATGTAATTTTTTTGCTGGATAATAAGAAAGATTGGATGACTGTGTATGGTGGACGTAACACATTCTGGGTGAACCACGTTAAATCTCTGTGTTATCTGTGTCCTGTTTTATTTCTTTATCTTTTGTATTTAAATCTGCATATAATTGTTAGTTCATATTTGCTTCGGATCTGCTTGAAACCCTAACACGTCCTTGATAACAAAGTCGTTCAAGGAATATCCATTAAAGGTCCATGATGTATCGCCAGAAGGTCAAGGATGTGTGGAACAAGTGGATGAGTGATGAAGGCTTATGATTGTGAAAAGAAGTGAAAGTAGGATAGCATGATGGAGACTTAGGATCAACAAGTTTTCTTTTTGACTTAAATTTTTAGAACTTTTGCCCCCAGTTATTTTAATATTAGGGGAGATCAACTCTTGTTCTTTTTCTTTCATAGGATTTTTATCCTTGAATTTGATTTTTGCAGAGTCTAATAGCTTTTGATTTTGATTTGAACTAAAGGAATTTTCTTTATTTTTGACTTTTAGATGTTTCTTTTCAAAGCTTGATTTTTGATCCCCAATGAGTAAGGGCTTTTGTGATTCTTGTTGATCCAAGTCTAGGAGATAAGTGGAAATGGAATGAGTGGATGATATGGTAAGGCTATGTGAGTTCTCAAGAGGGTTGGCGATACACTTACTATATTCTTTGTTGGAACCACTCTTAGGATTATTGATATCAAGAGTTGTTTGCACCACTTGAGGAGATTTGCATTTAGACTTAGTAGCCACAACACTAGGTGGTTCACACCCAATTCCTTGGCATTGCAAATTGCTTGTAGGTTGTTCTTGTTGACTAAATACCTTAGGAGATAGTGGGAGTTGATCAACATGAAAGATATACTCACCACATCCCTTGTCTTTAATCTTGAATTTTTCTTTAAGCTCTGCTTGTTTTGATGTAGAAGCTTTCAATGATTCTCGATCCACATATGCTAATGAAGGAATAGCTTCTCGATCGGCTGGAATTGTTATTTCTGATCTAGGTCATAGATTGTTGCAATATATGAATGGATTTGGGTCAGCTTTGATGGTCACTTCAACTCCATTGTGTGGGAACTTGATACATCGATGATATGTAGATGGGACTGCACTCATCTCATGAATCCATGGGTGTCCCAACAATATGTTGTATGTGAGCTCTAGGTCTAGGACTTGAAAAACCACATCCTTTGTAAGTGGCCCTACTCTAAGAGGTAAGATGATTGTTCCCTTGGATGAACACTCTTCATCATCATATGCTTTGATGGTAATTTTGTTTGTAGAATTTACAGTTTTATCAGAATATCCCAATTGTTTAATAGTGCTCAATGTACAAATGTTTAGACCTGCTCCTCCATCTATCAGGACTCGTTTTATTCGATGTTTGTGTATGAAGGCTTCAATGTGTAAAGGTATGTTATGTGGCTGACTCATGGAGGCATCATTGGCTTCTTTGAATGTAAGGGAGCGTGGAATGGAAAGGTATCCCACCATGTCTTGAAACTGGTCCACGTTTAGATCAATAGGGACAACAGTGTCTCTCAAGATTTTGTCAAGAATAGCTTTATGTGCGGGGGATATGCGTAAGAGCTCAAGGATGGAGATAAGTGCGGGGGATATGCGTAAGAGCTTAAGGATGGAGATAAGTGTTGTTCTACAAGGTCATACTCAGGCTTGGTTGATGAGGAAGCAGTGTTTTTAGCTGGAGCACCTTGCAAGGCGAATTTACCTTGATGGGTTGTGATATTACATTCAGAGGTAGGTTTGAAAGAAGATCCAACGCCTTTTAGAACGATCTTGGGTCTCTGGGTATAATTCTCAGGGGTTTTGTCCTTGATGATAATGGTAGAGACATAATTGTCCATCGAGATGTGATTGATAGTTGAATCATAGTTGTAGGATGCTCTGGTATAGTTGGTTTGATCATCTATGGGTGCAGCTTTTCCCTTGTCATGTTTTGGGAATGGTTCCTTAAACATTTTATGTTCTTGATTGGATGAGTGCCCTTCAATCTCAATGTCACCTCTATCAATAAGATCTTGTATGATGTTCTTCAGTTGATGACAATTTCCTGTTTTATGACCCTTTCTTTTATGGAATTCACAATATTCATCATCATTCCACCAATTTGGTTTGACCTTTGGCTCATATGGTGGAAAATATGGAATTGTGATTACTTTGTTTGCCACTAGCTTCTTGAAAATTGACTCAAGTGGTTCTCCCAATGGGGTATACTTCCTTCGTGATCTAGAAGTTGTTTGAGTATTCACCTGATTGTTTGTAGAGCTTGATCCCGAAAAAACTATTTTGGGTCGCACTGTATTGGCATCAACAACCCCATCATTGACTGTGTTCTTGTTTTTATTCCAAAATCTTGGCTTGTCTTTTCCTTTAAAGTCATCTTTGTTTTCCTTGAATATCTTAATGACTCCTTGTTCAATTAGGACCTTTTCTGTTGCTAAGCCTTTTTCAATGACGTCCTTGAAGGTGGACAAACGAGATTTTCTTAGATCATAACCAATGTCTTTGTTAACATTCTGGGTGAACATTTCTACCATTTGTTTTTGTGGAATTTTACAAGAGCATCTTCTAGCTATATTTCTCCATCTTTGTAAAAATGATGAAAAAGATTCTCCATCCCTTTGCTTGGTGTTGCACAAAGTAGTGACTGATATGTCTGTCTCTATGTTGTAGGAGAAATGTTGAATAAATGCCTCTGCTAAGTCACCCCATGACTTAATACCAGGTGGAAGTTGGGAGAACCATTCTATAGCTTGATCACCTAGGCTTTGTGGGAATAATCTCATCAAATATGTCTCTTCTGAAGCTACCTCAATGCAAGCTGTGAAAAACTATCTTATATGTGCCTTAGGATCCCCTTTTCCTCTATACTTATCAAACTTAGGTGTCACAAAGTGTGTAGGAAAAGGAGGCATTGGAATGCTCTTGGCAAATGGATAAGGACATATGTCTCTCATTGTGTATGTTGGCTTCAGTGTATTTTTGTCCTCCATTTTCTTTTGTAAGTCCCTGATTTGTTGCTCCAAATTGTTCTTAGGTGGAGATCGACTTCTTGGACCATACCCCATGCTTGAGGCACCAATTGGAGGAGGAGCATGTTGCATATATGGATGATATTGATCATACGCATGTTCATATGGAGGAGGTCTATAATGATGTTGTGTATATGGACCACTTGGTATAAAGTCATGTTGAGGAATGAAATACCTGCTTTGTCCATGTATACCATACTCTACATGCATGTCATGAGTTTGTTCTAGTATGAACTAATCAGCACACGTTATCCATAGTTTTCACCATGAATATAGTTATTTATAGTGGTTTGGAAGAAGATGGCTTTTCTTTTGCTACCACTTGGGTCATTCTCTCCTCACTAGTAGTCCTAATGACCACACGGGGAGACAGGCCCTCTAAAGATGAAACAAAAAGAGCCTATTGCTCAAGACACAAAATACAATGGTTCAATTTTAGTGCACCAATTGAAGTGTTTGATAATCTATGAAACAAGGCACACAATAAAGATTAAAAGAAAATCCTTGTCAAGGTCCTGCAACAAATATTTGTTAGTAGTTTGGATTGTTTCAAATGATCACCCCTTCCTGCAAGCACACAAGTTAGGTAAATTTTAGATCCAAAAGACTTTATGAAATAGGGGCCTTCAACAATGCATTTTGTTGACCAATTAAAAGATCTAATTTATCATTAAAAAAGACCACCTGTAAAATTTCAAGAGATTTCCAGAAATGTAAGAAAATCCAAAAAATTTGCTAATTTGCTCCAAAAATTAATTTTTTATGAAAAATAATAAAAAAATCATATAAAATGCAAAATCAATCCAAAAAATCTGAAATTTTTACTGGAGAGTCTTGATGGTCTTCCAAACCTTCATAAAAAAATTTCTGAAACAAATCCAAGCAATTTGTGAGATATGAGTAAAATAATGCAAAATCCTAATTTTCAAAGATCCAATTTTTGAGGAATGATTTTGCATCACATTTAAAATCACAAATAACATATCCTATGTATAATTCTAAGAGATTTCCAAAAATGTAAGAAAATCTGAAAAATTCGCTAATTTGCTCTCAAAATTAATTTTTTATGAAAACTCATAAAAAATTCATATAAAATGAAAATTGATTCAAAAAATCTGAAAGTTTTACTTCATCCTTCTGATACTTTTCCTGACCTGCACAAAAAATTTGATTCCAAAATTTGAAGCCGTTTGTGAGATCTGATCAAAATAAGGAAAAACCCTAATTTTTAAAGATCCAATTTTTTAGGAAATATTTTGCATCAAAATTAAAATCACAAAGAATAGATCCTCTGTATAATTATGAGAGATTTCCAAAAATGTAAGAAAATCTGAAAAATTCGCTCATTTGCTCTCAAAATTATTTTTTTATGAAAATTCATAAAAAATTCATAGAAAATTAAAATATGCTTCAATAGATTTGAATTTTTCTTTGAGAGCTCCTGATACTGTCTTCAACCTGCTAAAAAAATTTGGTGCAAAATTTCGAAGCCGTTTGTGAGATATGATCAAATCTCTCCAAGATCATGATTTTGTGTCCAAAACCCTAGCTGCATAAGGTTATTCTTCAAATTGTTTTACAAAACAATAATATAGGGTTAGAAAAATCTGTAAAAGAGACAGATCTAACAAAAATCCATGTCCCACGGGGCATGCCAAAATGTTTATGGTGAAAATAGATAACAACAATATTGAAAGAGTAAATGAATTCAACCACAAAACCCTAGCCTAACAACAACAAAGATCCACCATAACATATGAAGATTACCTAAGACAATGCAAATCAAATGAAATCATAAAGATTATACCATCACATGTCCAATAGGGTTTTGATCTCCATTCTTCCTATCTCCATTGATCTTGCTTGATATATTTGCTCTCAGATTTTATGTGCACAAGAGCTCAACAAAGAATGGAATGTGGTTGCAAGTAGGATCTCATGTGAAAAGCGTAGTGTAGTCAAATGCATAAATTGATTAGCCAGTCAGGATTTGATAATGAAGGAAGGAAGCATCTCCTTATATAGAAGACACTATATGAAATGGAGGGATAAGATTGAGAGGTGTAAAAGAGGTCGGCTATGATTAGAGGGTAGGTAAAAGAAATAATAAAATAATGAAAGGGGTAGGTAGTGTAGGAATTAAGAGATGAATGACATGTTTCATGGGTAGAAAAGGATAATGAATTAATTAAATAAATAAAGATTTATTTAATTAATAGAAGAAGTGGGATCAATTAAATAAATAAGATATTTATTTAATTTAGGAAAAGGATAATTTAAATAAATAAATGTATTTATTTAAATAAGAAATAAGGCTAGAAGAGGATAAATGAATTAATTAAATAAATAAAGATTTATTTAATTAATAGAAGAATTAGGCTTAAAGTAAATAAATAAATAAAATATTTATTTAATTAGACATGACAATTTTAGGTGTCTACATTTTGCCCCTCTTTGAGACAATACAGCTTGTCGCATTGTTTCAAAGAAGATAATATGAACTGATACAAAGTTGCCCCAAGATGGGAATGATATGCCCCCTCGAGAGATTGGATGAAAATGTCTAGAAAGATCACAGACAATCTCTTGATAAGAAAGAAAGGCTAGAATGGACTGACGGGATAGGATAGAGTGACAAAGTCACGGGATAATGAAGACTAACTCGGGAGACGAGGGCTAGGGCTAGGGTAGTCTATAAGATAGACCATGATGGGAAAACATCCTCATTGTCATCTACACACCTAAGAAATTAGAGTGCAGAGTGAAAATAGAGCAGCAGCAGTCAGCAGCGATGGCATTGGTTCACAGATTCGATCGCGTTTGCCGATTTCAGAGGCCAGCAGATGCAGGAGAGCCGGTAAGTACCACAAAACCTCCTTGTACTTTGTTGCAATAAATGTTGTCATTAATGCATGCTAGATAGTGCATTTAATGCATTTTAGAATAATGTCCAAAAAATGTCAAAACGTCGAGGTGCGTCTGTGCTGGTGCCAAGTGCATCTGTGTTTGTGCCAGGCACGTCTATGCTAGAAAAAGAGTCCATGCCGAATGCAAGCGCGTTTGCGTTGTTCAGGTGCGTTTGTGAAATATGGGCATGTTTGTGCAGGACAGGTGCATCTGTGTAGAGCATAGGTACATCTGTGTATTTTAGGCGTGTTTATGCAGTCTTTAAGTGCATTTATGTCATGAAGGGGCGTTTATGTCTTCAAGGTCAAATCGGCAGTTTTGTGATGAACATACGATGTCGATTGGATAAGCTGCTGAGAGGATACACTCAAGCAGGTCCTCTAGGGAAGACTAGGATAGCAGATAAGACTAGGATTGACAATTCTGTGATAGAACATATGTTGTGAATTAGGAAACTACTCAAGAGGATTCACTCAAGTAGAGGTCCTAGGATAGGATAGGTCAAGGCACGTTGTGATGAACAGTGAGTACCAAGACATAGTACTTTGTGATGAACAAGGAGTACTAAAATATGAGCAGCATTTTGTGATGAATAGTGAGTGCAAATGTGAGCAACACTTTGTGATGAACAGGGAGTGCAAAACACGTAGTACTTTGTGATGAATAGGGAGTACCACTAGGATAATCAGCAACACTTTGTGATGAACAGTGAGTGTCATTAGAATAGAAGCAACACTTTGTGATGAACAGTGAGTGTTACTAGGATAGAGTACCATATGCACTTAGATAAAAAGTAGCATTTTGTGATGAACAGTGAATGCCACTATGACTGACATGATTGATTTGCTTGACTGTAGGAATATTTGCCTATGCTGGAGTCATGAGAGAGATTCCCGTCGACTCAGAGGTTGCGACCAAGGTTGACGTTCAAGGACAGAGCTGCCATTCAGGGTATGGGCCTGCGATATATTATGTATGTGCCTGAGTTTCGGGCAAACATGGGGTTGTTGACTATGCTGGTTGAGAGATGGCACTCAGAGACATGTACGTTCCATTTGTGATTGATTCAATTCAGATGATCGAGAGATCTCAACTTGATGTGAAGTAATAAAGATGAGATGCCCCTTAGCAATAAGAATTTGACTGATTTTATCTAGTTAAAAAGATTTTGCTTGACTTTTGATTAAGATTTGAAAATTTTCTTGACTTTGAAGATGTGAGGTCATAAGGTCACGAGTATGCCCCCTCGGGAGTGAAATCGAAAGATAGCAAGGGTACTTGATGATAGGAAATTGTTAGCAATGATAAGTTATTTGAGCACAAATTAATTTAGAGGAATTTTTGAAATTTTGGCGTTGAGTGCAATTGGGCGCAGAGTTGATCATAAAGTTGATGTGTATAATGAAATTGAATTAAGATTCAGCATTGAAATTGAGTTCAATTTTAAGAAAGAATGAGCATTTGATGAAAAAAGCGCTAAGTGGTCCAAATTGTGAAATTGACTAGCAAAATGATCTCAAATTTTGATTTCAATCCTGAAAATGGAATCAGAATGGGTTAATTAGCTAAGAGTACAATTTTCATGTCCATCGAAGCAAGTTGAAAAATTAGGTTTTTGGCTATATATGGGATGAAAGTGTCATTTTCAAATCATTTTAACCCTCCAAGTTTGAAAATTCAAAAGCCTTATGCAAAGAAAATGGTGGTCCCTAATCATCAGCATCGATTCGAGTGCCAGAGACGTCATAATCAATCCTGAAACTATGAGCCAATGGTAAGTGATCGATCTTAAGCCTCTTTATGTTTTCAATTTTGAATTTTTTTGTTCATTTTTCAAGTTTTTCGCATGTTTGGGGTCAGGTTTCACGTTTTATCGTGCGAGATAGGATCCTGTCTCATACAAGTAACTGTTAAAATGTCTTTTTCTATTTAAAGCCACTAGAATTGTCGTTCGAGCCCTACCCTTGTTTTGTACGATAGGTCTGTAAAAAGACCATTTTGTCATGCAGGGCCTAATAGTTTGTCGTTTGGGGTTGTTTTATCATACGAAAGATATTATTGACTCGTACGAGATGCTGCTCCTCTGTGTTTTGTCGTTTGAGAGACAGTGAGCATTTTTGAAGGTGTAAATGTAAAAATTTGATTTTGCACTTAACTTAGTTGGATTTGTGTGATGTTTTACCTCTGTTGTAGGCTCATTTGGAATGTTTTCTGATGCTTCATTGTTGGGTTTTTGCAGGTTCGATTACCTCCTGTGCTCTTTAGGTGCATTTATCCTCCTACTATGGCATTAGTTTGACATTTATCTGAGGTTAAGCAGGTTCATATAGATGTATGTGGTTTGACTCATCTTCTTGGTTTACCAGATATCCATGTGAATGACAGTATGCTCATGGTGTTGGTAGAGCATTTCCATTCAGAGCATAACACATTTCATTTGCTGGTGGGGGAGTTTACTATCACTCCCGAGGATGTATATAGGATCCTCTGTATCCCTTTTGCTGGGGATAAGGTGGATTATGATTCAGGACACCTTCCAAGATTACAGGAAGTGAGGCATGTCTTCAGAGATTCTAACATTTTGACCCGTTCCATTAGTTGGGACATATTGATGAGCAGATACATCGAGGATTTTCCTCTGACATGTGTTCTAGCAGGATTTATAGGCTATTTTATGATACCAGATAGAGGGCAGTAGGGTTTCCAATGTAGTTGGGATAGGATGTTGGTGAGATTGATGGAGACCCCTCAGAGGCTTGGTTGGGGTTCTTTCTTGTTGGCTCACATGTATCGCGAGACGCATGAGATTGTATATAGAGATGGTCAGAGCATGGCCGTAGGTGTATATATTTTATAGGTTTGGGCTTGGGAGCATCTTCCCATTTGTCGGCCTATTGTAGATGATAGTAGAGAGCTCGGGCAGCCAATTATATATAGGTATGCCGGTTATATTACATAGCCCCATATGGGCAAGACAAATTTTTAGCGGTGACAGTTAGACGATTTGATAGACATAGTGTGGAGACCGTATAGAGGTTTGGAGCCATGGGATGACTAGTGGCTAGTCTTCAGGGACCTTTTTGTCACGTGCCCACTTATTGGGAGATCACAGACTATTGTGGAGCGGTTCATCATTTCTCGAGTGATGAGGTAGTATGGCTGGCCTCAGGGGATCTCATAGGAGTATACAACGTATGCACATTACGTAGATGAGGAGAGATTGGGATGGTCTCCATGGTTATCTTATGCCTTGGCCATGTAGGAGTTGACTAGTCTACAATGCCTCAGATGGGATTATATGGATGATATAGCGACTGTAGGGGTATTGCTCCAGTACAGAGAGTGGTTCCAGCAGCATCCTTTTCCTAGGTTTACTGATTTGGGTGAGTAGGCATTGTGCATTAAGGATGATTCTCCCACACAGGTATAGGGACAGGGTCCAAGACAGGGCCAGAGACAGAGAGCCAAGGCTCCGAGGCGGATAGGTGGTGATCTTGGTGCTAGTAGCAGCATGGTTCTAGCTGAGGGTGGACAGCAAAGGGGTGAGGGCGGATCCCTTGGGAGAGTAGGAATAAGATTGGGAGGGATTGAGGAGGAGTGAGCAGCTCTGAGATAGGTTCCATAGTGGAGGGATGAGCAGGGTGGAGTTGCAGGTGGAGATGGGGGTGGAGAGTAGGGGACAGACACAGGACGGTCGATGAGAGCACGTCTTGCAGAGCTGCAGTCACAGTTGATAGTGGCTCAGACTCAGCTGGTGGAGTGAGATCATCATCTTACAGAGCTGAGAGCAGAGCACGATCATCAGGTCATGGTGATGAGAGCAGAGCGAGACACCCTCCAGCAGGAGGTTTTGCATCAAAACAACAGGGCCACCTTCTATTTCGCAACATATAGTGTTGCAGTTCCAGTAGCACAATAGGTGATTCCTTATTCTCAGTATATGGCACGTTTTGAGGAAGCTCGGGCACCTCGACAGGATCCCGGTCATCAGGCTCCTCCTCCTCCACCAGACGATGAGGGAGAGGCTTAGAGCTAGATATTCTTCTTGTAGCTCGGATATATTTTTTTTGTAGACACACCCACTTTTTTGTAGCCTATACGATTCTTGCTCCGATGGGAGTTTGTATATGTCAGTCGACATCATTTTGTACCTTTAGACTTGACATGATATATATATATATATATATATATATATACGAGATCCGATTTGACTTCATCGTACTTGTGTTGATTCGTTTATGAGATGTCTTTTATATACTTTATTCTATATGTATGCATTTCTTTTCAATATAAATGTATGTAATGTAAATAATTATGGATGTTTATTTTTGTTTCTTTTCATATGAAAATAGATGAATGTGTAATGAGTAATCTGAATAATGCAATTTTTATTTATTTATTATGCAATAAGATGAATTCAGATGAGTGAATAATGAAATGTATGAAGCTATATGAAATGTTATGTATGCAGCTAACATCTCAAAAACACAAATACCCGATCAGAGAAATGATGATAAATAAATCACTTAGCTAAGAATTGATGATGCTTTCAGCTCTCATTCAAAAGATTAAGAGATTATTACCATACCGAAATCACTCTAAATTCACAAAAATACAGAATGATATGCAAAATGATATGCGAAATGCAACCTAAACCTAGTCACTAGATTTAAAATACTTAAGATTCATCACTGAGCATAACGAACACAATAAGTAGGTTAGAGTTCCTTTCTTTTCTAATGTGCAATATGTATTATCTTGTCTGCAATGACCCTTTTTTCGTTCATATCCTTGGACAAATTTTGTAGGGACCCGAATTGCATCATAAAGAAATTCCCTCAAAACAAACAAAGAAATGATATGGACCTCCCTGTAGCATACAAATAAGCCGAGTTGAGGTATGTGAGGTGATTTCACCTTGATGTGAAGGCTCTTATCATAGACACCCAGCTAATTTAGATGTTTCTAGATCATTAGGATCATTCCTACAAGCAGAAAACAAAGAATATATTATACCCCCAATCCTTGCTCTTCTTAGTCAAGATAGACTTCCTCGAGTTACTCAGAGGGATAATAATCGAAAACAAATATAAAAGACAACACACAAAGAAAATTTTCATTCATAGCTCAAATTGTTTAGATATTGTTTTCTGTTATGTTGTTTTTCTTGTTTACTTAGTGATAAAACTCTTTGGTAGTTAGGAGACAGGTGACTGACTCAGAGTGGACGACTAGGTTTCACTGATGGAAAGATGACTTGGTTGATACTGCTTAGGACATGTAATGTGCTCTGTCAATTAAACTAAGACTAGGACGTTGATTAGTTTCAAGTCATGAGGGTTCCAACAAACGAGGATGTCATGAAAGTGACTGAAAAATATGTACAAGCGAAAACAAAGATGCAAAAAAGCGAGAATGCCAATGTTGCGTTGATAGATGGAGTGCTTGAGTACAAGAGGCGCTTGTTTGCCAGGTTTTCACCTACTTGGCAGAGATTCTTTTTTTTTTTTTTACCAAGGTGCCTGTTTACCAGGTTTTCACCAAGGCATTTTCTCTCTTTATATTTTTTTCTTTTTTCATTTTAATTTTTTTTTCTTTTTTTTAGGACTTTTTTCAATTTTTAGGATTTCTTCAGGACTTTTTTTAGCTGTACATGTTTGCTGGAGCAGAGAATGCTAAGTGAATAATTTCTTCAAGTGGATGGTGTTAATCGGTTCATGGAGTTGTTCTCCTTCCAAGTTTGAGAGTTGATAGGCACCAGAGCTGAATACTATAGTAACGATGTAGGGACCTAGCTAGTTGGGTTCAAACTTCCCTTTGTTGTCTCAAAACTGCTGATTTTTAGGATTTTCTCTCAGGACTAGGTCACCAACCTGAAATTATCTTTGTCTAACTTTCTTGTTATATCCTCTAGACATTCTCTTCTAATATACTCTGAGATGATCAAATGCCACTTGTCAACGCTCATCCAACAATTCGAGTTCTTGCAATCTAGATATTCTATGATCTTCATCAGTAACAAGACCTTACAAAGAAACTCTTAGAGATGGTATTTCTACTTCAATAGGTAGTACTGCTTTGGACCCATACACCAAAGAGAAAGGTGTAGCCCTAGTAGGTGTTCTAATACTTGTTCTGTAAGCCCATAGTGTAGGATTGAGTTGTAGATGCCAATCCTTCCCAGATTTGTTCACTCTTATGTGTAAGATAGTCAATAGGTTTTTGTTAGATGCCTCAACTTGTCCATTACCTTGAGGGTAATATACCGATGACCAATGTTGCCTCATTTTGAATTTCTCACAAAGTTTGTCTAAATCTTTATTCTTAAACTGTCCTCCATTATTAGTCACAATGGATGAAGGTATCCCATACGTGCAAATGATATAGTTTAGGATGAACAAGGCGACTTGTTTACCGATTGCTTTGATGAGCGGAACCGCCTCTACCCACTTGGTGAAATACTCAATGGCCATTATGATGAATTTATGTCCGTTGGATGATGCAGGATATATCTGACCAATGAGATCAAAGGCCCATTGTTGAAAAGGCCAGTGTGTAATGAATGGTATGAGGTCCCTTGCTGAGACATGTATGAGATTTCCATGAAACTGACATTTCTCACAAGTCTTAGCAAATTTTATGGCATCTTTTTCCATGTCTGGCCAGTAGTAGCCAACCCGTAGTAGTTTTCGAGCTAAAGTAAGACCATTAAAATGAGATCCACAAATACCTTCATGGACTTCCGATAATGCACATTTAGATTCTTCAGTTTCTAGGCATCTAAGCAATGTACCATCCAAACCTCATCTAAATAAATCGCTACATATGATAACATACCATGAAGCATTCCAGGCTAGGTTTCTTTTCTCATTTCGAGTAAGATTTTTAGGGATAATTTGATCGCGTAGATAGGAGTAGATGTGGCTATATCGGAATGAGTCATGTCCAATAATAGAACAGACTATTTGGGTCTCAAGAGAATCATAAGCGGGGTAATATAACTCTTCCACTAGGAAATCAAAGTGAAAATTGGACTCCTGTAACTCAGGTATAGATGCCAAGGTGGCCATAGCATCTGCTACTCTGTTTGCAGATTTGGGAATCTACTAGAATGATACAAAAGCAATGTACTTCTTGAGATCATCCACCATCCTCTTGTAATGCATCAATTTCTCATCTCGAATCTGATATGTATCATTGATTTGATTGATTACAGTTGAGAATCTCCATAGATATACAATTCTGCAACCTTCCATTCAATAGCTAGTTTTATTCCATTTACCAAAGCTTCACATTCTGCAATGTTATTTGTTCAGGGAAACAAAATCTTGTAAGACTTTGGGATTGAGTACTTCTGAGGAGTAATAAATAATATTCTAGCACCTAAACCATTTTGAGTAAAGGACCCATCAAAGAACATTTTCCAGGGTTGTTGAGTAAGATGCATTATTGATTCATCTGGAAACTCTATATGAAGCGGTTGAGTGTCCTCAAGCAGAGCTTCAACAAGTTGATCAACAATTACCTACCCTTTTATGGCTTTGCATTCCACATATTCAATGTCAAACTTTGTAAGGATCATGACCCATTTCTCCAATCTTCCTGTAAGTGTTGCTTTATTGAGAAGATATTTGAGTGGATCAATTTTGGCCACCAGCTTGATTGAATGTGCTAGCATGTAGTGTCTTAGTTTTTGTGATGCAAAGATTAACACCAAGCATGCTTTTTCTATTATGGTGTATTTCATTTCATAAGACACCAATGTCCTACTGATGTAATAAATAGCTCATTCCTTTTTATTGTCATCCTATTGTGCCAGGAGTGCCCCCAGTGATGAATCAGTTGTTGATATATATAAGATTAGTGGTTTACCCTAAATCGGTGGCATCAATATTGGTGGATTCGACAGGTACTCTTTTATCTATTGAAGATATTGTTCACACTACTGATCCTAGTTGTATATTACTCCTTTTCTCAATACTTTCGTGAAAGGTTGAGCTTTGTCCGCTAGCTGAGAAATGAATCTTCTGATGGATTGGAGACATCCCTGTAGACTTCTCATTTGATTGATGTTCTTTAAAGGTGGAATTTCCATTATGGCTTGGACCTTCTCAGGATCAACCTCAGTTCCCTTCTTTGAAATGATGTAGCCAAGTAGTTTACCAGATGTCACTTCGAATGCACACTTCTTTGGATTTAACCAGAGTTTGAACTTTTCCATTCTGTCTAGTATAGGACCTAACTCTTGAATATGCGTTGATCTCTTCATAGTCTACACTAAGGTGTCATCAACATAATCTTCCATATTCTTATGCATCATGTCATGAAATATGGTAGTAACTGCTCTTTGATAGGTTACCCATGCATTCTTTAGCCCAAATGGCATGACATTCCAGCAAAAGGTTCCCCATGCACAGGTGAAAGCTATCTTTTCTTGATCTCTAGGAGCTATTTTGATTTGATTATATCTGAAAAATCTATCCATTAGTGAGTACATCTCATATCCAACAGTCATGTCGACTATCATGTCAATGTTTGGTAATGGAAAATCATCCTTCGGACATGCTTTGTTAAGATCTCTGAAGTCTGTGCAAACTCTGATAGATTTGTCTTCCTTTGACACATGTACTATGTTTGAAATCCATTCGGCATAATCTATAGCTCTAATGAATCCAGCTTTGAGCAGTTTTTCTAGTTCAGCCTTGACTAATAGTGCTACATGTGGGTGCATCTTACGGAGTTTTTGTTTAACTGGTTTTACTCTTGGTGTAATTGAAAGATGGTGCATAATGAGATCAGGATCCAAGCCTGACATATCAGAATATGTCCATGCAAAGTTTATTTTCTTATTTGAGAATAGATGAGTGAACTCCTTCAATTCTTCTATTGATAGTGATTGAGCTACATGAATGATGTGTGGTGTCTCTTGACTCCCAATGTTCACTGGCTGAGTTGGCTCGATCAATATGGAGGACCTTTCTTGGAAATGACTTGGTAGTATATCAAGTATCTCACCTTCAGGCACCTCAGAGAGGTTTTCACCTTTAGGTACGTCCTTTATTTTCTCTTTTTTAGATTCTGACACCGCCACAATGTGGTTTTCGCCATTAGATCTTTTATTTTTATTTTTCTTGTTTTTGCGACTAAGATACTTGATATCCACTTCAATCATATTTTCACTCTATTCACTGGTGGAAGAGTCCATAGGTTCGACTGCATTGAGATAATAGGCTAATGTATAATCATTGGCAAAATTAGGTATATTTATCCACTGGTTTTGTAACGTGTAGTCAATCAATTCAGGATGTACTAAGGATAAATTTTGGATAGGTTCAAGAGCATTCACGGTATTGTTATCATAGCGACAAATCGAAAAGTCAAGTTCTAGAAGGATACCTTGCGTAAGTGTCTTGAGACCAGGAAGAGTCAGATCATGATTATTAAAGTTCACGTTAATATTTAATTGATCTAATCCAATAGACATACTTATAACATCGTTCACTAGGCTAGACTAGACGTCATATCATGGTTTGACAACAATAAGATCTGTAGACAGATTTTCATTGTTTGTATCAGATGATTCAGAATTTGAGGCCGAGTAGATATTATCCTAAATAAGACTGTTGTTAGAGTCATCAGAGTCATCGTATGAAGCTTTCGAGTCTTCTTCAAGTGATTTAGTGAGTGTATGTATGGTATCAACACCAACATCTTTAATGTTACAAGTTCCTTCATGTTGTGGTTCATTTGTCATTTGTATCTGACACACCTGTTGACATGATCTTGTTGTTTTTGTGATTTGCTGTCATCTACTCCATTTAGCTTCTTCTAGACTGATAACTGGTTCTTGTTTTGTAGCTTCCAACTCTTCTTGTGTAGTGCTATACCCGATTTGTTCTGTTTTAGCATAGGGGTACATAGATGAAAAGCTTTCTGGTATTCTTCCTTCCTTCAGTCCTTGTTCATAATTTTCTTGTGTCTTTTGTCTAATTTCCTGTATTTCTTTCTCTAGTTTTATGCGCATCAGCTCTCGAGTATCATCTATGACACCACTAGACTCTTTTGGAGTTTCTGTAGCGGATGTGTTTGAGAGTTGGTCAGGACCCCATTCATACTCATTTAAATTAGTCTCTGAATCGTCTACTTGCTGCCTGCCAGTATATGTGACTGGAACTTTTAGTGGTACAAACAATTCTTTGATTCTTACTACTTCATCTCTTATATCCTCAGGGACCTCAACTTCCTGTATTATTGTAGCTGATACCATCAAAGCTTGAGCACTGAATATTTCTTCTTTCTTGACTGTTGATTCCTCTTTCTCTTTTCTACACTCTGCTTTTGTTTGTTGAGTGTCTACTTCCTATAATGTTGAAGGCGATATTCTTTTTTGCCACTTAGACTTAGAAACATGTTTTTGGTCTGATGTCTTTTTCAAATCATATCCCAGTCCAACCTTATCATTTGTGGATTTGGTTTGTATCTGAATTGGTTCAGTAATAACTTCCTTTTGTTTGCCCAGAGGACCAATACCTGAGTACCCCATGTGTTGAATCATTTTGTAGCCAGGACCATATTGGTTTGAGGAAATCTCACAATGTCGTACCTCCTCATTTTGACTATCTTCCTTAAAGAGCCAGTTAAGAACAACATCCTCTTCTATTTCATCCGCCAAGGAGGTAGAAGATTGTACAAAGAGACCATCATATATGGTATTCAGAATTGAAGTTTGTGTTCTCATAGCCTCTGATGGCTTGCCCAACTGTTTTGGTGATGGAGGGAGAGAAACTAATGAAAGTACCGGTTCTATCTTGTAACCATCCATGCTGGTATTTGTAATCTTCAATCTCTTTTCTAAGTCTTTCATCAGTGTTTCTAGATCTTTATTTGGAGAGGCTACCCTATTATGGGGCACAAAAGTATCTGCACCTTTTGTCAATGCATTACAGACGACATTTGTATCAGCAGGAATATTGACTTCAGCTCCATTATAAGGAAAATTTAAGCATTGATGGTATGTTGATGGTAATGCCTTCATTTCAAGAATCCACGGCCTGCCCAGTAATATATTATATGACAAAGGAATATCAACTACTTGGAAAAGGACATCTCTTTCTATAGGTCCCACTCTGATAGATAATGATACCAGACCTTTAGAAGTCATTTCTTCCTCATCATAGGCTTTTATTGTTATTTTCTTGCCAGGATCAATGACATTTTCAGAGAATCCTAGTTGCGTAAGCAGACTGTAAGTACATATATTCAACCTCATGCCTCCATCTATCAAAATATGTTTGACTCTGTGTTTATGGATCATGGCTTCAATATGCAATGGCTAGTTATGTGGATGATTTAGTGAGTTGTCATATTCTTCAGAGAAGGTCAGATAGTGAGGCGAGGTTAGATGACCCACCATAGACTGAAACTGATCAATGTCTAAATCTTTTGGAACATTGGTAGTGAGCAATGCTTTGTCTAGGATCTCTTTGTGAGCATATGAGAGTTTTAGCAATTCAAAGATTGAGATTTGAGCATTTGTCCTTTTCAACTGTTCAACGATACTATATCCAGAGGATGATGATGAAGTTAACCTTTTAAATTTTTCCAAGGTTGATTCTTTTTGTTTGTTTGACAAGGCTGGTTGGTTTGATGTTGCTTGAGCCGGGTCGGAAGAACTATCTCCTTGGAGGGTGACTTTCTTTTGAGAATGGGGGAGAGATCTTGCATATCATGATTCATTTGGTTTATCTTGGACTATAATCACATTGCAATATTTTGATTGGGAAGGCTCAATCATGTTGATAACGTTGTCCTGACTAGTATAAATATAATTTACCTTGGCACCTCCTTTGGTCTTTGAAGAATCACCTTGTTCGTAAATAGGCAAAGGGTCCTTAAATGCTTTATGTTCAACATTGGTCAGGTGATTCCCAACAATAACTTTACCAGCGTCTATGAGATCTTGAATCTCATGTTTTAGCTTCATGCAATTGTTTATGTTATGACCTTTATTTTGATGGAAGTCACAGTATTCATTTTCTCTCCACCATCTTGGTTTGACTTTTGGATCATATGGTCTAGAGTTATCTGGTAGCGTTATCAAATTGTTTGCCAATAGAGTTTTGAAAGCGGATTCATATGATTCTTCGAGAGGAGTAAAATCACGCTTAGGTTTAGAAAGCCAAGGCTTTTCTTTGAACCATTCTTTTATTTTCTTTGGTGGATTTTCTGCTACAACCTCAACAGCTTTAAGTTCTTGTGTGCCACTAGCCAAGTTGAATATCATGGGCTTTGAGTTAGTTTTAACAGTGTCTACTACTCCATTGTTAACAACATTCTTATTGTTGTCTTTGCCAAATTTCCAATACTTGTTCTTCTCTTTAGAGCTAGATCCTGGTTGTGTTTCTTTCCAAGGTGTGATATCCCCTTTCTTTATGAGCACATCTTCCATTCGAATGACATTATCTACCATTTTGTTAAATGATGGGTGTGCTTGCATTTGTATGCTATATTTCAGTTCGGGGACCAAGTTATTGACAAATATATCCATTTTCTCAGAGTCTGGGATAGGTCGTGGATACCTAGAGAACATCTTTCTCCAACGTTGGAGGAAAGTAAGAAGAGGTTCCCCTATTTTCTATTTAGTATTGCAAAGATTGATCATAGTCATAGGATGTAAAATGTTGTGTGAGTATTGTTGTAAAAATAGTTGGATTAGTTCTTTGAAAGTTTTTATTCCTTTTGGTAGACTTGAGAACCATTCCATTGCTTGACCCGCTAAACTCCTTGGGAAAAGGTGCATGAGGTATGTTTGATCATGCATGAACTCCATACAAGCGGCACAAAACTCTTTGACATGATCTTGAGGATCTGAGGTACCATCATATTTGTCAAACTTTGGGATCTCCACTCGTGAAGGAAACAGAGGCATGTGTAGATTTTTGTCAAATGGAAAGGGACATATTGTTTCCAGAGAATATTGTTTTGGGGACTTATCTTTAATCTTCAGTTCTGTGATCTCAGTCCGTAAGGCTAGTAATTGTTTGTGTACCATGAGTATAGGTGATTCTTCTTTTTTAGTAATGAGTGTCTGAACATCATATCTAGTAGGAAGTTTGGCATCTTGTTTTGCTAGGTCTAAGAAATAGTCTTCCTTCTCTCAGGTCATGATAGCTTTCATCATTTTTCTAAAGTCTTTGTGCTTTTGACAGTCACGAATTTATTTTTCTGGAGGTTCAGTGTCTTCGTTAGTCTCACTTGATGATGAGAACTCATTATCATTTTTGGGAATGTTATTATCGTCCTTGTTTCCATCATTGTGTTCTGTCTCATACATAGTGGGAGATTTAGGCTCATCAAAAATTGGTCCACCTGATGATGACGGTATGTCAGTGAGTGGATCCTTCACGTAGAATGGATTATCTTGATATTTGAAGGGTTGTGCTTTGCCTTTGGCTTCTTTCTTATGATAACTCATGGTTGGTGTAGGCATTTTTATGGATTAGTGTGACCTAAAGTTTGTTTGTGATGCAGAGGTCAAGATCAATTTCAGAGGTAGTTGTTCTGTTAAAGTATTGTTTGAGAGAAACTTCTGAGATTCAGTCTAGTTTCAGGAATGATCTACCCTGTATAAGACGTTTACCTAAGTTGATTCTAAGAGTAGTGTAAGATTTAGTCTGGTTTCAGGAATGATCTATCCTGTATAAGACGTTATCTAAGTGACTAAAATTTGATAGGTAGTTGATTGAACTAGTTGAAAGATGATCAACCAAATTGTGCAAAACAAATGGCAGGCATACACTGCCTTGATCTGTTTATGCTCAGGAAAATGATAACTAGTATTATGTTCTCTGTAGGCTATTTTTAGGCAAGTTTGACTATTTTGTTCTGACAAAACCAGAGACTCGTATGACAGGATTTTCTGAGCTGGACGACAATTTAGCAGCTATAGGATGACAAAAGTTCTGTTTCATATGAGTTGCTACCTCGTACCGTACGACAGATGGGTATGTGTAGGATGACAAAATACTCATAGTAGTTTTATTTCGTACGACACAGGATATAGAGCCAGACGACAGATGAAAATGACTCGTACGACATAGGATTAGGTCTAGGAGGACAAACTAGAAGACTCGTACGACACAGGATCAGGTGTAGCATGATAAATTATCAAACTTGTATGACTGTTCACAGGACAGAGCCTAGAAATTCTAAGTTTTTTCGATTGCTGATTATGATAACTGAGTATGACCAATTCTGAGATGGACTGATTTTGGACTAGGATAGGCTAGTTTTGAATAGAATTTCGACTTAGGATAGACAAGTTTCTAACACAGACAAAGTTTTGACTTAGGATGGACAAGTTTATGACATGGACAAAGTTTCGACTTAGGATGGACTAGTTTCTGACATATACAAAGTTTCAACTTAGGATGGACTAGTTTCTGACACAGATAGAGTTTTGACTTAGGATGGACTAGTTTCTGACACAGACAAAGTTTCAACTTACGATGGACTAGTTCTGACATGGATAGAGTTTCTAATCACTGAGTTGTTTCTTGTCTTCTCCAATTTTGGTATTTCAGTTTTTGTTTCAGGGATGAAAACATAGAAAACATGTAGTATAAATAGTAACTCCAATCACAACATGCAAACCCAAAGAAATTTGGTGAGGAAAGAAAACCTTTGCTTGTAGACTTAGGTACACACCCAATAGCTAATCAGAATACGGCCGCTAAGTCTCACACAATGGATTCTCAATGCCGTATTATCCGACTCCAAACGCTAATGGGGGCACGAAATGACAAGTATCTTGGAAGAGTTACTATCTATCTTGCACAAAGATTATCCCCCTTTTGGAGATGAACCGGGTAGATTCTAATTTTATTTGAAACTAGTAAGGGATCTGTTCAGTACGTCGAGGTATAAACTCAATTAAGAGGTCTCCCAGCCTTGAAAACCAAGGTTTAATATACCCGAAGGTACGAAGGAGATCTATTCCCAAGCACTGTTGTTGACTTGATTTTCATCAAATCGCGTTTATTTTATAGTGGGTTGGAGTACTTGGCATTTAGCCATTCCCACTTAGGTCATTCCCCTCACACCGACCGTAATGACTTTAAGAGTTTTTCAACCCCTCGGGAGGGCAGGCCTGCTAAAGATGTACAAATATCAAACAAAGAAAAAGCCTCAAGGGTCTGGATATCTGATTTTCTAGAAAAAGACAAGAGCATACTCTCCTACCTCTCATAATCTTCTAAAAACATGAAAGATAGATTTGTTCTTTACCCAGATAGCAAGTTAGGTTCCTAAAAATGAATTTAAAGAATACACAATGTTTAGTCGATTCTCCTTAAGCAACCTATAAAGACAATGAATCAGTAGTCATATCGTCTTTGTGCGATAAGCATATTCTTTGACAAGCATTCTGCAAAAAATGATTAGGCTATGAAAAAAATTCTGAGATAGACAGATAAACAGTCAGGGTCAGTCGTCAGAATAATCAATAAAAATCATGAAAATTTGCCTCCTTTTAATTTTTATTTTTTTTAACCAGAAAATACAGAGTCGTACAACAGTATGAAAACTCGTACAATACATGATCCTAACTCATACGAGATAGGATTCCAGTTCGTACGACACCTGCAGTTTGTCATTTCAGTATGTGGGAAATGTCGTACGAGATGTATAGACAAAAACCCGAAAAATTTGAAATCTGGAAAATAACCAAAAAAATAAAGCAATCAGTCTTGGAGGCCAAAAAATGTAGTCTTTTGCCCCACGGTGGACACCAGAGACGTGTGTATGAAAAAGGGTCTGTAGCTGCAAGCACAACACTTCAATTAAGTCATTATATGTATGGTTAGTAAATCAATAATAAATAATAAACCATAACAAAGCAACTAATTGCCTTCTAAAAGATGCGAGTATAAGATTGCTCTCAGATTTTTAGAAGCAATACCAGTGACTAGACTACACCAAGATGAAGGATTTAATCTATATGATATTTAACTATATGGATGCAAGATGGATGAATAATTCAAGCAATAATCAATTGAAGCAATGATGGATTCAAGCAATGATGGATACAAGCAATAATGGATACATGCAATGATGGATGCAAATAATCTAAAAAAAACACAATGATCTTCAATGACTCCAGAGCAAAATTAGCATGATAATAATCTCCAAGCGCGTTCTCAAAAATCTCTGGGGTGAATTGGAATGAGAGCTAAAAGTTGAATTTATAGAGAATTACAAGAGAGAAGCTCAATTTAGGATTAACTGAAAATAATTGAGAAATCAGGTTTAATTAACCTTGAGATAGATTCCAATTATAGCTTAATTGAAATGCATTCAGATAAGAAGTCCAAGTTGCATTAGAAATAAGGTTTAATTAATTCTATACATTTGTGATAAAAATAGATAATTCCATGCATATATTTGATTTATTCAAGAAAAGAGTCTTTTCAATGCAACTGAACTTCTTTTTCTGAAAAGCTTTGAGTTCCAATTTTAAAAAATAATTCAATAATTCAATTAATTGCTTTTATGATTTCAAGTTCTAAATTTAGAAAAAGAAATAATATCTCAAGTTTGATTTCTCTCTCAATTCAATTTGTTTTGTTTATTTTTCAATTCAACTCTTGCTTTGTAATTAATTCTTCTTTTGTAATAAATTAATTCTTTTTGCATGATTAAATGATAAATTAATTAATTAATTAAATATGCAAGGATATTTAATAAATTAAAAAAGGATAATTGATCAAAATGATATTCTTGGAAATGATTCAATTAATTAAATAAATATTTAATTAATATTGAGTAATTGATTTGCCATGTGATATTTGATGATTAAAGAATTAATAATGTGCTCAAGATTGATTTGATTGCCTTTGGTTAGGACCTTGGTGATGTTGTTGAGATTAGGGGCCCATGGTTTAGATGACCATTTTTAGGGTATTACAGTGTCTGAGATAGATAAAGGTAAGGTAGCACTTATGGTTAATAAAGACTTGTTGAAGAATGCACTAGAAATCAAAGGAAATATTTTGGCTACTATTTCAAAGTTTTCACTATTTTGTGCTGACTTGAAGGAGAAAAGGGAAAACATTGAGAAAGAACTTGAAATCTTGAGTGAAACTTTTAGACCCCTGAATGACTCAGCTATTCATTTTGGTAGATCAGTTGTAGACTTACACCACAAACTTAAGGTGTATGAATATGAGCTGGTCAAAAAGATAAGATCATTGAAGGAGCTCCAGACTCAACTAATTCCTAAAGTGGAAATTTAACAATGAGCATACAAGGAGTCAGAGGCTATTTTGGCTACACCTGAGATAATAACAGTTGATACAATGGAGGAATTAGCAGGGTAGATAAAGACACATGTTGAGATTACAGACACACTGTTAGAGACACGAGATAATGATTTCAAATAGTTGAAGTTTCATTTCAGTGATACTTTTTATAAAACTGCTTTAATAAAATTTTATGATTCTTATATCTATATATGCTCTAATGCAAATTTTGATGTAAAATGTATATATCTTTCATGTATTTTACTTCTTTATTTGACATTGTTGTCAAAGGGGGAGTAATAGTTAAGAGTCAATCAAAATTTTGTATGTAATGTAAAGGGGGAGCAATAGGAGTCTCTTTCATTTTTGTATAACACATGCAATTTCTAAGGGGGAGTACGCCATGTAGTCAATTTTGTATTGCACACTTAGTTGATAAAATTTTTCCTAAGTATTGCCATCAATGCCAAAGGGGGAGATTGTTAGCATTTGATCATTTGATCTTAACCGGTAATTGTTTATTTGCTTGATGCAACTAGTACATGTTTATTTTGTAAAGAAATTAGATTTTTTTTGATGACTATTTTGTATATTTTCATTGATTGCAACTATGTTTCTATAGTCATCTGAGTCCTACAGTTCAACCGGCAAGGCTTAACCGGTAAGAAGAGACAATTTTTATCAGAACCGGTATTTAGGACTTCAACTGGTAAAAGACAGACAAAATAATATTCCGACAACCGGTACAAGAAATCTATGAGGAATGGATTGATGCAGTTTGGAAGATACAAAGAAGAGTGGTAGATGAAGTCATGTTCATGACCGCATGTGGTGATTCAATCAGGTGAACAAGATTTGATTAACAAAGTAGGTATTCTGACTGAGACTTAACCGATAGTGATGAAAATCACTCAGATCGGTAAAATGACATAGAATTAGATTTTTTATGTTAGTGTCCGACATAACTAAGGCGTGCAATGTAAGATTATCTAGATACATTGAACCTATGGAATTGTTACAAGGTTCTAGCTGACCTAATAATGTTTTTAAGATGTGTGATGACATATAAAGATATCTATGAGTATAAGCTTGAATGTGTGAGAGATCATTAGCGAATTTCATATTTCTAATAGTGCGGTGATAAGAGGAGTTCTTAGATGAAGTATATGTGATGCTATAATGTTCTAAAGTGGATCTTATCAGACACTAATGGTGTTATACTAAGATCATTTGAACTTGTTGTCTCCCTAATAGTTGTAGCAAGAAAATCCTCTCACAAGGTCACTCCTAATAGGGTGCAGTTGGATTCTAATAGGTCTGATCATTAAATCCTCTAACCAGGTGACACATTAACTTGTGTTTGCAAATCCCAGTAACTTGGGTAGCTCCTAACAGGGCTGGGCCTCACAGGCCTTATTGTATAGCTCTTAACCAGAATTAGACACTCCTAATAGGGTGTGTCCCTAACTGGGTGTTGTAGACCTTAATTGACTAGATCTCTATACTACAGATAGTGGATCTTTGTGGGTACTAACTCCCACTGTGGTTTGTCCCTTTTGGGTTTTCCACGTATAATCTCTTGTGTCATGTGGTTTATGCTTTATGTGGTGATTTCTTACTTGGCATTATTTCTTATATGCCTATTGAGTTTCAGGTTGGTGAAATTGATAATCAGATTTGTATTATTTTTACTTGCACTGATTCACCCTCCCCCTCTCAATGCCTTATAAGTTCATCAATATGATGAATCTCAAAAGCAATGAACAATTGTTATGCTGAAAATAAATTCACATAGAAATTTATTCTCATAAACTGAAACACACAAATTTAAGATTGCAATAACCATTTGTTCATTCTATTCACAGATAAAAGGTCTTTTTCAAAACACCATATATCAAAATATTACTACTAACTCTATGAGCCCCCAAAATTCTCAGACCTTTTCAAAATCATTTTAAAACATATAAATAGCCAAAATAGGCTATCTGTGTTTGAAATGCAGAGTTACTAACTCTGCCTTAAAGTAAAAATTAGTTTTTGCATAACTAAACTATTCAGAAACATATGCAGAAAAATTGAAACAAAAGCCAAAATTTTCTGGCATGATCAAGGTTGATGTTTCAATGTGGAACCTCTAGATTGGCTCTGTGTTGTAGCAAGGACACATTTCCATTCCACATGGGCTATGTAGAAGCTTTGAATAATTTCAAAGTTAGGAAGCACAATGTGGGTAATTCGTTGTCTCCAAACCTCCTTATCCCGCCTAACTTGTGTCACTTTACTCTCATGAGTGTCCAAGTGGCCAATGCAAAGGGCTAACAACAATTCTATTTTCGCTATCATGGAGAAATCTTTCATTGTTAACACTTTTGCCTCTTTTATATAATCAATCTTTTTTTTGAAAGACTAAATTATATTATCTGTATCTTCTATGGATTTATCATCATCCTTTAAGTATTTCACACCAATACATTTAAGATCATTCTGCATTGATATAATGAGTTCCTTTAACTCCTTCAGCAACTTGGCAGATTCCTCATACCCTTGTCTCACAATCGAGTTCTACCATTCTATGTTCTTTCTGCACACATACAACACAATATCATCCAACCCACGCACTACTTTGTCTACCACAAATCTCATTATGCCATATTTTTGGACTCCACTCATCTGAGCGACCACTATTAACCATTTGGCTTCCTCTTTCTTCCTTGAAGCCATCTCTGTTTTCAATTCTTTAATTACCACCACAACATCATCATATACTTTACTCAAATCTTTAATATAGCCTGTACCTGCCTAGATTATTCCTTCCAACCACTCTAGAATCACTTTAGTTTTTATTTTTCTTCTTTGAATTTGGCTCAACATTTTCTGGTTCATTGGGGATTCAGGATCAAAGGATATAGGTAACCGAGAGATTGGCTGAGGACTAGGATTATGGATAGCATCAATGTATTCGACCCTTAGTTTTAATGTCTGATTCAATTCCTGTTTATCCTTTTCATCTTTCCAGGTTCTAGTAATGATCTTCTTGGAGAAAGCTTCTAAGTGATGCACGTTCGTGTCTCTTGAAGCAGTCCCAAGATTGATCTTTTCAATAGTAAAATATTTGGCTATAGGGTTCTCCACTTCTTCATCTGTGACAGGGTGAGCTACCTTTGCTATCCAATTTCCTGTATCTAGATCAAAATCCACCCTTGAAATAGTCTTCAATTTCTTGGACTTAGAAGTACTTCCGAGATACTTTCTCACCATATATTCAATTGGCATTGAGGCCAGTACTACATTCCTCTTTTTGTTGCTGAAAGAAGTTTCCAGCCATTGAGCACTAGTTGCTACACTTTTATTTGTAGGAACTTGGTCATGTGTCACATTCATCACCACCATTATGTTTGTAGGGTCTGTAACATCTTCAAGTGATTTTTTTGTATCAATAATCTCCATAGCTGGCGGTTCTTGATTTATTTTTGCCATTGTGTCTTCACCCTCCTGTGATGCTTCTAAATCAACCACCTCGGTATTATCCCGACTCCCTCTGTATTTACTCCTAGTTCTGAACCGAGTGGCACGAGTAGTTAATTGGATTACAAGGGATTTCTTTGATTTCTTAGTAGCTGCACCTTCATTTTTTATTCTAATAGCCCCTTTCATACTAGCAAATTCCTACTAAGCCTGAAGAACAAAGCTAATTACCTCTAGCGCCAAACTCGTATCTTTCTAAATTTAGCTTCTTAATGACGAAACAAATCATTTAAAGTCTATAAAAGGCTTCAAATCCGGCTACACAATTGCCATGCCTCAAAAATCAAATCCACTCTTGTTGGGTTAATGTCGAAGTGACATAATTTTGACACATGCATTAATTACAAATCATTCCACTCAAGTCACTTAACATATAATGATTTCTTATATTTATAGAAACTTTTTCAAATTTTAAGTTCCCAAGATTCCCAGAATATTCCCCCTTTCCTCAACCTTTCCCGTCTATTTACTGCCCGCCATTTGTTTGTTTTCTCCATGAACTTTGAACTTGCGAACCTTTGAATTGAGATGAAGGGTTCAATGGTTCATGTTCGCTCTCCATTGATATTTATCTTGCACACTTCAAACTTAATTTAATAAAGATTCGACACATAGATACACATAATGAACCTTGAACCAATGAACTTTCAACATATAAAGGTCAAAATACTCTATTTTTGCTTAAAAGGAATTATGGGAAAACTTAAGTATGTGCAAAAATAGGGGTAATAGTGTGCAAGTGGATTTTGTAGGAGAATGCAAGTGGGAGGGATTTTAGGATTTTTAAATAAATATAAATTTATTTAAATGTGTGCAACTTGCATTTGGATAGATATTGTGATGTAGGAAATCAGGTATAATATCAAAGCATAAATTAAGCCAACCATGAAAGCCTAAATGCTATGTAAATATTCCTCACATTCAATAAAGGAATGAAGATGAAATATCAAAATAAAATGCAAAGCAACGACACAGTTATCTCCTTCATTGCTCCTCCATTGTTCTTCTTTCTCCTTCAAATTGTTGTATGTATATCTCACCTACAAAGAAAGTGTGATGCAAGAAAGATGATAAAATGATTTAGACAACATAAGGATACTCATAGTGTGGTTCAAATTGAATGAGAAAAAGTCCATTTAATAGAAAAATTGGGCATTGATTGGATGGCTAAGATTGAAAACATTTTTGGTTAGATGGACAGACTTGATTGAGTGCACAACAAAATTGTCGTTCAGGGAAGGATGATGATAGAATAAAATAAATGGGAAGATATTATGAGAATAAATAATAAAATCTTTAATTATCTTCTCATAAATACCAAAATTAGCAAGTTGAAAATATCAGGAAGATTTTTATAATTAAAAATGATTAAATATCTTCATTCGAAAAGATAAATAGAAGAATTAAAAATAAATAAATTATCCCTTCACAAAAAGCAGATTTTTGAAGATGTATACCTCATTTTTGAATTTAAAAATTAAGATTAATGAGATATTGCCAAAAAGATTGATTTTTGAAAATCAAGGAAAGATATTAGTTTCCAAATTTGAAAATTAGGAGGATGTATGAGAAGATTTTTATAATTAAAAATTATTAAATATCTCCATAGTAAGAGGATAAAATGGAAGAATAAAAAATTAAGAAAAGTAGGAAATAAAGATGAACTAATAAATAAAATTTATTAATTATCTTTATTTTGGAGGAAGATAAATATGAAAATTAATAAAAAATGATTTATTAATTTATTGCTTTATATTTATGAATTAGTTAATTAAATAAAATGAATTTATTTAATTAATGGTAAAAGGGGACAAATAAATAAATTATTAAATTTATTTATTTAGGACTTAGAAGAATTGTTAGTAAAAATGGGGTTCAATTAATTAATTAAACCTAAGAGGTACTATGCGCATGATATGTTTAAAATAGGAGACACAGGTGTTGACCATTTTTTAGTGTCTATATTTTGCCCCTCTTTGAGACAATGCGATTATGAGCATTTTTTCGAAGAAAATTGAAAAAAAAAGTCATGCCCAAGAAGACCGAGGGATGGAGGTAGGATGCCCTCTCGAGAGATTGTTTATGTATGAAAGAAATGAATGATCTCTCGAAAGAAAAGAAGAATGTGAGATGAAAGAGAAAATATGATGAAAGAGAAAAATGTTAGTAAGAAGGGAAGAATGTTAATTGATTGTAGAAAAAGGGTTGATTGATATGAAATGAAGAAATTCTCGATTGATTAGATCAAATAGATAACATGATAATGATTGACTTGATGAATAGATAGAAGGATTGATGGGATATAAGAAATGTTAGCTGGAAGAAATGCAAGTGAGAAGTGAAGAATGATTAGTGTGATGAAATATTACTTTCACAAATGCTAATAGTAGGTGATAACTTTTATTTGATATGGCAAAATGGATGCAGTGCACCATGAAATTGAAAGCCAAGGTGATAATGCAATCCCTTTGCGTAAGAAAAACATGTTGCAAACAAGGAATGGTTCAAAACATCCTAAGACACAATGTGTGTTTGCCCCAAATTTTTATGAAATACTCTAGAAATAGAAAATGAAAAAAACAAGAAAGACCATGAGCCATCTTGGCCACTCTAAATCACCCAGTGACATCATCAAGCAACATAGGAACATGATCGAAGATAAATCGGTGAAAGATAAGATGCACAAATTCAAACAAGTCAAACACGCATTTTGATCTTGTTGCCAAAAGTGATAATGTTGTGGGATGATGATAGGATGATCATGCTGCCTGGTTTTAGGGAATGCAGTACCCTATCTAAGACATAATACAGTCTGGTTTCGATTATACCACACCTTGTATAAGACCCATGATAATGTTGACAAGGACCCATGATATTGATGTTGAGTGATTGATAAGACAAGTTGACCAGTTTCAATGCTTGGTTGGTTGAACCGTTCATCTATTGATGCATGATTTGTTAAGTGTAATGTTTTAATGCGTCATCTATTTGATGTCTACATAGATGTCCATCTAGGTATAAAGGGACAATTTATTGGTGAAATAAAACACAAGCATTTGTTTTTGGATTTTGATGTTTTCCAATTTTTAGGGTTTCTGAACTTTTTGAATTTTTTGTGCTTTTTTTCAAGACATTTTTCGTATGTTTTTGAATTATTTCAAGACATTTTTCAATTTTTTGGATTATTTCAAGATATTTTTCAATTTTTTGGATTATTTCAGGATATTTTTCAATTTTTTGTAATTATTTCAGGATATTTTTTTGAATGTTTTTGTGATTATTTCAGGACATTTTATTTGATTTTTTATGGATTTTTTTAGGACATTATTTGATTTTTAGTAATTTTGCTGATAGTGTCTAGCAAGGTAAGAAATATGATAAATGGATTAAAAAAGCTTGCTAAAATGTTGGTGGATAGAGGGAAGATAGAGGCCATTTATTATAGAGAGAAAGCGAATGCAGTTTCCAAGGGTTATCGCGTGATAGGATAAGGAACTAGATATGACAATCTAAAACAACAAAATGGCATGAGGGATATGTCAAGAGGTTTTTGAAACCATGTTTGCATTTTACGTTCTTATGTCAGATCAAGATCAAGGGACGAAAAAAGAGTGTTTGGATAGGGATATGATATGGAAACGATAAGCAAGATAAAAAATGGATAAGGGATATGGACTGAGGATTGTGATAGGCTAAGAGATAGTGGCAGAAGGTTACAATAAGCCAAGGAATATGGACGAAAGGAATAAGCCAATGGATAAAGGACCAAAAGATGTGATAGACTGAAACCTGTGAACATGATGCATGATGTTCATGAAGATCCTCAGCCTTGTCAAGATCAAAAGTAAAAAGGGAATGGTGATATAGATAGGATAATGAAACCTGCCCCCAAGTGTGGAATGCAAGAAGTTCATAGATTACACATGACACCTATTTTCTAGGTTTTCATAATGGTACTTGCCCAAGGTGCCTGTTTGCCAGGTTTTCACTAGTGGATGAGTTATTCTCTTTACTTTTTTTTTTCTTTTTTTTCTTTTCATTTTTTTGTATTTTGACTTTTGGAAGAAAATGGACATATGATAGGATATGGAATAAGGACTCAAACATCTTGTTACTCAGATAGTAGCCTTGAAAAATGGACCATGATTATTAAAAGTATGCTCAAAGATGTTGGTAGGATCATGAAATGGAAATGAGATGGGACTAAGGCTAGGACTTATGCAAAAGATGGGATTAGAGGGACGAAAGGATGGAAAATATGCACTGGCTAATGGATAGAGTATTGGAATATTTGGGCTTGAGTGGAGGGAAATGTGAACAATATCAACATTGGAACACACCTTGAAGGGTGGTGGATTGATGGAGAAAAAATGGTTCTCAGATTTTGAGATTTGGATGGAGGAAAGGCTAGTGATTTTGGGACATAATGACCCAAAATGGATGATGGAGGCAATGGAGGAATAGATTTGAAAGGTTTGGATGGAGGAATCAAAATTTTGGATACCAATTTGGATGCTTCTTTAGAGTGTTGTTCTTCAAGGAGCCACTTGGGAATCCACATTGTTTTTGACTTTTCATTCTTTTGTGGTTCTTTGGAACGCATTGCTTGCACAAGGGATTTAGGAACCCATATAGATTTTGACTTTTCTTTTATTTGTTTAGTGGGCCTTTGTGGCCTTTTGGACATTTCTTTTTCTTTTTGGATCATATTTTTCTTTGTTTTGACATGTTGATTAGATTAGACATGTTGATCCTTAAATATATGTGGGTTGCTAGACTTATGACTTTTGTGATTGGCATCCAAATTGCTTGGAGAGGGAAATAAATTTATGAATGGATATGAATGGTATGGATGTCTTTTGGATGGGTAGAAGGTTCTTGAAGATGTGTGCCTTTGCTGATCTTGAATAGGTGATGAAGGGATATAAGGACCTAAAACAGATGGAAGGGATGAAGGGGAAGGCATGTATTTGGATTAGGTTTAGTAAGGATACCATCATCTTGATGAATGTCACTGAGGCCATGACCATTAAGATTTTCTTTGACATGGTGGGTTTCTTTCTCGTGAAGGTCTACCCCTTTGCCTTTATAAATATCTTGACCCATAGGATACTCTTTGCTTTGGGAAGAAGATGCGAGTCCATTATGAGGTGGATATGATATGATGGGAATGATGGGACCATGAAGTGAATAAGTCTGGACCAAAGTGGAGCAACCAATTGTGCATGTAGGGGGTGTTGGGTCTCAAATCAACAGATTGGATAGGTTCTAAGGAAATGCCAACTCCTATGGTTGAACCCTCCAATTGACTTGGCCAACATATAGAGCAAACTGATTCAGATTTTACTCTCTCACTTTAGGCTCTGCAGGACCTAGGCGGGTATACCTATTCACTGAAATGTCTCCAATAATCAGTGCTTTTTATAGCAGATTTATTATCCTAATCTGATATCTCCTGATCTTGAAATGGCATAAGTTCCTTGAATGGAGATATAGCAGATGAGTTCAAGATTGTTGTTGTAATAATTATTTGTTTTATGTTTCTTAATTACTTCTATTGCTGTTAAAATAATCAATGATGAATAAAATGAGTATAATTTGTAATTAGCCAGTGCCTTCTTTGCTGTTTGGGCTACAGAGTCATTGCATTTTTCTTCAGGACTTATTGTGTGAACCTGTGAGATAGTTTTTTAATTCATCCCTTTATGATCCTGTCAGTTATTATTTCTTTTGGAACCAAACAAATGCTTATATCATATGTTGATTGAGTGAATTTAACCCTACCCTTAAGGGACCAATCAATTAAGCTCTGCAAGGAACAATTACAATCCGCAAGCAAAACCTCTATTTCAACATCATAATACAAAGCATAGATTTGATCTTAAGTACATGAATAACCTTATCCTATCAGATAATATCACAAATGATTGCCAAAAGAAAATGAAGTGATCCGTAACACATATGCAAAGAAATAATTCATCAAAGTTTGTATTCCATTATGGTTTGTATACAGAAGACTTACAGGCTGTTAAACGTCGCTATCTTGACCTTAATTCTTATCTAATCTCTCCCTATATTACAAAAATCATTCTCATATATATATGAGGATGAAGGCTTTTCATGAAGAGACATGACTTTTCGAAATACTAATCGTTAGTTTGAGTGCTTCTAACAAACTTAAGCAAGAAGAGATTTAGAAGTCCTAAATGATGAATGTAGTCGTTGTCTTTGAAGGTTTTGATTCGAGGAGTCTGTTTCTTCAATTCATCTTCCAGCGACAGATACTTGAATATTATCTAGTTGACAGTAGGGGCCATATCCTTAGTTCGATCTATTTCTGACAAGGCCCAATCCTTGACGCTGATGAGCTCTTTTCGCAAATCCTCTAGGGATATCACTTCTCCTTCTTTGTAAACGGAGGGAATTCCAACAGGTTTCTCATCATCCAACTCCTTCAGGTCTCTCCTCAGCGTATCCTCAAGCTTAACATGATTCTCCATATACGCAGTCCCCTCAGTTTTTTCCTCTGGTGTCATGGCATCGATGTTATTCAATACTTCATGTAGTTGTGCTTTTAGTCTCTCATGCTCTGTTAACGCCTTTATTGTTCCATTATATACTTTCCAATATGGTTCAACCTGCAAGAGCATGGTGTTAAACCGATGTCCGATGATATCATTGACCAATTTTTCCATCCTTTGTTGGATACCTTCTGCGCGTTTATTGGCCTTTTCTGCTTGATACTTCCAGTACAGAGCATCAGATACATCGTCCAAGCTACGTCCCGCGGGGTATGAGGTATATTCACTGATAGGTGTCCCTGTCTCTAGTTGCAATACTTTTGCCTGCAACTTTTGATTCTCCTCATTAGATTTTTCATATAACCCCTTATATGTGACGTTCTCTCTGACCAAAAATTCTGTCTGGTCCAGGTTCAATCTAGCAACATCCAAGTTGAGTTTAGCAGTGACCCTAGGGTCAGTCTTACCAACTTGATGAACCATGAGGTGCCCAAAGGTTTCTTCAATGTCTACAATGATAGGCCTCTTCCCTTTTGGATATAATTCCCATTGTAGGAGAGCTTTCTTGTCTGGATCATATCCAGAGCCTAAGAACAATTTGTCTATCTCCTGAGGCAATACCTATTGATTCAAGTCTTGTTTCTTCAGGAAGCCGTCAAATAAAAGTGCTGAGTTTATATCCCAACCAGAGAAGATGATTACACTGGCTTCTTTCAGTAGTTTCCTCCCTTTCTCAGGAGTCATATCTTTCATGAGGACATCAATCTCATCCTACAATTTCTTCATCTATTCCTCCTCTGGTCTTCCAGCCATGCTTCGTTTTACATGAGCTCCTTTGTATTGGTATAAAAATGAAAGAAATTCCCTAGAGGAGGCGAATCCATCATCAGCAACAAAATCTTCATGCTCAGTCATCCTTATATCGACGACATCCTTGATATTAATTTCACCAGTGTCCATATTCATCTCTGCTTCAAAACGAGGAGGATAATCTTCTCTAGGAGAATCAGCTAGGATACTACTGGCGGTTGATTTTGGTGACATGTGGGCTAGGGGCTGACTATCCTTCTCAGTATTAATGAAATGAAGGAATTGCAAAGGCACTCTATGCATGATTTCTGCTTCATGTTGAAGCAGCCTTTTAGCCAATTCCAGAGGATCTTGGAGATTTCCAATTAGGTCTCCATCTATCATTCCCCTTACCCTTTTCCATTTGCAGGCCTCCCAAACTAAGTCTTTTCCCTCAAAGCTTTGGCCTCCTCTCTTTCAAGATTCTTAATCAGGTGATCTGGCATTTTGGCCACATGTATTCCAGCTTTGAGTTTTTGTGATGCTCTGGCAGCTCTTATATATCCCTCAGGATCGAAGTTCTCCCTAGGCTCACCCAAAGTCATGCCATAATAGTCTAACTTGTTCTGTAGTAAATGATAACTTTTTGAACTTTTAACAATGAAATCAGAAAAAACCAATAATCCTGGAATGATGGATTGTTTACTGAAATCTGTTAAGTGTTTAGCACTAACAATAGACAATTGTCTTATAATCTCCAGGCTAGCCACCCTGTTTGGCACTGTAATTGGAAGCATGTGGGGTTTTCCTTCATATCCAAATACCCTGATTTGTGTGTGATTATCATGGAAATACCAATCACCCCAATTATGATCAATCTGTGATTCTGGAGAGAAATCCTTTGGTCTGAGGAACCTCTTGATTTCAGGAGACAAAGTGTAATCCCTGTGTTGCCCAAAAGCTGCACTAAGAGGTTTCACAAAATATTCTTGAAAGTGCCAGTACTGGTTGTTCATGAACCTCTGGTCCCATGTAGATACCCATAACTGAACTGGCTTCTTCAAACCATTTTTATCATAGGATCGAATGCAGAAATCATCTGACTAGAAGTTAATCTCTTGTCCACAATAAAGAATGATATGCATTAACAAGGAATACAATGAAAAATGAACATTCACAAGGTCCCCTTTCAACTTTTCCAATCCATGATTTAAAGCATCTGCAACATAAGTGGCAAAATCAAATGACCTAGGGTCTTTTGACTGTAAATCAGCACACCGAACCATAACCCCAATATCCATGAGTGGATGAGCCTCTAGGCCTAATACTTGAGCTGCAGCATAGTAGGTATATTTAAAATAAGGATGGAAATGGTTGACATCAAACGACACCTTGTCATCTTTGCTGAATGGAACAAATGACCCACCTACTTTTGGCCGGTGAATAGGTAGTCTCCAAGTCCTATAAATGTTTTCCAAACTAAAGAATTCTTGTGAAAGTTTCTTCATATCAATACTCTCCTCCACTTCCCAGTCTAAATCAAAAACCATATCAATAGTTTGTTTGTTAATTACTACTAACGTATTCCCTCTGTAATCACATATGGTTTTGGTTCTTGGGTCATAACAATCTACCAGAGCTTTCATTAACTCAACATCTACAAATACGTTAGGGACTACCAATTTCCCTAAGTTCTTCTTCCATAGGTTACTTATGGGCTCAGGAGCTTCCCTTCTCTTGTAGCTAAATAAGAATAATTCATGTCCTCTGATTTCAATCCAAATATCTGTTAGATTTTCAAATCTATCCTCCAATCCTTCTTCTTCACTTTTGATCTTTTTGGACCTTACACTAGATGAGGGACACTGGTCTAACAAATCCTGAGTCAGAGCTCTCCCTTCTTTCTTTTGTCTCTTGGGCTTCTCTTCAGGGTTCAACTCTTTTCCTTTCCTACTCTTTTTAGAAGAAGAAGATGAAGGTTCCATGATTACAGCAAATACGAGAGGCAACACTTACTTGGAGAAATGCCTAGCTCTTCTGATTGTCGTTCGCAAGTTTTCGCAAGTTCCTCGCAACTTTCAGTCTTCTAGCATTGATCTGGTTTCTATGAAAATTCAATCAGTTCAACTGTAATCGTATGGGCAACTTGTGCATAGTTAATGTTCTGCGTCTACAATGGCTACTCAAGTGTTTAAGCTTAATTGCAGATGTGACATTCTTCACTTGGGCCTTTAACTCTTTCGCGGGAAGTACAGTTCGATCAAAGTGATCATATTTCAAGTTATCGATGAAACCCTTGTCTTCGACCGAGTGTTTAAATCCTTCATCGAAAACCCATTTTCTTCGATACTATTGTTTCGGTGAATAGCCCATGTCGAGAAGCCACTTTCAAGACTCATCGAAACCATTCTTTCATCGATAGACCTCCTTTTCGATAAGTCACTCGCAAGTTTCATCGAAATCATTCTTTCGATGAGTTTCTTTCTTCGGTGAAGGCTCATGTATGTTCATCGACATTCCTTTTTCATCGATATCCTCCTTTTGCGATGAAACACCTTTGCTTTTGTTCAACATTATGTCATCGATGAAAACTTGCTTTTCGATGAATGCTTTATGAGTTTCTTCGGTAATGATATTCCTTCGAAATCACTTTTGCCTTTTTGCCTTTCGTTTTTTACCTTTTCGATGAAACTTAGAGTATCGATGAGTGATTTTCTACATTCATCGAAAGTGACTTTTTGCCGAAATACTTTTGCTTGGTGCTTTACATACCTCATTTCGATGAAAATACTCTTTCGATGAAACTTCTTTTGAAGCGCTCGATAGAATTTGCTGGCCGAAACATCTTTTAGTTTTTACGCCTATGGAAATATGCATTTTTTTTATATTTTTTTATTTTCAAATATAGTGTTCAATAGCGGCTCTGACTGAGGATGGAGACATATTGAATATGTCTTCAAGAATTCAGAATCTTTAGTTAGCGCAGATTTATGATGGTATTTACAATGGAAATGGATCCTAATCTACTGTACATGTGATACAGAATGTTCAAGAAAAGAAGTTTTTTAAGAATTGCCCATGCACCGGCAATTCTTGGACCTCTCCTATTGTGTTTTGAAGCAAATAGGAATCCTCCCCTTTTTTGTCTATAATCACATATGGGCCGATCCACAAGGCTTCAAATTTACCATGCTTGCCTTTGTCTTGACTCCTGGCATTCCACATTAAAACCCAATCACCTACACAAAATTTTCTGTTTGATGTCCTCTTGTCATACAATCTCTTCATTTGATTTTGAATCCTGATATTCTACTTTTGAGCTTCTGCCCTGACTTCATCAAGTTCTACCAACTACATTATTCTTTCTTGTGATGGATCTTCAACATCTATCTCTTCTTGAATCATAAATCTGTGTACACGCAAGAGGTTATCCAAAGGTAGTCTGGCCCTTTTGCCATAAACCAGTTCAAATGGAGACTTTCCTGTAGATTTTTTCACAGTTATCCTGTCTGCCCATAGTGCAAGATTCAACTTCGAATCCCATGCTTTTTTGTTCTGTCCCAGCATCTTTTTAATGATCTTTAGGATGTTCTTGTTGCTTGATTCAGCTTGCCCATTCCCCTGGGGGTGGTAAGGAGAAGAATGTGATATCTTAATGCCATATTCTTCACAAAAAGTGTTGAATTCCTCTGATCTAAAGGACATGCCATTATCTGAGATGATCCTTGCAGGAACACCGAATCTAGTAATAATGTTCTCCATTAAGAATTTTATCACCACCTTGCTAGTGGCCTGTTTGGTAGGTATTGCCTCCACCCATTTGGTAAAATAGTCTGTAGCAACCAATATCCATTTGTGTCCTCCACTGGATTTTTCTGATATTTCCCCTATAAAGTCTATTCCCCATTGTTGAAATGGTTCCTCAGCCAACATTGGTCTCAATGGGAGTGATCCTTGATACTTTGTTTTATTTGAAAACTTTTGACAAGCTTCACACTTTCTGACATATCTATAAGAATCATTGAAGACACATGGCCAATAATATCCAGCTCTCAATATTTTATGTGCTGTAGTCTTGGCCGAGAAATGGCCACCACAAACCCCATCATGCATTTCATGAAGAACTTTGTCTGCCTGGTAGTTGTCTAGACATAATAACAATATCCCATCTCTATTTTTCCAATATAAGTCCCCATTGATAATTACATATCTTTCTGATTTTAGCTTTAAAGCTCTCTTCTGATTATCAGTCATGCCATCTGGACATTTCAAATGCTTGAGGTAGTATATGATATCGGTGTACCATGCTGTTCTTTCAATACTGAAGTTAGCTTCTTCCCATCTAACCTGATTTACACCAGATTCCTCAATTTCAGTTCCTGTCATGAGTTTGGCCAACCCTTGTCCTTTGATAACCTGTGAAATTTTGAGCTCAATGTTAAATTCTTGTATCTGATTGATCCATTTGCATCTTTTGCCCGTGACCTCAGTTTGTCTGAAGATATCTTTTACTGTTGCATTTGGGACATAAGCTATAACTTCAGCCCCTACTAAGTATGGTCTAAATTGTTTCACTGCTTTGACCAAAGCATAGGCTTGCTTTTCATTCAGTTCATATTTTACTTCTGAAGGGCTCAAAGACTTGCTAAAGTATGCAATGGGCTGCTCATACCCTTCTGAATTTTTCTGTAACAACACTGCTGCTATAGAGTGACAAGAGGCGAATGAGAATATCATAAAAGGTTTACCAAAATCTGGGGAAATTAGTACTGGTGCCTCAGAAATTGCTCTTTTGATTGCCACAAAAGAATCAATTGCCTCTTTAGTCCAGTCAATTTGGGCCTCTTTCTTCAACATCCTTACTATAGGTTTTACTATGTCTGCAAAATTCAAAATGAACCTTCTCACAAAATTAATTTGTCCCAGGAATGATTGAATGGCTTTGATAGTTCGAGGGATGGGAACCTCATTGATAGCTGCTACTCTCTCAAGGTCAATTCTTACCCCCTCCTTGGATACTATGTGTCCAAGTAGTTTTCCTTCTTCAACACCAAAGTGGCATTTCTTGGGATTCAAGGAAATTCCATATTCTAAGGCTCTTTTAAATATCTTTTCAAGGTGTTCACAGTGATCATCAACTTTCTTTGAGTATGCAGTCAGATCGTCTTGGTATACTACCATGATTACATCAATCAATTCTACAAAAGCCACATCCATTGCTCTTTGAAAAGTAGCTCCAGCATTGGTCAATCCAAATGGCATTCATGCATAAACATAAGTGCCCCATGGAGTTGTGAAGGCTGTCTTATATTTCTCAGTTTCTCTAACTTTCACCTGATTGTAACCTGAAAATCCATCCATCATGGACAACAACTCACACCCTGTTACCCTCTGCAGCATGTTATCCATATTTGGCAATGGATAGTTATCCTTTAGAGATGATATATTCAAATTTCTAAAGTCTACACATAATCTAATATCCCCATTTTTCTTCCTGATTGGTACCAAGTTAGAAACCTATGTGGAATATCTGCATGGTTCAATTATTCCAGCGTCTTTCATCTTTATAATTTCTTCCCTCATTTTTGGTAACAATGTAGGATTAATAGGTCTTTGCTTTTGTCTGAATGGTTTAGCTTATGGTTTAAGTGGTATCTCGTGTTGAAAGAGATCTTCCCTGTAAGCTTTGAGATCTTCATAAGACCATGCAAACACATGTTTGTATCTTTTTAGCAATATTATCAGTTGTTGCCTCATAGTAGGGGTCAATTTTTTTCCAATAAAAACATTTTTGGGGGCTTCTTTGCTTCCTAGATTGATTTGTTCAACATCACTCTCCTTAACAGCTGACCCTTTGGTTTTAATCACATCTTGAGCATTAAAAGTTCTTTCTAATGCTACTAGGCCTCTTGGTAATTTATTTGATTTTAGTTGTATAATTTCATGTCCAAATAAAGTTTCCTTACCTTCAGTTTTCTCCACAAAGTCATTAAAATTTATAGCTTGAGTCTGATAATGATCAATACACTGTAAGAAGTTCAACAGATCTGCATCATCTTGAAACACTTGCCAATTATACAAGTTGTCAGGAACAGATGGTCTTACTTTTATTTCTACTTCAGATATCCCAGTTAGTGTTATATCATTGCCTTTTAATGCAATATTTGCTAAAAAATCTGCCATGATGTTCTTTGACCTATCTATCCAGGTTATCTGAAAAGCATCAAAAAGATCCATGGTATCCCACACAGCATTCCTGTATTGTTTCAGTCTTAAATGTTTTGAGGCATATCTTTCCTTTACTTGTGAGACTATTAATTCTGAATCACCAAAGACACTTAGCAATTTGATTCCATGTTTGAGCGCTATGTTAAGACCAGTGAGTAGAGCTTCATATTCAGCAATGTTATTTGTACATTCAAATAACAACTTGAAAGAATATTTGTAAGTTTCCCCTGTGGGTGAGATAAAAAGGACTCCAGCCCCACTCCCTTCTTTGCTACAAGACCCATCAAAGAACATTTTCCATATCTGACCATCCTCTTTAGTTAGACATGACTCAATGGGGATCCACTCTTTAAATTTAGGTTTTGTTAACTGTACCTGGAAGTTGTCCATGTCAGTTTGTAAAAAACATACTTGGTTCACTGTTTCTTCCATGTCTTCTATGATATATGTGGACCGAGGTTCCCTGTCAATTTTTATTTCCTGTCCATTTATTGGAATTGTAGCATATGACAAATCTAGCTGCACATATCCACCAATCATATTCGACCATTGTCTAGACAACAACATTCCATAGTTCGGAGAAACATCTACTACTGTAATATCTGTTTTATATGATGTTTCTGGACAGGCTGCTAATCTGAACTCTACATCCTTCATGATACCAACCACTGGGACTGATCTATTGTCCATGGCATAGCATTTCTCAAAGGTAGTATCAACTTCCAATCCTAGTTCTTTCATTACCCCAACAGGCATGACATTTATGGCCGCTCCTGAATCGATCATACAATTTTTTACCTTTTTGTTGTTTATCACCAAAGTGAGATAAAATGGGTCTACTTGTGTTGGGTTTTTAGTTATAGTGGACCCTAAATATATAACTGGAGCCATTTGTTCATTATTGTCACCTGTTGGGACCCCTTGTTTCTGTTCATTAACCTTTTCTTCTTGGACACCTGAAATCATCTCCAAAGTTTTTTCTCTATACTCAGGGAACCTCATTATTTCCATCAATGGAATAGAAACTTTTAATTGTGTTAATGCAGCTGAGATATCAAATGAGGTAGAGTGTTGTGATGAAGGAATTTTTACTATTTCTTTCTTTTGAACATCAGGACCCTTATTACTATCCTGCTTAGTCTTAGTTGCCTTATTTATTCACTTGAGTGTTTCATCAGTTTCTTTCATAAAAAGACTATTAGGTTTACCCTGCTCTGGATTCACCATCCTATTTCTTAAATCATAAGTCCTTTTTGCTTGTGCAACAGCATAAGCTGTAATTTTTCTTTTCTCTTCTTCAGTAGGGACTCTGAGCTTGACACTTTCATTCTTGCTGGTGGTCACAGGTAAGACAGAGCATTGATCAATGTTCATAGAATCTGACCTTCCTTCCTGAGCAAATGATATCATGTTGACAGTTGAATCAACCATATGTTCTTCATAACTATTCTCCTCCTCTTGCAATCCTTTTGCTACTACACACAAAGAAGAAGCATGTGGCATATTGCAAGCATAACACCACATATCATCATCTTGAGCATAATTTACTGTTCTTTTTAAAGGATCTGGAATTTGTTGATTATCTCTGTGGTTCCTGTCTACTAGTTTTCCATCCTTCCATGTAGTGTTATAAGGCATGTCATGTAGTCTAGGTCTCTCAGGATGGTAGTATTGCTGTTTCTCTATTTTGTTTACTCTTACAGATAAATCTTTCAGGGCATTTAAAACTTTGTCAAGCTTATCTTCATCCCTATTAGCCTTGGGTGCTTTTGGATTGTACAACCTTGCATCCTCTCTTTTTCCCACTTTACCAGCAGCCTTTCTGTTGTTTTCTATAACAATGGCATCTTTCATAACATCCCGGAGATCTCTAGGGTTTCTGGTTCTCAACTCATAGTTTGTTTTACTATCATAAGCATTGATATAATACAGAATGCTCACTTCAGGTACTGGTTTCATCCTATTAGGGATTTTGTGTAGAACCCTGTTAAATCTTTTGTTAAAATCTATCACTGATTCATTTTTCTCCTTCTTTATGCTAATGATTTCATGCAGAGCAAACTCAGGGCTGTTATGGTCTCCATACTGCTCAAGGAATAGTTCTTTGAATTCTGCAAGATTTCTAATGGATGCATCAGGCAACGTTCTAAACCAATCTCTCACATCTTCTATTAATGACTGCATAAACAACCTGATCTTGACATCCTCATATGGTAAACCAAAATCCTCAATTACTGCATCAAAGGCTTTACAATGAGCCTCACCTAAAACTGCATTACTTCCTGTGAACCTTGGTATTGCTGTCCTGATTTCATTTGGGATGGGATATGGGTACACCATCATTCCTGAAAAATCAAACTGCCTCATTTGTTCCATATTTATTAGTCCATGCCCTCCATGAGGATTCACAAAGTTCTGGTTCATATTACCATATAAGGGCATTTGATTTTGACAAGGAAGTGGGTATTGATTCTGGTGTTGATACTGAAACTGATTAGGGGGTGGATATTGGTTATAAAATTGGCCAGGGGGTGGGTACTGATTATGAGTAGTGAAGCTTGTATGTGAATTCTGCTGGACTGGTGGTGCACTTGATTGTACATGATCATCCCTTTTGTTACCAAACAAGGGATTCTCATAAGCTTTGAAATCATTACCCTTTGTTTTACCCACTCCTTGAGCATATTTTTTCTTGTAGTTGTTTACATCTTTATTAAAGTCATCCTCACCAACATTTATGCCCAACTTAGCACACAGCTCCAAACATTCCTGAATCTCTCATCTCAGCAGCTGCCTCCATCATTTGTTTAGTTAAATCTGTAAATCTATCTGCAGGATCTGCCATACTTGATCCTGATGGAGGTGGTGTGTATTGTCTAGACCGTGCTTTGTGATTTTCAAACCCAGGGGGAGTTTGATATCGCCCCTTCTGGGCTTTATATGTTGCAACCAAATCTTCATTCACCGGGCTTGAAGTTGTTGTTCTATCTTGTTCTCTTAAGGGTGAATGTTGGCTATTTTCATGTTTATACTGGTTGTATCTTTCTCTCATGGAATCATTCATGGGTTCTTTATTTTTGTTCTTTCGTTGAGAGAAATCTAATTGGGATAAACATTGTCCTTTTGTAACCGATCTTGTCCCGTGCATTGATATTCTTATTTCAGAGTTGCCACCTCTTTCCTAGAGGATATATGTTATTTATTTTTTCTGAGTTCTTTCCCACAGCAGAGTCTTAATTCTTCTTCCCCAGCAGAGTCGCCAATCTGTTGGGTCTCAAATCAACGGATTGGATAGGTTCTAAGGAAATGCCAACTCCTATGGTTGAACCCTCCAATTGACTTGGCCAACATATAGAGCAAACTGATTCAGATTTTACTCTCTCACTTTAGGCTCTACAGGACCTAGGCGGGTATACCTATTCACTAAAATGTCTCCAATAATCAATGCTTTTTATAGCAGATTTATTATCCTAATCCGATATCTCCTGATCTTGAAATGGCATAAGTTCCTTGAATGGAGATATAGCAGATGAGTTCAAGATTGTTGTTGTAATAATTATTTGTTTTATGTTTCTTAATTACTTCTATTGCTGTTAAAATAATCAATGATGAATAAAATGAGTATAATTTGTAATTAGCCAGTGCCTTCTTTGCTGTTTGGGCTACAGAGTCATTGCATTTTTCTTCAGGACTTATTGTGCGAACCTGTGAGACAGTTTTTTAATTCATCCCTTTATGATCCTGTCAGTTATTATTTCTTTTGGAACCAAACAAATGCTTATATCATATGTTGATTGAGTGAATTTAACCCTACCCTTAAGGGACCAATCAATTAAGCTCTGCAAGGAACAATTACAATCCGCAAGCAAAACCTCTATTTCAACATCATAATACAAAGCATAGATTTGATCTTAAGAACATGAATAACCTTATCCTATCAAATAATATCACAGATGATTGCCAAAAGAAAATGAAGTGATCCGTAACACATATGCAGAGAAATAATTCATCAAAGTTTGTATTCCATTATGGTTCGTATACAGAAGACTTACAGGCTGTTAAACGTCGCTATCTTGACCTTAATTCTTATCTAATCTCTCCCTATATTACAAAAATCATTCTCATATATATATGAGGATGAAGGCTTTTCATGAAGAGACACGACTTTTCAAAACACTAATCGTTAGTTTGAGTGCTTCTAACAAACTTAAGCAAGAAGAGATTTAGAAGTCCTAAATGATGAATGTAGTCGTCGTCTTTGAAGGTTTTGATTCGAGGAGTCTGTTTCTTCAATTCAACTCCCAGTGACAGATACTTGAATATTATCTGGTTGACAGTAGGGGGCATATCCTTAGTTCGATCTATTTCTGACAAGGCCTAATCCTTGACGCTGATGAGCTCTTTTCGCAAATCCTCTAGGGATATCACTTCTCCTTCTTTGTAAATGGAGGGCATTCCAACAGGTTTCTCATCATCCAACTCCTTCAGGTCTCTCCTCAGCGTATCCTCAAGCTTAACATGATTCTCCATATACGCAGTCCCCTCAGTTTTTTCCTCTGGTGTCATGGCATCAACGTTATTCAGTACTTCATGTAGTCGTGCTTTTAGTCTCTCATGCTCTGTTAACGCCTTTATTGTTCCATTATATACTTTCCAATATGGTTCAACCTGCAAGAGCATGGTGTTAAACCGATGTCCGATGATATCATTGACCAATTTGTCCATCCTTTGTTGGATACCTTCTGCGCGTTTATTGGCCTTTTCTGCTTGATACTTCCAGTACAGAGCATCAGATACATCGTCCAAGCTACGTCCCACGGGGTATGAGGTATATTCACTGATAGGTGTCCCTGTCTCTAGTTGCAATACTTTTGCCTGCAACTTTTGATTCTCCTCTTTAGATTTTTCATATAACCCCTTATACGTGACGTTCTCTTTGACCAAAAATTCTGTCTGGTCCAGGTTCAATCTAGCAACATCCAAGTTGAGTTTAGCAGTGACCCTAGGGTCAGTCTTACCAACCTGATGAACCATGAGGTGCCCAAAGGTTTCTTCAATGTCTACAATGATAGGCCTCTTCCCTTTTGGATATAATGCCCATTGTAGGAGAGCTTTCTTGTCTGGATCATATCCAGAGCCTAAGAACAATTTGTCTATCTCCTGAGGCAATACCTGTTGATTCAAGTCTTGTTTCTTCAGGAAGCCGTCAAATAAAAGTGCTGAGTTTATATCCCAACTAGAGAAGATGATTACACTGGCTTCTTTCAATAGTTTCCTCCCTTTCTCAGGAGTCATATCTTTCATGAGGACATCAATCTCATCCTGCAATTTTTTCATCTGTTCCTCCTCTGGTCTTCTAGCCATGCTTCATTTTACATGAGCTCCTTTGTATTGGTATAAAAATGAAAGAAATTCCCTAGAGGAGGCGAATCCATCATCAGCAACAAAATCTTCATGCTCAGTCATCCTTATATCGACAACATCCTTGATATTAATTTCACCAGTGTCCATATTCATCTCTGCTTCGAAACGAGGAGGATAATCTTCTCTAGGAGAATCAGCTGGGATACTACTGGCGGTTGATTTTGGTGACATGTGGGCTAGGGGCTGACTATCCTTCTCAGTATTAATGAAATGAAGGAATTGCGAAGGCACTATATGCATGATTTCTGCTTCATGTTGAAGCAGCCTTTTAGCCACTTCCAGAGGATCTTGGAGATTTCCAATTAGGTCTCCATCTATCATTCCCCTTACCCTTTTCCATTTGTAGGCCTCCCAAACTAACTCACTCTTTTCCCTCAAAGCTTTGGCCTCCTCTCTTTCAAGATTCTTAATCAGGTCATCTGGCATTTTGGCCACATGTATTCCAGCTTTGAGTTTTTGTGATGCTCTGGCAACTCTTATATATCCTTCAGGATCGAAGTTCTCCCTAGGCTCACCCAAAGTCATGCCATAATAGTCTAACTTGTTCTGTAGTAAATGATAACTTTTTGAACTTTTAACAATGAAATCAGAAAAAACCAAAAATCCTGGAATGATGGATTGTTTACTGAAATCTGTTAAGTGTTTAGCACTGACAATAGACAATTGTCTTATAATCTCCAGGCTAGCCACCCTGTTTGGCACTGTAATTGGAAGCATGTGGGGTTTTCCTTCATATCCAAATACCCTGATTTCTGTGTGATTATCATGGCAATACCAATCACCCCAATTATGATCAATCTGTGATTCTGGAGAGAAATCCTTTGGTCTGAGGAACCTCTTGATTTCAGGAGACAAAGTGTAATTCCTGTGTTGCCCAAAAGCTGCACTAAGAGGTTTCACAAAATATTCTTGAAAGTTCCAGTACTGGTTGTTCATGAACCTCTGGTCCCATGCAGATACCCATAACTGAACTGGCTTCTTCAAACCATTTTTATCATAGGATCGAATGTAGAAATCATCTGACCAGAAGTTAATCTCTTGTCCACAATAAAGAATGATATGCATTAACAAGGAATACAATGAAAAATGAACATTCACAAGGTCCCCTTTCAACTTTTCCAATCCATGATTTAAAGCATCTGCAACATAAGTGGCAAAATCAAATGACCTAGGGTCTTTTGACTGTAAATCAGCACACCGAACCATAACCCCAATATCCATGAGTGGATGAGCCTCAAGGCCTAATACTTGAGCTGCAGCATAGTAGGTATATTTAAAATAAGGATGGAAATGGTTGACATCAAATGACACCTTGTCATCTTTGCTGAATGGAACAAATGACCCACCTACTTTTGGCCGGTGAATAGGTAGTCTCCAAGTCCTGTAAATGTTTTCCAAACTAAAGAATTCTTGTGAAAGTTTCTTCATATCAATACTCTCCTCCACTTCCCAGTCTAAATCAAAAACCATATCGATAGTCCTTTTGTTAATTACTACTAACGTATTCCCTCTGTAATCACATATGGTTTTGGTTCTTGGGTCATAACAATCTACCAGAGCTTTCATTAACTTAGCATCCCTTCTCTTGTAGCTAAATAAGAATAATTCATGTCCTCTGATTTCAATCCAAATATCTCCTAGATTTTCAAATCTATCCTCCAATCCTTCTTCTTCATTTTTGATCTTTTTGGACCTTAAACTAGATGAGGGACACTGGTCTAACAAATCCTGAGTCAGAGCTCTCCCTTCTTTCTTTTGTCTCTTGGGCTTCTCTTCAGGGTTCAGCTCTTTTCCTTTCCTACTCTTTTTAGAAGAAGAAGACGAAGGTTCCATGATTACAGCAAATACGAGAGGCAACACTTACTTGGAGAAATGCCCAGCTCTTCTGATTGTCGTTTGCAAGTTTCCGCAAGTTCCTCGCAACTTTCAGTCTTCTAGCATTGATCTGGTTTCTATGAAAATTCAATCAGTTCAACTGTAATCGTATGGGCAACTTGTGCACAGTTAATGCTCTACGTCTACAATGGCTACTCAAGTGTTTAAACTTAATTGTAGATGTGACATTCTTCACTTGGGCCTTTAACTCTTTCGCGGGAAGTACAGTTCGATCAAAGTGATCATATTTCAAGTTATCGATGAAACCCTTGTCTTCAACCGAGTGTTTAAATCCTTCATCGGAAACCCATTTTCTTCGATACTATTGTTTCGGTGAATAGCCCATGTCGAGAAGCCACTTTCAAGACTCATCGAAACCATTCTTTCATCGATAGACCTCCTTTTCGATAAGTCACTCGCAAGTTTCATCGAAATCATTCTTTCGATGAGTTTCTTTCTTCGGTGAAGGCTCATGTATGTTCATCGAAATTCCTTTTTCATCGATATCCTCCTTTTGCGATGAAACACCTTTTCTTTTGTTCGACATTATGTCATCGATGAAAACTTGCATTTCGATGAATGCTTTATGAGTTTCTTCGGTAATGATATTCCTTCGAAATCACTTTTGCCTTTTTGCCTTTCGATTTTTACCTTTTCGATGAAACTTAGAGTATCGATGAGTGATTTTCTACATTCATCAAAAGTGACTTTTTGCCGAAATACTTTTGCTTGGTGCTTTACATACCTCATTTCGATGAAAATACTCTTTCGATGAAACTTCTTTTGAAGCGCTCGATACAATTTGCTGGCCGAAACATCTTTTAGTTTTTACGCCTATGGAAATATGCATTTTTTTATATTTTTTTATTTTCAAATATAGTGTTCAACAGGGGGTTCTTGAATATCTTGCGCTAACATGTAGGAATCATGGGGGGGATCGGGATCACGAGGGGGATCAAGATCAATGACAGGCTCTTCATGGGATGAAATGGGAGGAATAATGGGATAATAAAAATAAATAATATCTTGAAGTGTAAATGGAGTATTAGGACATGGAGATGGAGGAATGATAGCATCTTGTGGTGGACATGAAGCTAAAAGGATACTTTGATCTTGACAAGGAGGAATATCATTGAACTCCTCTTTAAAGGTGCTCTGCTCTTGGATTTCAATGGGATCAATTCTAAGGATGGAAGGGATATCTTGATCTTGCTTAGAAATTGGGATGCCAATAGGACTTGAAAAGGTATGGTGTTCTTGGATAGGAATAGGGGGATCATCATGAATGTCTAGGAAGATGGGATGCTGGCCAACAATTGTATGGGATGATAAGGTTTCAAGATCTTGATCTTGATTTGTTTTAGGACTCATTTTTTCATGCTCTAAATTATTCCCTTGACATGGGATTGGACTTTGGATATGTACTATGGATTCTGGCAAGGAACCAATTCTTTGACATAAAGGAGATGGACTTTGAATGGAGTCCTTTGAAATAGGTTTGATGGGAATTGAATCACATGGTGGAATTGGGTCTATCATTTTTGAAATATGGTAGGGATGTGCATCATGAATTTGATTATCTTGGCAATCATTCATGGATAGCCCTTGGGGGATTTCATCATTGGATGTATCATTTGATGAGGATGATATGGAAGGCTCTTAAAAATATTTGAAAGGTGTAGGAATAGATTCCACTAGAGAGTCAATTTTCTTATGGGGGCATGAGCCATTTCTAGACATAGGTGCATGATTTTGATCTTTCTTAGACAATCACTTAGGGCTCTCTTTAAGAGTTGTGTAATAGAGACACCTTTTTTTGGAGACACATTTGAATCCTTGCAAGGTTTTGACATGATTGGGTTTAGATTTTGGATTTGTTTGAAAGGGAATGGATTTTGGTTTGGCATTACATTTTGATCTTGGATTGGGTTGAATTGGTTTGACATGTTTGAAATTTGGCTTGATGTGAGTTGCAAATTTTGTTTTTGAACGTTTGGTTGTAGTTTTTTATATTGAGTTTGTTGTCGATACTTGATAGTTGGCTGGACAAATTGTTGACATTCTGTGTTTGGCTGAGCATATTATTGAAATTGTACCTTTGATTGTGTTGGTTGGATATGTTGGACTATTGGCTGCGTTGGTTGGAAATGTTGGACCATTGGTTGTTGTTGGATTGTTGGTTGTTTTTGGATCATTGGTTATTTGTTCAAGATTTGATTGAATGGAGCTTGATTGAATGAAGTCTGATTTGGGACTTGGTTAAAATTTGTGCTTGTTGTTTGAAATTGTTTCATCATCTCTATTTGGGAAATGAGAGTTGATATGTATGATTGTTCGATGAGAGCTTTTACATCAATTGGCTCAACATTTGGATTTGGACCTGGAAAGTTTTGAAACAATTTGGACATTTGTGATCTATTCTTTTCAATGTTTTTCATTTTTTGTTCCAAGATCTTTGTTTCTCGAGCTAGTTTCTCCTCTAGTTTTCGTATTTGGATGCTTGTTTCATCATAAAATGTTTGACCAATATTGCCTTGTTGTTGGGTTGGATATAATTGTGATTTCCTTGGATTAAAATTTGATTCTATTATGTTATTCATTTGTCTAATCATCAGTTGATATGTCAAAATTTGTTGCATCATAGGAGCTTGAAATCTTGCTTCAATAGACATGTTACTATGCAATGTTTTTGGGATTGACAAATGCAACCTAAGAGGGTGGAAATGCAACTTATGTTTTTGTTGTTTTCAATATTTGGACAAACCTTTGGAATGCAAAGCTAAAGATGCAACCTTGGGAAATTGAAATGAAGCCAAGACCTTAATTGATAAAAAGACAAAGACAAAATGACAATAGGACAAATGACAATGTCTCACCTATATGCTTGGATACTAAGCTAGTTGTGACAAAATTATGTTGATGAAAGGAAAAATTTTGGACAAGGTCAATAATCCTTAACAACAACTTAGGGTATGATCTAAATTTTTTATTTTTCAAGTTTGGCAAACCTAATTTTGAGACTAAATGCAAGAAGGCAATGATAATGATAAGACCTAAGGATATGATATGGATATGATATGACAAAGTCAAGCCAAGATAAGACTAGAGTTTATGACAATGCAATGATAAGGATATGTGAGGACCAATGACTTGAAACATGCAAAATGCAACCTAAGCCAAGACCTAATTTTGGGATGATAGTGATAATGCAATGGAGACTTAGAAAAATGATTTCAAATCTAAGTGCAAAGGAATTATGACAATGCAAAGGACTAAATATGAAAGACAATGTGAATGTCCTAATACCTAAGTTTGAACTATGCAAGAGCTAACCCTAAGTTACATGAATTTTGAAACAAGGATATCCAATCTTTTGACAAGCCATGTTTGTAAAATCTTTTGAATGTTGGATGGATACTTTGAAATGTTTAAGACCAAGTTTTAATTTGTTTGGAAACTTGTTTGTTTTGAGAACAAAAGTTGATTATGAATTCTTTTGAATAGTTATTTTTTCCAATGTTTATGATGTTGATTATGTCCTTTGTTTGTGATTCACTTTTAACAAGCGCAAAAGACAAAATGTTTGTTTGACTTTTGCATGAAATAAAAACATTCAATCACAATCCTAAGGTTGAAAGGACAATATTTGTTGAATCCCCTAGCCCAAAATACCATATCAACTGGATAGTTAGAAGCTTGGTAGAACTGGCTCCCCTCCACGACACTCACTTCTACAACCATACCAAGCTTCAAAATTCTGGGTCATCACTTCCCAATAAATTTACTATCTTGAATTGAAGGGCACATGGTGGGTTTCTTCGACATGCGCATATCACAATGCTTGAGTCAACAAATAGAATATTTTTGGCAAACTAAAACAATTTCTTTTTAGTTTGGGACTCTCTTTCAAGTGTCCATGTACACTCTCTCCCTCAGGAGGCCTCCTTCCTGTAGAACATAGGTACTGGGGAGGTCGGTGCAATTAGGCAATTAGCACTCATCGTGAAGAGTTTCTTCCCACATATTTTATATATAAATTGAGAGGTGAATTGGCCTTAGCGCATTACCTTTATAGGTCTTTCTCCCCTCATCAGCCTTATGGGCTCTTGGGGGGACATGCCCTCTACCTAATAAAATTAAAAAAATGAGCATTTTTTTGACACTTTTCTCATGCACCCAGAAAAGGGGAGATGATAGTGTGTGTCAAAATTATGGGACCGCTCACACATACAAGTGTGCCCAAGCAAAGCAAACACAAGAAAACATAAGTTATTTTTAGTGCCCAAATCCAAATGTTTGCTAACTACTAAAAATGAAGACACTCTGTTTCAAATGTTATGTCTTTGACAACGTCCTGCATCAAATTACTTTAGTAGTTTTCAATTTTTGTTCATCTCCCAATGAATGCCAAGGTGTTGTACAGATAATCAGTAATACACAAAACCTCTAAGTTGAGTAGAAAAAATAATATGCAAAAAAAAAACATGCAACTAAAAAGCAACATGCAAGAAAAAAACAAAATAGAAACATGCAACTCAAAAAAAACAAAAGCAAAAAAGCAACATGCAAGCAAAAAGCAAAAAAGAAACATGCAACTAAAAAAAGAAATAAGTAAGAAAACAACATGCAAGCAAAAAGTAATATTAAAAAAGAAACATGCAACTAAAAAAAATGACATGCAATGAAAAAGCTACATGCAAATAAAAAAAATAACATGCAAGCGAAGAAAAGTGACATGCAATGAAAAAAAGCTACATGCAAATAAAAAAAGCAAAATGCAAGTGAATAAAAGCGACATGCAATGAAAAAAAAGTTACATGCAAATAAAAAAAAAGTAACATGCAAATCAAAAAGCTGCTTTATGAATTAATCCTCTAATTAAACTATGTTCAATTTGTTGCATAAATAAAATATTAATCCAAGACTAATTATGATCTAGGTTCAATTTGTAGGATAAATTGAAGATTAATCCAATATTAATTAGATTCTACGTGAAATTTGTTGCATGAAATTGAAGATTAATCCAATCCTAATTAGATTCTAGGTGCAAGCTGTTGCATAAAATTGAAAGTTACTCCAGGCCTAATTAAGAACCAAATGAAATTTGTTTGTTCAATTTTTTAGTCTTTGATCAATTACGCCATGCAATAGACACATTAGCTCTCTTGAAACATGCACAAAATAGTGACAAGCATGAAAACCAAGAAATTTGGTCTTTTGGAACATGTATCTGATCAAAATCTTATAAAAAACATTAAATTAGATGCACTTTACGTCGGGTTCACTAGAAATGTGTATAGAAAATCAAGTATAATATCAAAACATAAATTAAGCCAACCTCGAAAGCCTAAATGCTATGAAAATATTCCTAACACATTCAATAAAGGAATGAAGATGAAATATCAAAATAAAATGCAAACCAATGATATAGATATCTCCTTCATTGCTCCTCCATTGTTCTTCTTTCTCCTTCAAATTACATTGTATGTGGTTCTCGCCTACAAAGCAAGTGTGATGCAAGCAAGATGATAAAATGATTTAGACATCATAAGTATACTCGAAGCGTGGTTCAAATTGAATGAGAAAAGAGTCCAATTTATAGAAAATTTGGGCATTGATTGGATGACTAAGATTGAAAAGATTTTTGGTTAGATGGACGGACTTGATTGAGTGCACAACAAAGTTACCATTCAGGGAAGGATGATGATAGAAGAAAGCAAATGGGAAGATATTGTAGACACCTAAAAATGTCTCATCAATTGCATACTCATTATTCATCTAATTAATTAAGTAATTCTTTAATTATTTCTTTTGATCATTCAACATTTCTAATTATTCTATTGTTATTCTTTAATCAATTTATCATTTAATCAATCAAACCCTTCTCAAATATTAATTAAATATTATTTAATTAATTAATTATGACTTACTTAGTTAAATAATCTTTATTATTTAATTAAACTCATTTCTAATGTTTAAATAATTTTATTTAAATTATTTAAATAAATTAACAATTATTCCTCCAATCCTAAAATTTTAATTTTAATTAATTTAACCTAATTTCATTTCATTTAATTAAACTCATTTCTAATGTTTAAATAATTTTATTTAAATTATTTAAATAAATTAACAATTATTCCTCCAATCCTCAAGTTCTAATTCTAATTAATTTCACCTAGTTTCATTTCATTCTTCCCCAAATTTGAATTTCACTTCATTCCATCTAATTCCAAATGATCAAATTAACATTTCACCAAATTAAATTTCAGTTAATTTCATGTGCATTTCAGCATTTGAAAGTCCAAATTCAAATCCAAATTGAAAATGAAAATCAAATTCAACTTCAAAATCCTACATCACATGTTGAAAATCAAACTGATTGATCAAATCAGTTAACTAGTTAGTTAACTCAGTTAACTCTTCAATCACCCATTTTCAGTCAAAATCAACTTTTTCTGACTAATCAATCAATTCATTCTTCTAATCCATCTAATCAGTCATCTCCCCAATCAAATTAGTCAACTAGCTAATCAATTAAGTTCACTGATAAATAAAACTTAGTTATCTATCAATCAACACTTGAGTTCTATTTCTCACCTCCTTGAAAATCTATAAATTCAACCTCTTTTGTCAATTCAATCAAGAATCAAAGTCTTCAAAATTATTGTCTATCTTATGTAGGAAATCCCAGTGCAACATCTGAGAGCCACCTACATCAACAATATGGAGAAGAACAATGGAAACTGCAATACTATTGAGGGAGTTTTTATTTGATTTGTTGTTTAATTTTGTTGATTAGTATTCTATTTCATTGGTTTTTATTTGAATCTGTTAATTAGTTAAGAATTGGTGATTCATTCTTACTTCCTAATTAGAATAGATTTAATGATTTCAGGCATGAAAACAATGGTGAACCCTATGTGAAAAATGAATTTTGATCTCATTTTTTTTTCTTTTTTTCTAAGTTGTTGGGTCGTACATGAAATCAGCTATGCAATTGACCACACAAAAATTCACAATTACAAATTCTAATGTGCAATTGACTGCATTCTGATTCACAATTGATCGGATCCTGATGTGCAATTACTCTTACTAATGCACAATTACAAGATTAACCCATATTTTTAATTTTTTATGTTGTTTTGGCTTTATATTCATTTGCAAGATTAACCCATTTATGGTTTCAAATTCTAGAAAAATTATCTTTTTTGCATGAAATGTCTTTAATTCAATGGCAGGTAAGGTGACTTTCAAAATTCCACGTGCCAAGAGGACAAGACAACATAGAAGACAACAAAGAGAACACCAAATACTTCTAAAGGCAGAGAGAAAAACTTCATAAACTTGAAGAGGAAGAGGCAATCGCTCAATACCATAAAAAATATTCATCGATTCCTTGTCAAATTTGATTTCTACGATGATATTGAAGTAATGGCTCGCGTAATCTAGAGTGATATCATCGTAGAATAACTTCTCTCTTCTGTCTTTTCATTCTGTTTACTTTCTAAAATTTTTCCAGTTTAATTAGTGCACAATTGATCTGTCAGTAATTTACAATTGCTATTACAGAAATTTGCAATTGCTTAGTAGTTACCTCGCAATTGCTCAGTTGTTTGTTTGCATTTTATTAGTATTTAGTTCGCATTTGTAGGATTAGGATAAAATGTTTCTATTCAGTTTGATTTTTTTTCTATGTCAGTAATTACATCTGTTTCTACAAACAAAGAGGTCAAAGTTGTAACCTGAAAAGAAAATTAGGCTAGATAGCCCACCATGCATCAACTAACATTTTTTTATTTTCTTGCAGGGGTAGCTTAGAAACACTTCAATTTCATGCAAATAAAACAAACCACAAACAATCTTCTTTTTGCTTCACAATTGCTATGAAGGGTAAAATGAACACCATGTTTTCATGGAGCAACACCTCCATTTAGACTAGACAATTTTGCAATTCAGGTTAAAAAGAACATTGTTTTGTGTGTTTGTGAGGTGATAGGTATATTCTCTCCCCTCTTTTGGGTGATTAAAAAGCCAAACCCACCTCTTTTGTGCTTTCTTTAAATTTCAACAATAGGATAAAACCTTTAGCAGGCCTGCCCTCCCGAGAAACCCATAAGGCCAGTAAGAGGAGTTTGACCTAAGTGGTAACGAATAACACCAAGTATTCTGAACCAATATAAAATAAATGTGTTCACAATGAAAATTGTAAGCAATAGGTGCTGGAATGACATAGCGATGATTAAATTCGCCGGATCTATGCCTACCCAAATGAAAGCATTATTAAAAACCTTAGGATCTAGAGGCCAAACTGAGTCAGTAACCAAACACTTGAATTATCATGGTGCAAGGGTGGGGAAGAATCCACCCCCATGACACTCACCATATATCTCCCAGGATAACGGGCCAATTGAGGAGCAATCTTCTTTCATTCAATTTCTAGACAAAGGTGAAAAAAGGGCACACCTTAGGGTGTGACACGCTTGTTTGAGCTAACAGAGTATCAAGATGTGGGTTGTGATAATGCTTTTGACCTTTTGACCTTAGGAGAGTCTATTTGTTATGTAATCAATTGACCAAATTACAATGAAAATAAAATGGGGTTTTGAAAAAGACTCCAACATTCATGGGGATTTGAAAAAGTTCCTTAAATAAGTATTCTTTCTATGTTATTATTCTCTTTTTTTTTGATATGTCTATTGTGTCTTTGCAATATCAACATCAACAAGATCAAACCCCTCAACAAAGTCAAGTTTCAATATAGAAAACATCAAAACCCTACAACAAACAAGCTTGTCAAGATCAACAAATCAATCATGTTGGCTTGATGACAATGATATGATGTAATAGGTGACTAATGACTTGTTTTATTTTTTAATTGATGGAAACTATGTTTTGATAGTCATCTAAGTCTTTTAGTCCAACCGGTAAAGCATGACCGGTACAGGAGACAATTTAACAGTGAAATGACAAATAGGACTTCAACCGGTAAACAAGGATCAGTATTACATTAAGGTAACCATTATGGGTGATCGATGAAGAGTTAGGTGATGTGGTTCTACTAGAATGTTGGAGATAGGTACTTGTAGATATATCCCACACTGCATTGGCAGATTCAACAGTATGAGTGAGTTATAGTATACAGGGCAGTCAATCTTGAATAACTGTTAATCGGTAGAGCATAATGACATAAATCGGTTAACCGGTTGTGTTTATGTTTTATTTTTGGGTCGTTATGTTGGTGGCCAACATAAGTAAAGCATGCTAAGAAATATTGACTAGATTCATTGAACCTAGTCCAACTCGTTCGTGTTAGGCCCAATATGGAAAGCTAATGTAGTGAGAGGGGAGGGGTGAATCAGTACTCCAAAACCTTTCTCGGATAATAACCTTACTATTATACATAAACAAAATAGTGTAGTAACATAAAATAAAGTTAAAACAAATAGATAACAAACATACATGATTCACTCCATAACACATATGTTTTGGTTATGCAGAAACTCTTGGTTAGAGAGAAAAAATGCGGTGGGGATGGCACCCACAACTTCACTACTGCAATAATAAAGAGTGCTTGATTAGAGCTACATATTTAGCTATTTCTAATAGCTTACCCTATTAGGAGTAACAAGATCTATTAGATCTACCTTGCTAGAGGATTTTACAATACTTTATATAAATGCTGCACCTGGTTAGAGGCTTTACAATTTATAGACTTGGTTAGAGTCTTTTACCCTATTAAAGGTTTCTCTTTCAACTTCACAATATTACAATATAATCATTACACATATCTGCAACTTTACATCTGAAATGTTATAGCATATTCTATGTGCTCAGAATAAGATTACCTTGCTTATAGCATACCTCGATAACTTATAAAGTAACTCAGTAAACCCTTCTGTTTACTCTGTTCTTTGACTGCTATCTGATAACCTTCTCGGTGACCTCTTTGTGTCTCTGTAACAGTCTTCCTTTATACATACATGCACACACATTTCTCATTATTTTCTAACCCTGAATACATGCTGTATAAATAGATCTCTTATTTCAGTGATCTGATTCATTGCTTTGATCTTACAAACAAGATTCCTCGAATGAATAACTAAACAAAATACTTCATTGGTTAGATTGACCTTGTAATCATACACAATCTTCTGGTGCAATTTCCAATGTGATAACGGTTAGATGTGCCTCGATCTTGTAACACGTTTTCATGTGCATGTCCAGGTTCAATGTATCTGATAACATGTTTCACTCAGTGAATATCAACTCATTGTGTTAACTTTACTGCTCGATAGCCATAAAAAGATACTCGGTAAATAGCTCGGTGAATACTGGACTCTGTGACTGTTTTCCTTCTGTAACCGACTAGACTGTTCATACCGACTTCTCTATGTGTACCGACTACATGATTCGGTAATGCTAACCGACTAGAGTATATAGTATGACTTTGAATATAAAAACTAATGGAAATTTGATAAGTAGTAACAATCTCCCCTTTTGACATTAGTTGAGATGTTTGACAAAAAACTACTTTCAAAGTCATAGCTTAAAAATCTATATACATTGCAAAATGACTACACTTGATAATATATACAATAGTCAATGAAATAGTATATACAGATATACTCCCCTTATCATTATTCTATACATAACTCAGATTTTGCATGCTCAGTTTTGTTCTATGCTTGGGTGCTCTGAGTGCTTTGTATATTCTGCTCGGTATACTCCCCTTGTTCACTCTCCAAATATAGTGTTACTCCCCCTTTGTCTGGTATTACTCCCCCTATGTAGTATCATAATATTACTCCCACTTTTTGACAAACATCAAAAGCTTAATTTCCATCCGGGGGTGGTTACTGATCAAAAATAGATTTATACTTGTTCCAGACTTCGGTGAGGGTGACTGAGAGTGAATCCTTTACACTTTCCATTAATGAATTTTGTGCTTGAATATCAGCTAAGAGTGATATTAAGCCATCAAGAGTGCTTGCCTCTTGTGTAGTTGATAGGCATGTAGCTCTATTGATCTATTCCTATATTGAGGAGAGATGAGGAAGGAATAATGTCTGAAGGGTCATTATATCCATCCTAATTTTATGCTCTTCATTTCTGAGTTCTAACTGTTGAGCCATGAGCTGTTGAAGCTTGGTATAAAAATTCTGAACTGAATTAGGCTCGGTGGTCAACGAAGTGGAGAGATCGGTGATCTCTTTCTCAATTGCATCAGTTTTATTCTTGATAGCTTTAATGAATAAGGAAAATGTACAAAGTTTCTGAAATAAATAAAGAATATGCTTGAGTTGAGGGGACAACTCAACAATGAGTTTGACAAGCTTTACTTTTCCTATAGCTAGAGCTTTTTGTACCTCTTCAATCATTTTTTCTGAAAGCTCTTTATCTTTTAGCTTGCTTAAGTACTCAGATGCATCAACTCCAGATGTTTCTATTTGGGTAAGGAGTTCATCCAGTTGAATGTGGATGGCTGCATCGGTTGAAACTGTTGCTGAAGGTAGCATTTCTGTTAGCAATGTCTTTACCTTCTGAAGTACTTTATTCTTCTTTTGAATAGCCAATTGTTTTTCTTGTTCGACCTTTGCTTTGCATAGTTCATCAAATTCAGTAAGTGCTTGCCCCTTTAATTTTGAGATATCCACATTGGGCAACACGATCGGTTTAGTCAAATCAATTTTGAAACTATACTTTCTCACCTTCTTCTCTTTTCCTTTGGTCGGTGGCACTAAGACAAGTGCTTGTGAGGCTTGCTGACCCTCGGTAGGTTGGTTGGTTCCTGTATCCGTTGTAGTGTCCTTGGGTGTCTCGGTGCTAGGGGTCTCAGCTGTAACATTTACAGTGCTTGATGGTGCTTGAGACGTCCGATCTTTGGTTGTATCTTCTATTGCTTCAGACTTGTGACCTTCGGTACCTTGATCTGTGTCCTTAGGAGCTTCGGTTGAGATAGGTGGCTTCACTGGCAGATAAGGCTGAACTTGTTCTAAAACAGATTCACTAGATACAAGTTTTACATAGGTAGTGCCTTCAATCATTTCCTACTCCAGTACTTGTTCATCCATAACATCTTCATCAATTTGAATAGTGTTAGCCGGGTCTGGACCTTGCTCGATGACATCAGGATCTTGCTCAGTGACATCAACAATTTCAACTTGAGATTGTTCACCGACATCCTTTAGTTTGAAGATTTCCTGCCACTTGTCTTTTGTCTCATTTTCCACATCAATGTATAGCCCATTCATCAGTTTTAAGGCTCTTTGTTTGACAAGAAACCTTGAATTGTAGGTTGTCAGATTTTCCTTTATTTCAGCTACTGACATATCAGGAAAAAGATGGACTAGACTTCTTTCTCTGATTTATTTCTCTGAGTCCATTGCATACTTCCACCTATTATCAATATGCAAATAAAGTTCATCTGGAAGTGACTTTGCTAGTTCTAATGGAGTTAACCGGAACTTTAGAAGCGTGCAGATGACAACTTCTTCAATTTGTCTCTTCTCATCATTGTTCCTAGTTTCATACTTAACAAATCTAAATGAACTAAATCCACCATGTTCTTTCAAATTTGCACAGAAGTTTTCTACACTATGTATATTTACCTTCTGGCTTTTTACAATCTGGAATTTGTTTGCATCTTTAGACTCTATATCACTAGACTCTTTTTCCAAAATGAGTCTCCGAGTAGATTTCTTGTATGGTTTTGTTACCTTGGGTATAGTAACACTCTTTTGTTTCTTACTCGGTGATGCAGTTGATGCTCTAGTGTTGGGTCTCTTTGTTGGTGGTGTCGGGGCCTTTGAAATGTCCTGTTTCTTTCTTTTCAAAACTTTACCCTTAGGCAACTCGATGCTAAGTGTTATTGCTGCCTCTTGAGCTTCTGTCTCCTCTTCGGTGATGGCTAGAATGCCTTTGACAGGTGTGGAGGAAGAGTCTTCTCCAAATTTCTCTATTAATGCCTTAATCATCTTTGATGCCTTCCTTGAAGCTTTGGGTACTACAATGCTCATCTTTACTTTTTCTTTCACCTCTTCATAGGTTCCATACCTCAGCTCGGTAGTATGCCTTTGTAGTGATAGAAATGCATCGATTTGCTATTATGTGATATCAAAATCAATCTCATAACCCATTGGTGGCAAAGATTGAGTCCTTGGTTCAACAACATTCAAATAACAATAATCGGTCTCTACCTCAAAACATATATCATCCTTATATTTTTCTACCAGCTGTGGTGGAATCCTGTACCTGTTGTGCATCTTCTCTTGAAATTTGCTAAAGTAGTCATCCATGATATCATTAAAGTTATCACCTAACTTCTTGATGAAGTCATTGATCTAATGGGTGATTGGTCGGTGTAGTTCCCAAACAACTTTACTGACTGTTGGAAAAAAAATTTCAAAATAGAAAAACATACATACAAGAAGTGAACCAAACTTCAGTGTATTTGCCCAGTTGTTCTTCTTTGGCTTCCTTATTGTGTTCAGATTTTCAAACAAGTTCTTCAACAATACTTCACACAAGTCAATTTTCATGCCTTTCTTAACAATTTTGTATGCTAAGTCTACTGCTGCATAGGGTACACTGTTTTCCCTTGCCGATTGGAAGAAACAATAGCCAATTACTCTAATGGCAAATTTGAGTTCAGGATCAGTGACATTGTTCAATTTTAGACCTCTACAATTAGATTCTACTCTAGTCAAACTGATCAATTCCTTCTATGATATCATTTTCTATGCTCGGGCATGATCATAGATAGGATAACCGGTGATCAGATGAACAATTTCTTTAGTGATCTTAAACGGTTTCTCTTGTAGCCACATGAAATCATCACGTACTTGGCTTAGTACAAACTTGACCCACTAGGGTTTGAACACATGGGGATAGATTAGAGCTTCAGTCAATCCCTTGATTTTGATGTGCTCATACTTGCTATCCATTTTACCATCTGTGCACAATTCATCATATGCATCTTTGATCTCAACATGACCGAGTTCTTCAACATGAAATTTGGTGAAGAATCTAACATCTTCAACTAACAAGACTCGATTCAGGATGAGTGAAAAGGTAGTTTTGTCATCCGGTTCAGAGGCAACTTTTGGAGTCAAAGAATATTTTAGCGAGGGATTCTCCACATTTTTGACAACTACAGGATCTTGGATCTTGGGCGCCATTGTAGGTTTCAGGTAAGATTTAGCAAACTATCCTTAGGGTTTACAAATGATTGATGCTTCACACTCGGTAGATAATAGCAATTTGAATAGATTGGAAACTAGCTTAATAGTATGAATAGATTTGATGTAAATACCTTGAAATTCACTCTGAATGATCGCCTTGATTCGCTCTGCTCTGCTCTCTTGAAAACTTGGTGAATGAAAATGACCGCGAAATTACCTTTAAGTACATAATAAACCTTATCGAGCTCCGTGCAAGTTAGGTCAAAACAATAAATGCACTCGATTCTACTATACTTTCTGTCTCTTTTTACGCTTTAACCAAGTAACCAAATTTCCTTCATATACCGACTTGACAGGCTTCCTGAATTCACTGACTTGACAGATTTCCTGTAAAGTGCTCCAAAAGACTTAGATAGAATTTCAAACTTACTACTACATCTTACTATGCAGATTTTGAATTCAGTATATACTAAAGTAGGAACTGTTAAGATTTAACCTTATGAGAATGTAGTCCCTTCATACCTTTACTGATTAATTTGGAATAGGAGCACCTAACTCGATAGGTAAGGTGCTTTCTTGATTTGGCACAATTTACTTCTTTCTCCAAATCATCTTTAATTTCTCTTTTATTTCCTTAGTGTCTTCTCTAGGTTGATCTCTGCAATCTCTAGCCAAGTGTCCAACTTTGTGACAGTGAAAACATGCCATACCAGGATTTCTCCATGATCTTCAGTTGTTCATTCCAAACCTTATAAAATAGTTGGCACTTATATGTACATATCTTGCACAACATTCACACCATATCCTTGTATTGTAATCCCATGGTACTACAGAATATTGTCGATAAGGATGTGTGTGAGCTCGGCAACCTCTAGTATTTTCTCGGTGTGCAGACCACATGTGGTTCTTTTGCTTAAGCCAACACTTTTCAGTACTATGTCCATATCTATTACATTTTTTACAAAACCCTTTGAATTTTGCCTTCTGATAGTTGTTAACAGACTTTGTCCTACATTGATTAGATGTATGACCATATTTATTGCATTTGTAACAATAATCATTGGACTTAGTGATATTCAGTTGCTTACCTTTTCTGATTTGGTATATGTTGGCAGTATGACCTTGATTTCCATAGTAGTAGCAAATAGGCTTCTTTCTTTTGATGTTATTTCTTTTTCTAGCTTGCTTTGATGATTCTCCTCTCTCGATAGTGCAGATTCCCTTCTTGGGGGAGTCTTTTCCTTTGTAACCAAGTCCTGCTTCTTTGTATGGTCGTCTTGAATTTAGTTTCTCATCCAACATCTTTGATGCTTCATAACTCTTCTTCAATGTTTCTTTGGAATTTTTCTCTATTTCAAGTTCATTGGTCAACCTTGATACTTCAAGTTTCAATGCTTGATTTTCATCATTCTTTAGAATTGCTTCATGATGTGCATAGCCTAGTTGATCTGATGGATTTTGTTGAATCTCAGTCAACCTTACGATTTCATCATCTTTATCAGATACTAAAGCTTCAAGTTGTTGTTTCTCTCTTTCTAGATCTCTTACTTTATCCTCGATTGTCCTCAATGAATCAATATTTTCAGTCATCTATGTACTGAAATGTTCATGTTCTCTTTTCATTGCTTTTAGTTGATTAGCCAATTCTTTGTTCTTTTCTTTCAACATTCCAATCATTTCTTCAGTCCCTTCAGATATACTATTCTCAGATGATGTCTCGATTTGTTCCACTAACTCTTGAGAATCCTACAAATCATCAGATAATCTTATTCTTACTTTCAGAGATTTTTGCATTTGCCTTTGCATGTCTGCAATCACTTGATTTGCATGATCCAACTCTTCTTGCAGATACACAATCCTCCAAGATTGTTTGTAGCCTTCCATTGATAAGATCTTTCTCTTTAGGTAGTTAAACCCTTTTTCAAGATTCAAGGTCTGATACTAATTGTTAGGCCCAATATGGAAAGCTAATGTACTTAGAGGGGAGGGGTGAATTAGTACTCCAAAACCTTTCTTGGATAATAACCTTACTGTTATACATAAATAGAATAGTGTAGTAACATAAAATAAAGTTAAAACAAATAGATAACAAACATACATGATTCACTCCATAACACATATGTTTTGGTTACGCAGAAACTCTTGGTTAGAGAGAAAAACTGCAGTGGGGATGGCACCCACAACTTCACTACTGCAATAATAAAGAGTGCTCGATTAGAGCTACATATTTAGCTATTTCTGATAGCTTACCCTGTTAGGAGTAACAAGATCTGTTAGATCTACCTTGCTAGAGGATTTTACAACACTTTATATAAATGTTGCACCTGGTTAGAGTCTTTTACCCTGTTAAAGGTTTCTCTTTCAACTTCACAATATAACAATATAATCATTACATATATCTGCAACTTTACATCTAAAATGTTATAGCAGATTCTATGTGCTCAGAATAAGATTACCTTGCTTATAGCATACCTCGGTAACTTATAAAGTAACTCAATAAACCCTTCTGTTTACTCTGTTCTTTGACTATTCTCTGATAACCTTCTCGGTGACCTCTCTGTGTCTCTATAACAATCTTCCTTTATACATACATGCACACACATTTCTCATTGTTTTCTAACCCTGAATACATGCTGTATAAATAGATCTCTTATGTTGGTGATCCGATTCATTGCTTCAATCTTACAAACAAGATTCCTCAAATGAATAACTAAACAAAATACTTCATTGGTTAGATTGACCTTGTAATCATACACAATCTTCTGGTGCAATTTCCAATGTGATAACGGTTAGATGTGCCTCGATCTTGTAACAGGTTTTCATGTGCATGTCCAAGTTCAATGTATGTGATAACACATTTCACTCAGTGAATATCAACTCGGTGTGTTAACTTTACTGCTCGGTAGCCATAAAAAGATACTCGGTAAATAGCTTGGTGAATACTGGACTCTGTGACTATTTTCCTTCTGTAACCAACTAGATTGTTCATACTGACTTCTCTGTGTGTACTGACTGCATGATTCAGTAATGCTAACTGACTAGAATATATAGTATGACTTTGAATATAAAAACTAATGGCAATTTGATAAGTAGTAACAGTTCGAAGGTTGTTAGTCGACTAAGTTGAGATATTTATAAAAAGTCTTACGAGTCATGAGATAAATGATGAGATCATAAGCATAGATTGAGAATTTGATTGTGCGGTGAATTGTGAAGCATTGTATTGATGTATTATTGAAGTATATTGCATAAATGAATCAAATCTTATCAAGCACAGAGGTGCTATATGCAGATCATCTAGCTGTTGTTTCCTAATAGTTGCAATAGTCAAAATTCCTTAATCGGGTAGGTCCTAACAGGCCCGATTGTATAAATCCCTTAACCAGGTAGCTCAAAAAATTGAGTTTAAATTGTCCAGTGAGGTTACTCCTAACAAAGTAAATCTTCTAACAGAGCTAAGTTATAAATCCCCTCACTGGGTAACTCCTAACTATTGGAAACCAATAACACTGAGAGGGGGGGGGTGAATCAATGTTATACCAGAATAGTAGATTTTAGCCTTAACAAAACATTCATACACCAATCGGGATACTAGTATAAATGGAATTAAAATAAGTAAAGAAACCAATAAGACAAACACATAAATGAGAACCGTAACACACAGATTTATACGTGGAAAAACTCATAGAGGAAAAACCATGATGCAATTTGTGACCCACAATATCAATCCACTGGCCATATGAAGAGATATTACAAATATGAGGGGCCCGCACTTGCAGGAAGTCTTACAGCCTACAGCATACTACTGAATCACAATAAGAGCCCCACTATCTACATAAAATTCTAGATAACAATCTGGAGAAGTATGAACTGCTAAGATAACATCTTCTATGCCAGAATACAGTTCCGGTTTAAGCTCTTTCTATTCTGGTTAGAAACCCTAAACCCCTTTACCGAAATAACCCTTACAATAAATTCCTCACATACATAATCTCTCTCATATATTTTGCATCATATTAAATTCACATCATCATAATCTCCTATCTCCCTATACATCAAAATGATCTAATCAAACTGCCCTATATACCCTATACAACCTTTATGCCTTATGTCGGCTTACAAAGATATATACAATATCAGATTACATGTTGGTCATATAACATAAATGTATAAACATTAAAACAAGTTTCCGATGCCGGATCCAATATATGTTGACCTCTAATACTGATAACCTTTACTATATCATGTCGGCCTGCATTGCCAGTGACCAAAGAAATCCTTCTGACCTGTTGGTGCCGATTTAGAATCTCTGAAGTGCCTGCCGGTATACCATAGAATCAAAACATGAAGCTGGAACACAAAATAATGTTGCCATCAATGAAAACATAGTGAAACCAACCAATAGAGTGTCAATTTCCAACAATCTCTCTCTTTGGCATTGATGGCAACACTCATGTGAAAAATGGTCAAGGTTCCATTTGTCGGTTTCATCCTACCCTGCTCCCCTTGAGTTGAATAAGCAAAATACTCCATATCTCCAAAACTCCAAAAACTCTGTAACTCCCCCTAATGTATGCAACTTTTTATTCTTTTTCATATCTATACTACTCCCACTTTGACATCAATGCCAAAAAAATGTAAAAAGAATGTGAAAGAATAAGAACTATACTATGAATATCCCCAAGAATGTCTTACCGGAGCTTGACCAATTTCAAAATTTATGGATAAGCTTTCTCCAGTAACTCCACATAAGTATCCCAACTGATTTTGATTGTGCCAGAAATAGATACAAGTCCACTCAATAAATGTTCAAAAGATTCTATTTCATTTACCTCTGTCGGTGTGGGCTTTCCCACCATATCCATTCATTCTTTCTTATGTACACAGAGTGAATCCAACCTTGGACTCACCAAGCCTCTCAAAATTCTAGCTCTTTGAATTATTTTGTCTCTTTCCTTCTCAAGAGCAGAAATTTGGTTCTCCAAAATCAAAATTTGACCATCAATTGACGTTGTCAATGAAATTAATTCATCAAAAGAGTTAGCAATACTTGCAATTTTCTCCTGAATCTCTTTTATCTTTTTATCTACATTTGTTGTAAGTATTTCAGTATTGCAACATACCCTATATATATTTGTACATTGTTTAAAAGAATTTTCTATTAGGATTAGCTTCTCCTTAATCTTTTTCTTCTCTGTCTCAATTACCTGATCAAAAAGCGGCTTTCTTAGCCTGAGTAAATATTTCTAGTGCTTTCCGGTTAGAGATTTGTTGTAAGGATTGAAAGTATTTTGATATGTTCTCAGTGATTACCTTAAGCTTGCTGGAAGGGCTCACTTCATTTTCAATCTTACACTCTAGGACCAATCTGTGTAGAATAGTGATTGATTGATCTATAATCCCTTTGTTTGTGGCTCCCTCCTTCGTCAATTTTTGAGAAACCATCATCATTAGTTTAGTGGGACTCATCTCTGTGATGGTTTTCTTTTCTACCAGAGAAGTGTCAATTGACAATAATGATGGGCCAACAAATGGTTCCCTATTGGATTCCCCTATTTTCTCCTCTGACTTTTTATCCTTTATAATCTCCTCACTTGCAGTCTATGTAACTGCCGGTTCCTCTGTAGGAACAATATCCTCAACCTGTACATTTGTATCCAGAGGAGAATTGTCCTCAATATTAGTATCCTATACAATGTTATCTTGTTCATTCTTAGTATTATTTGATATCTCAGTATTTGTCTGTACATCTGTATTGACCAGTGGCTCAATTTCCACTATCTTAATATTTTTCAAAATTGATGGTAAAGTACCCATAATCCCCTTTCCTTTTCCTTCAACCAGGGTATCTACAGTATCTATCTTGGTTTCTAGTGAAGTAAATAATCCTTTGTGTTCTCCCAAAAATTTAATCCATGCCTTTTGAGTTTCCTTTATTACTTCATTCACTCTCCCTAGCATCAGGCTAGTTATCCTATGTTTACTATTGAAGACTTTTCTGTTTGCCACCTCAGTTGTCATTCATTTCATTTGGAGCTATAGTAACACATATAGCTAATAGTTCTTGCATTTTGATGTTTTTATCTTCTTGCATAGCAGATAATCTTCTAGCATCCAACATGTTATATAACTCAACTGGTATTTGATTTTCTATCTCTATTAAGGCTTTCTTATAGATATCCAAGTATAGTAGGACTACTTCTTCTACCTCTCTTTGTTCATCATCCTCTAAGTTTTCATAATAAAATTTAACATTCTTCAACATGCCATCTTTTGTGATTTCATCTACAATTTCTACACAATTTTAGGGGGCATGATAGTTACTTTACCAGTTTCAAGTGCTAAGTCAATGCCACTCTTCTTCTTCCTCTTGGCAGTACTAGATGCAGTTGTAGGTCTATCTTTAGGTGCTTGATTGTGACCTTCCTAACTGATTTCTTCTTTGCTTCCACCTTTGTTTCCTCTAGTTTCTTCCTAACAACCCTCTTAAATGCTAATGATGTGTTATCCTCTGATTTAGATTCTATAGTAACAGGTTCAATATGAACTTCCAGATCCTTCCTCTTTCTACCTTTCTTTGGGATAATATCAATTAGTGCCTTGATGTCCTTTGAGACCTTCTGTACAAATTTAATTTCTTTTCCTTCTTCCGGTTTGATAAGGAGATTGCTAGGTAAGTGCTCAAAAAAGGCCAATTTACTCAAGAGGTTCAATTTGTTGCCCAAAAACTTGTTTGAGACTCAAAATGAGTTTACAAAATTAGTGTTGTGGTTATAGTACCAAGAACTTCATGGTTAACTTTCCTAAAAAACTCCCCTTTAGGTGATGGCTCACACCCATGCTCAATCTACTCAAATTACTCACTCCACCCAACTACTCATTCTCAACCCCTGCCCTTGGCATTCAACTTGCTATTTCCAGTGCACATTAGCAATTCTAGCATGTTCATGTAGGAACAACAAGGTCTTCTTCAAGGTTTTGGCAATCAAACTTTGTTTATGGTTCATAACCCTTAGCTTACTCACATTTGCCAACTAAGGTCAAAAACCCCAAAATGAGGCTGCACACTGTCCAAGGTTCCAAATAACACTTGTTTGTCTATTTTTTAATGTTCTCACAAATTTTTATAAGCCCCAAACTTCTCCTTGCCATCGGGTTCATGCTTTTGGACAAAAACTATCATTTGTGTGTTATGCAATCAACAGGGCTACTAGCCCATGGAGGGCTAATTGGTCTTTTTTTGTTCACCCTGCCCAATGATGGGCTTCTTGACCATGAAACTTGTTTTGGATGATGTGAAATAGGTAATAGAAAGGATATTTTCATGGTTTTAGGTTCCATCAACTTAGTTTAATGACTGTCCACAAAATTGGGCTTAAAAGTAGGGTTTTGGAGGGTTTTGAGATGTAGTCACTGGGTTTGCATTCTTATGCTCCACTACAAGTGCCTAGATCTTCACAAGACCTTGGAAATGCCTTCAAAATGTTACCCCTACCTCTTCCTTACAAGTATTTTTCCAAACACTTGGCAAACAAGTGAAAAATCAGTCAAATTGTCACCGTGACAGTCAAAACTGTCCCTTTACCAGTCATATCTGCTGCTCCATTTTTGGGCCTGCATCACAAGGTGTTTGAACTGCAATTATACCTCAAGGAGGTCTAAAAAACACTAATCAACTTCCCTATTACATTGCCTTCTTCTATACAAGGCTTGGATTATGCCTTTAAAGCATTCCATGAGCATTTGACAAGTATAATTCACAAAAATAGTGAACTCACTATTTTGTTTACAAAATGATAATGATTAAATGGAACAAGCTTATTATAACACTTCAAGATGATGCAAAATAACCTTGGTCACATGTCCAGACCTCTGCATCATTCATTTGTTCACTCCAAATTGCTTTTGGGTGCAAATCTTGAGTTTTTGTTCATGTTACTAGCCAAGCAATCAATACTTGCCTAGTATTCGCTCAAGTTCTTCTTCCAACCACACTTTTGGCACAAAATAGAGAATATTTATAGTATATACATGATTTCCAACTTTACTAAATCCATTATGTGGGATCCCAGACTTGGATTAGTCAAGTGGTGACATTTTAGAGCTTCAAACCCTTGACAGGGCAGCAAGCACACAATTTGAAAATAATTTTGTACAATCCAATTTCCAAAAGAAATCAATACAACAATAAACTGGAGAGAATCATACAATTTTTATTCATGCCTCCCAAAGGTACAACATGGACTAAGAAGGTACAGTATAGATTGTTACATAAAGGAGAGAAAAACCAGTCATAAAAGCCAAAATTTCATGATTTTATTCAAAAGCTCTTGCTTATACAATAACCAACCCTTTCCAAGGAAAAAGGAGGCCTTTTATAGTTTTTCCAGTTGGTTATCAAGACTTAGTATGGACATGAGGCTTCCATAACTCCATTTTGCAAGAAAAGTAAAAAAGATGACAACTTTTACAACTTTTCAAGCCAAATGACAACATTTCTTGCCCCAAGATACATTTTTGACAACCTAACCTTATCAACTTGTCTAAACAACTTTCATATGCCTAAAAAAACTTATCTAACATGTTTCAATACTTTGGAAAGCATTAGAAGACCTTTTTGGCAATTTCGCACATTTTTGCCAAAAATTGTCAACTCAAAGCCTCAAAGGCAAAACTTGATCTCTTGAGCCCAAAATGAGATTAAAACCACTAAACATGACACATAAAAACCTAAAACAACATAATCAACCTAACACAAGACATTACAAACAAGTAAGCATAAAATACTAAAAAATGGGAGTTTTACTCAATTAGGTGCTCCTGCACCACGGTTGAACTCTGTTTCAACCTCTTGAGTTTTCTACTGTATAGTACCATAGGGCTTCTCTACCTCATCAATTGGTGCATCAATTAGCATTTTTACGTAGGCATAAAGAGTCTGTGCATCTACCTCATGGCCCATTTATTCAACCCAAATCTTTTGGGGCTTAACTGCTTCCATGAGAGTCTTATCCTTCTTTACCATGAAGCAAATGTCAGTAGAGTATTTTTCTACTATATGCTCAGGTACCCTTACCCTAGACCTCATATATTTTTTAAATGCCTTAAAATAAGCCCACATCTTATCATCTCTTTGGCTTCCTAATGCAACAATTGACTGCTTCAATTGTCTTCCTATCAGAATGTCAAAAGCCTATTGTCTCTTACTAGATCCGGGTGAATAATTCAGAAAATATAACATCAAGCAGACTAATATATTCCCATACCGGAAAGTGCCCTTTTTGTCACCCTTAATCTTTCCTAAGCTGATTAACAACTCGTCAATCATCCAACCGCATAGATCTAACTTTACATTATCTCTCATCATTTTATATGCAGCCAAAATGCATGAACGGGAAACAGAATTTAGTCGGTTTGACTGAGTTACCTTATATCCGATAATCATGCTACCAAATTCGATGTCGATGTTGGTGATAGTGCTTACTTTCATGGATCTTTTGTCAGATGTAGCACCGATGATATTCCTCATGAAGTCATTTGAAAATTTCTTGTTTGGATGTTGCCCTATTGATAGAAAACCAGTGATTGCCCTAATGGCTTCCTTCATGATTTTGTAAGTTTTGTCTAGCCATATGAATTCCTCATGTACTCTTCTCAGTACATATCTAATTATCTCATCCTCAAACTTTAGAATATCTAGAATGTCTGTAAACCCTAGTTCTTCAATATGTTTATATGCCGGTTTGATCTTTCTAGATTCTCCCATTAGCTCACTCATATAAATTCCCTTGATCTTTGAAGTTCCCAAGTCCTCGATATGACAATGAATATATTCCCTAACATCCTCTACATACACAACACCCTCCGGATCGCGAGAAAATGCTCCAACTGAGTCTTATAGGGTAGCCACATGTGGATACCACTTGAAAATTGGCCTGGGGCAGTCCTTGACCTCACTGACAGTTGAGTTTGCAACAAATATAGGAATAGAAGATGATCCCACTTCCATGTTTAAAGATAAATACCTTTTGATTGCTCTCGGTGAGAACCTTCAACAAATTCTTCTAGACGTTGGTGAAATCGCTCAAGAAGAAATCTGATTGCCTCTGAATAGCCTCTGATCGCACTTAGTCGATCACTCTAAAATTGCTCTGAATGTAGGGTGATTAACAATGAAGTGTATTCTACCTTTTAACGATTGAGAAAAACTCTAATCTTTCATTGACATAAATGATTGCCGATGAAAGATACTAGATCTCACTCAGAACATATCCATGCTGGATAATCCTCTCCAATATCTAGAACATCTTCTAGAATCTCTTCCCGGGGCATATGCAACATCTTCATTAATTTTTCCTACACCTAAGGCATCTGCCTTAGTTACTGGATGAGCTCACTATCGGTGTAGGAGCAACCTCTTCTGCCAGATAAGTAACCAGGACATTCCCATTTGATTATTGTTCTTCTGTCTTCCTAACCCATCTCTGAGTATGATCTTGCTAGATTTCACTAACCTTCTCTTTCCCTTTTTCATTTGATCCTCCATTACTAATCGATGGATTTCTACTTCTACAGAACTTAGCAATATGTCCAACTTCATTACATGCATAAGATGTAACATTGTTCTTTTGAATTGCTTTGCTAAAACTGGTGAAATTGATTGACCTGCATTGATTAGCCATATTTCCAAATTTTCCACAAGCATAGCATTTAACAAAATTCATTCTACAATCTTCTGTCTTATGACCAAACTTATTGCATTTAGAACATTTACCAAGAGCAGAATCAGGGTTTTGATTTTCTTTGTTTCTACATTGCCTAGCTATGTGACCAAATCTATTGCAAACAAAACATCTACCATTGGATTTATAAGTATTGAATTGTCTTACTGGTGCCTAATGGTTTTGATCTTCATTAGCAATATTGAAACTTTGTCCTTTCTCCAATCCAAGTCCATTGGAATCTCCAATCCGACTCTATCTCTTCAATAACTCATCAAGCTGTGTTGAGCTGATCTTGAATGTTTCTTTGTACTCACTTGCAGCAGTTAAATCTTCTCTTAGTATTATCATTTGTCTTTGAAGATCTTTCTCATTGCTCTGGGATTGTACCAAATACATTCTCAACATATCATTTTCATGAACCAACCTGCCACATTCTTTAAACTTTTTCTTCAGGGATACATCAAGATTTTCTTCCTTTTTCTTTCTGTCCTCAATCTCCTTAGACATCCTCATAGTTATAACTTGCATTTCATTCTTCATAACCATGTTCTCTTGACTCAATTTCTGACATTGCTCCTTAAGTTCATTTTTCTCTTCATCATCCTAATTTTGCAAAAGTTCCTTCCTTCTAGCTTGCATAGATGATAGCCTCTCTTGTAGGACAAGAATGAATTCCTTATCAAAATTCAATTCATCTTGTAGCTTTAAGTTCTTCAACCTTTCAACATCATAATCTTCAAGTGCCATCTCAAGTTGCTTCTCCAAAGCCATAATCATGGATTCTGGTTTTAGGATCTTCCTCAAGCCATTAACCTTCCTTTGAGGCACAAGGCTCTGATACCAATTGTTGGAAATCAATAACACTGAGAGGGGGGAGGGGTGAATCAATGTTATTCCAAAATAATAGATTTTAGCCTTAACAAAACATTCATACACCAATCGATATACGGGTATAAACAAAATTGAAATAAGTAAAGCAACCAATAAGCCAAACACATAAATGAGAACCATAACACACATATTTATACATGGAAAATATCAAAGAGGAAAAACCACAGTGGGATTTGTGACCCATAATATCAATCCACTGGCCATATGAAGATATATTACAAATATGAGGGGCCTGCACTTGCAAGAAGGCTTACAGCCTAGAGCACACTGCTCAATCACAATAAGAGCCTCACTGACCACATAAAATTCCAGACAACAATCCAGAGAATTATGAATTGCTAAGATAGTATCTTCTATGCCAGAATACAATTCTGGTTTAAGCTCTGTCTGTTCTGGTTAGAAACCCTAAACCCCTTTATCGGAATAACCCTTACAATAAATTCCTCACATACATAATCTCTCTAATATATTTCACATCATATTACATTCACATTATCATAATCTCCTATCTTATATCTCTATCTCCCTATTTATCAAGATGATCTAATCAAATAGCCCTATATACCCTATACAACTTTTATGCCTTATGTCAACTTACAAAGATATATACAATATCAGATTAAATGTCGGTCAGATAACATAAATGTATAAACATTAAAAGAAGTTGCTGATGCTAGATCCAAGATATGTCAGCCTCTAATACTAATAACCTTTACTATACCATGTCGGCCTGCACTATTGGTGACCAAATAAATCTTTCTGACCTGCCGGCGTTGGTGCCGGTTCCAGTGTAGAATCTGTGAAGTGCCTACCGATATACCATAGAATCAAAACATGAACCCAAAACACAAAAGCATGTTTCCATCAATGACAACATAGTGAAACCATAGTGAAACCAACCAATAGAGTGTCAATCTCCAACACTAACAGGGTCTTCTTTTAACTGGGAAAGTTTGTAAGACCTTAACCGATCAAAGATTTCTATTCTGCAGATAGTGAATCTTGTGGGTACTAATTCCCACCGTACTTTTTCCCATTTGGGTTTCCACATTAAAATCATTGTGTTATGGTGTGCATGTCTTATTTGGTGTTGGCTTATGTGGTTATATTTCTTGCATGCTTATTAATTTTAAAGTTGATTAAAGTGGTGATCAGATTTATATTGTTTTTTCTTGCATTGATTCACCTCCCCTTTTAGTTCCTTATATGTTTATCAATTGGTATCAGAGCCTAGTTCCCTTAGGGCTTAATTGCTTAGGAAGGATCCTTAAGGCTAACATGGGGGAAGCAATGAGTTATAGAGAGTTGTCTAACCAGATTATAGAATCTGAAGAAGCCCTAGGTGAATTGAGGGTTAAGTACAAAGCTTCATTCGCAAAGAGGAGAGAGCTAGCTGAACAATTGTATGAACTTAGTCAAAGAAGTTCATCTGAGGAAGAAAACATGGATGCTTTGGTGAATGAGGTGGAAAATTTAAATGACGATAAGTCAAATTTAAAGAGAGATAGGAAATGTGGAAATCATCAAAGCAAATCAATATTAGTCTAGTTCAATCACGAAAACTCAATTGCAATGACCAATCCTAAAAACACTCAATAAAGACATGAAAACAAGACATCAATTCAAACACAAACCATTGCAAACTTGAATGTCTCCGTCATGTGGCTCCATTGTCCTTCTTTCTCCTTCAAATAGCTTTGTTTGTGGATCTCACCTACTAGTGCATAAGCATGATGTGAAAGCAAGTAGACAAGATGGTAGCGCAAGAATACTAGAAGCGTGATTGATTTGACCAGGGATCAGGGACCTTGATTGAAGAAATTCATCCAATTTATAGAGAAATTGGAGAGAAGACAAGATTAGCATGAAATTGATTCGAATGGAAATTGCAAATCAAGAATGACAAACATGACAAATTATGAAAAATTTGCACTTTCTATGCAAGATTGATTGATTGATAATTTTGACAAAATTATGACAAATTTCTATGTCAAAATTGATTGATTGTCAATTATGACAAATTATGATAACTTGAAATGTCATTCCCATGAAATTAGGAGAAAAATAGGAGAGAATTGAGAATTAGATGAATTAGAAATTAAGATATTAGAAAATTGATGAAAATTAGAAAATTAGGAATTAGGAGAAACTAGTAAATTGGAAAATTAGGTAAATTAATTAATAATTTTTCATTCATTAATTAATTCACAAAGAGGGAGGAATTAGTTAGCCAATTAAATAAACATTTAATTGTGACAAGAAGACTTAGGATAAATAAACTTTTTAACCTAGAGGGAGAAATGACAAACAAGGTTAAATGAATAAATCATGAAACCCTAGAAGATGAATTAGAAATGCAAGAATGACAATTAGGTCTTGATGAAGGATCGATTTGATCATGATTCTGACTTGATAAAAGACCAATGTTGATAAATGATTTGATTGATAAATGCGCCAATTGACAAGGAACAATGACTAATTGATCCAAATTGACATGATTGAGAAAGACGATGATCGATGACAAATCGATCGCAAAATGACAAGACTGAAAATAACAACGATCGATGACAAATCAATCGCAAGTCGACAAGATTGAAAATGACAACGATCGATGAAAAATCAATCGCAAAATGACAAGATTGATAAGAGGACAATGATTGATGACAAATCGATCGCAAAACAACAAGATTGATAAGAGGACAAAACCCTAATTAGGATTGACGATGTCCAAAATGATGACAAATGAGCATGCACATTGATGCGACAGGATAAGATTGACCAAAATCATGACTGAAGATTGTTGTTGACAAGACCAAATTCAAAAGCGAGATAAATGAAGAATGCAGAAGAAGGACTTGATGCTCGCAAATGATAAAGATCAAGTGCGAATCATAGGAGAAATGTTAATGCGACGCAAAAACCCTAAAATAAGGCAATGCGCAAATGTTAAAGTATGATTCCACAAGCATTGACCATTTTTAGACATCTACATTTTGCCCCTCTTTGAGACAATGCGATTTTAAGCGTTGTTTGAAAGAATGATAATGAAAATGCCCCAGACACTGACAATGACATATGCATGCCCCCTCGAGGAATTGGCTGGAAACATCCAGAAAAGAGGCCAATTAATCGATAAGAATGATAGAAGATGATAGGAGCAAATAGACTGACAATCGGAGATCGGATACACAAAGGACAAGAAATTGATGGTGCAAAAGACCATGACCAACATAAGATGGAGAGGGTGCATGTCCATCTATGCACTGACAAAGATCTATAAATGAGACAAAGAGAGTGAAAATTGCTCATTTGCACTAGCCAAAGAGGAGAATTTGTTACTCTGGAAAAGGACACTTGTAGAGAGATGGCGAACATTCCAATGGCAGATCACCTCAGAGAACGTGTACGCATGTACAGATGACCGAACGATGTGGGAGCAGCGGTATGTGTCTCAAAAACCCATATTGTCAATTTCATGAATTTGACTTGCTTGTGGGACATTGCGGGGCCCACAGAGAATGTAGAAACTGACTTCTAAGCCTGTGTGAGTGCATCTTGCGCTTGTGTAGGGTATTTTGCACTTGTGTAGGGTACAAAGGCATAGTTCAATGCAACACAGGCACAGTTGTTCACTGGGAACTCAATTTTGGTCAAAAATAGCATGCAAATGATCTGAAAAGGGGGGATAAGAATAGGATAGGTCAAAATAGAGTAGAAACACCCTGATGTGGAAATGAAACAAGGAAATGCAGCCCGTAGGAGAAAACCCTAAAACTGACAAAATGTGCCCCAATTGTGATGCAGAGTCAACAGTATCCATTGATCATGCGAGAGAACTGACCTGACTGCTTCATGTTACGACATAGACTCAGGAGCACAGACAGAGATACATTAGCAGGACTTGGGATATACTATATCACATTCATGCCCGAGATTAGGGCAAACACAGGACTGCTTACCGCATTGGTAGAGCGATGGTATTCAGAGACCTCCTCATTCCATCTGGCGACTGGAGAGGCGATGGTGACACTAGAGGATGTATGGTGTATCCTCCACATTCCAATTAATGGGGAGATGATAGAGTATGACCCAGTGATAGGGAGAGACGCTTTGTGCAGATTATTCAAGTGCGACGCAGATGATCTAGATATCATAGAGAGGGAGATTGGCTGGGAGACCATGGCATCAGAGTATGATTGGCAATATGTGGTGATAGTAGTGGTTATAGTATGCCTACTAGTAGGAGACAGACAAGGACATGGATTCCCTATTGGATGGGGAAGAGTGCTAGAGCGGATGGCGACAGAGGGGATGGTGTATGCATGGGGACCATGTGTGCTTGCTAAGCTATATTTTCAGCTGCATCAGATAGCATATCAGGGAGTGCAGACTTTGAGCTGTGGAGTCACACTGTTACAGGTATGGGCACTTGAGCACATAGCCATATGTCGACCGATTGCAGAGAGACAGGTATTACCATATCGACCATATGTGTATTTCTATGGAGGAGCACTGAGACAGGGTCCTTTTGGATACATATTGTATTGGTGACATGAGCTAGACAGATTGAGAGAGTTCACATGGAGGCCATATCTTGATTGCCCTGGATGGTCAGATGATAGTGATGAGCTACCGTATTGCAGATAGGAGAGATACCTAATTGGGCGACCAGTGAATCGTTAGAGAGTGATTGAGATGTACCTACCGGAGAGAGTTAGATGACAGTTTGGAGAGAGGCAGGATGTACCTAGAGGGACTGCACACTTTGCCCAATCTCACAGAGAGACGAGTCAGTGGGGAAGGATGATTCAACCACACATAGCCTATACCGATTTCACATAGCTACAATAGAGATAGTGGGATTGGAGATCAGATGCGGTGGATGTCGGGATGATAGAGGAGTATGAGCGATGGTTTGCATGATGATGGCCAGTGCCATTGACAGATCCTGATATTCCGGTACCGAGGAGACAAGAGGACTTCCCACTCACAGGAGAGGAGGAGGGCGATGATGAGGACGAGGAGGATGAGGGTGGTGATGAGGATGAGGGGGATGATGAGGACGGAGATGATGATGAGGATGATGATTATGAGCTAGATTCAGTCGATCAAGAGTCATTACAGGATATACCCATAGAGCCGAAGACAACTAGGATAGAGGAGATGGAGATGTGCAGGGCTACCATAGCGAGTCAGCACAATCATATTGTGACATTAGAGAGATAGAATGCTATCTTGAGGATAGAGAATGAGCAATTCAGAGAAGAGATAGCCAGACTTACAGTGGCTCGAGATACAACAATAGCTCAGGCACAGCGAGAAGAACAGAGAGTCACTGAGTATATTGGGTCGATTAGGGATGCCAGTGCATGGGAGATGGCATAGATGTTGGTAGAGACCAGAGAGGAGATAAACCATTATAGGACACTATATGAGAGTGTAGTTCCACCAGAGCAAAGAGCAGCATCACATCGGGCATGATCGAGGACAGAGAGCAGGCCACGCTCTCGGAGGTCAGTGAGCAGCATGGGGGTGAGTGGACCTATGAGACCACCACAGCCAGGACCTGGGATAGGAGGGACATCATCCTTGAGACATGTCAAGGATGAGGAGGACAGAGGGAGCACCCAGGGATAGAGGCATGTGCTCCTTATGATAGAGAGTTGACATTATGTAGTGTGATATTTTGTAGTCAGCCTGCGGGCCATACTTAGGATAGACAGTCCAATTTTGTACTCCAATATTATTTTGATATATGATATGATATGCATTGATATGATGGGATGCAATGTGTTATGACTTATGTTATTTTCCATGTATGGATGGCGTATGCACTATTTATTGTGGAGCATGTATGGATACATTTTGATGTGTTTTTGGTGCATTTATAATATGAAAATGGATAAAATGCTTGATATAATGCAAACGTACTAACCGATGAATGCAGGATGCAACTTACATGTTTGTTTATGTAGATTGGAGAACTAGACTGAACTGACTGCCCAAACTGAGGGAAGAAATGTTAGTAAGAAGAATTGAGATAGAGGACAGTTAGAGGTGAAGAAAAGCTTGCTTTCACTAATGCACTTTGTAGGTGAGAACCTTTATTTAATGTAGCAAAGTGGATGTAGAGCATCATGGCATTGAAGGCTAGAGCTAAAACACAACCCTTTTTGCAAAAGATAGACACATCGCACACAAGGAATGAGTGAGGCATCCTAGGGTGCATACATCAAGGGTCAAGGTATGTGCGGCATTCACAAAGCGAACGTACTTATCACATACACCCAATGATATAGTTGCCCCAGTTTGTGAAAAACATTCCACAAATAGCAATCACAAAAAAAAAGAAAGAGACTATGAACCATCCCGGTCACTCTAAATCACTCAGTGACATCATCGAGCAACATAGGAACATGATCGAAGCCAAAGATAAATCAATAAAAAGATAAGACTCACTAATTCCAACAAGTCAAACAAACATCTTGATCTTAATTGTCAAAAGTTGAAAGTGCTGATAGGATGATCATGATGTCTGGTTTTAGGACATGCGGTACCCCGTCTAAGATAGGACATAGTCTAGTTTCGAGCATACCACACCCTATATAAGACCCATGATAATGTGCCAAGGATGAATGATATTAATGTTGATGTTCGATTGATAAGACAATTGTGATCAGATTGAATGTCTGGTTTGATTGAAAAAGTTTATCTATTAATGCGTGATTTGCAGTAAAGCGTAGTGTGTGATTGCATGTCATCGGAGGGATGCTCAGTGATCTGTCTTATGCACAAAGGGGATATTTTTTTGTTTTTTTGTTTTTGAGTTTTTTACAATTTTTTTGTGTTCACTTTTTTTTCAAGACTTTATTTGATGTTTAGGGATTTTTTCAGGACTTTTTACAATTTTTTTATGATTTTGTTCAGGACATTTTTCATTTTTTTTGGATTTTTTGTTTTTTAGGACATTATTCGATTTTTTTGAGTTTTTTTTTTTAGGACATTTTTCAATTGTTTTGGATTTTTTCAGGACATTTTTCAATTTTTTTTGGATTATTTCAGGACATTTTTCAATTTTTATGATTATTTCAGGACGTTATTTGATTTTTAGGGATTATTTCAAGACTTTATTTGATTTTTTTTTGGATTATTTCAGGAAATTTTTTGATTTTTTTGGATTATTTTAGGACTTTTTTGATTTTTTTGGATTATTTCAAGACATTTATGTGATTTTTTTGGATTATTTCAGAACATTATATGATTTTTTAGGGATTTGTTTTTTTTTACGACATTTTTCAATTTTTAGGGATTTTTGCCCCCAGTGTCTAGCAAGGCAAGGAATATGACAGGTGAATAAATAGGCTTTCTGAAATGTTGGTGGATAGAGGGAAGACAAAGGCCTTTTATTATGGAGACAATACGGATGCAATTTTCAAGGGCTATGGCATGATGGGACAAGAGATTGGATATGACAATGTAAAGCAGGCACATGGCATGAGGGACATGTCAAGAGGTTTTTGAAACCATGTTTAAATTTTGCGTCCTTATGTCAGATCAAGATCAAGGAATGAAAAAGAGTGTATGGATAGTGATAAGATATGGATAGGATAAGCAAGACCAAGAATGGATAAGGGACATGGACTGAAGGTTGGGGTAGGCTAAGGGATAGTGGCAGAAAGTTGCAATAAACCAGGGAATATGGATGAAAGGTTGTAATAAGCAAATGGATAAATGACCAAAAGCTATGATGGACTAAAAGCTGCAAACAAGATGCATGATGCTCATGAAGAAACTCAGCCTTGTCAAGATCAAAGGTGGAAAGGGAAACTAGACATGAGGGACAATAGGATATGAAGGGTAATGATAGGGGTTCGATAGGATAATGGAACAATGAAGGACAAAAGGATATGAAGGGGAGTATGACATGGTATGATAGGATAATGGAACAATGAAGGACAAAAGGATATGATAGGATAAAACCTGCCCCCAAGTGTGGTGTGCAAGAAGTTCATAAATTACACATGATGCCTGTTTGCTAGGTTTTCATCACGGTACTTGCCCAAGGTGCCTGTTTGCCAGGTTTTCACCAGTGGATGAATTATTTTTTGCGTTACGTTTTTTTCACTTTTTTGTTTTTTTGGATTTTGACTTTTTCAATAGAAGATGGACACATGATAGGGGATGGAAGAAGGACTCAAACATCTTTTTGTCTGGAGAGTAGCCTTGAAAAAAATGGACCATGACCTTTAAAAGTATGCTCAAAGACGTTGGTAGGATAAGGACATGGAAAAAGAGATGAAATTAAGGCAAGGATTTATGCAAAGGATGGGATCAAAGGGATTGAAGGATGGAAAATATGCATTGGAAAATGGATAGGGTATTGGAAGAATTGGGCTTCACTGGATGGAAATGTTGGCAAGATTGACATTGGCACACACCTTGAGGGGTGATGGACTGATGGAGGAAAAATGGATTTCAGATTGTGAGATTTGGATGGAGGAATAGCTTGGGATTTTGGGACATAAGGGCCCAAAATGGAAGAAGGAGGTGATGGAGGAACAAATTTGAGAGGTTTGGATGAAGGAATAGAAATTTTGGATGCCAAGTTGGATTTTTCTTTTTGTGCTTCAAGAAGTTGCTTAGGGATCCACATGGTTTTTGATTTTTTATGCTTTTGTGGTTCCTTGGAGTGCATTGCTTGCACAAGGGATTTAGGAACCCATATATATTTTGACTTTTGTTTTTGATTTTTCTCAGTGGGCCTTTGTGGCCTTTTGGATATTTCTTTTTCTTTATAGATCATATTGTTCTTTGTTTTGACATGTTGATTATATTGGACATGTTGACCCTTGAATACATGTGGATTTCTAGACTTATGACTTTTATACTTGGCATCCGAATTGCTTGGAGGGGGAAATGAATGCATGGATGGATATGAATGAAATGGAGTTCTTTTGGATGGATGAAATTTACTCAAGGATGTGTGCCTTTGCTGACCTTGCATAGAGGAAAAAGGGATATAAGGACCTAAGATGGATGGAAGGTATGAAGGGGAAGGGATATGTTTTGATTTTGATGGAGGGATACCAACGTCTTGAGAGTGAGTTACGTAGACATGACCCCTAAGATCTTCTTTAACATGAAGGGATTCTTGCTTATGGAGATCTACTCCTTTGCCTTTATGAATATCTTGACTTGTAGGATACTCTTTTCTTTGGGAAGAAGACGCGAGTCCATTATGAGGTGGATATGATATGAGAGAAATAATGAGATCTTGAAGTGGATCGGATTGCACCAAAGTGGAAGAACCCATTATTAATGTCGAGGGTTCATGAACATCTTGCACTGACACATTAGAATCATGAGACGTATTAGGATCGCGAGGGGGAAATGGTTCAATGACAGGCTCTTCAAGAGATGAAATGGGAGAAATAATGGGATCATCAAAAGAAATGCGATCTTGGAGTGTATATGGAGCATTAAGACAAGGAGATGGAGGAACAAAAGGATCTTGTAGAGGATTTAAAGGAATAATTTGATCTTGACAAGGAGGAAGATCATTGGAATCCCCTTCAAAGGTGCTTTGCTCTTGACTTTTAATGGGATCATCGGAAAGGATGGAAAGGATATCTTGATCTTTCTTAGGAAGTGAAATGCCAATGGGATTTGAAAGGACATTTTTTTCATTAAATGGAAAGGGATCATTTGGGATTGGATGGACTGGGATATCTTGATCTTGCTAGGGGAATGGAGTGTCAATAGGACTTTGGATAGGATGGACAAGAATAGGGGAATCGTCATGAGTGTTTGGGAAGATGGGGTCTTGGTCAACAATTGGATGGGATGATAAGGTTTCAAGATCTTGATCTTCATCTATTTCAAGACATGTTTCTTCATGCTCTAAATTATCCTCTTGACATGGGGTTGGACTTTGGATATGCATGAGGGATTCTGACAAGGGATCAATATTTTGGCATGAAGGAAATGCACTTTGAACATTTGTGATGGATTCTGGCAAGGAATCAATGCTTGAACATGAGGAAGAGGGACTTCGAATGGGGTCCTCTAAAATAGGGAATGGCAATAAAATGTATGGTGGCATTGGGTCTAGTATTTCTGAAACATGACAAGGATGTGCATCATGAATTGGATTATCTTGGCAATCAATTATGGATAGCTCTTGGATAATTGCATCCTTGGGTGTATTGTTTGATGAGGACAATATAGAAGGTTCTTGTGAAACTTATAAAGGTATAGGGATAGATGCCACTGGAGAGTCAATTTGTTTGCGGGGGGATGAGGCATTGCTAGACATAATTATATTATCTTGATCTCCCTCAAAGAATTCACTTGGTAGTTTCCTTAAGATCATTGAAATAAAGTCACCTTTCTTTCAAGGTTTTGACATAGTTGTATCTGGAATTTGAACTTGTTTGGCAAGGAGTTGGTTTTGATCTGATGTCATGTTTTGATATTGGACTTGGTTCAATTGTTCTGACATGTTTGAAACTTGGGTTGGTGTGTGCTGCAACCTTTGTATTTGAATGTTTGGTTGTGGTTGTTGACATTGATATGTTGATTGAACTTGTTGATATTCCACCATTGGTTGAACTATTTGTGGACATTGTATAGTTGGTTGGACATATTGTTGAAATTGGACCATTGGTTGTATTGGTTGTATATGTTGAACAATTGGTTGAACCATTGGTTGTATTGGTTGAAAATCTGATTGATAGTAAACACCTTCTTGTTCTTGTTGTGGAGGCACGTAATGTTGAAATTGATGTTGTCTCTTTTCTTGAAATTGTTTCATCATCTCTATTTGGGAGAGGAGAGCTAGTATGTCTGATCATTCAAGAAGAGATCTTACATCAATTGGCTCAATTTTTGGATTTCAACTTGGAAATTTTCGAAACATTTTGGACATTTGTGATCTATTCTTAATGTTTTTCACTCTTTGTTCCAAAATATCATTTTCTTGAGCTAGCTTCTCCTCTAGTTTTTGTATTTGGAGACTTGTTTCATCATAAAAATTTTGATCGATATTGCCTTGTTGTTGGGTTGGATATAATTGTGATTGCCTTGGATTAAAATTCGATTGCATTGTCGGTTGATATGTCAAACTTTGTTGCATCATTGGTGCTTGAAACCTTGTTTCAATAGACATGTCACTATGCAATGTTTTTGGGATTTTTCAAGGATAATATATGATATGCAAAATAGATGAAAATGCAACCTATGTTTTTGGTTTTTTTCCAAAATTTTGACAAAGTCATGAATGCAATTCTAAAAATGAGACCCTTAGGAAATTGAAATGATGTCTAGACCTCAAAGGACAAAAGGACCAAGTGACAAAAGGACAAAATGACAATGCCTCACCTATATGCTTGGATACTAAGCTAGGTTTGACCAAATGACAATGATGACAAAAAGACAAAAGTTTGATAAGGTCTAGACTTCCTAACAATGACTTAGGGTTTATCAAATATTTGCATTACTCAAGTATGACAAAACCTAGTTTTGACACTATATGCAAAGGGACAATTACTATGCAAATGACCCTAATATGATATGATAATGACCTAAGCTTGATGAAGAGATCTAGGGTATGCAAATGTGACCTAATGTTAGGAGGACAAGGATGCAAATGCAAATGTATGACAATGTCAACCTAAGACAAAACCTAAGGTTGAATTATGAAATGGTATTACTCTAATGCAAGAAGACACATGCAAATGGATGACCCTTATTGATATGCAAAGGAGTATGACCTAGGTGAAACCTAACCTTGGTAGTTGACAATGAATTTGCAAAATGCAAACCTAGGATGAACCTAAATCTAAGTGACATGAATGTTGAGACAAGATTTTGAAAAATGTTTGACAACCATGTTTGAAGGTGTTTTGAACTTTGTTGGATGAAATACTCTTGTGTTTAACCTTGTTTTGAATCAATTTGTCTTGTTTTTGAAATGAGACACAACTCAACTTTTGACAAGCAAAGAAGACAAGATATTTCAACTTAGACTCAAGACAATCATGCTCATTGACACATTTCTTATGGTAAGCAAGGATAGTAGGTACTTGAGAGGTAGACTTGTTATGAGATTCAAGGAGAATACATAGATGCTTGACCCCACGGGCTCCCCTCCATGACACTCACTTCTCAGGGCAGCCAAGCATCAGTCCCCATGGAAATCTCCCCATGGAGAACTTAGTATCTCTTCCAAGTATCTGAACTTGTCCTTCTTAAGAAACTAGAAGGATTTTTGGCCTCTAAATACAAGGTGTTTAGTAAGGATTTCTGTTAAGCGTTACTCCTTGGTGTCACGCAAGCGTGATTGAGACATTAAGCCCACCAAGATACCAAACAAATGTAGTCACGCAAGCATGATTTAGACCGTGAGGTCCTACTTAGATGTTGATATGAGAAAGAGTCCAAGGGTCATCACTTCCCAAGTAACTACAATTCCCACTTAACCCTTCCTTCAAAGCTTTCGCCCATTAGGTATTTATTTATAGTGAGTTAGAATGCCAAGGTATTCTAGCTGTACTCACTTTGGGTCATTCCCTTCTCACGATTATCACTTGCTTGCAAAAGAAAGCAAATGGTTGGGAAGGCAGGCCCTCTAAAGGTAACAAACAATCTGAACCAAGAGAATGGTATCGAAGATTTGGATTTCTAATCACCCTAAGAAGGATGAGAGCATACTCTCCTACTCCAATGTCAAACTCAACAATCAAAGCAAAAACATGTTCATTCCATCCTATTTAGCAATCATACTAGGTGCCTAATTATGAATTACAAACACAAAGTTTAGTTGGAGTCCAAGGCAACCTGCAAAACCACCAAGTCAGAAGTTTGATTTGTTTGATCTTTGACTAGCGAACCTGCATAAAATTCATTAGTAGTTTCATCTTTGTCTTTGCGATGTGTAATGCCAAGGTGCTGCACGAAGAATCAGTACCAAAAAAATAAAAAGCAGAAACAAAATGCAAAACAAAACAATGTGCAAGTAAAAAACACTACTTTTTACCTCTGTTTCTGGCCCTACACAGGCACAGAATGTCTCACACAGGTGTAGAATGCAGTAACATAGGCACAGAATGCAGTAACACAGGCGCATATCCCTTTGACATAGGTGCATAAGTCCTTGACACAGGCGCAGAATGCTTGACACAGGCGTAGATTGCTCCTACACAGGCGCAAAAGTTCTCAAAAAGCCCCGCATTACCCTGTTTCTTGGGTTTTTCACCTGCAAATCAACTCAAAAGCACTCAAAAGCATGACTAGGGGGTTAGTTCATGTCGGGTTCACCAATTAATGTAGATAGGAAATGTGGAAATCATCAAAGCAAATCAATATTAGTCTAGTTCAATCACGAAAACTCAATTGCAATGACCAATCCTAAAAACACTCAATAAAGACATGAAAACAAGACATCAATTCAAACGCAAACCATTGCAAACTTGAATGTCTCCTTCATGTGGCTCCATTGTCCTTCTTTCTCCTTCAAATAGCTTTGTTTGTGGATCTCACCTACTAGTGCATAAGCATGATGTGAAAGCAAGTAGACAAGATGGTAGCACAAGAATACTAGAAGCGTGATTGATTTGACCAGGGATCAGGGACCTTGATTGAAGAAATTCATCCAATTTATAGACAAATTGGAGAAAAGACAAGATTAGCATGAAATTGATTCAAATGGAAATTGCAAATCAAGAATGACAAACATGACAAATTTGCACTTTCTATGCAAGATTGATTGATTGATAATTTTGACAAAATTATGACAAATTTCTATGTCAAAATTGATTGATTGTCAATTATGACAAATTATGACAACTTGAAATTTAATTCCCATGAAATTAGGAGAAAAATAGGAGAGAATTGAGAATTAGATGAATTAGAAATTAAGAAATTAGAAAATTAGGAATTAGGAGAAATTAGTAAATTGGAAAATTAGGTAAATTAATTAATAATTTTTCATTCATTAATTAATTCACAAAGAGGGAGGAATTAGTTAGCCAATTAAATAAACATTTAATTGTGACAAGAAGACTTAGGATAAATAAACTTTTTAACCTAGAGGGAGAAATGACAAACAAAGTTAAATGAATAAATCATGAAACCCTAGAAGATGAATTAGAAATGCAAGAATGACAATTAGGTCTTGATGAAGGATCGATTTGATCATGATTCTGACTTGATAAAAGACCAATGTTGATAAATGATTTGATTGATAAATGCACCAATTGACGAGGAACAATGACTAATTGATCCAAATTGACATGATTGAGAAAGACGACGATTGATGACAAATCGATTGCAAAATGACAAGATTGAAAATAACAACGATCGATGACAAATCGATCGCAAGTCGACAAGATTGAAAATGACAACGATCAATGACAAATCAATCACAAAATGACAAGATTGATAAGAGGACAATGATCGATGACAAATCGATCACAAAATGACAAGATTGATAAGAGGACAAAACCCTAATTAGGATTGACGATGTCCAAAATGATGACAAATGAGCACACACATTGATGCGACGGGATAAGATTGACCAAAATCATAACTGAAGATTGTTGTCGACAAGACCAAATTCGAAAGTGAGACGAATGAAGAATGCAGAAGAAGGACTTGATGCTTGCAAATGATATAGACCAAGTGCGAATCATAGGAGAAATGTTTATGCGATGCAAATACCCTAAAATAAGGCAATGCGCAAATGTTAAAGTTAATGATTCCACAAGCATTGACCATTTTTAGACGTCTACAGATGCATTATGATATTTTGAAGTGTTTTTATGGATCAAACTGATAGGTTTGATGTGATATGAGAACCAGTAATATACTTTTGGGTTGAAAGGTGTTTTAGGGTTTATGTGTTTATACAACCGGGAAAATCATTTAATGCAGTAGGTGATAAAGCAAATAAAAGGAAGTTTTTGAATGTCATTTGTCACTTTGCATTCTTGAGAGAACCTAAAGAGAGAAGAAAGTGGAAAGAGCTTGTGATTGCTGGATTGGAAAAATATTAACAGGATATTTGAGGAGATTTGCGGTCGGTAATTGGTGAAAGAGCATATTTCGGTGTTGAAACCATAGTTGCAGAGGCAATAAAAGGTATATATCTAAAAATATGTCTATCTATTTCAAAGTCTGAGTCTTTGAAGATGGATACACCACATTTGGTAGATGTAACTGTTAAACCTCAACCAGAGTTTAAGAGGCACCCTTTTAAATCGATCGAAACTGATCCCATCGGAGCCCTATCTGGAGTTCCGTATGGAGTTTTGCATGTAGAAGATGTTAGATCCTTTATTCACTGTAAGTTAGAGGATCTTGGAATCTTTGTTATATTCGATCAGTATAGATTGTTGTGTGATAATAATGGACTGTTGAAGGAATAGTTTAAGAGTGTTACTGACAAAGTTTTTCACCATGTTGAACTCTATTGATGATTTTGAGGATGATCATGTAAGATATGTTTTGAGCCATGTACATGACCAGTTTATATTGCTTGATCGACCACATAAGATCACCAAGGAAGCAATTCATGCAGTAGCTGGATTGTGTGGCACCGATGAAGTTCCTGTATTAAGATCAATCCCTAAGGATGATGTAGCCAAGCAAACCAAGTTACGTTGGGATGGAAGAGCGATGACTGTCAATGAGATTGATGATCCCACAATGAAATTTTCTTCTATGGTCATTGGATACCGGGTATATCATTCCAGCAGGATGAACAACATCCCTGCTGCATCCATTCACACAACTTACCGGATGATTAAGGATAATGTGGATTATGATTTGTCTAAGGCATTAAGAAGTCAATCGGTACTAAATCTTGAATCCATAAAGAAAGATAAAAGACAAAAAATCAAGTTTGGGCAACTGATTGTTGGTCTATTCTTTTATTTTCAGAACTTCTTTCCAGGTATCGGTGTTGTTAAATGGTCTGAGGACACACCGACAATGTTACAAATGAAGAACAATATAAGGATGTTGGGAAATGATTTCAATAAGATTGCTTGGAGTTATTTCAAAGATTTTCAGAAAAAAGATGCATGAGAGAGAGAGGATACCGACACAGGTTGTTAAGAAATATGAGGATACCATATGATTTATGGTTGACACTGACACTTGTCAGATGGAGGTAGTTGATCCCAAAACATTTTGGGTGATGTCTATGGGCAACGAAGTTGAAGCTGATCTTTTTATTGCTTATGCTGAACACTTGCTTGCACAATTGGTAGATTCTACTATAGAAAGGTTTGGTACTTACAAAGAGAAATCTTTACAAGTACAATCTAAACTTAAAAAATTGGTAATTGCAAAGAAGGTTAGAAAGGAATTTGAAGAGTTTTTTGTTCAACAAGGATTTACCAAGGAGGCAATAGCTGAGACTAGAGAAAATTTTGAAGCTAGGAAGGCTGAATCATCTAGTGCCCCAACCGGTACCAACACCGGTATGCAGACAAGAAGTTCTGAGGTTAATAAGGAGAACCCTATAGAGGCAAAGAAAGAGAAACCTTCTAAAATACAGTTCAAGAGAAAGGGGAAAGAAATTAAGCCCCCTGCACCTAAGGCACCGGTAGTAACCAGTAGAAGGAAAAAGGAGCAAGCAAAGAAACCAACAACTGTTGATGAAGAAGAAATTGAATCAGAAGGTGAGAAGAAAGCTTTGAGAGCTAGTGGTAAAAAGTCAAAGGTCGTAGGCACATATACTGTTAAATCAACAAAGAAACTGGTAACTAAACCTACACCTTTTGAAAAGATGTTAATAAGTATTAAGGAATATGGTATTCTTGTTGGATTGAATAAACTGTATGATACATTTAGTGAGGATGAGCAAAGGGAGTTAGACGATGTAGTCATTTTGGTGATGAATAAGTATAGAAAAGCCCTAATTGAGTTACAAGGGAAAATTCTCATTTCTTTGTATGATAAACTTTATGCAAGATGGCAGACAACCATTAAACAAGACAGATAATTTATTGAGTTCACTCTTAAGAATCTTCAACTAGAAGCTACAAAAGAAGAATTAGATGATATTCTTTTGAAAATAAAATCTTCTTTTAGATCAAAGAAAAAACTTACTAGATTGCTTATTGGTGAGACCCAATTAGTCCAGATTGAAACTAAGGAAATACTGAAGAAATTTTTGGGGTTGATACCTGATGAGGAAGAAGAGCAACCAGTGAAGCTTAAGGAAGAAGATCTCTTGGATGATGTAGATATTGATGATTTTTCACCAGATGAGATTGTTTTTGCTAATCAATCAAAAGATGTTAAACCAATTAATGTACAGAATGAGACAGTTGTAATTCCTGATGATGATACAAAAATTGATATAACTGGTACTGAGGGAGAAAAAAAGGAAAAAACTAAAAATGTACAGGATGAAGATGTTCAGATGATTTAATAATAGGAATAGGGACATGAGAAAGATGGAGAGAAATAGAGAGTTGAAGAACCACCAGTGATCACTGAAATAGTTGTTACATAGATATCACCGGTAAAGGACAAGGAGAAGGAAGAGGAGGAGACTGAAGAGAAGAAAGAAGAGGAAGAATTGAAATTAGTGAAACCGGAATCTAAAGTGACACCTTTATCACTTACCTCTAAGAAGAAAATTGATGATGATGAAGAAGATGATGCACTAAGTATACAAGGACCCATCAATATGGATGCGTTGAGTTCTACAAAACTAATGGAGATTGCATCTGCCATGAAATCTAGAGCTAAGAAGAAAAGAATGAAGGAACAACAAAAGGAAGCTCAATCAATATAATGTGCAGTTGAGATTTTGTCTAGTCTGTTACCAGAGACAGACACTAATAGACTATCTACACCAATTGATAAGTTAGATCAATTGGTTGTTGATGCTGGTGAATAGATGAAAAGTTTTGAAGATGTAGCTTATTTGAATGTGGAAAAGGAATATAAGAAGAAGAGAATAGAACAGTTGATGAATGATATTGATAAGGATAAGGTAGCTCTAACAATCCACAAAGACCTTATTAAAGATGCATTACTAAATGGAGGTAAAGTCCTATCTACTATTGTAAATTTTTTATTGTTTTGTGATGATTTGGTGAAGAAGAAGCAGGAAGAAGAACATAAATTGAAAATTTTGAGTGAATCATTTAGCCCTCTCAATGATTCAACTATACATTTTGGTAGATCGGTAGTTGAGCTACAACATAAGTTAAAATCCTATGAAGGAGAACATGTTAAAATATTGCAGAGAGGCAATAAAGAGACTGGAGATATATTAGCTACACCTAAGATGAGTACTATTTATGCCATGGAGGAGCTGGCTTATTAGATCAGAAAACATGTTGAGATAACCGACACTTTTTTGGAGACTTGGCACAATGACTTGAAGCAGTTAAAGTTACATTGTAGATACTTTTTCTAAGATGTCATTGTAAAAACATTTTGAACTTTTATATTTATATATGATAACACAAATTTTGATGTATATTGCATTTATCTTTTATGTATTTTCTTACCTTTGTCATTGTTGCCAAAGGGGGAGTAGTAGTATGAGTTAAAATTTTGAATTGTAATGGGGAGTAGTAGTACATATGTTTGTAAATTTTTTAATAGCATGTAATTGATAAGGGGGAGTATGTGTCATGAGTTGAGTCAATTTTTGTATTGCACACTTAGACAAAAATTTTCTTAAGTGTTGCCATCAATGCCAAAGGGGGAGATTGTTGGCTTGATGATGATGATGTGATGTAATAGGTTGATTGATGACTTGTTTTATGTTGTCATTTATGGCAACTATGTTTTGATAGTCATCTAAGTCTTTTAGGCCAACCAGTAAAGCATAACCGGTACAGGAGACAGTTTAATAGTGAAATGACAAATAGGACTTCAATTGGTAAATGAGGATCAGTATTAAATTTAGGCAATCGGTACGGGTGATCAATGAAGAGTTAGGTGATGCGGTTCTACTGGAATGTTGGAGATAGGTACTTGTAGATATATCCCACATTGCATTGGCATATTCAATAGTATGAGTGAGTTATGGTATATAGGGTAGTCAATCTTGAAAAACTATTAACCGGTAGAGTAGAATGACATAAATCAGTTAACCTGTTGTGTTTATATTTTATTTTGGGTTGTTATGTCAGTGGCCGACATAAATAAAGCATGGTGAGAAAGATTGACTAGATTCATTGAACCTAGGAACTTGTTCCAAGGTTGTTAGTCGACTAAGTTGAGATGTTTATAAAAAGTGTGATGAGTCATGAGATAAATGATGAGATCATAAGCGTAGATTGAGAATTCAATTGTACGGTGAATTGTGAAGCATTGTATTGATGTATTATCAAAGTATATTGTAGAACTGAAGTGGATCTTATCAGACACAAAGGTTCTATATGCAGATCATCTAGTTGTTGTTTCCTAATAGTTGCAGCAGTCAAAATCCCTTAACCGGGTAGGCCCTAACAAGCCTGATTGTATAAATCCCTTAACCAAGTAGCTCAACAAATTGAGTTTGAATCCTCCAGCGAGGTTCTAACAGAGCTAAGTTGTAAATCCCCTCATCGGGTGACTCCTAACAAGGCCTTATCTTAACTAGGCAAGTTTGTAAGACCTTAACCGGTCAAATATTTCTATTCTATAGATATTGAATCTTGTGGGTACTAATTCCCACCGTGGTTTTTCCCATTTGGGTTTCCACGTGAAAATTATTGTTTTAATGGTGTGCGTGTCTTATTTGGTGTTGGCTTATGTTGTTATCTTTCTTGCATGCCTATTGATTTTAAATTTAATTAAAGTGGCGATAAAATTTATATTGTTTTTGCTTGCAATGATTCACCCCCCCTCTCAATGCCTTATAAGTTTATCAAATCAAACATTGCAACATTCAAGAAATGAAGAAAACATCTTACATATTGCAATCTTAGGTCCAAATCAATCGAGAAAACATCATGGATTGGTGTTATACATTTCATAGGGAAGGTGAAGAATTCATTCCTTCCATTCCTATTCCATCACCATCCATAGAAACCTTATCTCAACAGATCAAGAATTTGCAACAACAAATGATAGACATGAATAGTCCTAACAACCATAGGGTCTGGTTAGAAAAAATGATGAGAGAAGTGATAACCATGAGGGAATCATTATTAGGCCAACCTTCTTCTTCTTGTGAGACCATTCAAATATGCTAACCTTCATTCTTCAACAAAATCATTCCTACCTCAGTTCAACCAATATTAGTGTCATGTCAACCGTCTTTCAACCCAACATATCAAACATACCAATCATATCAACCCACCATTCAAACTCCTTTCAACCAAAACCAAAACCCTTTCAACCAAAACCAAAACTCTTTCAACCCAAACCAAACCCTTTTCAACCAAAATCGAACCTCTTTCAACTAAAACCAAAACCCTTTCAACCAAAATCCAACCTCTTTCAACCAAAATCAAACACCATTCAACCAAAGTCCAAACCAACCATATCTATCCACCATTTCATCATCCCTTGAAGTCACACAAGAGCAGTCCACACCATCTTTATCCAATAACACAATCTCCCAAAGGCTACCCATAATATAAATCTAGTCTAATCTAAGTCATGATGATAGTCCTATCCATGCTTTAGGAATTCAAGATCCAATGCCTCCATATGTTCCATTTCCAAGAAAACCCACTTCAGAGAGCCTCATTCAAAATTATTTCTTGTCAGGCCAAAGTGTTGAAACCTTCCAAAAATCTCCCATGCATATCCAAACTCCTTCACCATGTCAAGAGGATAATCCAAAATCAGAAGAAATAAGCCACAAAATAAATCAACATCAAGGACAAACCCTTTAATCTTACCCAATTTTTGATCAAGACTCTACCTATCAAGAATCTTATGATGATCCCCTCATTCTTTTTTATTCCACTCTTAATAACACTGTTGTTTCTCAAGAGAAAGATGTTCTTTTAGGTCCCATCCAACATCCACCTCTCAAGAAAGATAAGGATATCTCGTCCATTCTTCCTAATAATCCCTTTCCAATTCAAGATCAAAGTATCCTTTCACCTTCATGTCATAAGAAAGATCCCATTATTTCTCCAGATCCTGATCAAGATCCCTCAATCCCTTCATCTCCATGTCATAATCCTCCATGTACCTCACAAGATTCACTCTCAAATAAACTTACCATTTCTCCTAGTCTCCTTCATGATCCCAATCCATCTACACAAGTTTTTCATGAACCCCTTATCAATGAAATCACCAATCCAAACCATACTACAAAGAACAATTTATGAATGATTGTATGTGAGACATTTTCACATGCCAATGTGGTGGCAGAAGCAAGCATGACAGCAACTAATAAAATCAACACCCAAATTGTTACATCATCTTATTCAAGCACAAGCAGAACACCAACTAATGAGATCAACACCTGGTTGGCTTCATCATCCTCTTCAAGTGTATCAATAGAAATAGGCATAGCACCCGCTCATGTCACAACTTCAAAGCCAAAATCTATTTACCTCATACACCCACACTTGAAAGATTAGGGGCAAGAAGGTCTACCATAGCTCGAATGGTTTGAAAATAAGGAGGCTATAGCAGAAACTGTACATGAAAGACTCCCAACTAAATATCCTTTTAAAAAAGATAGGTTCATCCAACTCTTCAAACAAAGACCAATGAATTATCTACACAAAGTTCATACAAACTCAATAGCAACATGCACCTAAAAATATATTACATCTAAGGGTGGGTTCATTTCAATTTTTCAGTACTCCATTGCATATCACCATTGCACAACATATAGCTACATATCCTTATTGCTTTCTCATATAGTTGCATCAATAAAAACATGATGATTGTTTGAGTCATTCACATGTTTGCACTAAAAGGAACGAAGGTTTTCTCATTTCCTAGATACTTGTTCATGAAGTCTTTAGGAGGCCTTTAGTCATTCATTTTCAACATCACCTTGTGATTAAGCTTTATCCTTGGCTGGGTAGAAGTTTAAGTATCAAGTCTTGTTACCCAACATCTATTAATTGCTATATCTCACACATTAATCAATAGCTCTAAGTCATTACAAATAGCTAGTTGGTCATGTGGCTAGTGAAAAACCCATAGTTCTACTTCAGCGCCATTGCAATCCTCATACCCAAGAAGGTTTCATTACTTACAAGTCAAGGCAAAAAGAAAAGAAAAAAAGTGCTATGCCAAAATCAATATCAAAATATCATAGGAAAAAGAGAAAAGATATATAACTGAAATATCACGTATACAAGTGCGATAATAAAAGCTTGACTATGGGAACATGCGAATAACTCCATCAGGGATGTGGACACCTACTGACAATGGAACAATATTTGAGAGATTATAGTGCATAACCTTGTGGGAGCCCTAAAAGCTTGCTAGCAGCGAGGCTCTATCCAAGTTGCTTTTGAAGTCAGAATAACCTACGTAGTCATTCACATAGGATTCCAAGGGTCTTTGATGGCTATAAGAGTTAAAATAAATTCAATTACACACACATGGGCAAAAGAAGAACAAAATTTCAAGAATTAATGGAGAAGTTTTTGGTACCTCCATTCATAAATCTTGGTTACATAGTGTGTTAGGTTGGATGGTCTAATGTTTTCTGGGAACAGATTGAACTCCTATCTCTGAAATGTTTCCTACCTTTGATTCAATTAGTGCATTTTAGAATTAAGAACACACACAATCATCTTTGTTCGAATAAGAACTTCATTTTCATCATGCATCTTGCATTAACATAACTCATCAAAAATTCATTGTCTCCATGTGCATTTCCTAGATCATCATATCATACAGGTTTGCATACTTGGAGGCATAACTGAAAAAAAATCTGGGTAAAAGTACAAAGCTGTGTCACACTTTTATAAAGGAAATGGTCAATGCTAATTCAACTTTTTAAATTAAATCAGTAGAAAGTGAAATATATGTTTTGAATTTTGAAATGATGTAAACTAATAAAATTTATATTCTTATGTCTATTTTATGTTTGTAATTTTAACAAAAAATTAAAAAAATATTTGAATGTAGTTATTTATAAAGTAAACACTATAATTTAGTTGTTGAAAAAGTGCTGAAATTGAAGTTACACAAGCCACCACACTTTATTTAGTAAATTTTACCTTTTTCTTCATTTTTTTTTGTATATTGATAACTTGAAACTTTAGTGCATGGATATACTTTTTACTATTTTTTATAAATATATATTTTTTAATAAATTTGAAAAGTTGCGTGTGCTGAAATATAACTCTTTCTAATTCCCACCACCTTTTTTCTTAATTATTTATCCAAATTAGAAAAGAATTATATCATCTTGACATAGATTCTTTTCTCTACTGCAACATATTTTTTTCAAATTTTTTCAATAAATCTTGGTATTTTTCCTTGACAAGATAATCAACCTTATATTTTAGTGTTGATGACCTACTTTCAATAAAAATAAAATATAAAATATAAAAAATAATTAAAATATTAAAAGATATATATTTGGAAAATTCGCTTGTAGATCTATAAAAAGGGTATTTTTACATTTAAAAAAATGTTATTTATAAGAGTAGGAGTTGTAGAAACATCGAGTTTTTTTTTTTTTTTTTGTAATTATACCTAAAGTAGTATAAAATATACATTTAGTAGACACTTCCAATTGGAAAAGTTATGGCCCATACATAACTTAGCTATAATGAATCTATATAGACCATATATTTGACTAAAATTAATTTTTAGTTAGAATTACTTAAATTCACTTGTGCTGGTAAGTTAGCCTAAAACGTGACACAGTTTTGTGCTTTTACCCATCTAAAAATTATAACATCCAAAATTCAAAAAATCCGAAAATATCCTTAAAAAACCAATCAAAATCACAAAATCAAAAACTGAAAAATCAAAGCAAGAAACCATAGACCATACATCAAATCAAATGAATAACAGACAAACTCTCAAAGTCTACAATCAAACTGATCACATGTCTTGTTAATCAATATATCGATCAAACTTTATCAAACATCAACATGTCTTATACAAGGAAGGGTACACTCAAAACTAGACAGATCGGTCTTATATGAGGTACTCACTGTTTGAAACCAAACATTCCATCAATGATCACACAAATCAAAACAATATCATGGATCAATATGGCTACTGAATTTTGTCCAGGTTAGTCTTATCTTTATGAATTAATGGTAGGTCATGTTTCAAAAAAATTCAAAAATCAATCAAAAACATCAACATACCAAAAATATTTGAAAACCATAAAAATACAAAAACATTCGAAAAAAGTTGAAAAAAATTAAAAAATTAGAAAACGTCAAAATCACAACAAAAACATTCAAATACAATCCTGAAAAAAGCACAAAAACATTGAGAAAATACCAAAAAACCTAAACATCGAAAAGCTCTTCGAAAACAAACTAAAAATCGAAAAACATAATTGCAATAACATGTCTCGCAAGAATCAAATATCCTAGTAGCTATCCAACAAATAGTTCACATGAAGTTCACAAAGGATATAACTATCTTAAAGCAAACATCTGCAATCAAACTGATCAAGTCTTATCAATCAACAATTTATCCTTATCACGTGATCATTATCTTATCTTAAACAGAAGAGGATACACTTGAAACCAGACAGGCTAGTCTTCAATGGGGTCCGCAACTTTCTAAAACTAGACATTATCAACTATCACATCAAGCAATCACACAAAGACACAGATCAGTATGGTTGCTGTATTTTTTCCTAATTAGTTTTTATCTCTTCCTATCTACTCTTTTGAATTCAGCAGGAATTTCACTGTCAAAGGATGTACCAACCGATGAGAGATGTGCCTCCGGTTGTAATCCTTCTAAGTCACTTTCCTTTATACTAGTGATATTCATGACATTTTCTTTAATTTCTTTTACTTGTTTAGATGCACTTCTTATATATTTTTCTCTTCTCTTTCTTTGTTTCAATGTTTGTACATCACTTTCTATTGATTGTGCATTCCCAAAAACCTTTTCTTCCGGTTCTCTAGGGGCTTCAAGTAGGGATTTGTCATATGTTTCAATTATGTTTACATCAGCCTCATATCCCATCTCTATTACCCATATAGTTCTAGGAAGAACCGCCTCCATCCATATCTCATCCTTCTTGATTATAAAACATATTTCCTTTTCATATTTATCTACAATGCCTTGTGGTAATATTTCTCTTGTTTTCATTTTTGCTTTAAAGGCTTGGAAATACTTAGTGATATTGTTTTCCTTATCTGTCCCCATACCGGAGAAGATATCTAACAGTTGTTTGCCTACCGGTATATCATAACCAAAGTCTTTCTTGCCAATACCGAGAACCTCTTTTGTAAGATATAGCATTAAACATACAAGAAGATTACCAAAATGGAAAGTACCTTTCTTATCTCCTTTTATCTTCTTTAGATTATCAATCAACTCATCTTTTAACCACTCACATATATCTATCTTTTCATAACTATTAACCATATCATATGCACTTTTAATACAAAGACTGGAAACAGAGTTGAGTCAGTTTGCATGGGTGGCCTTATATCCTAAAATCATACTTATGAACATTTACATCTTTTACATCATTCACTCTCAGGGATTTGTTGTCATAGGTTGCACCTGTTAAAGTCATCACTGTGTTATTAGGAACCTTTTTAGTTTTATCTGGCCTGCTACCGGTGGAGGGTAAGCCAGCCACTACCCTAACTGCTTCCTTAGTGATTTTATAAATGGAGTCTAGCCAAAAGAATTCACCATGAACTCTGCTAAGCACAATCCTTATTACTTCCTTAGGAAATTCTATGATGTCAAGGATTTCCACAAAACCTAGGGTTTCAATAACCTTATGTTCGGATTTCACAATTCCACTTTCATCACAGATAACATTTTTATATGTTTTCATTATTTCCTCTGAACCTAATTCCTCAATGTGGCAATGACTATATATTCTAGGGTCATCTGCATATGCAACTCCTTTAGGGATTTTTGAAAAAGCTCTTAGGGAATCATCCCATTTCGCTATCTCAGGGATAATCTTAAAAATGGGCCTAGGGTGTTTAACTACCTCTATAACAGTAGGATTTACAATAAATTCTAGAGCAAAGGAGGAAGCCATTGATAAATACCTTAATTTGCTTGATAGGTTTGAATACTTTAAAGAACTTGCTTCACTTCTCGCTAAGGATGCCTTCGCTCAGATTTTTGCGCTCTCTGAAAGTTTGAATGCTCGGTGAATGAAAAAGAGGGAAAATCAAAGATTTATAATGTCTTTTCCTCTAACAACCGCAATAAATGCTCGCTGGTTAATTGAAACTTAACACATCTATCGGTAGAAAAGAAGTCCATCTTCCACCATCAATCGAGGGTAAACTTGCATGATTTTCAATTTGTTGCAATACCCCCAAGGGTTACTTTTCAGTTGGATGAAGAGTCTCTTGCTAGTGGAGTAATACTTTGTTCTACCGGTGAAGGAATAGTCTCATCAACATTCTAATCTATCTTTCTAATCTATTGTCTTGAAAATTCTTTCTTTACCTCATCAACCTTCTCTTTGCCTTTCAAATTGGATCCTTTATTATTTGCCGGTGAAATCTTGCTTCTACAAAATTTTGCAATATGTCCAATCTTGTTACAAGCATAATAAGTCACATTGTTTTTCTGAATAGCCTTTCCATATCCCTATGCTGGTGTGTGTTCTGCATTGATTAGAGAAGTGCCCAAAGCTTCCACAAACATAACATCTTACATTCATTCTCCATTTTTCTAAATTGTGACCAATTTTGTTGCATTTGAAACATTGATCGATGGGTGCATTAATGTTCTGATTGTTTCTAGATCTACACTGATTTGCTCTATGACCATACTTGTTATAGTTAAAGCATTTCCCATTAAATTTGTAAGCATTAGGTTGTCTTACCGGTTTACTATGATCATTATTGTTTGCAGTATCAAAACTTTCACCAACTTCAAATCCAATTCCATTAGTGTCTCCATTAGGTTTCTGACTTTTCAGCATACCATCAAGTTCTTCTGAACTTTTCTTGAATTTCTCTTTATGTTGATTTACAGTAGCCAACTCATTTTCCAAAAATTCCTTCTGCCTCATAAGTTCAGTTTTATCATGTTCCATGTGAATCAGATCTATCTTTAACATATCATTTTCATGACCGAGTCTTAGGTTTTAATTTCCAGCATCATTGAGTCTTCTCGTCAAGTCATCTTCATTCTTCTTTCTATCTTCAATGTCTTTACAAAATCTCAATGTCATGTCTTACATTTCATTCCTCAAAGTCATGTTTTCTTGCCTCATCTTGCTTACAAGCTCATTAAGAGTTTCCTTTTCATCATCATTACTCTGCATCTTCTCATGAAGTTCTTTTCTCTTATTTCTAGCAATAGTGAGATTCTCCTGAAGTCCTTGAATGAATTCCTGTGCAGTCCTCAGATAATCTTCAAGTTTGATATTTTTCAACTTCTTTGCATCATAGTCCACAAGAGCTCCTTCTAATTGCTTTCTTAAATTCTCCATCTGTACCGGTGTCAGAATCTTCCTCAAGCTGTTAGACTATTGAAAATAGAGGACCAGGCTCTGATACCAATTGTTAGGATTGATGATAGTCCCAAAGATACTGAGAGGGGGGGTGAATCAATATCTAACCGGTTAACATGCTACTCAAGGATGTCCACAAGTGACTAGAGAAGCCGTGATGGGCATGAATTTATTCTTTGTTTGTTATTTGTGGTGTGAACCAATGAAGTTTTGGGGTAATAGTTTCAGTGGGTGTTTGTGATTGGCATGTTCATTCGCCGAGTATCCCATGAAGGATAACTATGCTTGTGACTACCATACATACCTTGACCCCTATTGCTATTCATAGAATGAAGGGTTCACTTCTTGTCTGTTACGTGTTTGTTTCTTTGTAATAAGATATCTTTACATCTTGGTTCTTCATACCTTGATGTACAAAGCTTCATTGTTACATAATAAGGCTCAGTGATGAAAATGTTGCACTATGAATAAAGACAAGAAGACTATTCATCATCATCATATCATTTCATTTTTTTAAATCTCGTCATGCTGATTGTATCAATCAAGATCATTATCTCATCAAAAATCTTTTCTTGAATCAACCTTTTCAATTCTTCCAACCATTCTAACATGATCTCTCTCATCACTTAATTCCAATCTTTCCATCTATAATTCTATCATTTCCTCACATCAACTATTCTATCTTACAATCAATTATTCTTCACTTTCATCATATTTCATTTTTCATCCAATTTTGATCTATCTTTGTCTTATATAGAATTAGACCTTCCCGAAACCAGGCATGATCATCTATCTTAGTCTTATACAAGATGTATCCTTCCTGAAACCAGACATTTTGATCATTTTTTATATAGGACATGTCCTTCCTAAAATTAGACTTTATCTTTATCATATCAATTCTTTTTAATCTTATCATTCAATCAATCTACAAATCACTCGAACCATTTCTTTTCTCTAATCAAACCCATTCATGTCATCAATGAATCATTCTTCATCTTTTATCTAACATTCTTCTTCTTTCAAGAGATCATTAATGCCTTCAATGCACAAACAATCTCTCAAGGGGGCATTATACCCTATCATACTGGGGCAAAATTTTTATTTTATTTTTTTTGAAATAATATCGTCTCAACATTGTCTCAAAGAGGGGAAAATGTAGACACCTAAAAATGTCTCATCAATTTCATACCGATTATTCGTCTAATTAATTAAGTAATTCTTTAATTATTTGATTAAACTAATTTTTTCTTCTGATCATCACATTCAACATTTCTAATTATTCTATTGCTATTCTTTAATCAATTCATCATTTAATCAATCAAACCCTTCTCAAATATTAATAAAGTATTATTTATTTATTTAATTATGACTTATTCCTTAATTAAATAATCTTTATTATTTAATTAAACTCATTTCTAATGTTTAAATAAATTAACAAATATTCCTCCAATCTTCCAATTCAAATTCTAATTAATTTCACCTAATTTCATTTCATTCTTCCCCAAATTCGATTTCACTTCATTCCATCTAATTCCAAATCATCAAATTAACATTTCACCAAATCTGAATTTCAGTTAATTTCATGTGCATTTCATCATTTGAAAGTCCAAATTCAAATCCAAATTGAAAGTGAAAATCAAATTCAACTTCAAAATCCTACAACACATATTGAAAATCAAACTGATTGATCAAATCAGTTAACTCTTCAATCACCCATTCTCACTCAAAATTAGCTTTTTCTGACTAATCAATCAATTCACTCTTCTAGTCCATCTAATCAATCATCTCCCCAATCAACCCAGTCAACTGGCTAATCAATTGAGTTCACTCATAAATCAAACTTAGTTATCTATCAATCAACACTTGAGTTCTATTTCTCACCTCATTTGTGTTGAAAATCTATAAATTCAACCTCTTTTCTCAATTCAATCAAGAATCACAGTCTTCAAAATTATTTTCTATCTTATGCAGGAAATCCCAGTGCAACATCTGAGAGCCACCTATGATTAGTATTCTATTTCATTGGTTTGTGTTTGAATTTGTTAATTAGTTAAGAATTGGTGATTCATTCTTACTTCCTAATTAGCATAGATTTAATGATTTCAGGCATGAAAATAGATATCATGAGAATAAATAATAAAATATTTAATTATCTTCTCATAAATACCAAAATTAGCAAGTTGAAAATATCAAGAAGATTTTAATAATTAAAAATTATTAAATGTCTTCATTCAAAAAGATAAATAGAAGAATTGAAAAATAAATAAATTATCCTCTCACAAAAAGCAGATTTTTGAAGATGCATACCTCATTTTTGAATTTAAAAATTAAGATTAATGAGATATTGCCAAAAAAGATTGATTTTTGAAAATCAAGGAAAGATATTAGTTTCCAAATTTAAAAAATTAGGAGGATTTATGAGAAGATTTAATAATTAAAAATTATAAAATATCTCCATAGTAAGAGGATAAAATAGTAGAATAAAAAATTAAGAAAAATAGGAAATAAAGATGAATTAATAAATAAAATTTATTAATTATCTTAATTTTGGAGAAAGATTAATATGAAAATTAACAAAAATGATTTATTAATTTATTGCTTCATATTTATGAATTAGTTAATTAAATAAAATAAATTTATTTAATTAATGGACAAAGGGGACAAATAAATAAATTATTTTATTTATTTATTTAGGACTTAGAAGAATTCTTAGTAAAAAGGGGGTTTAATTAATTATTTAAACCTAAGATGCACTGTGCACATGATATGTTTAAAATTGGGGACACAAGTGTTGACCATTTTTTAGTGTCAATAGATATTTAAATAAATATTCATTTATTTAAATGTGAGAGAGATTTAATTAAATGTGAAAGGAGGATTTAATTAAATAAACATGCTTAAGAGGACTCTAGAAGGAAGTGATTAAAGGCTTAAAGACTTTGAGGGAGACCATTAAATGCTTAAGAAGACTTTAAAGGAAGTCAATAAATGTTTCAAGTGGGTGAGGGTAAATGGGATTTTAAATAATTCATTTATTTAAAATAGTGGTGTAACTTGCATTTGTAGGAGAATGCAAGTGGATGGGGATTTAAATAAATATTCATTTATTTAATGTGTGTGCAACTTGCCTTTTTAGGAAAATGCAAGTGGGTGAAGGATAAAGGGGATCTAAATAAATATTTATTTATTTAAAAGTATTAGGAGGGATCAATTAAATATTAATTATTTGAATTTGGTTAAGTGAATAAAATAAAATAAACTGAATAATTTATTTAATTAATAGAGGAAGAGGGCTAGGGTGAACTAATTATATATTAATTTAATTAATTAATGATCAATGGTTAAATAATCAAATAAATACTAAGTATTCATTTAATTAAGTGGACAAATTTATGTGTCTACATTTGCCCCTATTTGAGATGGTGCAGTTTATTACATCGTTTCAAAGAAAAACAAGTAAGCATGGTACATGCACCAACATGTGCCAAGTTCATGGTTAGGTATGCCCCCTCGAGAGATGGGACAAAATTTTAAAAATTTGAGCGATCTCTCAATTTTTTTAAAGAAAATTAGGCATGGATAGAATGGAGGATGTGAGAATGAAGTATTGAGGAGAAGGATAAGCCGATAAGTACCCTTACCCTAGGTCAGTTAGGAGATACTGTGCAAAAGCAATGTTGTGGTGTATTTGATGGATGTTGTACAATTGATCAATATTGGTTGGATAGTCTGGTGCAATTAGTTGAATTGCCCTGGTTTTAGTCAAAGCATGACAATTGATGGCAGTTGTTTGCTAGGACAATATAAAGTCTGAGTAAGTGAGTCAAATCGACTTGACGAGACTTAGACAAATGATGTAATTGCCCAATGAAGTCAAGGTATCTGAAGAAAAATACTCATTGAGGTTTTGACAATTAATGTATTTGTCTGTTTTGATTGTGTTTGATTGGTTGATCAATTGACAATTTTTTCATTTTAGGTTGTTTGTTGCATTTGCTAGACTTAGTGTATCTATTGAGACTAGGAAATTGATGTAAATGCATGTTGTAGTCTAGTTGTGTGCGATTCGATGTACCTGTGCAGACATAGTAACTTGCTTTGCTGATAGGATGACCTAGGTAACATAGGTTACGTAGCCCCTCCTTTTAGAGATGGACTGTGATGAACGTGGCTTGATTGGTTTGATAAGACACAATGTAGGGTATGTGATGTTGATGATCAAGATGAGGAGGGTGAGGTGGGGAACTCAATTTCAGATATAAGGTATGGAGAACCTAGTACTCATTCTTGTGGAAGAGGATCAAAATAGTTATCCATTAACATGAATGGGGTGTGTATCATTGTACTCATTCATGATTTTAGGGATAGACCACACTTAGCTTTGTCATAACAACCCTATTCCTTGCGTATGCATGCACACCAAATATTTACAATGTATGAATGAGCTATATGCAACAAAATGCAATATAAACAGATGAGATGAAATGGCGATCCATGGCTTATTCATAATGATTTATTTCCTCATTGAGCATGGTAGTACCGATCTTGGCTGAAGTATTAGAAACCAAGGTTGAGCGCTCCACTTGTAAACAAACATCACAAACAAGGAAAATTCCCCTCCATTCTGGTTCATATACACATGGTTGAGGTATACGCTGTAGTTAGTAAGCCATAGTAATCCATGACTTGTATTTTTGTATAGGATCTCATAGCTTAGTGAGCTTCCCACATAGACATAATTAGTATGTGCCCCAAAATTTCATTGGAACAATTTGCAAACAAAAAACAAAGAAAAAGATATCATGAACCATCCCTACCACTCTAATCACTTGTGGATATCCTAGAGTAGCATAAGAACCTGATATATAAAGAAATAATTTGACCAAGTGCCTATCAGCCAAACAACATCTTCTTGTCAAAGATATATGTCACCATGTCTTGTTTTGAAGGAAGGATGCATCCTTGTCTAAGATGGTTTCGTGTATTTGTTGCTCATATTTTTGTTTGTTTGTTTGTTGGTCTAATAGCTGGTTATCTTGTAGGTAGTTCAAATGTTGTTTTGCATCTTGCTTGATGTATTATGTACAAGTTTATTGCAATGTTTTTTTTTGATTGATTTTGACATTTCATGAATACTTTTGGATTATTTCAGGATATTTTCCGAATGTTTTTGATATTTTTGAATGTTTTATGAATGTTTTTGGATTATTTCAGGATATTTTTTGAATGAGTAACTTGGTGAATCGCAATCATGGAGAATCTACTCCCATTAGTAGGTTAAGAACATTGCCCCCAGTTACATGTGGGTGTGAAAATGTGATGCAGGACATATGTGGCAATAACCCTGATTGTCGATCAATACCAAGCCATGGTACAAATGATGTATGAATGGATGCAATGGATGAGATCGCAACAAGTCTAAAAGACAATGGAGCTACAAACTTTACGAATGATGCCTGTTTGCTAGGTTTTCACTACTGTACTTATCCAAGGCGCCATCAGAGTTGGTTTTTGCCATTTGGATGAATGATTTTTCTTTACTATTTTCTTGATTTTTTCATTTTTTTGTACTTTTTTGAGGACTTTTTCTGAATGTTTTTTGGTAGTTTTTTGATATTTGATGAGCTTGATTATCTGTACAACTTATGTATGAAAATTTTTGAGATGCATGCTATTGATTGGATTTGCAAGTGGTTCTCCTTCTGAAGTTTCTAATTGATATGCCTTATACCCAAAGACTGCAATGATGACATATGGACCCAGCCAATTGGATTCAAATTTGCCCTAGTGATCTCTATTTCATTGATTGGAGGGATTACCTATGAGAACAAGATCTCTTACCTCAAATGTGCAAGGTTTGACCCTATTATTATAACTTCTTCTCATGCGTTGCTGATATGATTTTAGGTGATTGTAGGAAGCTTGTTGCTTCTCATCAAGCAGTTCCAAGTCCTAAAGATGAGAGACTCAGTATTCATCATTATTGATCAAATTTTGCAAGGAAATCCATAGGGATGGAAATTCTAATTCAATAGGTAGGATAATCTCTACTCCATAAAGAAGTGAGTATGGGGTTGCACCTGTAGGGGTTTGAATGCTAGTTCAATATGCCCATAGTGCTGGATTTAGATGAATGTGCTAATCACAACCAACATCATTGTCTCTATTCTTTAGGATCCTCAGTATGTTCTTGTTTGAGGCTTATTCTTGACCATTTCCTTGTGGGTAATATGGGGTGGAAAAATGGTGTTGAATATGCAACTTCTCACAGAGTTCACGAACATCTTGATTTTTCAAAGGAAGCTCGTTATCTGTGATGATGGACATAGGTACACCATACCGATAGATGATGTAGTTTAATATAAAGGAAGCAATCTTCTTGCCGGTTACTTGGGTAAGTGGAACAACTTCAATCCACTTGGTGAAGTATTCTGTGGCAGTAATGATGAAGTTGTGACCATTGGATGAATATGGATGGATTTTACCCACAATGTCTAGTCCCCACTGACAAAAGGGGCCATGGTATTATAATGGGTTGCAGTTATTGCACTAGGGCATGTATCAGATCTCTATGAACTTGGTACTTCTTGTATTTTTTGACAAAGTAGTAGAAGTCTTTTTTCGTGGAGGGCCAATAGTATCCTGCCCACATGATCTTTTTAGCTAATGAAGGGCCACTTGAATGAGATCCACATATACCTTCTTATACTTCTTCTAAAGCTATGGTCATCTCACCTTTCTCTAAACATCAGAGGAGAGTACCATCGAGACCTCATCGGTATAGGGTTTCAACAATGATGGTGTATCGAGCGAATTGGTGTATCAAGGTTTTGTGTTGGTTGTTTGATTGGTTAGGTGGAAGGATTTGGTCGCATAGGTAAGCATAAAACTCACCATACCATGGGGAATCAGGACTGATGAGTTGACATACCATCTTGGATTCTGGGATATTATAAGTGGGGATCCAAAGTTTTTAAACTACGAAACTTGTAGCATGTTGAATTCTATGGAAGATAGAGGAGAGAAGCTATGGTAGACATTGTGTCTGCAGCTCAATTTTGATATTAAGGAATCTGCTCAAAAGTGATAACTGTGAATAATTCTTTGAATCTATCAACCATTTTTTGGTAAGGCATAAGCTTATCGTCCTTAGTTTGGTATTCATCATTGACCTATCAGATTACTAGTTGCGAATTGCCATAGACCTGTATCTCCTTTAAGTTCCATTGCATGACCATGCATAGTCTTGTGATCAAGACTTCATATTATGTTGTGTTGTACATGCATGGGAATGTGAGCCTATATGATTTTGCAATGCTATCACCTTGAGGTGTGATAAAAAGAATGCTAGCTCTTGAATCATGTCTTATATAAGTCCCATCAAAATATAACTTTCTTTGTTGTGCTAGCATGACTATGAATATTTCCTCATCTAGAAAATTTGAAATGAGAGGATGGTCTCCTATGAGTGGTGATTCAGCCAACTGATCTGCAATAACTTTCCCTTTGATTTTTTTTTGGTCCACATATTCAATGTCAAATTCGCTGAGGAGCCATAACCCACTTTGCCAAATGGCCAGTTAGTGTTGCTTTTCTGAGTAGATACTTGAGTGGATCTATCATGGCAATGAGTTGTATCTTATGTGTTAGCATGTAGTACCTTAATTTGGTGGTTTCTAAAATCACTACTAGACAGGCTCATTCAATAGGGGTATAATTGAGTTCATACCCGACTAGGGTCTTGGAAATGTAGTATACTGCACATGCTTTTCCTTTTGCATTATGTTGTGTGAGTAAGACTCCTAAGGCCGTAGTTGTAGCTAATATGTTTATCAATAATGGCCTATCTAGAGATGGTGGTGTCAACAAAGGTAGAGTCATTAGGTAATCCTTAAGCTACTGAAATGCTTGTTGAAAATTCTCTTCCCATTTTAAATGAGCATTCTTATGAAGCAGATGTGTGAAGGGATGACATTTATCAGCCAATTGTGAGATGAAGGAATGGATTGACTATAGCCTCCCTTGTAATGTTCTCAACTAATTGATGTTCCTAGGAGATAGCATTTCCATGATTGATTTTACTTTTGCAAGATCAACCTCAATTCCTTTATTTGAGACAATGTGTCCTAGGAGCTTCCTAGAGGTCACTCCAAAGACACTTCTTTGGATTTAGGAATACATTATATTTCTCTAGTCTATTAAAGATTTTGTCTAGCATGATGAGGTGTCCCTCTCTTGTTAATTATTTAGCTAAATCATCCACATAGTGTTCCATTAGTTTATGCATCATGTCATTGAAGATGACAGTCATTTCCCTTTGATACGTGGCACCTACATTCTTGAGACTGAATGGCATCACATTCCGATAGTATGTACCCCATGGGCATGTAAAAGTTATTTTGTGTTGATCCTCTAGAGCAATATTTATCTAGTTGTATCCTGAAAAGCCATCCATGAGTGATAGCATTGCATGTCTTTCTATGAGGTCCATGATCATATCAATGTTTGGAAGAATGAAATCTTCCTTAGGACATGCTTTGTTGAGAACTCTAAAATATGTACAAATACGGATGCCCTCAGTTATTTTTTCCATTGGTACAAGGCTGGAGATCCATTCTGCATAGTCAATGGGTCTTATGAAACCAAATCTAATATATTTTTGAGTTCTTCTTTTACTAATAGTGCGATATGAGGATGCATCTTTCTGATCTTTTGTTAAACTGGTTTGACGCCTTCTGCTACTATCAAGTGATGCATTACTAGTTTTGGATCAAGGCTTGACATGCCTGCATATGACCATGCAAAATTGATTTGTCGCTTGCGAAAGAACTCCATAAAATTAGGATATTTTGTTGGAGTCAGTGATTCTGATAGATGTAATATGTGTGGATTTTTTGGTGCCCCTAGACTAACTTCCTTTATTTCTTTAATAAGAATATATGATCACTCTTGATTAGTGCTGAAGGGGAGAATATTAAACCTTCCATCCTTAGGCATCTTAGAGAGGTTTTTACCTTTGGATACGTCCTTTGTTTTTACTCTTTTGGTTTCCACAAGTGCCACAATGTGGTTTTCACTTGAGGATCTTGTTTTGATTGTAATATTTTTGTGATTGAAAGGTTTGGCATCCTCTCCAAAGTAAGCCACGCTGTTAAGTTCAATAGCATACCCAACTTTGTGATGCCCACTTGGTATGTCATCCTTTAATTCAAGAAAGTCTATGATATCATCATCATTTTGGAAGGTGTCAAGGTATGGAGGGTATTGTTGGCTCTAATCAATCAGTTCCAGGTAAATAATTGGCATTGCTTTATCAATTAGGTTAAGTTCATAGGATGCATCAGTTAGGATAAGTATGGAGGAATCAAGGTAATCATCAATAATATCCTCTTTGTAATCGGGCTCGGGAGGTAACCCTTTCTATTCATGATGTATCTTTAGGAGAAGAGTCCCAAAAGGCTTTAATCCATGCTTCTCCTTCAATGATTTTGTCTACAAGAGGACTGAGGGAATCTTCTTTAGATTCTTGTGAAGCCAAAGAATCCCATTTGTACTCATGTGAATCCCTCTTGGAATCACTTGGTAGAACTTTGTTTTTGTATTATAGGGATTTCGAACGATGTGAAAGGTTTGTTGACAACTGATGTAGGGGTTTTATCTGACAGGGTTCTTGATGCTGCTGGGGTGTCTGAAATGGAAAAGAGTTTTATCCTAGGAGTGATAGTTTGTCAGGAAACATAACTCCTTTTCTTACTTGCTGTATGCAGATACTGCAATTTAGAAGTGCTTTTGTGATTGGAATTTTTTTATTTTGTAGGTTGATTTGCAATGGATATTGTTCTTCTTCTGGAAAGGGTGATCTTAGAAGTGGTCTACTTTTGTTTGCCCGGAATCCTGAGCTTAGAAGAACTTCCTGAAATAGGGTTGAATATGAGTCTAGTTGTATCTCATGGTTGTAATAATGGTTGCAATGCTTGTACACCATATTTGTGGGAGCCCAATGTACTATGGCCATCATGGCCCATCTTTTGTATTAAGGTAAAGCCTTTACCATACCTATCTGTAGGGATCATGACCTATTGTCTAGTTGTATCGAAAGGGTCTTTATAGAGCCATCCAACCAAGTCTTCATCAATAGTTTCCTATTCTTGTGATCTATCTAGGAAGAATCCACCAAGTGTAGTAGTGTTGGATGCAAAAAGTGGCCTGAGTGACTGTTGTGTTTTTCCATGAGTCCTAGGTGAGAGGGGTAGTTTACCAACACAAAAACAATGACTAATATTATACTCGCCTAGGCCTTCATTGCTTACTTTCATCTTTAGCTTTTCTTGTTTAGGTGTAGGGATTGGTGGACTGGTAAGATTTGCTGGGTGGATGTAATATGATGAGGCAGTGGTTTCTCTATTGCTAGGGACTATGATATCAGGTTGATTCCTTATATTTTTACAAAAGGCGAATGGGTTGGCATCACCAAGGATAGTAATCTCTACTCCTTTATGTGGAAACTTGATGCATTGATGGTAAGTGGATGGTACTGCTTGCATGGCATGAATCCATGGTCTACCTAATAGTAGATTGTATAGAAGAGGGAGGTCTAGGATGTGGCAAACAACATTCTTCACCATAGGTCCTACCCTGACTTGTAGAGTAACACAAGCTTTAGAGGAGAATTATACATCATCATAGGCCTTGATGGCGATTCACTTTCTGGCATCTACTGTATCCTTTGCATATCCCAATATTGTGATTAACTGTAAGGTACAAATGTTAAGGCCAAATCCATTTTCAATCAAGACTCTCTTGATTATGTGTTTATGTATGAATCACTTAATGTGGAGAGGGGCGTTATGTGGTTGTTGAAAGGATGCGTCGTCATTCTCTACAAAAGTGAGACATGGTGATGATTTGAGACTACCAACCATGGCTTGAAATTAATATGTATTGAGGTCGAATGGAACTAATGCTTCTTATATAGCTTGGTCTAAGATGGTTTTATGTGAGCGTGATAAGCATAAAAGCTCTAATATGGAGATAAGTGATGGTGTCTTATCTAACTGGTCCACAAGGTTATAATTTATGGGCATGCATGTCACTCTTGATGGTTATCCTTGTTTAGTAGTCTTGCTACGATGAGTAATAACATTGCATGCAGGATCTTTACCTTTGATTGTAATGGTTGCAAATTGTTCATTGGCATCATAAAGGTTGTTGACAATATAAGTATATGGTGTGTGGGTATAGCTTGCTATATTATCTTGATTCTTACCTTGATGGGAGGGACCTCCTTTCTCATATGATGGGAGTGTATTTTTGAACATGGTATGATCAGTATTGAAAGTTTTTGCATTTTGACCATCAACTTCTATGTCTCCTCGATCAACAAGGTCTTGAACAATATCTTTTAATCGATGGCAACTGTTTGTTTTGTGTACTTTTCCTTTATGAAATTCACAATATTCATTATCTCTCCACCATAAAGGTTTGATCTATGGTTCATATTTTGAAGTTTTAGGAAATGTGATAAGATCATGAGAGATGAGTTGTCGTAAGATCTTTTCAAGAGATTCTCCCAAGGGTGTATATGTGCGATTGGGTTTGTAGGTAAGGTACCTATTTTTAGGTTCCTTTTTCTGTGTGTTTGGAGTTTAATTTCCTTGATTGTTTGGGGGATTACCTTGAATGGTAGTGGGGTAGTTGTGATTATCTACTTGCCTGCAATTTTGACTATGGGTTGGGCAATTTTGATAGTTCATGTGTCCCCAACACCATCGTTAACAATGTTTTTGTTGTTGGCCCAAAAATTTAGTTTGTCACTGTTGTAGGTTGGTCATGGACCCTCCTTGTTGTCATTGTATATCTTGAAAAGTCCCTTTTTCATAAGGGCTTTCTTGATTTTAAGTCCTTGGGCTATCACGTCTTTGAAAGTGTCTAAACATTTTATGTCTAAGTAGAATTCCATTTCCTCATTGAAGTTCGAAATAAAAATTTCAACTAATTGTTCTTCGAGAATGGGGAAGGAACGTCTACTAGAAATATGTCTCTGTCTTTGTAAGAATGTTTAGAATACTTCACCATTCTTTTATTTTGTATTGCATAGATTAGGAATGGAGACATCCCATTCAATGTTATGCGCATGATGAGTGTTAAATTTTTGTACCTGGTCCTCAAAGGTCTTGATCCCATTGGGTAGGCATGAGAACCATTGCATGGATGAGCCTCCCAAACTTTGGGGAAAAAGATGCATTAAACATGTGTCCTCATATGTTACCTCTAAGCAGGCGTAGCAAAATTCTTGCACATGATCTCTAGGGTCTCCTTTTCCTTTGTATTTATCAAACTTGGGGGTTTCGAAGTTGTGTGGGAAAGGAGGCATGTATACATTTCTATCAAATGGATATGGATAGATATCTTCGAGAGCATATTTCTTTTGTGACCTTCTTGAGTGTACTTGTTGTGCGAGGTCTTGCATCTATTGTCTCAACATATCCATTTTTATAGGATGAGGCGAGGTGTTTCCTTGTTGATAGTTATCATTATAGTTGTAGGTATTCCTTGCCCTCATGTCATCTTGATTTTTTTCTTGCCGATGGATATGTTGGGCTTGTTCTGGTACATCCCTCAGTTGCGATCACCAAAGTCTACGGGAAGTTTGGCTCCTTCTTGAGAAAGTTTTAGAAAATGGGTGTCAACATTTCCCCTAAGAATTTCCTAAAAAAGTTTGTTAGATATGGGATTACGAGTTGCTTCTTCTATTTATGATTGTGTAGGGGTGTTTGAGCCTTCTCTTCTAGAAAAGGGGTTAATGACTTCTTCGTCTTCTTCCCATATTTCATTTTGAGTTTGTCTCTGACTCCGAGACCTAGTCCTAGCCATGTTGTGAAGCACGCAGTTGTGGGTGAAAAAGTGTGTGTTTGATCTTTTTTGATAGTTCTAAGATTTTATGATGATGAAGATGAGTAGAAATGTGCATGGATAAGTGATCTCCTTTTACCAAAGGCTAGATATCAACAAAATTTCTTTTCGAGATTGCTTGCTTGGTTTCAAATAATTGTGAAATGAGGTGTAGCAAGGTTTTGTGTTATACAAAGCACAAACTACCTATCTATGAGAGGATGAAATCAAAATCTATTTTTAACCTATCTAAGATGCTTAGTAATGCCTGTTAGGATGATTGATCCTAGATGTAGAAACACACTAGAAAGTTGTTGGTTGTTTTTATCAATTTTTGAAGAACTAAGGACAAAACCTCATTTTGAGAGTTGAATGGAATTTTGATGTTATCAGATGAGTGAGGTGACTAAGAATTTTGATGATTCATGTTGGAATGATGAAGAGGAATTGGGGAAGATGTATGAAATGATTTGGAATTTAATTTATGGAAAATGAAAGATGTTGGATTTGGAGAAGTGAATTGGAAATGATTTATGAAAAAATGAAAGATATGTGAATGAGAAGTATGTTTCGGAAATAATATATGAAAATAAAATATGATTTGAATGTTGATGAGATGTGTAGAATTTTTTAAAATTATTTGAATTTAATTTATGAAAGATGGAAAAATGTTTGATTTTGGAAATGATTTGGGATATGTGTGAATTTGAAGTTGAAATATGTGATTTTTTTGGGAAATTAAGTAAGCTTTAAAAAATGTGTGATGTGAAAAATGATTATAAAGATATGCGTGGATTTTGATAAAGATATTTAAGATGTGTGAATTTTAGAGATGTAAATATGAAATAATGTTTTGGAAATGTGTGAAAGATGAAATGTGGAAGATTTACAAAATGATTTGGAATTTGATTTATGGAAAATGGAAGATGTTGGATTTGGAGATGTGAATTGGAAATGATTTATGAAAGATGGTGAATTTGAATCTCTAATAGGTGATTGCAGGTTGTGGAATGTATGATGGATGAATGCATTGATCATGATTGTGATGATATGACAAATCTCTTCTTTGAAAGAAAGCTTGTGATGCGAGGGGTTCTAATTCAAAGTCGTTTGTGAAACCGTGGCTAAAATCGTGATATCGATGGATGAAGGTGCTATGTTTTAGCAACAATTTACTATTGTTGTACAAGAAACTTCTTCTCTTGTGGATTTTCTTTGTATTTTGCTTTTTTTTTTGGTTTTTGATAAATTGACTTTTTGGCATATTTGAGAGATTTCCAAACACGAAGCATTGATAGATTTTTCAAGAATTTTTCTTTTGGGATGTAACTTGTTTCAAATGGTAGATGATTTCTTTGACAAGAAGACACAATAAGCACACAAGCACATAAACACACTTCTTCTCTTTTGATGTATGTTTAGGATCTTTTCAAATCCTCTCAAGGATATTTTCAACTCCTCTTTTGTTTTCATAGGAATTGAACAAACAAAAGACAAATTAGATAGACTCTACTATTGTCAAAAAGGTCATTCCTCATATCAATACTTGATACTTCGTTAGCTCAAACAACCCTGTCACACCCTAAGGTGAGCCTAATTTTTTGCCTTTGTCGAGAATTTGAACCAAAGAGAATTGCACTTCAATTGGATCATTTTCTTGAGAGATATATAGTGAGTCTCTTGGGGGCGGATTCTTCCTTACCCTTGCACTATGATATTACAAATGTCTGGCTAACTGACTCGGCAAGGTTTCAACTTCTAAAGCTCTTTAGTAAAGGTTATGTTTGGCGCAATGAAAGATAAAATCCCTTAAGAGGCTTCCCAACCTTTAAAACAAAGGCTTTTCATATCTCAAGGATACTAGGGGAAGAATATCAATGCACATTGTCGTTGGAGGGGATTTTAATCAGCCTCCACATTTGATTATAGTGGGTTGGAAAACTTGGCTAAAAACCATTCCCCACTTAGGTTGTTCCCCTCTCATTGGCCTTATGGGCTTCTCGGAAGGGAAGGCCTACTAAAGGTTGTATCTTAATTGCAAAAAAGGAAATAAAGAAAGTAAAAAGTAAGTTTGGATTTGTGTAGGGGAAAAAGTGAGACTAGGCTAACATGTCCTAATCCTACCTTTTGACACACATTTGTGGAATATGAAAGAGCCTAGAGGTATCACACAATTGGCTGCTTCTTTTTGTAGAAGAGAGAGCCACAGGCTCCCTATTAGGATTTCTATTCCTTTGTTGCAAATGATAGATAAAATGATACAAGTTCAACTGCTAGCCCTAGAGTGTAAGTATGAACTAGTAACTTTGAGCACAAGATTGTAGAATTGAGATTTAAACAATGGAAAGCTGTAAACACAAGGACAAGAAAAGAATGCAGATGCATACCTGGGGTTAAAATCTGAGTGGAAATGTTCGGGATGGGGGCGTAGGTGCCACTATCCTGATTCTGCACCTGAAACTGTTGTTTTGCAACCTGAAAAGCTGTCAGAAAAATGTTGAAACTGTTGTTTGACAGAAGGACCAGGGTGCCCAGTGCCCCTGTCCTAGGGACTAGGGCGCCTAGTGCCCCTGTCCTGGCAGGACCAGGGTGCCCCACGCCCCTGTCCTGGTCTTTTGCTCTGCAATTTGGTGTGAAGTTCAGTCTTCGTCTGCTTTCGTCAGATCTGCAACTTGCGGCGTCGTCTGAATCCCAAAATCTGCACTTATATCTGAAAAAGGTGTTTGGGCGGCTATATAGGGTTTTGCCTTAGTCAAACCCCCGCTTCGGTGATTTTCACCTCCACGAATAGCCAAGTTGTATTGTAAAAGTAATGTGTGTACAGACCTTGTGTGTGTGCAAGATCTAAAATGCAAGTAAGCAAACTAGAGCAACCTAGAAAGTAAACCCTAATTGCTTGTAAATGACAATGTAAATGCTCCAAATCAAGATGCCAAGTGATCTAAAGCATGAATGTAAGTGACATAATGAGGCTTATGCAAAGACATGAAAACAACATGAAATTATACCCAACCCCAAGGGAGGGGTACAAGCCAATCTTCAGTCGGTGATCCCTTATTGCTCTTCAATGCCTTCAAAGCCCTAAGTGAATGAATGGATTTGATGAATGCTTGGAGGATCAATGTTGAGAGTTGTTGAAGTCTTCAAAGATCTTCTCTTTCACTGCATATGAGGTTCCTAAAAACAAAATTCCCATCCTTTCTAATGAAGAAAGAGAGTTCTTATGTATGAAACCCTAGGTCTTAATTCCAACTTTTGGCCGACCTAGAGATTGAATATCCTGCCAATTTCTTGGGGTTAAGCTTTATTTTATGATTGGATCGCGCTCCTAAAATTTCAAGAAAAATGTCCGGGACCATGTGCACGCCGGGCGCCATGGTCCTGACAACTTTTCACCAAATTTTCAGGGCCGTCGGTTATGATGATTTTAGAGCGAATCCCAAAGTTACAGCTGATTTCGAGATGTTTTGACCCCCAAAATCGAGCCTGTAAGTTCAAAAGAGGACCTAATTAGGGTTTTTGATTAAATGATGTATTGGAAGAATAAAATGAAAGGGGCAAACTTTAAAGAAAGGGCCCAACTTTATAATGTGGAAGATGATGAAATAGGACCTTAGGCCTAATTAATTTGATTAATTAAGTGCTAAAGGGGAAATGCAATGCAAAATGAAAAATGCGCCAAGGCGGGTGCTAAACTAGGTGTGAAATTGTACCACCCTAGAAAGTGCGTACAATTTATGACGCTACATTTAGCCCCCACTTTAGCGGTCATATGAATACTATGTGCATATGCAAGCTAAAGTACAGAAAAGTAAACATTATTTGAAAAAGGATATATCCATAAGTTTGTCGAACGAAGCCCCCAGTGGTATCTGCAGTACACAGTTAGGAACCGCACCCTACAAAACACACGTTATATCACAAAATCACCTAATGATTACTAAGGAAGGTGATGAAAATTTGAGGGTAGCTATATGCCCCCCCTGTTTCGGCTTGCTAATTTTAGTGAGTTGAAACAGGGTATCATGTTTACCACTTTGAATTGTTAAAGAATATTAATGACAAATGATCACAAGAAGATTTGATATGAGATCAAAAACTAATGGAGAATCATTTGGTAAGAAAGAGGACCAAATCTCAATTCCAATACAACAAAGAGTGTGAGGATTTGAGAGTTCTCTAACACAAGATGAAGGATGTAAATGGAAACAAAATGCAAAGAGAAGAAAAGAAAGGAAAAAAGCATGAATACACACATTGGTGATCCATGAGAAGAATAGTGAGAGAGAAAACATGGACTTCTCACCCCTAGATCTTGTCTAGGTGATCCATGGGACAAAGGACATGGAAAACTAGCCCCTAGAGTCTGTCTAGGTGATCCATGTAAGGGAGGAGAGTGAGAAAGTCTAGCCTTATGCTGCTAGTTCCACTCAACCTCGTGCATGTGTGTGTAAGGGAGGTTAGAAGCACCTCATAGGAGTCTATGCCTGAGTATGCTACAACCTATATATGTATAGTACAAAAGCGTGACATCTCGCTCTAAGAGTCTGTGCTCTAGTTCTGAGAATAATCACCTTGCATAAAAGAAAAAAATGGAGACATCTCTCTCTAAGAGTCTGTGCTCCGGTTCTGAGAATGACCCATTGCTCAAAAAGTGTAATGTTTATGTCATAAGAAAAGTAGAACAAGGATACCTACCTTCATCACAAAAGAAGATACCCCAAAAATGCAACAGTGTCATAGATCCAAGCAAGAGAGTTTTGCACTCTTTAAGCAAGGATAAGATAGTTGAAAAGGGATATCTTGTAGTATGCGTAAAGGAGATCCTTAGAGGAGAAGAGATCTTTGTACAAAAGACACCTATCCTCAAGAGGAATTGTCTTAGACAAATATAACATCTTCTAGAATAATACAAAGAAGAGAATAAGAATGCAATACTTCCTTCTTTTGTGAGGTGAAAGTGATTCTTAATGAAGGATGATGCTCTTTTTAACCCAATTGGGAGAGTGAATTCATTATGGATGTATTTTACCAAGTGCAAAAGAGGTTGTAGTCAAGGACTTACACCTCTTGTGAGAGAGAATCCTTGAACAAACAACAACAAATGCATACAAGGAATAACATCAAGTAATAAAGTTCACACCATCCACGAAATAGGAAAAAGTGGATCCTTAGATAAAAATAAGGAAAGATCATTGCCTCCCAAGGATAAGGACAATGAGAAGGACTTACACGATCTTCTAGGGAGAGATTTAGACATAAGCAAAATGTACTACATGCGAGCAAGACATTAGTGTATGTAAAATGCTCCTCACAGGAAGTGGGTAAGGTAAGAAAGAGAATACACATCTTCTCCGATATCTAAGAAAAGAGGATTCTAAAGAAAAGATGATCAATATTTCCACATTATTACCCCATAGGAACAAGAGATAAAATAGAAAATTTAGGCTATTATGTTGCTTCAAAAATATGATTGCACTTGAAATTGTACCATCATGAATGACAATGAGCCCCTAGTAAATGAGCTACCAATGTCACATAATGATGAGCAACATAATAGCCATTAATGTTATTTAAAGACATGATAGATTGAATGAGGTATTTGAATATGACATGTTGAATGCTCAACTATAAGTGAGATCAAAAACATGTATAAAGTGACAAAAATTGAAGAAGGACAGTTACGAGAAATCTTAGAAGAGGGATGAGTGTAATTTATTAGAGCCTTATCCCTGGAGGAAAGGACTTTATGATGAATAGGAGATAAAGATTCATAATTGGATTTAGAAATTTGAGGGGAGTCATAAAGAGATTTGTTCATCGCCAAGATTTCCTTATGAGGGAAATGAGAGTTGATAGAAGTAGAAGATGATTTAGTTGAAGTGAGATCATCATCACTACTAAATATAGCATTCACATTGAGAGATGGTCTTTTAGATGCTTTGGTGGGATTAGAAAGATTATATCCAAGTCCAAATGAATATTCATGCATGTTATGTTCTAAAGGAACTTTAATTCCTTGTTCATTTGTGCCACAACCATTTCCACTATAGCCACTCTTAGCCAAAATGTGAAAACCACGACCATAACGATTAGCCATTTCAGAAAGAAAAGGTGGTTTTTCATAAGACAAAGAATCAAATTCTTCAGAATTAGAGGTGTGAGGAGAAGAAGTTTGAGAAGCCGCCACAAAATTATTGCTCATAGGTTCAGGTAAGACTGATTGATTTCTAGTTTCTTCCTTCTTTTTAACTTTAAGCTCTCTAGGAGGAACCCTATACTCACCTACAAAGGTGGGATTGAAATCAAGAGATCCCCAATCATCTTTTGCGAGAACCTTCTCAGGATCAAAAGCCTTTTCATGTGCAGATTCAAGTTGAGAAGAATCTTCTTCAGGAACTTCAGACTCGTCCAAAGAATTTTGATTATCAGAGGGTAATGATTCATCCATAGGTATCTTGTTTAACGAGTCATCACTAGAAGAGGAAGGCTTAGAAGAACTCCCTTTGGAAGTAGATGTTTGCAAACAAGCTTGAAAATTAGTATCACCTATCAAGGTATATGTCTTATTATTATAAATAAATTTAACTTGTCTATGCAATGTAGAGGGGACTGCTTGCATATTGTGAATCCAAGGTCTCCCTAATAACAAGTTGTATGTTAGATTTCCCGACATAACATGGATAGGAGTAGGCAAAGTAACAGGTCCCACTATGATGGGTAAGGTGATAATACCTAATGAAGACTTAGCCACATTATCAAAGCCTCGAATGGGATGAGAGTCAGGCTCAATAAGGGATGTATCCACATTCATCTTATGCAATAGGTTAATGCTACACACATTAAGGCTAGAACCATTATCTACCAGTGTTCGTCTTATAGCAGTGTCATTTATGATAACCACAATCATCAAGGGATCATATTGATGTTGAATTTCACTAGTAGGCAACTCATCTTGAGTAAACACAATTTGAGCTTTAGGATTCATCACAGAGTTAACCAAAGACACTATATTACTAGATGTATTAGGTGGAGGAACATTCAAATCTTTCAAGGCATCTTGTAACATTCCATGATGAGCGGAAGAAGTTTGGATCAAATCCCAAAGGGATATCTTAGCAGGGGTAGCTTTAAGTTGTTCTATGAGATCATATTCCTTACCAAGAACTTGTGAAATATGAGGAGCTTGAGGAAGAATAGGTTGGGAAGGAGGAAGGGAAGTTGGGATAACTGGAGGAGGATTAGGTTGCCTATTGTTTCTTGTGTTATAGGTATGAGTGACCGCATTATAACTCTCTCTAGTCAGTTGCTTAGCATACTCATAAGGGCTCTTAGTAGAATAACCTCCTTGCACAGTAATAATAGGTTTCTTAGGAGTGCAAAAAGAATCATTAGCATAACCACCTTGAACCACTAAGATAGGATTATTTAAAGGTTGAGAATTTTGAGAAGGACAAGCACCTTGGACAGTGAAGAGAGGTTTGTTAGGTATTTCATTCACATGTATCAAATTGATTGAGGATGGTTTAGAGGAATGAACAAAAGTGTTGGAAGAATTATTGATAGTCTTCTCTTGCACTAAAATCTCATCACGGATCAAATCAATTTTAGGAGAGAGACAAGGGGTAGGCATTGATGTTCTAGTAGGCAGAGTAATACTAGGAAGGGTCATATCATCCTCTATCATCAAAGGATCTACATGGGGAATAAACTCTCTAGGAGAAGGATCAACATTACTCTCTAAAGTCTCACTTTTGAGAGGAAGATCTTTGAAAGAGATGTTAACCATCTTGCTTTGAACTAGGGTATTCTTATGATTAGAACCAAGTTGAGGAGAGGGAGATGCTTTATTTTTAGAGGGAGAATAATTGAGATTCAAGGAAGGTGAGAAACTATCAAGGGAGTTTTCAATATTGATTTCATCCCCTTTGGCTATGGTTCTCTCATGGGGTATAGAATAGTCTACACCTTCTTCTAATGGTTCATCCCAAATAGTGAGGTTGTTGAAAGGAATGTTTGAAGTATTGTTAATTTCGGGAGAGGAGATGACATTGTTTATTAATTCCTCATCCTTAGGAGGGAGAGCATCAATAGATGTGTTAAACTCATCCTCTTTCCTCAAAATATGTTCAATATGATCTTTAGGGGAGAGAGCATTAAGGAAATTGCTTATTATTTCATCTTCTTTCTCTAAGGGATGCTTATGGGTAAGACAAACTTTAGGAGAAGGGTAAGCATTTATCATTAATTCATCATCTCTAGTGAGAATTTTGTTGGAAAAGGAAATTCCATCACTAGGAAATGTAGGGATAATGTCATCTTCTTGCACAAAAGGATCCTCATGAAGGGAGTGTTTTTTAGGAGGAACATGAACATATTTCTCCAAAGATTCATGCTTAGGAAGGAGATCTTTGAAAGAAGTGTTCATAACCTCTTGTTGCACTAACATGCCCCCATTGGAAGGACCAACTTTAGGAGAAAATAAGTCAATGTCCATCAATACCTTTTCACTTAGAGAGGCATCATGTAGGGAAGGTGAAGTAACATTAAGAAAGGTGTTTATGATATCATTCTCTTCCTCTAGGATAGCTAAATAGGAAGGGCACATTTTAGGAGAATTGTCAAGATCACTCTTAAAGTCTTCATCCTTAGAGCATGGGAGAGTCTCAAAGGGATTGGTAGCAACTCTTTTAAGCACTAAAATGTTATTATAGATGGGGGGAGTTTCTTTAGGAGAAGGAAAAATTGAAACAAGGGAAGCTAACCCATTATCACATCTATGAAATGAATGCATCATGACAACAATTTTCCTCTTTCAAATGATAACACATGCAAAATAGAAGGAAATGTTTAATTTTAACAAATGAAAGCACTTAGAATGTAGATTTAGAAAATTAAATTTATGATTCAAATGAGTTCCTAAATCAGATTTGAAATTATTGATCCCAATTAAGCTATCCACAAGTTCAACTTAGAATTGAAAAATTAGGGTTTTAGCAAAAATTTCCTCTAGATTTTTGAATCTTGCAAGAAATTAAAACTTGTAAATACAAATTTGAATTTGAAATAGCATAAAAACTCAAATTTGAAAACATAAATCAGAATTAGAGAAGATTGGAGTTCACGTCGGGTTCACCAAAATGTGTAGGGGAAAAAGCGAGACTAGGCTAACATGTCCTAATCCTACCTTTTGACACACATTTGTGGAATACGAAAGAGCCTAGAGGTATCACACAATTGGCTACTTCTTTTTGTAGAAGAGAGAGCCACGGGCTACCTATTAGGATTTCTATTCCTTTGTTGCAAATGATAGATAAAATGATACAAGTTCAACTACTAGCCCTAGAGTGTAAGAATGAACTAGTAACTTTGAGCACAAGATTGTAGAATTGAGATTTAAACAATGGAAAGCTATAAACACAAGGACAAGACAAGAATGCAGATGCATACCTGGGGTTAAAATCTGAGTGGAAATGTTTGGGACGGGGGCATAGGCGCCACTATCCTGATTCTACACCTGAAACTATTGTTTTGCAACCTAAAAAGCTGTCAGAAAAATGCTGAAACTGTTGTCTGACAGAAGGACCAGGGCACCCAACGCCCTTGTCCTAGGGACCAAGGTGCCCAGCGCCCCTGTCCTGGTAGGACCAGGGTGCCCCACGCCCCTATCCTGGTTTTTGCTTTGCAATTTGGTGTGAAGTTCAGTCTCCGTCTGCTTCCGTCGGATCTGCAACTTGCGGCATCGTCTGAATCCTGAAATCTGCACTTATATCTGAAAAAGGTGTTTGGGTGGCTATATAGGGTTTTGCCTTAGTCAAACCCCCACTTCGGTGATTTCCACCTCCATGAATAGCCAAGTTGTATTATAAAAGTAATGTGTGTGCAGACCTTGTGTGTGTGCAAGATCTAAAATGCAAGTAAGCAAACTAGAGCAACCTAGAAAGTAAACCCTAATTGCTTGTAAATGACAATGTAAATGCTCCAAATCAAGATGCCAAGTGATCTAAAGCATGAATGTAAGTGACATAATGAGGCTTATGCAAAGACATGAAAACAACATGAAATTATACCCAACCCCAAGGGAGGGGTACAAGCCAATCTTCAGTCGGTGATCCCTTATTGCTCTTCAATGCCTTCAAAGCCCTAAGTGAATGAATGGATTTGATGAATGCTTGGAGGATCAATGTTTAGAGTTGTTGAAGTCTTCAAAGATCTGCTCTTTCACTGCATATGAGGTTCCTGAAAACAAAATTCCCATCCTTTCTAATGAAGAAAGAGAGTTCTTATGTATGAAACCCTAGGTCTTAATTCCAACTTTTGGCCGACCTAGAGATTGAATATCCTGCCAATTTCTTGGGGTTAAGCTTTATTTTATGATTGGATCGCGCTCCTAAAATTTCAAGAAAAATGTCCGGGACCATGTGCACGTCGGGCGCCATGGTCCTGACAACTTTTCACCAAATTTTCAGGGCCGTCGGATATGATGATTTTAGAGCGAATCCCAAAGTTACAGCTGATTTCGAGATGTTTTGACCCCCGAAATCAAGCCCCCAAGTTCAAAATAGGACCTAATTAGGGTTTTTGATTAAATGATGTATTGGAAGAATAAAATGAAAGGGGCACACTTTAATGAAAGGGCCCAACTTTATAATGTGGAAGATGATGAAATAGGACCTTAGACCTAATTAATTTGATTAATTAAGTGCTAAAGGGGAAATGCAATGCAAAATGAAAAATGTGCCAAGGCGGGTGCTAAACTAGGTGTGAAATTGTACCACCCTAGCAAGTGCGTACAATTTACGACGCTACAGGATTATTGATCACCCAATTAAGGGGAGAGCATATACCTATCACTCCAAACACAATATATAAGTGGTTCATTTTATCCTTTCATTGCAATGTGATTTAGTTTCTATTTGGAGATGTTTCTCCAACAATCATGGTGTTCTTTTTATCCCTTCATAGAAAAATGCATATTTCTTGGAAAAACTTTGGAAACAAACTTGGTCAACAAAATGAAATCATGTATCCAATTTGGTCAACAAAAGAAAAATTGAGTAGCAAGTAAAAAAAGAGAGATTCTTTTTAACTTGCACTAAAGTAGATGAGGTTCTTTTTAATTTGCACCAAAAGTAGAGTGAGATTCTTTTTAGCCTTTGCAAGAAATAAAAGATTCTTTTGTGGTTCTTTTAAACCTTTTGCAAAATAGAAAATAAGTTCTTTTTTATTTGCACCAATAGAAAATGAAGTTCATTTTACCTTGCAACAAAATAAAAATGAGGTCCTTTTTAATTTTGCAAAAATAAAGGTTTGTTTATAGTTCTTTTTAACCTTTTGTAACAAAAATGGAAAAGTGAAGTTCTTTTTAAACACCAAAGAAAATTATGAGGTTCTTTTTAGGTCCTTGCAAGAAATGAAAGTGAGTTATTTTTAAAAACCCTTGGTAAAAAAAATAAATTTTAAATCAAAATCTACTCTAACTCCTTAGAACCTGCAACAAATTGTTAGACCTACAAAAACCTCTCAAAAAGTTAGTTCATATGGTGGGCTTTACAAGCCTAAAATTTCATTTTTTGTTACAATATGGAGCTCTTTGCCGGATACAATGGCACTACTCTGATGAAAAGAAAAGCACTAATAGAGAAAAAAAAGAGCTATATTAGATCAAAAGCGCCATTTTAGAACAAATGCACTACAATAGATAACAACAATGCTAGATTACAACAAAAGTGCTATAATAAGCAATGAAGGTGCAAAAGTAAAATGAAAGTGCTAATCTACAGATAAAAAACTAGGTGTAAAATCTAGAATGAAGGCACTATATTAGATGTCAAAAGCGCTAAAGCGCTACCTGTGCATGAAAAACCTGCAAGTGTCTAATTTTTTAGAAAAATCTTAACTTGATAGAATGAAAATGGGACAAGATCCCCACGGTGGGTGCCAAAATGATGCACATGAAAGGGGACACAAGTCTTAAACAAGATTCAAATGTTAGTATGTTAGTTTCCAACCAAAACTAAAACAAATGAAACAAAATCCTTCACATACATATCAAGAAAGATTAAAAAGCACGCAAAGAAAGCAAGATAAAAGAAGAGAAGGAAGAGGATGTCTCCATAAGATGCTCCCATGATGCCTTTGTTTCTTCTCCCTTGTCTCTGTCCTCCCCAAGATCCAAATGAGTGTATGTAGCTCTCAGCTTTAGCACTAAACCATGGATGCCAATGAAGATTCAAATGGTTGAATGAACTAAACTTCTCATTGCTATGAAAATGCCTACACCAAGATTACTATGAGAAATCTTAAGTGTTAGTGTCTATGCAAGTATAGTAACAATGATCAATATGCTTCCTCCTTTGCTTGAGGAATGAGGCTCTATTTATAGAAGAAATAGTTGAATAGATGACCAAGATTGATTGGGCTTGTGGAGGGTTAGGATTGTATGATTCATGATCCATGTGATGGTTTTAAACCCTATCTCATGTTGACAAGTGTCACCATGAGAAGTCTTGAGAAGAGATAAAAGAGGCATTAAATGCCTGAAGGGACATGATGGTTACCCTAGGGGGTTGGGTTAGGGTTGAGTTAGTGGATAAAGATTTTATCCAAAGGATAAACTCTTGTGCAAGAGTTAAAGGGATAACCATGGTCAAAGAAATGAATTCTTGAAGAGACCCATGAGTTAAAAGGATGGTTAAGTTAGACAGAAAGTCTCTAACCCAAGGTAGAAGGCAAATTAACCATTAATGATTATGAAGACTTTAGAGGTTAACCATTTGAAGACATAAATCCTTTAATGGTTTTTGAATACTTTGGAGGTTATCTTGTTGAGGAAATAAAGTATTTAATGCTTTATGAAGACTTTGCATGATTTTGAGAAGTTATTCCTTCTTAAGGAATGTGCAAATGTTTAGGAGGGAATTAGGATAATTAGAATGGATTATAATATTCTAGAAGAAGGGTTAGTGTGAAAGTGGATTTTGTAGGAGAATGAAAGTGGGAGGGATTTTAGGATTTAAATAAATATAAATTTATTTAAATGTGTACAACTTGCATTTGGATAGATATTTAAATAAATATTCATTTATTTAAATGTGAGAGTGATTTAATTAAATGTGAAAGGGGGATTTAATTAAATAAATAGGCTTAAGAGGACTCTAGAAGGAATTCATTAAAGACTTGAAGACTTTGAGGGAAACCATTAAAGGATTAAGAAGACTCTAGAAGGAAGCCATTAAAGGCTTGAAGACTTCAAAGGAAGCCAATAAAGGTTTCAAGTGGGTGAGGATAAATGAGATTTAAAACAATTCATTTATTTAAAATAGTGGTGCAACTTGCATTTGTAGGAGAATGCAAGTGGGTGAAGGATAAAGGGGATTTAAATAAATGTTTATTTATTTAAAAGTGCAGGGAGGGATTAATTAAATATTAATTGTCTGAATCTGGTTAAGTGAATAAAATAAAATAAATTGAATAATTTATTTTATTAATAGAAGAAGAGGTCTAGGATGAATTAATTAAATATTAATTTAATTAATTGTTGATCGATGGTTAAATAATCAAATAAATACTAAGTATTTATTTAATTAGGTGGACAGATTTATGTGTCTACAGTAGCTATTTTGAGCAACCTAATATTGCCAAAAGGGATTCTATTGTAAACTTCATTTATTTTTAAGTTGGCCTCTTTCAAATATAGAAAAATTAATAATGAAATCATTTATACCTTATGTTAGAGAATGCTACCATGTAAAGTAGATTAGGAGGTGGGCTAGATAAAGGATCTATGGAGGTTATATAAAAGCATTGTTTAAAAGGGTGAGATTGAGGAGATATGTTGGACAACATTTTGATTTAGTTGTGTATAAGGGTTTTATGGAAGGATGGGTGTGTGAATACATGGGTAAATGCCATGTTACAAAGGGAACCAAGCCAAATAATTTTTCCATAGTTAGGCACGTTTTGGATTAGATAATTATTCTTGAATCTTTGGACGTTTGATGATACAATTTTGGAAGTTCGATTTTGGATTATGGATTTTGGATTCCTGGGATTTGGTAGTTTTGGAGGTGTTTGGATTTTTAGGATTTAGATATTTTTATTTTATTTTTTGGATATAGGATTGGAATATTTAGATTTGGATTTAGGATTTATAGATTTATTTTTGGATGTAGAATGTGAATTTTTGGGTTGGGATGTAGAATTTTTTGATTTATTTTTTTGATTAGTGGTAAACCAAGTTTTGAAGGGACCCAAAATCCTTTACAAATATATTTTGTGGGGATCTAGAACCCCCTTACAATATCCTACCAAAAAATAAACAAAGGTAAACATCAAACCAACAACACCATACAAAAAGGATTACAACATCATACAACTATCTCCAAAAGAACACAACCAAAGCCATGTAATAGCTCAACTCATATAAGCTATTAAAATTGGATCTGAGAACTCCCATAACCTTGAGAAATGCTACAAAGGATAAAACAAAAACTAACAAAAGAAACTAAACTAGAGAAGATTTTTTGTCACAATATCATGCCAAATCCACCAAACTATATCAATGGGTTTTGAAAAAGCTCCCATAACCTTTCGATGTAGGTCCATGCATTTTTCATTATCCTTGAAATCCTCTTCACAAGACATGAACAAAGCATACATGAGAAACACCCTTGAAAAGGGCAACCACAACCCCCTGACAATATCTTCCACCATCTCCTGCAAGCCATGTCTCCACCTCAATACATGGAAACTCCACCTTTATAGGAAAGTTAGGTAGAAAAAAACGAAGAAAATATCAAAGAACAACACATCCTATCACCTCACTCTCCACATAAATAAGAGAAACAAAGGTTTGGGTACTTGGAAGTAAAAACCCTCTTTAAGAGGGACCACAACTTAAGAATAAGAACCACCTTACATAAGTACCACATATTATGAGCAACAAAAAGTCAACTAAGATCCACAACAAAAAAACAAAAAACCAAATCAGGCCTTAAAAACTTAGCAACCTAAAAACCCCACATCAAAATAAAAGTTAAGGGGATAACAACCAACTGAAACCAACTAAATAATAACAAGGAAATGCTAGTAGATTTGAAGAATAAGAATAAACCAATCTTAGAAAAACCCTTGATAAAGAAATAACTACCCAAAACCTTTTGAGGGACGCCATGAGAAAAAGATGGAAAAACCAGCCAACAAAGACACCTCCATAGGGTCAAAAGGCTAGAGAACAAAACCCACTGCTTGTGGACAACAAATTCAATGAGCCTAAAGACACAAAGGGACAAAAACTCAATAGAGTCTCCCAATCTAAGGCCATCAGGGAACAAAACCCCAACAACGACACTAACAATAATAGGGTAAAAAGGATCACATTAGCTAAACAAGAAAAAGAAGCTCTAACCAAGCTCTCAAAATCCATATTTGAATGATAACAGACATTGTTTAGGTCTAAAAGCACCCAAAAAGCAAGGAATAAATTACAAAAGAGAAAATTACAACATTAAAATAAAAAGAGTCTATAAAGAGAAAAGGGATAAGAGTTGCCAAGCAAAGGACAACAAAGATGCCATCCCAAAGTTGAACCCGAACAATAACAAGAATCCTACCACCCACAACATAGACCTCTACCAAGCTATTGACACTAGGAAACCACACAACCTCCCCAATGCTTCCAAATGCACCTTTCATAAAAAAATAATGTACGACATTGCTTAAAATATTCGAGCCCGCACCCATAATTGCACCAAAGTAGTAGAGATAAGGAAGAAATAATGACACATAAAAACCAAGAGAACCCCATGGCCAAGACAACCCTATCTACAACAAAATCACCTATTTTTGGATCATCGTCTCCTTCAACATTTCCATCACCCACTTTGAAAACCCTACTAATATAAATAAATACTCTACAGACATTTTTGACAAAGTGTTGTAATGCCCATTGGGCTCATTAACTCTATAATTTCCTTTCTTGTCTTTCTTGTACGTATTTACTAATGCAGTTGTATTCTTGGTGAATATGATTGTGTGCCATAATGTCACCTCTCTTTTGATTTTCTATATAATAGATGCACTGCCTGTCATTTCATCAAGGCAATTTGTGCTTTTGTACATTTGCTTGTTTGTGATCAACAAATTACGTCTTTTTTCCTCCATCTTAATGAATAATGATGAACAGTAAGTACCAAACCAACTCTGAGATGGGGGGGGTGAATCAGTATAGACAAAAAATTTCTCCACAACTCAAACAACAGAGACTGCACTAACCAGTAAGAAGCATTACCTATCTAAGTCAGGACACTATCGCTAAAACATAGTGAGACTGTGAAAAACACAAACCGGTAACACCTAGATCAATTAAAGACCTAATACATTATCACAACTTCACCCAACTGCTTAAGCAAGTAATACATAAGAAATACTTATGACCATTGAATCAACTTGCATTACCAATTAACATAAAAAGCATCACACATGACACACCGATTTTTCACGTGGAAACCCAACTGGGAAAAACCACGGTGGGGATGAATACCCACAAGCTGCTCTTTGAACTCTTTTGAAGTCCGCTCTATTAGGATCCTAGTCTAGTTAAATAATTTTACAATAGGTTCTGCTGGGAACTGATCCTGCTAGGGATCACCTAGTTAAGAGATGGCTAAATACTCGGTTAAAGTTTAGAACCCTATTAAAGGTTACCTCGCAAGAGGATTTCAAGAACTCATTGAATTGAGTCACCCTGTTAAAGGATTTACAAAAAGTCCTATTAAAGCTACCCGGTTAAGGGATTTTCCAATTGTTGAAATGGTTAAAAGTCAATAGGTAATACACTGATCTGATAACAACACACAATGCCAAGGCAGATCCTCTTTAGCTCCTTTGCTTCTGCAATCACACTCTGCAGGTATCAGCACACTTCTCTAGTCTAGCAAGAATCAAGTATCTCTTCACTTGGATACACACATAACATGTGCAAACAACTTCAAAATGAAAAACATCATCGACCTTATAGGAAACAAACAGGTCAGTAGCATAAACCCTAAACCCTAAACATTTAGGTTTAACAATTTAGTCAGTTCAATCCTGACCATTAATCATACTGCATTGAATACAACAGTCTTGAACAGATCTCAAGACATTCTCCGATGTTCATTATTTGCCACTTTAGGAAGCTGATAACCCATCATGCACTCTCCATCATTTACAAAGACTTTGCACATTTCCGAGGTAGATAGGATCAATCTCCATGCAAGATCCTCAAGGAAATTCTTCACGCGCACAAGGCTGACATGGCAACATGATCTAATCTTCATTACAATGCTAACTCATCACAAGATATCATCAGTTGAATCACATAGGCTTGAAATGCATCAACCGGAAACCCTGAGGCTGATACTACCAACCGGTAGTCATGCCAAATGAAACCCCGATACAAAACTTCCCATAGACCAATTCTCATTCCAACATGTCACTTCACATTTTCAAATATATTGGTTCACAACATCATACCGGTTCACTTGCCAGTTTGCATATATCAATATACCAGTTCATACTTCAGCATATTGACATCAATGACAACATACAATATCATCATGTCATCAAGCTCTACATGTATGCCAACAATCTCCTCCTTTGACATTGATGGCAATATACAAAGATATCTCCCTACTTCACATCTTCACCCCAATACTGCAGATATCTTCTCCCCCTTTGACAACAATGCCAAAGTGGAGGCACAAACAACTATGTTCCACTATGCTGCTCCCTCTAAGGAGTAGCATCCTTCAACACACCAATCCTGCAAAAGATTTATCAATGCAATACCTAATTGATGTGGAGCACACACCTTTAGTTCACCTCTTGAAGGGGCAACACCCCTAATTCACCTCTTAAGTAGGTAAATGTAGCCTTTAGTAGAGGCTTGGTGAATATGTCTGCTAGCTACTCCTTACTAGAAACATGTTCCAATACAACCTCTTTCTTATGAACCTTCTCCCTCAAGAAATGATACTTGAGCTTGAAGTGCTTGGTTCTAGCATGCAAAACTGGATTCTTGGAAATATTGATTGCACTTGTGTTGTCACACAATATACTCATCGGTTCAGATACAGGAAGTTTGAAGCCACTCAATACATGCTTCATCCATATTGTCTGAGTGCAGTTCATAAATGCTGCAACATATTTCGCTTCTACTGTAGACTGAGAGATACAACTTTGCTTCTTACTTATCCATGAGACTAGTTTACCACCAAGAAAGAATGCAACACCGGTTGTGCTCTTCTGGTCATCCACATTACCGGCCCAATCAGCATTTGTAAACACTTTAAGGTCTAAATCATTACTGTATGGATACCACAATCCATAGTCAATGGTTCCCTTTAGATATCTAAGAATCCACTTGACTACTACCAAGTGGGATTCTCTTGGACTTTTATGGAATCGTGCAGTAATGCCCACTGCATGTGCAATGTTTAGTTTGCTATGTACTACATAGTGCAACTTACCAATCATTGATCGGTATTCCTTTTCATTTACCAATGTTGAGTCATCCTCTTTTGACAATTTACAACCAGTCACCATCGATGTACCAACCAGTTTGTTGTCTTCCATGCCAAAGGTCTTCAACACCTCTTTGACATACTTAGACTAAGTGATAAAGATACCATCTTTCATTTGTTGAATCTGTAGTCCAATGAAGAACTTAATCTCTCCTATAATTGACATCTCAAATTCCTTCTTCATCTCATTTGCAAAATCATGACTCATCTTGTCATCTCCTCCAAAAATTATGTCATCAACAAATACTTCACAGATCAAAATCTGATCTCCTTCTGACTTCAAATAGATATTGCTATCTTCACTTGTTCTTTCAAATCCAGTCTTCACAAGATGGGAGTGTAAGCATTCATACCATGCTCTAGGTGCCTGCTTCAATCCATACAAGGCTTTATGTAGCCTGCACACCATGTCACTATCTTGTGATAGGGAAAATCCATCTGGTTTCTCTATAGACACCTCCTCTTCAAGTATTCCATTTAGGAATGCAAATTTTACATCCATTTGATATACTTTGAATCCCTTGAAGGATGCATATGCAAGAAGCATATGAACTCCTTCCAATCTAGCTACTGGAGCAAAGGTTTCTCCATAGTCTTCTCCTTCTTCTTGAGCATATCCCTTACACACCAGTCTAGCTTTTTTTCTTACCACTATGCCATATTCATTCAACTTATTTCTGAAAACCCATTTGGTGCCAATGACATTTTTATGCTCAGGTTTGGGTACCAAAGACCATGTGCCGTTCTTTTCTATCTAGTAAAGTTCCTCTTCTATTGCCTTGATCTAGTCTTCATCTTTATGTGCCTCTTTAAATGTTTTAGGCTCAAATTCAGAGATCATGCAAGAGTTTTCTCTGGCCTTTCTTCTTGTAAGAATTCCCGCATGCTTATCTCCTATGATCTGCTTTGGATCATGATTCAGCTTAACATACCTAGGAATGATCTTAGTTTTTTCCTCTTGCTTTTCTTCTTCATCCTCATCTTCATCTTCATCAACATCTACCAATGTAGAAGTACTGTTACTGGTACTTGGATATTTTGCTACCAGTTCCCAGAAGGTTACAACCGGTTCATCTACTACTTGCTCATTGCCGGTTTCCTCAGGTTTATTAGAAATTTCATCAACTCTAACATTGACACTTTCAACAATTCTCCGAGTCCTATTGTTGAAACACTTGAGAGATTTGCTCTTGGTGGAATACCCTAGGAATATTCCCTCATCACATTTGGCATCAAACTTGTTATGATATTCACTCCTCTTGATATAACATTTGCTACCAAACACTCTAAAGTAGCTTACTATAGGAGTCTTACTGGTCCAATACTCATAAGGTGTTTTATCCTTACCTTTCTTGATGAGTACTCGGTTCATAGTGTAGACTGCAGTTCTCACCGCTTCTCTCCAGAAGGTGTGAGCAACCTTCCCTTAAATCAACATCATTTTGGCTGCTTCAACTATAGTCCGATTGTTCCTCTCTACTAGGCCATTCTACTGTGGAGTCCGAGGGGCAGATAGTTTCCTCTTGATGCCATTTTCTTCATAGTATTTGTTGAATTCACTAGAAGTGAACTCACCTCCTTGATCAGTTCTACGACATTTGATTCTCTTACCACTTTCTTTTTCAACCAGTGCTCTGAAGGCTTTGAACTTTCCAAAAGCTTCAGACTTTTCTTTCAAGAATGTGACCCCACATCATTCTTGAGTAGTCATTAGTGAGAATCATAAAGTACCTATCTCCCTACACACTCCTAGTTTTCATAGGACCACACAAATAAGTATGCACAAGATCAAGTAAATTGTCTGCAGTGAAAGATTTACCTTTGAAGGTTGAGGAAGGCATTTTCCCTAGTTGTCACTCTTTGCACAAAGGATTCTCCAGTTTTCTTAGCATAGGCAATCCTCTAACTACCTTGATCTTACTTGCCTTCACAATATTATCAAAGTTTACATGGCAGAGTCTCCTATGCCATATTTAGCTATCATCAAAATTAGCCATTAGACATGTACTGATATTTGCATTCAGCTGAAATAAGTTACCTCTGGTCTGCATACCGATGGCCATCAATTTACCACCCTTTCCTTTTATTTTGCACACTCCATCTTTGAATTTTAGAGTGAGTCCATTGTCATTCAGCTAGGCAACACTCAAAAGGTTGTGCCTGAGACCTTCTACCCAATACACATTATCAGCATTCCTTTTTCCATTTAGAGAGATGGACCCTTTTCCTTTTACCATACATGGTGCATCATTACCAAATCAGACCACACCACCATCATACTCTTCCAGAGACAGAAACTTACTTCGGTCACCGGTCATGTGGTGAGAACAACCACTATCAATAATCCACTCATTGGAATTATCAAAGCAAGAGACAAGAGCTTTCTTGTCTGCAGCTCTTGTCTAACACATCTTCCTTAACTGCTACAAACACAATGTCTTCACTTTCTTCATCTTCTGATTCCTCATCAGTGACACCTTCGTCAACTACTACAAAAAAGTTTCTCCTGTTTCCTCCTTTGAACTTCTTGAACTTCACCGGTTTGTCCTTATTATCACCATTAGGACAGTTTACAACAATGTGTCCTATCATATTGCAAGAGAAGCATTTCAAAGGGAGATTACCTCTATATTTACTAGTTCCCTTAGGAAGTCTCTTGGCAAGAAGAGCTTCAAATTCTATCAGGATCTCCTCATCATCCATTTCTCTACCTTGTCTTGGTTCACAACTGGTGCTAGCTTCTTTTCCCTTTCTAGATGGTGCAGTAGATGCTCTAAAGGCTGATTCAGTCTTCTGAATACTGCCATCATAATTATTTAGCTCATATGCGGTCAACTTAGCAATGATCGAGTCTAGGGATACCTTTGTCTTGTCTATAGACCTCAACTCTTGAATAGCAACAACCCTTATTGTATAGACTGGTAACAAGGATCTCAAGACTTTGCTAACAACAGTGGAATCATCTATTTTACCTCCTTGACTCTTGATGTCTCCAACAATAGTTTTGATTCATATTCCATATTGTTGTATGGTCTCTCCTTCAACCATCCACATGTCTTCAAACTTTCCCCTAAGGCTCTCTTCCTTAGCTTGTTTCACATGCTCATCACCACCATAGATATTCTCCAGAGCATCCCATACTTCTTTGGGATTTTCTTTATCCTAAACATCAATAAACTCAATGTCAGATAGACTGTTGATTAGGGTTTCCATGACTTGCCCATTCTTTTGAATCTCTCATCTTTGATCATTGGTGAGAGTACCAGTAGGGATAACATAAGCATTCTCAACATAGTTCCAGTGTTGAGCACCCATGCTTTTGATGTATATCTTCATTTTGTCCTTCCATATTTTAAAGTTATCTATGTTGAACTTTGGACCTTCCCTCTTCATCATTATAGTAGGATAGAGTAGGATCTTTTCCTCAAGTGGTTAAGCTTACAACATAGAGGACCTAGAGGATGCTCTAATACCAATTGATGAATAATGATGAATAGTTAGTACCAAACCAGTACTGAGAGGGGGGGTGGTGAATCAGTACAAACAAAAAAATTCTCCACAACTCAAACAACAGAGACTGCACTAACCGGTAAGCAGCATTACCGATCTAAGTGAGGACACTATCGATAAAACACAGTGAGACTGTGAAAAACACAAACCAGTAACACCTAGATCAATTAAAAACCTAATACCTTATCACAACTTCACCCAAATGCTTAAGAAAGTAATACATCAGAAATACTTACGACCATTGAATCAACTTGCATTACCACTTAACATAAAACACTAAACCATCACATGAAAAGCATCACACATGATACACTGATTTTTCACGTGGAAACCCAACTGGGAAAAACCATGGTGGGGATGAATACCCAAAAGCTGTTCTTTGAACTCTTCTAAAGTCTGCTCTGTTATGATCCTAGTCCGGTTAAAGACTTTTACAATAGGTTTTTCTAGGAACCAATCCTTCTAGGGATCACTTGGTTAAGGGATGGCTAAATACCCTGTTAAAGGTTAGAACCATGTTAAAGGTTACCTCGCAAGAGGATTTCAAGAACTCATTGAATTGAGTCACCCTGTTCAAGGATTTACACAAAAGCCTGTTAAAGCTACCCGGTTAAGGGATTTTCCAAATATTGAAATGGTTAAAAGTCAACAGGTAATACACTAATCTGATAATAGCACACAATGCCAAGGTAGATCCTCTTTAGCTCCTTTGCTTCTGCAATCACACTCTGCAGGTATCAACACACTTCTCCGGTCTTGCAAGAATGAAGTATCTCTTCACTTGGATACACACATAACATTTGCCAACAACTTCAAAATGAAAAACATCATCGACCTTATAGGAAACAAAAAGGTCAGTATCATAAACCCTAAACCCTAAACATTTAGGTTTAACAATTTAGTCAGTTCAATCCTGACCATTAATCATACTGCATTGAATACAACAGTCTTGAACAGATCTCAAGACATTCTCTGATGTTCATTATTTGCCACTTTAGGAAGCTGATAACCCATCACGCACTCTCCATCATTTACAAAGACTTTGCACATTTCCGAGGTAGATAGGATCAATCTCCATGCAAGATCCTCAAGGAAATTCTTCACACGCACAAGGCTGATGTGGCAACACGATCTAATCTTCATTACAATGCTAACTCATCATAAGATATCATTGGTTGAATCACACAGGCTTGTAATGTATCAACCGGAAACCCTGAGGCTAAGACTACCAACCGGTAGTCATGCCAAATGAAACCCCGATACAAAACTTCCCATATACCGGTTCTCATTCCAACATGCCGCTTCACATTTTCACATTTACTGGTTCATAACATCATACCAATTCACTTGTCAGTTTGCATATATCAATATATCGGTTCATACTTCAGCATATTGACATCAATGACAACATACAATATCATCATGTCATTGAGCTCTGCACATATGCCAACACATCTAGTATCAGAGCTATTCTAAGAGAAATCAACCCATTATTATAAAAGATCCAGTAGAGATCAGGGATTGAGTTGTTTTGGAGTTCAATAGTATTGCTTGTTGCTTGCTATTGTTGTATGCTACAAAATTCATTCCCATTTACGAACAAAGGAGACAATCAACCTATTGGAAGAGCTACTCCCATGTACAATAAAGAATCAGCTTGTTGGAAGAGCTTTGACTCCCACATACAAAAAATAATCAACCTGTGCAAATAATTAGTCCACATGTTGTTGGCAAATGTAGTTGGATTTGAACCTACAACAATAGAAAAGCATTGAAGGAGGCATACAAACCATAGGAGAAATTTCCGTGTGAAATTTTCCCTCTAAAATCCACTCCAAAGTCAAATTCGTATATATCTTATAAGAGTGATTTATAAGTTAATCATTTGAGCTTATTATATTTTTTTATCACTTAAGTTTATTAAAAGCAAAATATACAAAGTGTGAAATTTTTCTTTGGAAGTGATAACTTATTTTAGATATTGGATTTTTGTTTTATTGTTTTTCAAGGACTTTCAAATGTTTTTTGCAAGAGATATATCAATTTTTGTAACAAAGTGTATTATCGGTTGCAATCAACACTTTAAAAAAAAATAAAATAATAAAAGGATTTATTTTGTGTGGGTCCCATTTTAAGGGACAGGGGGAGTATTCATTTGTAGAGATCTCTCCCAAGATTGGTGTTGAGCATTTGGGTCATTGAACATATTTTAATAGAAAATATGACAGGAAAAGTAATATCTAATATGTTAATTCTTATCTTTGAAGGAAACAATTTTACATAAATTGGGGTAATAGAATGCAAACCCTACTCAAATCTAAAGATTTGTTGGATATTGTCCAACATGGATATGAAGAGGTAGAAGATGTAAATGCATTGAATGACCAACATAAGAGGGAATATAAATCAAATATTAAAAAAGACAATGAAGATTTGTGTAAAGTGGAAAATTGGGAGCCTTAGCCAAATTTGCCACTTGGGAGAAAGATGGGAACTTGACTAAGGTTCAATTTTCACTTGGGGAGACTCTACATTCAAAAGAGGGGCTGAATCTACTAGATCCAATCCTAGAGGATGCAAGGATTGAATACTAAGTATAATGGAATGGAATTAACCCTCTTTTGTAAGTTGATTGATTGAATTAAGACAACGTGCTGAAAATGGAGACAAAGTATGTGAAAATAGTGAGCTATAGATTTGAGATTCACTCGTGCACCTAGATCTGAGAAGTTTGAGATGATTCAGAGTTGCTTTGTGAAATCCAACAAAATTTATAGGGACCGTGTGTCTGGATAGGGGTGCCCTATTATCGGTCCTTCGAACTTTTCGTGCATCGAAAAGGGTTTTCCATCTCTACGAATAAATATTAATTTTAGAAGTACAGTTGCATACCTGTTTCCTGCACACATAAAGAAAGGGAGATGTGTTGGGAATAAGGGTTTGTATTTAGATCAAACCCCAATTTTGGAATTAAACAAGTGGTTGAAATAATATAAATGAAAGGACTGAAAGTAGAACTCCTCTTCTTTGAGGGGATGTTGAATTGACTGAAATCGAAATTGAAGAAGTTGAGAAAATACAACTTCAGAGATCCCAAGAACACCTGTAAGCAAAATACCTGTCACAAGAGAAGATTGGAGACAAAATCAATAATGGCTCTGAAGAAGAAGATTATCATTCAGAGAGGGAATCAGTTAAATGAACAAATACAATACAATCCATATAAAATCATATTAGCAACCCTAAAGGTGTGCAACCCTAAATAAACCCTAAAGGGATAATGTGTATTTAATAATTAAAATACCTACAATATTATTAAATGCCTAATTTTATCTTAAGCGTCGTGTATAATAGACTAATAATTAAATAAATAATTATTAGCTAATACAAGATAACTCTAACACCCCCCCTTAAGATGAACTTAGGGAGTAGCTAAAAAACTAAATGCATGAAGCAAAAAAATGCAACTACATGAGAAGGCAAAAACAAATGTGGGTCCTAGCAACAAGGCCCGATGAGGTACCCAATCACAGCCAAATCTCTATGACCAGAAGAAATAGAGAAAACCACGTGGGAAAAAACTCTACTCCAAACAAAGATGGAAAAAGAAAGAGAAGAACTAAAGAAGCTTCCAAACAAGAATGTTCCAAAAGATAGGAACAAAAGAAGAGCAAAAGAATCACTGAAGCATGAAGAATCTGCAAATAGTGTCAAAGAATAACTGTCGATCTGAAGAACCTCCACTGAAATAGAAGATGAATAGGTAGAGAAGATTGTAATCTGCATGAGTGCCCTCAAATAACACTACTTAAATCAGATGACAAACAAAGGCAAACAACTGAACTCGAAGATACAAATGGCATAAAACACCAAATCCTGAAGAGATGATCCAACAAACCAAGGAAGAATTAGAACAATAGGACAAACCCCCCCATAATGCTGACAAGGGAGAGGGACATGTACACTGAAAAGAATGACCAACTAGAACTGCATGACGAAGAACTAGGAACATCAAAGGTGCAGAGGTACATAGTGTCATGGAAGGAACACTCACTTTACACACATCATGAGGCTAATTTGGTGTAGGGAACACTCACATGACAAAGGTAGATGGAAAAAAAAGGCAAACATCAACCCCCCCATGACACTTTATAATGTAGTGCATGTACAATAAGACACAAGATGTGCAAGATCCCAAGTATATAATGCATAGTGGCACTTTATCTCAGTGCATTTGTAAAGAATGAAATGCTTATAAAATGATGTATACAAAGATCAGAAGAGACATAGGCTAGAAATACAAAAAGAACAACCAAAGATGAGACATCCTACTCAAAGAAAGAGATCCCAAGACCTAAAACATCCAAGATATTCACCAGAGTGCTGAAAACAAAAAAAATTGAATAAAATGTACCTAAAGTAGAATCTGGAAATAAAATTCATATGACTGGAAATTTCACAGAACAAGATTTACAATGATATAAAGTTTTTGAAAAATGGAGTTCGGATGCTCAAGTTATGTCTCCTAGAGTGCAAAAAGGAACTTTTGGCTTTGACAACAAAAACACCATCAAAAAAGAAAAATTAGAAGATCAAACCTCCAGATTTGAAGAGAGCTCGAAAAGAGCTTTCTCACGATATAAAGTTTTCAAAAACATGCCTCTATATGACCAAGTTATGGCCAAAAGAAAAAAACCCCTCTTTTAGGGCATAAAGAGGGTAAAAACAATTAAAAAAATATTATTATTTTTTTTTTGATGAAAATTTTCTGATACATTTGCAGGTACAGTCGTATGGATTTTTGTGTCTCATAAATCATGCTAATGAAAAAAATCATGGCCTAGATTCCCTTGTCACCTAAATAGGTCGAATTATATATCAAAATGACTGGAAACACCCTTTAGAAGCTAACAGTGAAGTCCTTTTTTTGGCCCAAACTGCTCTAAAAAATTTTAAATGATTTTTCTGACAAATTTCTTGAAATTTGTGCCAACAAAAAGGAAAAACCAAAAAAATTTCAAGCGTTCTAAGCTCAACGGTGAGGTCTGGTTGAGTCCAAAATGATCAGAAACAAAATAGCTACCCTAGATCCAATAGAAAAGCTTTGAAAAAGCTTGAAACCCTCGTCCAAAAAATCTTTTGAAAAATTAGGAACAAGCAACATTAGATGTAGGCTCTGATACCATGAAGAAGTTGAGAAAATAAAAATTTAGAGATCCCAAGAAAACCTGCAAGCAAAATACCTATCACAAGAGAAGATTGGAGACAAAATCAATAATGGCTCTGAAGAAGAAGATTATTATCATTCAGAGAGGGAATCGATTAAATGAAAAAATACAATACAATCCTTATAAAAGGATATTAGAAACCCTAAAGGTGTGCAACCCTAAATATGTGCAAACCTAAAGAAACCCTAAAGGGATAATGCATATTTAATAATTAGAAATTACCTACAATATTATTAAATGCCTAAGTTTAGCTTAAACGTAGAGTATAATAGACTAATAATTAAATAAATAATTATTAGCTAATACAAGATAACTCTAACAAAAATGCTTATACCTCCTTGTGAAGTTTTGCTTGCCTCCAAATTGAATTAGGGTTTCATGAAGTAGAATGTTAATCTCCTCTTCAATGCTTGAAATCTTGTCTCTATTGCTTCTCCAAAGCTTGAAGGAAGACTGAAAATGCTCAATTTCTCTTGAATGCTTGATCTCTTGAATACTTGATGACCTCTTTTGTGTAAGTCTTAGATTCAATAGGATGGATGGATGTCAAATGAGAGGGGAAATCCCTCTTCTATACTTTCTATTAGGTTTAATTGATTGATTTTTTGACTTGGGCCAACATAGCAGGGAATCCCAACTTCAAATTTCAGTTAGGTCCAAGGGGAGAGGATCAAGGGAGGTCCCAAATAGGGGATCTCAGGGTGCCACTCCCTATTCCTACCCTATTTTGGGGTAGGATCAAGGTGTGGGCATAACACAAATTTGAATTGCAATGAGTTTTTGATGTACATGAGCATATTCAGGTCTCCAATCAAGCCGAGGGATGAAAACACTAAGGCAAAGATCCAAATGTAGTCAAGAATTTCAAGGATCGTGCAATTTTAGGATATTACATTTAGCCCCCACTTTAGAGAGAGTATGAGCTTACACAAATACTGCTGGTAAAGTGCAAGGAATTTAGATTGAAAGACTTTCACCATATCAAGGAGGCAGAATTCACCAAGCCCCCAGTGGACTTTAGGATCTGATGACTTCAATGATAGGGTAAAAGGAAAGATCATGAGAGAGAGAGAACCATGATTGCAACTAGTAAGGTTCTCTTACTATGAGCCATGAAAGGAATACCAAAAATTACAAAGAAAAGACAAAGTTCACTAAGTAACTTTAAGTATCAAAAGAGAGAATCATGAGCAGAGTGTATGCCCCCACGTTAAAGCAATTGTGTATGCCTTATCAAGAGTAATTAATTTAAGGTAGGATACACCCAATTAAGACAAGCACGTTATCACAATAATTTAGCCCCCAAGAGAGGATAAATCAAAGGATAATGAACACAAATCACAAAGCACAAAGCACAAGGTGGTTTCACCTAACTTTGGAGTTAGTATGATTTTTATGATAACAAATTTATATCATTTATATGTATATATGCATAGAATAGTCCTCATCCCCTAAAGAGAGGAAACCACCATGGAAGAAGGGAACACATGTGTCTTTTGAGTCAACATGGGAGAGACACAAGAGATCTCAACACTTTGCATCATCCTTAAGTAGACAACACTAGGGATAACAAATAGAAGAATAGGGAAACAAATGAAAGAATGTCACAAACAAGAGAGAGAGAGAGAGAGAGAGAGAGAGAGAGAGAGAGAGAGAGAGAGAGAGAGAGAATCTATAGTGCTAATGAAGCTAATCAAGAACGTCGTCCTCCCCCTGATCTTGGTGATCATTATTTCAGAAATGTGGACAACACGCAAGAGGAGCCACATTGAAAACAATAGATTGAGCTATCACAAGTTCCAAAAAGGACCATGCTCTAATGATGAGTGACTTTGTTCATTACTAGGAGCTAGGAGTAATGATTTTGAAATTTTTGTAGATAAGTCATTGTCAATGTCAACATATTCATATCCATCATCAGAAATATTAGGATCAACATTTTCATCATTAACAACATTTTCACCTTTTTCTTCATCAAGATTAATAAGAATAGGAGCTCTAATAGGAATAGAAATTGAACCATTATTTGTCTTAAGCATTTTGCATCTTGGAGAATTAGGTTGAACATCATGTTTAGGAGAAAATGGAATCATGTCAACAATTAGTGTTTTAGGAGAAGAAATGGTTTGGGAAGAAACTTCATGAGATCTAGCACGATGTCATTGTCGATGTTCTCTTGCACAATGGTTTTGTTTAGTCTTAGCTGAAGGTTGAGAAGGGTTAAGCTCATTAGGTGTAATCTTCATCTCTTCTTTTAAGGGAGGATGAATGGATTGAGGTCTTTTAAGTTGGACCATAGGAGAGGCCAATCACTTCTCTCTATAAGATGAAGGAGGAGGGACCACACCATACAAAGGAGGAATGAGAGGTGTAGGAAGGAGATCGGGTCCATCATAAGGAGGAGGAATAGGTCTAACCTTAGGAGGGATAGTTTGTTTTTAAGGAGGAAGAGGAGACTCATCCATAGGAGAAGGAATGGATTCTTTGTTATGAAGAGGAATATCTATTTTCTTGGGTGAAAGGATACTCCTCTTTAGGAGAAGGAATAGATGCTTCCCTGGGAAGAAGATTATTTCTTTCCTTAGGAGGAAGAACAATCTTATCCTCAAGGAGGGGTATATGATCATCAAGAGGAATGATAAGTGTTGGATTTCTAGGTTTACTCAAGGATAAATCCATTTCATTTATCTAGTTTTGATATAATCTAAAAAGAGCATCACTTCTAGGTTCAAGAGGCTTGAATTGTTTGGACCAAAAATAATCAAGACAAACATCTCCATGCCTCAATATAGGTTGAAATATTCTATGATTAACAGTTATGATTTCATCATTATGAGGAAATTTCAAACACTTATGGACAATAGAAGCAATCACTTTCATGGAAGAGAGCCAAGGATGTCCCAGCTACACACAAAATTGATTAGATGTAGGAATTCTAGCAAATTTAACATCTAAACATTTAGTGCTAACATTGATAGGAAGCTTTATAGAACCAATAGCAGGATAAGAGAAGCCATCAAAAAATTTAGCTATCACATTAGTATCATCATATATCACTTGATGCAATTGCAAAGTATAAAGAAATTCTTTAGTTATCACATTAATCATGCAAGCAGGATCAATAAGGACTCCTCTAGCAGGTATACCTTTGATTTTTGCACTTATGCATAATGGGCCATCAGGTGCCTTAATGGTCTCACTAGGATCAAATGTTATGCACAAATTCTTAGGAGGTTCTTGATGATCTACAAGATTCACCATGTTATTAGTTTCAAGGCTCACATCATTGGGAGAGAAAGCAAGATGATCAGTCTCAATCACATTAGTGGAATGGGATGGTAAAGGATCAATGAAAATTTGAAGGTTCTGATTAGGAGGAGCTACATATTTGTTTCCTTTATCATTCACGCCTGCCACAGATATAGTATTGTTATCAATCAATTCTTGAATCTTACTTCTCAATGAAAATTAGTTCTCAGTATCATGACCGGGCTGATGATGGTATTGACAAAAATATTTAACATCAAAATAAGGGGAAGTTGTTTTAGATGGATCAATTGGTTCGATTTGGGGAAGTTTTAAGACATTCCTTTGTATTAACTAAGACATAATGCTATGCAAAGATTCATTCAAAGGATAAACTCTTTTTCTCTTTTAAAGAATTTAGACAAAGGAGGCACACCTGTAGCACCTACGAATTAACTATTGTTGTTGTTGTCATTGAATTTGATGAGTCTTTTGTGAAGTACTATGCACAACTGCGGAAAGGAAGTAAATTCAGTGAAGAGAAGTTTATCCCTAATGTATTTTTATAAATTAGCAATGAAAATCTTTTGAATGTCTTTATCAGACACAAGAAAAGAAATTTGAGAATACAAATGCTTATATCTACAAATAAAATCAATCACTTTTTCTTTAACACCTTGTTTACAATGCATTAAATCAGTCAAAGTAACTTTAGGACCAATTCTATTGTGAAATTGTTGAATAAAATTAGTCAGTTGTTGAAAATAAGTAATAGAATAAGGAGGAAAAGAACAATAGCATTTCAAAGTTCTATCCCTTAATGTTCAAGTAAACAATTTTGCTAACAACCTTTGATCATGAGAAAAGTCACTACACAAAGTTTGGAATGTTTTAACATAAGTTAAATGATCACCTTTTCCATTATAAAGTTCCAATTGAGGGACTTATACATGTTTAGGAGGGACAACTCTTACAATGTCATGAGATAATGGGCTCGCTACATCAAATGTGGGCACATTATACTTGGATTGATTCATAGAAGCTATTTTTTGTTGTAAGGAAGATACTTCTTGGGCAAGGCTATTGATTGTAGCTTCGGTAGAAGGATTGAAATTAGAAATTTTTGATTGAGAGGGATGCATAACATGGTTGAATGAAGGAAGAGGTTGAGAATAAGGAGGCGGAACACTATGATAATTGGGTAATAGAGAAGATTGGGTAATACATGGAAGACTCATGGGAGGAATGAAGGAGTTTCCCCCTTGACTAAAATTTATAGGAAGTGAATGTAATTGGGTAACAAGGGGAACACTCACAGTAGGAGGAATGAAAGAAAAGGCATTGCTCCCATGACTAACATTTGTAGGTATGACATTTTGTGTAGAGGTAGCCATGATGTTTGATGTGAAGGTAGGAACACTAGTCATAGGAGTTGTCAAAGGAATAGAATGATTAACTTGAATAGAAGGTTGTGTATAACCCAAGTTTTCAACACAACTCTTCATAGGCATGATATTAGAATCAACAATATGAGCAATACCATGCAGGATATCAAAACCATGTTTATCACTTTGAATCATTCTTTTTAATCCTTCAATCAATGGGAGAGCTTCACTTTCTGGGTATTCTTGACTTATCCATTGTTGAAGATTGTCAAATTGATTGTCCATCTTTGCCAATTGATCAATGAATACTATAGTTAGTGATTCATCCTCATTGTGAGAATTATCAAGAGGATAAACATGAATATCTGAAGGATGGGAAGAAACAACTACATCCTCATTGAAAAAGGTAGCCAAATTAGGCTCCATTTCCTCAGTAATTAAACCTTGGGCAGCCTTAATTCTACAACTTCTTCTAATGGGGATACTATAGGTAGGACTAATAGTAGTAAAACTCATGCACTAGGAAAAGAAATTGGAAAGAATAATGAAATCCTCTAGGAAATTGAAATTGAAAATTAGGGCTTTGCTAAAATAACCTCTCAATTCAAATTTAAAATTATCCCCTAGAAGATAGAAATTTGAATTTAATATTAGGGTTGAAAATGACCTCTTAATTTTAAAAGGAGGGAAAATCAAAATCAAAATCAGGGTTGTCCAAATTTAACCTCTTAATTAAAATTTAGGAATTTAGGAATGTTTAAATATTAAAGAAATCAATTTAATTTTAAAAATTAGGGTATATGTAGTGAACCACTTAATTTTAAAATTCAAATTGACAATGGAAATGTTGGAATTCAGATTTGTTTTTTACCTTAGGGTAACCAAAAATCAATAAAAATTTACAAATCTTTGGAATTGTGCAGTAAAATATAGTCAAAACAAGCTCCCAAAATTTGAGAAGAAAAAGTCAAGACCAAGTAGGTAGTGACTTGGTCCGAACACATGGTCCGACCAACTTTTTTCCAAATTTTCAGCAAAGCAAGATATTATGATTTTAATGTGAATTCCAAATAAATATGGAAATTGGAGATGTTGGGATATGATAAATTAATCCTTGAATGTTGAAATAGGACACACTTAGAATGTTTGAGAAAATGATTAATTGAAAGGACAACAAAAAGGGCACTCCTAAGGGCCAACTTTTATGATGTCTAGAGTTTTTTTAGATTTAATTTATCCAATTAAATGCTTAAAGGAATATTTTAAATTAGACAAGATTAATTTAAGTTTAAAATTTAGGGTTTGTGATTTAACCACTTAATTTTAATTTTTTTGAAAATTGAAAGTGTAAATGAAAACTTGAATTACAAAATTGAAGAGTTCTCATATTTGAAACAATTAATCCAATTTAGACAAACGACAAGCTCAATTTTGAATCCAAAAATTAGGGTTTTGTGAATTCAACCTCTAATTTTTTTAAAAAATTGCAAGGAAATTAAACATGTAAATGAAAGTTTGAATTTTGAATTGCATACACTCAGATCTGTAAACAAAAAAATAGAATTAAGGGTGTAAGGAGTTGGGTTCACCAAAATGTAAAGGTGAACACTAGCTATGAAATTGATGTAACAATTAAGTGCATAAGCTAAATTTTTTAAAAATGATTGCAAATATGAATCAATTAATTGCATATGAATCAAATCTAAAAATAAAAATCAAAAGCAAGCATAAGACATGTTAGGTTCACCAAATGTAAAGTGGAAATTTGGGAACCTTAGCCAAATTCGCCACTTGGGAGAAAGATGGGAACATGACCAAGGTTCAATTTTTACTTGGGGAGATTTTACATTCAAAAGAGGGGGATGAATCTACTAGATTTAATCCTAGAGGATGCAAGGATTGAATACTAAGTAGATTGGAATGGAATTAAGTCTCTTTTGTAAGTTGATTGATTGAATTAAGACAAAGTGCTGAAAATAGAGAGAAAGTATGCAAAACAGTGAGCTATAGATTTAGGATTCAACCGTGCACCTGAATCTAAGAAGTTTGAGATGATTCAGAATTGATCTGTGAAATCTGGCAAAAGTTGCATGGACCGTGTGTTCGGATAGGGGTGCCCTCCTATCAGTCCTCCAAACTTTCCACACATCAAAAAGGATTTTTCTGTGTTAGCAAATAAATCTTAATTCCAAAAGTACAATTGTGCACCTATTTCTTGCACAAAGAAAGAAAGGGAAATGTGTTGGGAATATGGGTTTGTCTTTAGATCCAACGCCGATTTTGGAATTAACCAAGTGGTTGAAATTATTTAAATCAAAGGATTGAAAGTAGAAATCCTCCTCTTTGAGGGGACGTTGAATTGACTGAAATTGAAATGCTTATACCTCCTTGTGAATTTATGCTTTCCTCCACATGGAATTAGGGTTTCATGAAGTAGAATGTTAATCTCCTCTTCAATGCTTGAAATCTTGTCTCTATTACGGCTGTAAGGCTTGAAGGAAGACTAAAAATGCTCAATTTATCTTGAATGCTTGATGACCTCTTGTGTGTATGTCTTAGATTTGATAGGATGGATGGATGTCAAATGAGAGGGGACATCTCTCTTATATACTTTCTAGTAGGTTTAATTGACTGATTTTCTAACTAGGGCCGACATAGGAGGGAATTCTCGCTTCAAATTTGAGTTAGGTCCAAGGGGAGAGGATCAAGGGAGGTCCCAAATAGGGTATCCTAGGGTGCCACACCCTAGTCCCAGTAAGGACCAGGGTGCCATACCCTAGTCTTGCCCTATTTTGGAGTAGGATCAAGGTGTGGCATAGCACAAAGTTGAATTGCAATGAGTTTTTAATGTACATGAGTATATTCAGGTCTTCGATCAGGTCGAAGGATGCAAACACTAAGGTGAAGACCCAAATGAAGCCAAAAATTGCAAGGGGTGCAATTTTAGGATGTTACACTTTATTTTCGATTTAGGGTGCAATTAGTCAAGCCATTTTTTTGAGGATAAGTGGTTTTGTTCTCTCTAATGAAGCATGGAAAATACTTGGCAATGCGTATCAAGGTGCATAGTCTACCAAATTCCAAATAATGAGAATTTTTTTTGAAAATGTAAAGATGACTACTAATGAATTTGTCAATGAGTTTCTAACAAAGATAGAAGGTCTGATGAGTCAGATGAAAGTGCTAGGGGAGAATGTAGATGATAGGCACGTCATTGATTTTTTTTCAGAATTTTAATTCCTAAATTTCAAGGTGTGGTCTCTACAATTAAAATTTTAAAGGATCTCTCAAGTATGAAAATAGATGAACTAAGTGGAATTTTGTTAACTGCTAAAGAAAGAATGAAAAGTAATGAAGAAAGCTTAGAACAAGCATTTTCCTCTAAAGAAAATATAAGAGGGGAAAGGAACAATTCTTCAACAACCATAGTAAGAGTGATTATGGAAATAAAAATGAATACAAAGGTGAATCTAGCAATTTCAAAGGAAGAAGTCACAACTTTAGAGGAGCAGGAAGAGAACGAGGTAGAAATAATGGAAGAGACAATGATAAAAGGAATGTCCAATGTTCTCATTGCAATAAGTTTGAACACTACAATTCAGAAGGTTGATTTAATCAAGGTGAAAGAGAAAAGAGAAATGCCCATAGTACTATTGAAGATAAATTTTTTTTGTTCATTTCTTGCTTCAATACAAATGTCAATGAAAATAATGTGTGGTATATAGACTCTGGATGTTCTTCACATATGACATCTAATGAGCATGTATTTGTCAATTTGAATCAAAATCATCAAATTACAGAAGTAATAGGATATAATAATTCTCATGGAAGAAAAGGTAAGGGTACTATTACAATTACAACAAAATATGGTGAAGTAAAACATATAAATGAAACACTATTGGTTCCAGCACTAAAAAATATTTTTTTGTCTATTGGACAAAAGTTGGAGCAAAAATACTTTGCGATTTTTGATGAGAATGAGTGCATAGTAAGGTACAAGTTAAAAAGGAATGCAGTTGTTGCAAGAGAAAAGATGATAGGTGATAGGATGTTTCCTCTTAATTTCACTTAGGAAAACCAAGCACTAAGGTCTAATGAAATGAATGAAAGTAAAATTTGTCACAAAAGCTATGGTCACCTCGATTTTAATGGGTTGATTTTACTCAAAAGATTGAAAATGGTTGAAGGCCTACCATTCATTGAGAATACAAAAGATGTGTGTGAAAAATGTATTCTTGGCAAACAACATATGATAAGTTTTCCTATTGGAAAATCAAGTATAGCTAAGCAACATCTTGAGATAATTCATTTAGATTTGTGTGGTCACATTGAAATGCCTTCTTTGAATAAATCAAAGTATTTTTTAACCTTCATTGATGATCACTCAAGAAAAACTTGGGTATATTGTTTGGTTACAAAATCATAAGTGTTTGACAAATTTGTAGAGTTCAAGAGGATGGTTGAAAAACAAAGTTGTAAGTATATAAAAGTGATAAGGTCAGATAATGGAGGTGAGCATAAATCAAATCAGTTCCTAGATTTTTGCAAAAATCATGGAATCAAGAGAGAATTAACTACTTCCTATACTCCAGAAAAAAATGGAGTTGCTGAAAGGAAGAATAGAAAATGTCAAGATGTATGATGAAAGAGAAAACTTTGGATAGAAGTTATTGGGTAGAAGCAATATGCACAACAGTGTATCTTCTAAATAGAATTCCTACAAAAATAGTTAAAGGAATGACTCTTGAACAAGCATGGTCTGGGATAAATCCAAGTGTTGATCACTTGAGAGTATTTGGGTGTGTTGCTTATGCACACATACCAAAAGAGAAAAGGTATAAATTAGATGATAAAGGCCTAAAATGCATTTTTATTGGTTATGGAACTAAAAATAAAGCATACAGATAGTATGATCTAGTAGGAAAGAAGCTTGTGATAAGTAGAGATGTGGTATTTGATGAGGCAATAAAATATACCAAAGAAAATGAAAAAAAGGGACAAGAGATAGTGATTGATGAAAGTTAAGAAGATGAAATTGAATCATCTAGTGTAGGAGAAAGCATATATAAAAAATATCAAAGAAGGACAAAAAATAATCATCCAACAACTCTTATGTTGGATTCAAATTTTAAAAAAATGACAACAAGATCACAAGAAAAAGTGAATTATGCATTAATGACTCAAGTCATGGAAAATAATGAGCCACAAACATTTGAACAAGCTCAAGAAAAAATAGAGTGGATGGAAGCAATGAATGGTGAAATAGAAACAATTGAAAGGAATAACACATGGGATTTGGTTCAGTTACCTCTTGGTAAAGAAACTATTGGTACGAGGTGGGTATACAAAACCAAGTTCAAATATAATGAGAGAATTGATAAATATAAGACTAGATTGGTAGCCAAAGGGTACACTCAATAGGATGGTATTGATTACACTGAAACATTTGCATCTGTAGCAGGAATGGATACTATCAAATTGGTTTTGGCTTTGGAAGCTCAACAGAGTTGGATAGTTTATCAAATGATGTAAAGAGTGCATTCTTGAATGGATACATTGATGAGGAAGTGTATATTTCATAGCCGAAAGCTTTTGAAATACCTTCTAAAGAAAATTATGTTTATAATTTAAAGAAGGCCTTATACAGTCTCGAGTAGGCACCAAGAGCATGGTATTCAAGGATAGAATCATACCTTCAGAAAAAGGTTTTTCAAGAAGTCAGTCAGATCCAAATATCTATATTAGAAGATCATCTAAGGATATTTTTATCTTAAATCTTTATGTTGATGATTTTATCTACACAGGGAATAATTTAGCTTTGTTTGCAGAATTTAGAGCAGCCATGATTGATGAATTTGAAATGATAGATTTGGGATAAATGCATTACTTTCTTGGTATAGAAGTAAGGAAAACAAAAGTTGAAGTATTTATGTCTAAAAAAATATGTTTAAGATATTCTACCAAAATTTCAGATGAAGAGTTACAAACTAGTTGCAACACCTATTGAAGCTGGACTTAAATTGTCTAATTTAGATGTGTCAGATCGAGTTGACCCCACTCTATACAGACAACTGATTGGAAGTTTGATCTACTTAACTACTACTTGTCCAGATATCACATATGCAGTGAGCTTGGTATCTAGGTTCATGTCAGAGCCTAAGAAAACACATTGGATTACAATCAAAATGATGGCCATATATATTCGAGGGACATTGAGTTATTGTCTCAAATTTAAACATTCAGAGAATAGTAGGTTGGTTGGATATACAAATTCAGATTGGGTAGGTTCAATAGATTATCTAAAGTCTACTTTTAGTTACATTTTTAGTCTTGGTTCCATAGTATTCTCTTGGAATTTCAAGAAACAACCAACTGTATCACTCTCTACAATAGAAGCCTAATACAAAGATGCAATATCAGTAGCTTCTCAGACTGTGTGGTTAAGAAGACTACTAGAAGCTTTACACCAAATATAGAACGAACCTACCTTGTTGTATTATGACAACAAGAGTGCCATACAAATGAAAAAGATTCCAATATTTCATAGTAGAACCAAACATATTGAGATACAACACCACTATATAAGAGAATTGTTTCAATAAGGCTTGATAAAGATTGTGTAATGTAGTACATAAGATCATATAGTAGATATTTTCACAAAACCTTTAGGTCATGGAAGGTTCTAGAAGATCAGAGGTCTACTTCATGTTCTTCCCAATGGTCATTATGGGGGAGAACAACAATAATAAATACTTTGCAGACATATTTGACAAAGTGTTGTAATGCCCATTGGGCTCATTAACTCCATAGTTTCCTTTCTTGAATTTCTTGTATGTATTTACTAATGGAGTTGTATTTTTGGTGAATATGACTGTGTGCCATAATGTCACCTCTCTTCTGATTTTCTATATAATAGATGCCCTGCCTCTCATTTCATCAAGACAATTTGGGCTTTTGTATATTTACTTGTTTGTGATCCGCAAATCACCAATTTTGGATTCATCTACTCCCTCCTTTCTTTCTCTCATTCACCATTCTCCATCTTCTTACTCACATGTTATGTTATCATTATGTTGTTATGTTAAGAGTTTTTTTTTTTGTTGGGTTTTGGATATTTAGATTTGGACAACACATTTTTTGGATTTGAAAAGGAATCACAATTTGTGATGCAAATTTTATTTTTGTTTCTTTTTTATTTGTCTAGACCCATGTTATATTTTGGATTCCTTTTGAATTTGATTTTGATTTGATACTCAATTCCAATTCTTAGTGTTATGGCGATTCTTTTATTTTTGTGTGTTATTTGCCGGATTCTTTGCTTCATATGTTGATGCATCTAAATAAATTTCTAATATCATTTTATGATCTTTTGGAGGAATACCATATGAGCATATTTTAGGATTCCTTGTTCATGAATACTTATCTCTATTGATTTATAGTTCATGATTCTACACTTGTAGTTTGCAATAAGATGATTGTTACTTTGAAAAAAAACTAGAAATACAAATTTAGAGAATTGGGAATCATTAAAACATTCATTTTTCTCATCTATGAGAAGACCGATTTGAGAAAAGGTGATTAGACCAATATAATAATATTTTAGAGATATCTCATCATTCATAATTATGGTAATTGATCAATTATATAATCAATGTGGTCAATTATTAATTATTTATCCTCATGCTTGATTCAATCAACATCATTTAAACCTTGATTTCTAGTGATTAATTTTCCCATCTACGTGTTTAATGAGGATAATAATATCCTCATGGGAAAGGGGAGTCATAGAATGGTGAATACAATAACCTTGGTTTCTTGTTCTTTTTAGTTTGTGATAGTATGGATGGAATTGGATTCAATATTTTGAACTTGATTTAGTGATAGACATGGTTGGTCATGATTTGAAACAAGCTCTTGACATAGATATGGTTTCTTCTTTAACAAGATAAATGTACTTGTAATAGCTTCAAGGTCCCCTATGTTGGTTAGATCTTTGATATGTTCTATTTGTTGGTGCATAAACATGAATAATGCGTTTTCTCTATTTTGTTCATTAGTTGGTCCTATTCACACAGTTAAGGTTATTTAGGTCCTAGGGAATCTTTGTAAAAGGTGCTAGTTGACATAACATATTTTCTTATCTTTTGACGTTTACTTTTAGTTATAAAGGTCATTTAATAATTGACACTTTAGTTATCTCATAACATGGGGTTAAGACACATATCATGATCTTGTCTAATCCTCTGACCCAACCTTATTTATGTAAAGGTCATTTAATAATTGACACTTTAGTTGTCTCATAACATCTGATTAAGACACATTCCATGATCTTGTCTTTAATCCTATGACCCAACCTTATTTTTATAAGAAAGGAATCTCATTGTATATTTCATATTCAATCAATCATTCAAGGATCCATAATGAAGTAATATATTATTTCCATTTTCTCTCTCATGGAAAGTATTTTGGTCTAGCAACTAATCTTGGGGTGGAAGGTATTCGAGTATACTTTTCTAGATGAAACATTTTGGTTTCCAAATATCAATGGTTGGTAATATAGTTGTATGCAAATTTAAAGTTATGGGAGGGCTTTGATCTCATCAATTACTTTTTCTATCAAGAAATTTCACTCATTTATTATATTTTAATTGTTCTAGGAGTGCTTCTAGGGTTGCCATTTTTCTCTAGAGAGTGTTGACATGAATACAAGTTTTGTTGTTCTTATAGATGTTGCTTCTTCTCCTTATGTTCTTGATCTACCCTTTAAGGTTTTGGATAAAGTTTCTAGGAACTTTGGTTCGAGAGTTTCTATTGAGGCTGTGTTGGAAGGATAGATTCTTGGGTTAGAGTTTGTTCAAGAGGTTGATATTGTTGTTTCTTCACGTCCAACTGCTATTCCTATTTCTTCCCCAAGAGTCTCTACTGAGGATGTGCTGGAAGAACATATTCAAATTGATATTTCAATTTACCTTATTGAAGAGTCACCAACTTGGATTAAGAACTCTCTTGTTGGGATATTTTGTAGTAATCATCCCAACATAGATTCGGTTAGAAGATGGGTACTCTAGATTCAGAAACTCATTGGTGAGGTTGAGGGAACAACAATGTTGAATGATTTTTTCTCTTTTCTTGTTTTCCCAATCTAGTGGATTGCACTAGGATTATTTTAGATGATCCTTGTTTTCTTTAAAAGAATGGCCATTTTCTTCCACATTGGACTCTTAGTTTAAATCATATGAAGGATTCTTTTTTTAACTTTCCTATTTGGATTTGTCTACAAGGCTTGCCATTGGAATTTTGGAGTGAAAAGATTCTTATAATTATTGCCAGTTCAATTGGGAAATAAGGTGTCATATATAAGATCACTAAATTCATGAAATGTTTTTTATATGCTAGATTTTGTGTATTTGTGAAGAAAACCTAGTTGGTTCCTAAATAGATTTTGTGATATCTTCAAAATTTGGAGTTGGGGTATATCAGATTGATTATGGCGATTCTATGATTATTTTCCATTCTTGTTAGAAAGTTGGTCATGCTTCAACTATTTGCTCAAGAATTAGGTAAGACCACTTTGTTTGGAAGAAAAAGGAACAATGAATTGCTTCTAAGGAGGAGTCCATTTATTCCTTTGAAGAGGTTCAAAAAGAAGAAAATAAAAGGAATTCCTCTATAGACTATTTGGTGATGGATGTCTCTTTCAAAACTTTGAGGCTTTAAGATAAAGATGCTAGGGGTCTCAAGAAAACATTTTGGGGAGAAGGATGAAGGATCCTTGTAATTTGGAAAAGAAAACAACTTTGAAACATGTTTTTAAACCACCCTAATTGTAGATTGGCTGATCATTTGTAATTTTTAGTTTTTGCCTTGTCTTTTGCTATCTCTTTGCTATTTTTTTTAATGTTTGGCTGCGCTTCATCCTATATCTTTCTCTTTCTACCAAATTTTGAACTCTTTTAAAACCCCAATACTTTAATCAAAAACAACTTATACTTAAACTTTTTATTTGAGAGGGTTTTGTAAGAATGACCTCTTCAATTTAAAAGAGTGTGAGCATATTCATCCAAAGACTTTAAAAATAGTCTTAAAAAGATCATGAATAAAATAATTATTAAAATAGTCTTAAAAAGATCATGAATAAAATAATTATTAAAATTAAAAAATGCAGTTTTAGTCACACCCAACATTTTTAAGAATAAATATAGTAGTTCTTAACTCTCACACACAATATAGTAGTTCTTTAACTCTCTCACACAATATAGTTAATGGCCAAACACACTTGAAAGAAATATTCATGGCATAATATATAATATAATATTGTAGAAAGATCTTCAATCAAGTTCATGATGAATCAATTGTTTTGTCCAGGGGAAGGAGAGTCAACACGAGGAGGAGAAGTAGGTCCCTTTGCTGTCACTGCTATTTCCCGTGTTGAACTTGCACTCACACTCCCATCCTTCTACATTTAATTATAAACACACAAACACTCTGAACAATACTAAATAATTTCTTTCAAAATCATACAAATGACATAAATCTAATATATCAATCAATTCAATAGCCTAAGAAAAGTCCAGAGTTTAGTAGAACTTACATCCACACCATTAATCTTCTCTTCCTCATCTTTATTCATGCATCCAAATAAATCATTCATGATATTCTATTTGGAAAACATGGCAATGGCCAAGCAAACCTATGAAAAACTATCAAATTGATCAGAAGCAAATTTGAAATATTGAAAACAAAATATTTTTATAATTTTTTTAGTTTTTCTATATGTTAGTAATTGACATTTTTGAAGACCTTCGTGGCATTTTCAGCCCTTGAAACTTTGGCTTGTCCTTTAGAACATTACCATAGGCAGGTTCTTTTAGGACTTCGCCTTCAACTCTTGGAGACCTTTCCAACGAGTTAAACGGCTCGTAATTTCGAGTCCCGAACAGAAAGGTATGCCTAGTTAAAGTTAGGACAAAATTTCAAATAGTTTTTTGAAATTTTCGTAGTTTTAGATTTTATTATGTAATAAACAGATGTGACTGATCATCGACGTTTTTAAGGAAACATCATTAATTGGTCTAGATTTTCTTAACCAAGAACATTAGCACACACCCTTTTGATTCAAGATTAATTCGCCCTTGTATTAAAAGGAGGTGCAATGATTATGTTGATATAGTAGAATATAATTTGAATAATATATTAGAGAGTACAAAATTATAAAATGTAATGATAATTATTTGTAATGTAATTAAATTGGTTATAAAGTATAAATCTTTTTAGTAGAGGTGCCTTAAAAATTATCTATAGAATATCTCTCACTCCAAAAAATCATCTTTAATTCTCATAAACTATAAAACTTAAAAATATTAAACAAATTTTTGAAGAAACATAAAAAATAGTCTTATAATCTCAAACTATATTTTTACCACATTTTAAAAATCTCAAACATACACTTTAGAAATTCTTTGCAATCTTTTAAAAACTATATTGAAAAAAAAAACATTATGCTACCTTAAGAAATTTAGTTTCAATAATGAACTCAAACAAAATACTTATAAGATTGAGGAATTACATGGAAGATGAATATGGCATACTAGTTATAATATAATAATATAGTATAACATATATTAATATAATATTACAATAATAATTTTAATTAGGAATCAATTAAAGATAGTGTTAAGGTTAAGGTTAAGGTTAGTTTACAATTAGGATTAACATGGTTTGTTGTAAGGATTTTATTTTATAAAGATTAAGTTTAACTTAACATTCACATGGTTATGATTCATAAGGTTCAATTAGTTCAATTTAATTCAAATTTTCCATTTTTAAAGATTAATATTTAAATAATAAGATATTAAAAATATGTAAATTAATGATATTATTATAATTAGATTAGAGTTACATTTATGTAATTTAATAATATAAAATATAATTATAATTAAATTAAAATATAGTAATAAAAAATTAATAATATAATATAATAATTTAATAATATTTATATAACAATAAGAATAATATAAGAATATATTTTTTTAATACAATATTATAGTAAATAATAATACTAATAAGCATATAGTAGTAAGATTAATAATATTTTACAAATTATAATATTAAAATACTAAATTAATAATAATATAACATACTAATAATTTATTAATAAGAATAATTTATAATATTATAATAATTAGAATAAATTAATAATAAATATGTAAAATAATAATAATATAATAATATAGTAATATAATACTTATTCTAATTAGCTCTATATTAAAATTTATTAAATACCATTTCTAATTGATTTTTTATCCAGATTAATGAAAAATGTTATTCTTACCCTAATCCTTCACCCTAACCTTGAAACCAAATCTAATTATAAGTCTAACCATATTAATATTCTACCATAATCATAACCTTTAAGGACATGGGTTGGGAGAGAGAGACACATAAAAGAGGTAGAGAGATAAATTTTGTAAATTGGACATAAATTCCTCACACTAGTTTGTAAATTGGACAAACACTAAAATTTATTTTTAAATTTGAACTTATTATTTATAGAAAATTAAAAACAATCATTTATGAAAAAAAATAGTAAGGTTTTTAAATCTATATAAAATAATTGAAATATTTTTAAAATTTTTTTTAGCAAGTTTTGCCTAGGGGGTAGTACCCATTATATTTCCAAAAGAAAACTTACAAAGGGTGAAGGAGATGCCACTCCTTATACAAATCCAATGGGGATCAGTTATATTGAAACTTGATCCCATTACCTATTACCACAAGCCTATCTCCAACTCCTTTTGGAAAGAGATCAACATTTTCCTGAAGGAAGGCTACAAACCTATCCATGCTGTATTCCTTCATGACGCCTGCCTTGAAGATGGACCAAGCCTTCTGCATCTTCTTCTTTTTCCCTTCTGCCTTTAGATAGAAGTGTCCCAACATACACTCATCTTCTGGTTTGGAGACAATCCCATCCATAGCTCTCATCACCTCTATATAAATCCCCTCCTCCACCATCCTACGCACTATACCATTGGCCAACAGAGCATTCCCCAGCACCTGAATGATAGTCTGGAACAAATCTTCCACCACCCTTCTGTCATGCACATGTCCCCCAGACCAGTAGTCGGGTCCAAGAATATCGACCACAATTTCTTTCTCCTATTCATTTGCCTTTTTGAAGAAGCACTCAACCTACTCCTTAGGCATTCCCTCCAAAATAGTCACCTTACTACACTTGCAGATGATACCTAAATGCTCTACTATCATCCCTTATACTGAAAATGAGGCCAAGTTTGGGTCCATAAATAGAATTCTCTTCTGTTCGACCATCAACAACACCTAAAACTAGAAAGCTTGGGACAATATGACTGTCAGTCGACTTGTTCCCAAGCGTACTTCCTTGTTTGAAAAGCATACCAAACAAAACACATGTCCTCCTTATAATCGATTAGTCTCCAATCTAGGATCCCATCACCCTCTACCATCACCGTCAAAAGCTACTAAACTATCCAATTGCAGACCTCAGGATTGAACCCATGTCAAGGGAAATGATCTCCTTTAGGCCAATTGGCATCATATCATCCCTGCCAAATTCTCTCGCAAAATCCTCCTCAATCCCCATGTTCGCCAAATAGTCTGTTGCTTTGTTGCCTCCCTGAAATATGTGTTGAATGTGATAATCACCTAGTAAGTTCAAAAACATATTAATCCTCGGGATCCAGCACTCCAAGCACCAGTTCTGGAATACAGATTTGGTCACACCGTTGAGGATGACCTGAGAATCTCCTTCAATTATGAGTTTGACAACCCCATTATTAACACACCACTGAAGCCCTACCTTGAGTGTGGAAATCTCTGCCACATTGTTGGTAGCTACTCCAACTGGACCCAATATGGCACACACCACCTCGCCAACTTTGTTTCTGATGATAGATCCCACACCACTCCGACATGGATTACCATTTCGAAGTCCCACTTCGATAGAAATTTGTAATTCACCCCTTGAATTCTGCCGTTGACAACTTCCTCTATCGCACTTTTTATCTTGGCTTTAAGGAAATGAACCTCCATTGCTTCTTCCTTGAAAATCCTTCTGTTGCGTTCCTTCCATAAATAATTGAAATGTTGATCGTTAATTTAAATTTTATTTTAATAAATATATGAATTATTTAATCAAAATTTATTATTAAATGATTCTCAAATTGAATATTTTAATATTAGAAATATTATTTTTAATTATTAAAATATAATATTACTCAAAAAATATTCATAAATTAAATATATCAAATCTTTTTGGTACTTGAACAAATTCACTTGAATTTGTTTCAATTAATCTTTATTTTTTTTTATAATGTACATTTTAAAAATATAGAGAGAAAAAACTAATTTAAAAGAAAATTATATACTGCTTATGTATATTTTTATTCATTTATAAAATAATTTTCATGTATATAATGCAAATTTTTTATATTAATTTGATTAATATTATATTTTAATAATAAATTATGATTAAATAATTAATATATTTATTGAAACAAATTTTAAAGCAATGATCAACATATAAACTATTTAATATAAATAGTATAAATTAAATAGTATAAACTATTTAATATAAATAGTATAAACTATTTAATATAAATAGTATAAATAGTATAAACTATTTAATATATATAAACTATTTAAAATAGATTTAAATTCCTTTCTAACTATTTTTTATGTGATAAATGATTCTTTTTACTTTTTAAATATTACTATGAGTGATTTATTTTTATAAATACTAATGTAATTCAAATATGAACATATTTTTGTGTTAGTCAATGTAGTTTATAATATATAAAAAAAATTGGCAGGAAACTTATGGTCAATTTTCAAAATATATCTCTCCCTAATAATACTTGTAATTCTAATAAATAAATTTTCGCGGGTTATGGAGGATAGTCGTCGGTTGGGTTCGTGGGCAGATGTTGTTTGGGAAGATCTGCCGCATACCGCTCAGTGGGTTTTCACTGGAGGTCATTGGGAAGACAAAGCTTGGCACATTACCAAAGCTGCACGGAAGGGGTGGTATCGACTGGTTTCACATTATTTTCAGGGTTTTTTTGGCAATCAGGGCATCTCCTCTCGACGCTAGTTTCCTACATCTTCATCCCATTGCCTACACTTTCTAGGCATGCAGTCTCGCCAGTAGTACATTTCAAAGTCAAAAAGGGGTCGTGGTCGGGGTGATAATTGTTCTTTTGCCAAGGTTGTGAATTCGAGAAATAGGATTAGTCTGTCAGATGCTAAACATTCTACGAATCATTTGAAGAACACGATAATATCAAACCCTAAAATTTCTTCTCTAGTGAAGGAAACGGTAAGCACCCATTATTTCTCCTTCTGCCTGGGTGCCGATACCTTGCATTGAATTGGTAGGAACTCTAGTTGATAAAAAAGTGCATTGTTTGCATTAGAATGCTGTTTTGGGGGAAATTTGGGGGGATCAAATGGGTTTGTCCAAGCTTTATATGAAATTACAAAAATGATGAAAAAATATGCATTACTTTCTGTTAATTTCAGCAAATTTCTTCATTATTGTCTTTGATTCACCTTTGGTTTGTGCTGAGGTTTTGGGTTCTGAACATCACTGGTTTGGAAAGCGTTTGTTGTCTGTTTCGATCTGAAAGCCATATTTTGTGCTTGCTTGGTCAAAAATGAAATTAACTCCTTTTTGGTATGGTTTACCAAGGATTCCCTTTGAGTTTATGGACCTTGATGTTATGCAACAAATTGGGAATTCATTTGGCACTTTTAATACATCCCGAATGGATTTTTTAGAGGGGGAGGTTTTGGTAAAAATCTGTGTTTTGGTTAAACCTAGAAGTGTGCATCCCCGTACATGCAATATCAACTCTCAAGAGGGGATTTGGCATCAAAATATTGAAAGGTTGGATTTTGAACTTCTTCAACCCCCTCTTATCTTAGATGCACTATTATTCATGGATTTTAAGAAACATTGTCCTATAGATGAGTCTGTTCCCAAGGCTTCTCCTGCATTTTTGCATGTAGGTCAGTCAGGTGTGAGTAATTTGTGTAATCCTTAGAATAACCCTGTTGAAAGGGCTTCTCACTTGCTCCCTGATCAGGGTCCTGAGTTGTTGTTTCACCCTTGGAAATCTGTCAATAATCTTGGTTTACCTTCTGCTTCTGACTGTGGGTTACATCAGGATCTGGAAAAGGTTAATTTTTTTGCCTTCCAACCTTAAGCCTATGGATCCTCCTAGGAAGGATAATGGTTATGAATCTAATTTTAAGGTTCTTGTTGCTGTAGCTCCACAGGATTTGACTTAAATTTCTGAAATTCAAAATCTTGCTTCTTCGCCTGCCCATCAGGGCCAATTTTTTTTAGATAAGTGAATTTGGGTTTTAATATGATGCTAGAGGTAATTGTGCCTGATATAGAATTGGTTGAACAAGTAAATGATCTTTTTATCAAATATGCCCCTCAGTCAGTAGGGGAGGTTGTGGATAGAGTTATTTATGCAATTGATAGTGATTTAGGTGGGATTAATTCCTCCCTTCCTATTAATATAATTGCTAACCCTTTTGAGATCCCGACTTCTAAGGATTTGGGGTATGTCAGGTCAGATGAATTAGTTTCTCCAAAATCTATTAAGACCTTGCCAATTGTTCAAACTTCTTTTCTTTTAACTCCTCCTTTTAGCTCTCCTAGATGAGGTAGACCCCTTAAGAAAGCTCAAACTCAACTAGAAATTGATGCAGGGATACAAAAGACTTTGTCCCTTTCTCTTGGTATTGGTCAGGGGAGAAAGTATCTTTCCCTAGGAAGACCTAAAAAATCTAGCTCCACTCCATTATAGGGGAAAAAGAAAAAGGGGAAGCATCTGATGATTAGTCCTCCTGCGACTAGGTCAAGGGTTGTTAAGCGAAATCTATAGAGTTGTTTTGGTAATAGCATAATAGCTCTGGATGTTGAGAAGAGGGGAGCTTCGGCCTCCCCTCGAGGCCAATGAATATTATTTCTTGGAATGTTAGGGGCTTAAATGCCCCTAACAAGAGATGCTTGATTAAATTCCAGATGGATTTAATTAAGTGTGATATCTTTATGTTGCAAGAGACTAAATTATCATAGGCTTCCACTGATGTGCTTTTTTCATCTTGGAAAAGGTGGAATTTTGTTTCTCACTCAGCCAATGGAGCTTCTGGAGGATTATCATTACTTTGGAATAATTTCAATATAGATGTGCAGTTAGTAACTTCGGCTACAAACTAGATGTTGTTTTTGATTATTAGTAAGATTTATAAGGTTAAGGTTTGGTTATTTAATGTTTATGCTCCTTCTGCGATTCAAGATCTAAGTTTTGGTGTGATTTGAAAAGGATTGCTTCTCCCTTCAGACAGGAGTCCCTAGTCATATTTGGGGGAGACTTTAATGCAATCATAGACTCAAGTGAGAAAAGTGGAGGTATTTTACCGTCTAAAAAATCTATGGGTGATTTTGGGAATTTTATTTTTGAAATGGACCTTTTTGATTGTAAGTTTCAAAATGGGGTTTTTAATTGGATGAATATGAGAAGGTATTTTTCTCAAATAGCAGACAGGCTAGACTATTTCTTGCTTTTAGAATCATGGTTACAATCAGATTTTGAGTTTTTTCCCTCTATTTTACCTCTGACAGGTTCTGATCATTTTCTGATTTCATTAACTATTTTTGAGGTCAATCCTTGTGTTAAGTCTTTTTTAAAATTTGAACCCATGTGGTTCAGGGATTCCTCCTTCTTACCCCTCCTTAGGAAATCATGCGCCTTTGCTCCTTTCTGTCCAAGGTCTCGGATGTTTTAGATTGTCAAGAAACTTAGCTTTTTGAAGATGAACATTAGAGAGTGTAATTCTTTGCATTTCAAGAATATTTTCCATGAGAAACAAATAATTCAAGATATGATTGGATGCTTAAACACACATGTACTTTCTCATGGTATGGTTCCACATGTGTTTGATGAATTAAAATCTCTAAAATCAGAACTAGAAGAAGTTTTAGCTAGAGAAGAAATATATTGGAGGGAAAAATCTAGAGAGGTTTGGCTTTCAGATGGGGATAGAAATACAAAGTTCTTCCACTCTTCCACCAAGTTAAAAAGGAGCCGAAATAGAATATCTTGTATAGAGGATCCCAATGGGAAGTTGCTTATTGAATCAGAGGACATTGCCTTAGAGGTGGTTAACTTTTTTAAATCATTATTGTCCCTTGAGGATAATAGGATGCTGATATCTCCTTTCTCTTTAGAAGAGGTCAAATGTGTGGTTTTTGATATGAATCCTAAAAGAATCAGAATGTTTGGTTAGAAAGGAATAATAGGATCTTTAAAAAAACTAGCTCTACTCTTGAGGAGATCCTAATGAAAATTGAATCTTCTATTTCGGAGGTAGTCTTGTCTTATATCTACAAGAACCTAGAAAATCTTTCTTCTTTCTCGCACTGGGATAGTAGGGTGACTAGGGTCTAGAAATTGCTATCTATTTTGCCTTCTCATGGATCAATTTTGAAAAAGAATGATTCTTTAACCAAGAGAAATGTAGCTACATGGAAGCCTCCCCCTCATGGGCATTTTAAATTGAATTTTGATGGTGCTTCTCGTGAAAACCCTGGTTTGGTAGGAGTAGGTATGGTGATTTTTGACCATCATGCTAACTTCGTCCATGCTAGATGTCATGCTATTGGACATAAGTGTAATAATTTTGCAGAGTTTAATACCCTGTCTCTGGGCTTGGATATGGCTATATCCTTGGGAATTAAGGATCTTGTAATTGAAGGGGATTCGATGATAACTATACAATGCGTTATGAAGAATAAATCTAACTGTTGGGAATTATAATACATTCTAGATTTAATTCTACAACAAATGGCATTTTTTTATTCTTTCTTGATCTCTCATTGTTTTAGAGAAATTAATAAAATTGTGGATTTTTTGGCAAATTTGGCCATACATAGTAATGCAAATTTGCATGATGTAAGCATGGAAGAGATTCTGGCTTCCCTTCTAACATATCAACAATAAGTCTTTTGGTTCTTATTGAATATGGACATCATAAAATTTTGTACTGCCCTTCTTCCTTGAGAGGTAAGCATGTTTTATGTATATGCATAGGTGGTAAGGATTCTTTGTAGGTAACAAATCCTTGTTAGCTATAAAGTATGGTTATGATCTGGCATATGCAGCAAGGGTGGGTACCTTTAGGATTAGGGTGGCACCCTGTCAACAGTTATGATTCATCTTGTTTTCTTGCCCTGCTCTCGCATGAGTGTTTTAAAGAGTTTATTATTTCGTGCTGTATGAAGGGATTATGTTTTGATTGTATTCAGTCATAGTTTTTTGTGTTGTGATCATTGTGGGGTAAGCAGTTTGTTATGTGGCATTTGTTGGGATATGAAGTACTTCTTTTTTCAGCCACCACCATCGTACGAAGTCCCTCATTTATGTTGTATCTTGCATGAGCTTTAATTTCATGCCTTCACTTGTAATTATGAAGTGGTGTGATTTGTTTTGTTCACGTTTTTGGTGGCTATTGTCTTTAAAAGACGATATCATTTCTCAATACATGAGTAAATTTTGTATCGGTTCTTGTTGGGTTTCTTCATATGTCGAGTGTTATCGCTCTTTCAAGACACAGGGTCATCGTTGAGTGCCACCTTGAGGAGGATAATGTGGTTTCAGGTAATAATTCTGAAATACTTGGAAAGGTGTTTTGTTTGCTTACTCCTCAGGTGGATTTTGAGGTTCGCAGGTTGGTGGGATCTCTCTGGTTGCAATCTGCTTCTTCTTTTTCTGGCTTTGAGATTTTGTCTCGATTCCTTACTATTTGCTATGACATTTTGCTTGATAAGGGTTTACTCCAACTCTTGGTGTGTGCATTCATTGCTCCCTCGATTTTCTCCTGGGAGCTTGTTAGGTCTGCATTGGATAATTATCATTTTGAGCTGGGTTCTTTTTATTATGGGGACTTTCTTCCTCGTTCTGATCTGTTGGATAATGGGAGGTGTGGGGAATTATTGTTTGAGTTGAGAATGGGTTTATTATGTGACAGATTAGGGGACACTTTAAATTCATTTGAAGTCTTGTTAGATTGGGTTCCTTCACAGTTTGTGGATAAAGCTTTGGTGGTGCTTATGGGTTTACATTCTCTGCTCTCTTTTGGTTTTTTGGCCTTAGCTCCTCCATGGCTGGAATTTCCCTTGCAAATTATCCCTTCTTTGAGCATGGATAGTGAGCCTCCTGATGAGAGCTCAAGTTCTTGGTTTCAGATTTAACTACTTTATGCAGATATCTTTGGGTTGATATCTTTTTTGATGCAGGTTTTTAAACTGTTGATATGCTCAAATTTTTGGCGAGCCTGGGAAGCTTTGATGCTATGTTCCTCTTCTATAGATCATATCTCACGGGCTGCGTGGCTCTCTCTAATGTTTTTTGATGGTCGTATGGACAATTCTATGTTTATGTTTGAAAGACATGTAATGGGAGGGTGATCACAATTAGATATGTAATTTGGGATTATGGGGTTTTTACTTTTTTACATTTTTGGGCCACAACCGGAGGTTTTCTTGCGGGTTCTTTCATGCCGGTATGCCCTTTGAACTCGTTGTATCAAAATTTCAAAAATAATAAAATATAGTTTAGTGGCTTGCCCACTTTTATCAAAAAAAAAAAAAAAAAGTTTAAAAAAATTATTGTAACAAATTTGTCTATAATTTTAATTTTGACAATTTATAATCAAGAATTAGAAATGGATATCAATTTTCTCAATATGAATAATAAATATTCCCATCAAAACTATACATCTCTTATTAATTGGTTAACCAAAAGTATGAGTTGATAATGGAACAATTTTCTCTACAGAACATAAATTAACAAGTAATCATAAAATAAATTAACAGAAATAATAGTTTTATAAATTGCATATCATATGTTATAATATAAAAAAATATTTTAATCATTATCATTATTATGCATAAGCATTACTTTATTCATTTATGCTTTCTCCTTTACCCATTTGCATCCACCTCACACATGTGAGATCAAACTCTAAAATCCTATTCTTTATCCCATATTCATCCCACAATCTGGATCCACCTGAAAGATTAAAAGCATATCCCTTCTCCCATTTTGTTATCCATGACTTTGCATTCATCTCTTGTATTTTTGATAGTTTGATATCTTATCTTTCTTTCTTGCATTTATCATTTCCACGTTTTTATGCAATGATCTAAAATCTCCAATACTTGATTTAAAGAGTGCAACTGAGTAGTTTCTCTTTATAGCATGCATGGTTGTTTTGATTTAGATAGTTGTTCTTGCATGTATGTTGCTCCTAGGTATTTATTGAAAATAAAATAAAATAACCTTTAAATTTATTAAATATTTATATATTTTATTTATTTATTAAAATTATAAATTGAAGGAAAAATAAGTTTAATTAAAAATATCAAATTTAAATTATATATATTTTTAATCGTATCTTCACATTTGATCATTTAGACAAAGTAGAGTACTTAAACACTTCTAAAATTATAATTATTAAAATAAAATAAAATTAAAACTATTAAAAAAATAATAATTTCAAAGCTATCAATTTCAATTTGGTAACCTCGTTTGCTTTTACATGCACTTCAATATAATATAAAGCCATAGTTTTTAACTTCAAATATTCTCTTTATTAGTACCTGCCATAGGCAATTGCACCAACCAAAAGTGATTATTTTGTAAAATTAAGATTTATATTTTTAAAATTAAGATATTGATTGGTTTAAAAAATATAATGTTATAGGAGCAAATTTTTAGGGAGGGTAAAATTTTTAAGCTTTTTTTTGGATTTCTTTGTTTTTTAAAAACTGAAATGTCTATTTTAAATAGTTTTTTCTTTATTTTTAAATCATTTATAATATAGTGAATAAAATATTTTTTCTAAATAAACATATAAATTTTAATAATTATTTTTTATCTCAGAATATAAATACTAAAACCAATTATAACGATTTCATTTAGTTTAAATGAAAATTAAATACAAATATTTCTATTAAAAAAATAAACCAAATTATTATATGTATTATTTATAATTATATTTTATATATTTTTTGAAATCATTCTATTTTTTAATACTTTTTGAAAATCCTAATTTTTTTAATTATTTTAAATACAAAATAATTTAATAACTTTTAGTCATAAATTTTAATATTTTTCATTAAGTTATTTAAAAAATTTCCATTTTCACTTTTATGTATTAATAGTTATTTTATTAAAACTAATAATAATTAATATTACATAAATATAAATAATATTGAAATATTATACTATAAATTAGTAATTATATTTGAGATTGGGTGAATTTGGCAAAAAAGGTTTCGGCTTTGCAACTATGGCTACACTTACGTCACACCCATAGGGTTTGGTATGAGGCTGCAGGGGTCATTGCCATTAACGTGGGGGAGTGTGGGCGACCTCCTCCACATAGGTAAGTTGCTCCTTTGTTTTATTTTTTTCTTGGCTATCGTGCATGCTCTATTTTTTTTGACTGTCCTTCACGTCGTCGCCCGCTCTCCTATTTGCGAGTGGATTTAATGTGCGTTTATGGAGGGATCATCTGGAGGCATCGCCAATTTAAATAGCAGCCTGAAATCTGAAGATGGAAGGAAGAAATCTTTCAGAGATGTCGTTAACCAATCGTCATTCACCATTGCAGAAGGTGCGAGGTTTGTGTCTCTTGCTAATGGTGGTCCCTGTGGAGAAGGTAAGGACCCTAACTATAGTTTGGAATCCATCTCCATTGCTCCGAATGAATTAATGTGTAATGAAATTTCTATGGAAAAGAATAGGTTAAAGGATACTGCGATTTTCTTTGCCATTGTTGATGTAGATAAATGTCTGGCTAGGAAGTTTCTTGATGATTGGTTTAGGAATATCTGGAATATTAAATTAGGTTTTCAAGTATCATTCTGTAGATTAATTCAAAAAGGTTTATTCATTGTTTTTTTCAAATATCACAAGGATCAATTAGAAGTCATTAGCAAACAATATTGGACGGTGGGTAAATGCACTTTCCATGCCCTAGGATGGTCTCTTGAAGTGGTTAACGAAGAAATTTTAGCACTCTTGTGCCCTAGGTGGCTTCTACTTAAAAATGTCCCACCACTGTTATGGAGATTTATTCCTCAATTGCTTGAATCGATCAGTAAGACTATCCAGATGGATATCTCGACATCTCTTATTCCTCACTTGGATGCAAGGGTTTTGGTATCGATCAACCCTAGCCGAGACCTCCCTAATTCGGTGAACATTAACTTAGGTAATGAAATTGTCATTTTCCCTACTGAAATCATTGGAGGGATTAACGCGTGCTTCCTCTACAGAAAAGAGGGACATATTCATAAAAATTTCCCAATTGTAAATAGACATATAGGAATGGAGAAGGCCCGCAATGATGCTAGCAACCCTCCTCTAACCCACTGTAATAATGCTCCTCTCATGGACAGTCTTAACTCCCTTAGTAAAAAATCAATAAAGTTATAAATGGAGAGAGTAATAAAGCCTCTGAGACTCGAAAATTACTTAATTCTGATATACCCAATATTATCCCCTCTCTGCATTCTACAATTTTGGAAGCCCTGAAGTAGATGGGAGAAAGTCAATAGGATGGTTTTCAAATGGTGGAGAAAAACCCTAGGAAGAGGAGATGGAAAAATGCACAACAATTGGCGCTAGAGAAAATTAGGGCAAATAACCCTAATAATTTTAATAATAGAAAGGATAAATCCTCTATGGCTTTGCCTATGGAGGATGATGTGTAGGATAACCCCTCTAAAATGAGATTCTCAATTTTGAAAGCAACATCTTCCATTGATAAAACCATAGATCAAGGGTTCGAAGCGAGGAACAATGTCAGTAGTGAGCTAGGTAAGAGAGGGAGCTCTACTAGGACAATGAACATTAAGGCTACTCATAAAAACTCTATTGATATGAATGTCCTATGAGCTAGCCTCAACATGCATCACTGTTAATATAATAGACACCCCCTCTCTTATATAATCCACTCCTAATACCTCCCCCCTAAGAAGTTTGTTGAAATTGAGGATAACTGTGTGATTGAGGTCATTGTTGCTAACCCTAACAATTGTGATGTTAGGTGTAGTAAACCTTTAGCCTTTAAGGATGAAACCCTAGAATATTGTAATAACTTAGAGGCTCACAGACCCTATTCTGAAAATAGAAAAGCCCCTAGTCAGCCTGGTCCCAATAAGGACCCCAATTCCGAGGATGACTCTAAAAATGATGAGTACACTGGTGAAGAAGGGGAATGAATGATGGACTTAGAGAACCCTGATGCTATTACCAGAAGAAGAAGAGGTAGACCACAAGGTTCAAAGAACAAGGGCTCAACTAATAGAAAGAAAAATGAAGAGAAGAAAGATCTCCCTAGATGTTTTAGCAGCTTCAAAGCTGCTAAAGAGTAAATAATTCGCACTGGTAGATGATGAAGTGCATCTCATGGAATATTAGAGGTCTGAAGTCTCCAAACAGGAAGAAATAGTGAGAAAGTTTGTTAACCAACACAGAGACGTGGATTTTGTCATGCTACAAGAACTAAAAGCAGTTAAATTTACCTTGGAGGTCAATTTAGATTTCATCTGGAAAGACTCTGTCAAGATCTGTTCAAGACATGAAAAGGGTAGAGGATGAGTTGGGATCCTCATTAACTACAAATGTAAAGAACACATTATCAACCAAGGGTGCTCACCGTGCAATAGAGAAGTGTGGGCGTCACTGGATTTTAATAAAACTATCATTGGAGTTTAATCAATTTATGCTGCGAATGACTATAGGGAAAGGACTGAACTATGGGATTGGATTTCCTCCCTCCCTGATACACCATGGATTATTGGAGGAGACTTCAACATGATTGAAAATCATGAAGATAAATGTGGAGGTGTCCCTATGGAATGTAAAGGAGCCAAGAAATTACATTGGAAAAGAATGAAAAATTGTAGGAAACTATTGGACCCCTTACTTGGCAACAAGAAGGATGCAAAAGGAATCTGGTTCATGTGGTGCAATTATCATAGAGAAAAGAATAGTATATATTGTAGGTTGGACAAGTTTTATGTTGATAGAGAACATTTCTCTTTTGCACCAGATAATTAGGGTAGCATTGTGATAGTATGGCTGGTTTCACTCTCAGACCATCACCCTGTGATTTCCCTAATTAATCTTAGAGATTCTCCACCTAACCAAGGGAGAAGAGGAGATAAATTCATCCTTAACACCCATCTCCTTAAGGATCCAGATGTGTTGGTCACCATAAAAATTATTAGGCTGCTCAACAAAGGAAACAAGGAAATGAATTCCCATGTAGACAGGTGGAACCAAAATGTAATGAGTTGGCAGACATTACTCCAAACTATTGGGTAGAAGAAAGCCAAAGACTATAGGTCGATTGAGAAATCTCTTACCGATGAACTGTACCAACGTGAATGAGATGTCCAAAATAGTCCAAGCATAGTAGAACTCTCAGACAAAGTGGCCTAGGCGAGGGACACACTGAGGAAGCACCAGCAAGTCAAGATTAGAGGTACAATGATCAGGGCCCGAAGTCAGTGGATGCAATTCGGCAACAAAGGGTCTAATTTTTTCTTCAACATGCTTAAGCATAAGCAATTTAGAGAAAAGATTGATAGGTTATGGATAGAGAATAAAGAGGTAGGGGATTTGGAAGACATTAAAGAGGTTTTTTGAAAGTATTACAAAGAACTCTTCTCCTCGGAAGACTCCCTCAATTCCCAGGAAGCCAGAGAAAAGTGCAGAGCTATTATTCTCAGTAAGATTTCAGGGGAGGACACACAAATGTTGGGAGAAGCTATCTCCGTGGGTGAGCTAAAAACTACTATTAGGAACTAGAGTAATGACAAATCTTTGAGTCCCAATTGTCTGCCTTTGAATTTTATAAAGCTAATGAGGAGTGAATTTGCCAGGACCTCCATGAATTATATTCAGAGGCTTTCGAGAGTGGTGCAGGAGCACATAAATAATTTTGTTGTGAAGATTCCAGGAGTTTGGAATCAAGTGAATTTTGGTTTTTAATAAGGTTATAATAGGTTAGTTGATGTTGATTAATGGTTTTTAAGGTCATTTGAACCTTTTGAAGTGATCTAGGTTTGATCTGGGCAAAAGATGCTTAACAATGTAAAGTTGTAAACACCAATAGGTAGTTGGTTATCTTTTCAGTTAAAATATCTTTGTAACTAACCCAAGGTTGATATAAGGCTTGGGACAACTAATGAGAAGGTTGATTTGAAGAATTGGAAGAAGGAGAACAAGAATTAGCCTTTCATTTTGTGTGTTTTCAGCATTTGCATTGAGTTTTCCTTGGCATTGTACGGACTGTACGGACTTTCAAGTCTATACCAAGGCATGAATTGTTAGAAAAGAGTCATATCTTTCATTTCATGGTGATTTGAGCTTTTGAAGTGATATTGTTTACAAGTTTTGTTCATTTTTGTGCAGGCGGGTCCTAGAGACCTTGAAACTAGGGTTTTGAAGACTTCATGGCTCAAACCTAGCATTCCATGGTGGAACCACAGACTGAAACCTTGTGGAATGATAGGAAGCCTTGTATATTATGTTTTCAATTTGTTTTTGAGTCAAGAGAGGCTGATCTCTAGTTTTGCCACCATACCCTAGACTTGGCACGTTGAGTTGGCAAGTAGAGGGGTTCATAGACAAAAAGCCCTACATGGGTAAATCCATTGGATGGATTTGGTTCCATGTTGGATTGTAAATCCTCATGGGTGTTCAGACCTAAAACAATCATCAGAAACCTTGAGAAATTAGACTGGTGAAGGCATTTCTGCAAAACCCTATTTTGTAGGCTTAAAAGGAGGAATTAGGCCTAAAAAGGGTTAGGATGGTTAGCAACCAAACCTAGATCCAATTATGAGATATTGTATGAAAATTCCAAAAGGGTATCTGGGAATATAAAGAGTTTATACTGATAATCAGGCTACCGACAGATAAGTGCAAAATACCTCGTCGGTAGGGCTAATTGGACTAGGTCCACCAGTAGACTTAGAAAAGGCAAATTGGACCTAAAGCTTGTAACTGGTAAGCACCAAGGTCCATGAATGAAGGTTTAGGGTTGGATATCTAAGGAAAATCATCCTTGAATGTGTTGGTCATGTGTAATGAAGATCTCGTGGTAGAGAGGGTAGGCTCTTAGGGAAAGTGTTGAGTAGGAAGGTCTCTAGCAAAGAGTGCTGGACACTCAATAAACAAGGGGAGGTCACCTTAGTCGAAAGACCTTGGGAAGGTCACTAAGGGTGATCCCTACAACCTTTGGAAGGCTGGGAAGAGTGGAACAATTGGATGGTCCAAGAGACTGCCTAGACAAACCGGTAAGAATTGGGAAAGTCGGTACGAATTAGCAAAATCGGTAAGAATTAGCTAAACCGGTAGGAGTGGGCATTCCCTCTCTACATCAGAGAGGGGTTCATTAGGAGAGCTTATTAATAAAGGGAATATTAAGTTACTTCCCAAAGAAGGACACATGTCACTTATAAAAAATTGGAGACTAATTACTCTCCTTAATGTATCCTATAAAATTCTAGCCAAAGCTCTTGTGCTCAGACTAGAGAATGTGCTACCAAAATTCATATGCACCACTCAAACATGGTTCATAAAAGGAAGGTATATACTAGAAAACCTAATTACCAACTGGGAGGCGATGGATTGGGCAAATGTATCAGGTTAGAATGCGGCCATGTTTCTTTTGGATTTTGAGAAGGCCTATGACAGGGTTGAATGGAAGTTTATATTAATGATGCTAGAAGCCTTTGGATTCCTGGGGGAATTCTGCAAATGGGTGAAAATTCTCCTTAAAGATGCATCTGCTTGAATTGACATTAATGGTTCTCTCTCACAACCTATTGAGCTTGGTAGGTCTATCAGACATGGATGTCCTCTAGCCCCTGCTCTTTTTGTCATTGCGTCTGATGCCCTGTATTATAGCTTAAGAGATTACACCATATCCCCTAAAGTAGGAGGTGTTAAACTTCCGGATGGGTCTGAACTGATTAATACCCAGTTTACTAATGACACTGCACTTTTTATAGAACTCACCAAGCATAATATGGAAGCCCTAGAGTGCAAAATTAAGTTCCTAGGTGAAATCTCAGGGGCCAAAATTTCCCAGGCTAAATCCACCCTGCTTGGGTGGAAAGAGGAGCTGTTGGTTTGGCTAGATCAGTTTGGCATCCAATGGGGAGAGCCTAATAAAATTGTAAGGTAACTATGAATACCTTTTTCCATCCCCCCTTCTCTCAAGGAGATGTGGCTGTGGGTTAGAAACAAAATTGACAAGAAGCTCAATAAATGGAATAATAGGTATCTTTCACTTGTTGGAAGAGTGCAAGTATGTCAAAAAATTATATCCTCATACAATATCTACTACTCCTTGGTGTAGATGTTCTCCAACTACCAAATCATGGAAATTCAAAAAGCTATTAGAAACTTCCTATGGTCTGACGGGAAAGGAAAGAAAAAATACACTCCGTTAAGTGGGGGTGGTGCCAAGTAGAGAAGAATCTGGGAGGGCTTGGGCAAAAAGAATTGAATTGAGAATACAAGGGGTAGCCCTTGCTGCAAAATGGATATTTTAGGATTTTGATGGCATTGAACCATGGAAAATATTGGTAAGAAATAACATCTTGAGATTTGTGCTGAAGAAGGCTAAATCATGGAAATCTCTTCTTTTTTGTGACCTAGTGGGTAGAGGCTTTGCCATCTTAGTGAAAGGTTTGAGTGTCCGTAAGTCTATTGGGAAAGCTTGGGAAACTATTAGACCTTTCATCACAAATAGTAGGGCCAACAACAATGACCACATCCATGGGGAAAGGTCTATCTGGTGGAACCTTCTCCATTCGTCTAAACCTCTTCACTTATGCAAGGCTACTTTGCCAAAGCATGGGCCATTAAAGGAATTCGGTGCTTTAAGGATATTATAGAGAATGATAAGCTTCTTAGCTGGGAATCCCTTAGAGATAGATTTGAACTACAAAATTCCCATAAGAGAACCTATAACATGATGAAGTGTGCTTGTTCAGACCTGCAGTTACCCAAGAAATGCAAGATATTTAGTGATAGTTGTACTAAGCTAATGCGGAACAATGTTATTTCTATGTCTAATCTCAAAGAAATTTATATTTACAATACCCTAACATATGATGAATCTATTATAATGCATGCTAACAATTTGTGGTTTGCAAAATTCTCAGTGAAACAATGACAGAAGATATTTTCATGACTATGGAGTAGTCCTAGCATACCAAAAAAAAATGCTTTAGATGGCTGATGATAATTAACAAACTGCCATTGAGAAAATATCATAATAATATTGATATATGCAAAGTGTGTAGAGTACCTGAGTCTGTTAGGCACATTTTCTTTGAATGTAGTATTGCTAGAGAAATTTAGCTGTTATTTGGTATATCTATTCCTAAGCAAATTCTTGTTCTAGATGTTCTCATTAGATATATTAAGGGTTTGAAAAAGGATACTAACTTATTCTAGTATATTATTTCCACTGAAATCTTCTGGTATATATCAAAAATTAGAAATGAAGATATGTTCCAAGGTATAGATAGGGCCCTTACAGAGTCATTTTGTGGACTCACCCTTCATCGAATTCTTCTACAGGTATCGGTGACGATGAACATCGAGAAGCATAAGTTCCTCAGGTTCATTAAAGATGGAAATTCCAAGATGTACCCACATGAGATGGAGAACGGATACAAGTGGAGGTAGGCCGCAGGAAAAAAACAACTTGTTGACCAAGAAATGGAGAGCCTAGGAGTAGAAGTTGGAAAAATCAGAGATCCGGTGAAGGATCACATCCAGATGCTTACCCAACTCCTTGACGGTAAGCAGGCTATGTGGATGGAAGGCCCACTGGGGTGGATAACTTGGATGGAGGCCTTTCAAGATTTTGATCAGTCTTGGTCCTTCCTTTGACACTTATTTACTCCTCTTATGTTCTATTTTTTACAATATATTCTGCATTCATATGCAATTTTTGTGTAAAATCTGTGGTTAAGCCTATGTAACCTCTGCATACATATGTAGCTCTATGGACCTACGATCCTTATGTACACTCAGCTGTAGGTAGTTAAACTCTGGTTATGATAGTTTTGTAACAACTTTACTCCTTATATGCAATAAAAAAATAAAATTATATTTGAGATTAATTTAATTATTATAATTATAATTATATAAATTTTTTAAATTAAATTAGGATTATACTATTAAGAAAAATATATATTTTCAGTATAAAATTTGTATTATATTATAATTATTATGTTGAAGCATTTCCTATATGAATTGAACCATCTACTTATTGAAATCAATGGTTTAAAATTGGGGAGAAGAATAAAGACTATAGAATTAATCGCTTAAATTTTATTAATTTTAAAAAATAGATCTTTTATAATAAAAAATAAAATATATAAATTTTAATATCATTTATTAGGAGTTAATTTTTCATTAAGTTTGAAATTTATTTTAATTATTTATGTCTTTTTATAATAATTAAAAATTATAATAATTTAGTCTATAATTATATGCCTTATTACAATTTTAATAATGATACAATAATTATATTTTGAATTAAAATATTTCTTTTCTTACTAATTTCTTTTAATAATATCTTCTTTTATTAGGTATTCTATTATTTATTTATTTATTCTAATTTTCCCACTTCTTTTAAGGGTTGATTTTTTATTAAGTTAAAATTGTATTCTAATTATTTGTGTTTTTTAATGGAATTACAAATAATAATTAAAGATATTAGAATTTATACATTTTATCTTATTTAAATTTTATTTATTATAGAATAATTATATTTGAATTTTATTCTAATTTATATAATAAAATCAATTTTAACATAACACCTAAATTAAATTCGAGAGAGAAAGAAAGAGTAACTAACTTTTGATTACTCATTTCATGCCAATAACTTAAGGATATCATATGTCCTTGGGGAGTTATGCTAATGGTAGCATGTAATTTGATTATTATCTCTATCTCCATCTCTCTCCTTTATCTATATCTCCTTACCTATCCCTATATCTCTCTCTTTTCCCCTTCTATCCTTCTCACTCTATCTATCTCTCTATCCATCTCTCTCTCTCCTTCTGACTCCCTCTTTTTATATCTCTCTACTTCTATATCATCTCTCTCCCTCTCCCCCCCTCTCTATTTTTTGTATATCTTTCTTCCTCTTTATATCTTCTCTATATATCTTTTACTCACACACATTTTGTCTTACTCCCTCCTTATCTTTATATCTATATCTCTCTCACTCACACAAACACACACTCCAACCTATTTCTTCCTCCCTATCTCTATTCTATCTTACTATCTCTAGATATTATACACTCCTCTTCCTTCATCTCTCTCACTCTCTCCATATCCCTCTCTACCTCTCCATATATCACTTCCTATATCTCTCTATCTCTCTATCTCTCTATCTCTCCTTCTCTAATTCTCACCATCTTTCTATCTCTATTTCTTCCTCTCCCCCCTTTTCTCTCCTTCCATCTCTCCCTCTTGCTCACCCCCTCTATATTTTAAAAGTTATATTTACTCTCTAGATCCCTTCTATCCCTATATCTCTCTTTATATCCTTATATATCGCTTCTCTCCCTCTATCTATCTTATCTCTCGCTACCTCCCCATCACCCCCTCTTTTTATATTTCTCTACTTTTTCTCTCTAATGTATATACACACACTCCATGTTTATCCCTCTCTCTCTCTATATCTCTATGTCTATCTTTCCCCCTCTTTAACTCTCTCCCTCTCTCTAAAGTCTAAACCTTTCTCTCTCTATTGTCTTTGTCAACTCCTTTCTCTCACTCTTTCCCCCTCCTCTCTCTCATTTTCTCCATATCTCTTTCACAATATATATTTTTCTATGTTTCTATCCATCTCTTTTCGGTTCATCTATCTATCTCTTTCTATACATATACCTCTATCTCTCTCTATCCCTCTTTATCTATCTATATTTTCCTCTATCTATATCAATTTCCGCCACTCTCTCTCTGAGCCATCCCTCTCTTTATCTTACCCTCCTCTCTATTTCTCCCCATCTCTCCCTCCCTCATTCCCTCCCTATCCACCTATTTATCTCTTTAGATCTCTACCTCTCTCCCTTTTTCTTCCTCTATATCTCTATCTCTCTCTCTCTCTTTCTCTTACAATATATATCTATGTCTTGTATTTCTCTCACCCTCTCTCCAGTTATATTTGTCCATTTATTTATCTCTCTCCCTCTTCCCCTCTCTATCTCCTCTCTTTCTATCTTTATCTCTCCCTCTCCCTTTCTCTATCTTTTTTTTTCTCTTCTTTTACTCTATCTTCATCTCTACCTCTATCTTCATCTCTCCGCCTAATATCTAGACATGCCTCCTTCTATCCATCCATCTCTCTCTCATTCTCCCTATTTTTGGACCTCTATGTCAATATCTCTTTTCCTCTCTATATCTAGATCTCTCCCTATCACTTATTTCATCTATCCCTCTATCTCTATCTATCTCTACCATTATATCTCTCCCTCTCTCTCTATATCACTTCCTATCTCTATCTTTATCTTTCTATATCTTCATCTCTCTCCAACTATTTATTTTTCTCTTCCATATCTATATATTCCTCTCCCCTCTCTCTCTGTCTCTCTCATATCTCTCTCCTTCTCTCTATCTTCCTCTCTCCATTCTCCATCTCTATCTTCGACTCAATCTATATCTTCATCTTCTTCCCTATCTCTATATCTATCTCTTTACCAATCTCTCTCTCACTCTTACCCCTCTATATATCCCTCTTTCTAGCCCTATCTCAACCTCACTCTTGCGCTTACCCTATTGAAAAGACAAAATGAGCCTATTGCTAATAAAACTTGATTATCTTCTCAATTCAAAGGTTTCATTTCAGTTATGATTGAAACCTTGTAAGTGGATGCATAGTTGATTTTAAGCTATCACCTCTCAATCAAGTCCTTTGTTGTACCAACAACACCATGGCCACAAATTGACCTCATGCACTACACAAATTTATCCAAAAAATAGGCCAAATTTTCCCCAATTGACCTTCCACACCTCTTTGACATACCCATTGCATGCCAAAGTGCAATTGCTAGTTTATATTAATTTATTAAAATAAGAGTTTTAGTTAATATTACATAAATATTATTATTCTAATATAATTTTAAAATAGAAATGATTAAAAATTACAATAATTAGAAATTGGAACAAATATATTTTTATTAGAGTACTATGTACTCGCCACTACCTGGCACTTGTTATTATTACCAATTCGTGGAATTTGAAAATCGACAAAATTGTTTACCATGCATTTTTATATTAGAGTGAGGAGAAAAGTTAAAGCTTGCACGGAAAAAGTGGAGTCAATTGCGAAGCCAGTGGCCTTTTAATTTTTTTTTGCTCACATGTAATTTTTCCCTTTTTTGACCACACAAAAAATTTAAACTATTCCATGTGTGCCATGAGAGTTATGTGTTAGTGATTTCAATAGCACACGTACCTTTTCATTGCATGTTTTTGACAATGACAAAAAAAATTAGGCATCTGATTGTAGACGATTCTGGTGGGCATGCCCACCAAATAAATTCTATCAGCTAAAAATATTATCAAAAGTATTGAAGAAAAAGAATAGGATTTTATTGGTGTCATGTGATAAGGTTGCCCTCCCAATTAAAATAGGATGGAGACTCATGATAGAAAATAACCTGTAGATTTATGATGAAGATATGCCATTTTATTCTTCAAGTTTGGAATAATTTGTTTGAGGTTTTGAACATTTTGAAACAACTTAGTGAATATTAGAAATATTTTTGGTAGAGGATGCAAATAGAATATTAGGGATAGAAACAAGGTCTTATCTTAGGACTATGCTTGTTTTCTTTTACACTCTTAATTTCTATGAAACCATAGAATCTTTTGGACTCAAGTTTCAAAAGACTTGGAGGGAAAAGGCCTAAACATTATTGGATTGGATTGTTAGTAAAAGAAGAGAGTCTTAAAAAATTTACATTTGGAGAATTAAAAAATGAAGGTTATTAGTAGTTTGTTTTTTATATCTATAAATTTAAAATACATTACATTGTCTTGATTTTAAAATAAGATGAGTCACTTTTGTTAGCTTTAGTAGACATCTCACTTTTAATGTCAAGTTAGGTAATTCTAATGGATGATGGTTTTCCTTATAATATCCTTTGGGAAAAACATCTCTCCAGAAAGGCTAATGTCTTCTTTTTGATGGTGGGCCAAAGTAAAATTATTGTTGTAGATTATTTGGTAAACAAAGGATTACACATTCCTAATAGATGAGTTCTTTGTAAAAATCAGGCAAAGTCAGGATTACATTTATTTTAGGAATATTATTTTCCCCTTGTTTTTCTTGGAGGAATGATTTCCTACACCACCAAGAGACCTCATAGATGAAAACATATTATCTTAGTGAAGATTTTGGTAAAAATATTTACAACATACCTTATTATAGAGAAATCATGCAAATTAATTAACAACTCTTGAATGATCTCTTGAGAAAAGTGCATATAGATCTTGATGTTCTTAGTCCACTAATGATGGAATTAATTCTTCAACTTCTAGATGGTACTTTTGTTATCATAGTATATCATTGATGTATTTAAAAAATCAATTCCAAGATCAATGAGGATATTCTATGTCCAAATAGCCTTAGTAGTTGCATTAATCATAATTTCTCTTATCTTAGTGAATGAGAGGGCAATGCTATGTTGCTTCTTTTTCTACCAATAAAAGAGAACAAATAGATGAAATTTGTAGTTGCAAACAAGAATTGTCAGGAGACAACCAACCACTAGAGAAAGAGATGCAAGAGAAATGTTGTTTTCTTTATGATATAAAGAGTACAAAGGATTTCTTATATAGGCAAGGAAAAATAAACAAGAGGGCACAAAAGATGCCATCAATATAAATGAAATGTAGGTGTAGGTAGGACTAGGTAAAATACACCTATTGAAAACTATTAGGTGTGAATACTATTGCAGCCTAGAAAATATGAAATTACAAGTAATTAAATATAGCTAAGTGTAAACTTAAAAGTATGTAAATATAACTAACTATTTACTCTAACACCCCCTCTTAAGTGTAACTTAGGGAGAAGAATTATTATGTATATGATGTAATATGATACGATTATAGGTCCCAACAAATGGGCCATGTTAGCTACCCATGTATAATGCAAATGATCTCTTACAAATGGATAAAAGGATAAAACCACATGGGATAAAACTCATCTCCAAAATAGAGAAACAAACAAGATGCATGGATGGAGGAATCAATCACACCCCCAAGGACTACATACATCGTGTATATATAATCAATGATATCCACATAGGAAAGAAGAAAGGAGACTACATAGCCCCTGAGCCATAACGAGGAAGCTCCAATATTGATGAAGTATGTCTGGAAACAAAAGATGACCCAATACTGGCAAGCAACACATCTCCCATTAGGAAGAAACAAGTCCATTGAACGATGAAGAAGTCGTGCCACATCCAACTAAAAAATGGAGGAAGAAAGTCTCTAAATAGAAGTCTTTGAAATGTGAGGAGAAGTTTACAAGCACAAATAAGCCACCACATATTCGTGATCAAACTCAACCAAGGAATGTGACAAAGTGTCACAACCCTCTCACTTAGAATATTCAAAATATTTATTTGATTAATTTTGGGTAAGGTTGGAAGATTAATTATTTATTTGTAATAAATTAGAAATTAACTAACAAATCAAACAAACTCAAATTAATAAATGTGTAGACGTCTAAAAATTTCTCATTAATCACACACTAATTATTCATCTTATTAATTTAGTAATTCTTTAATTATTTAATTAAGCTAATTATTCTTCTTACTAACTCAATCATCACCTTGAACACTACTAATCATTAAATTTCATTTATTAATCAATTCATCATAAATCCCATTTTTAAAATATTAATTATTTTATTAATTACAATTAATTCCTTTAATTAAATAATCTTTATTATTTAATTAATCCTATTTCTAATGATTGAATAATTTCATTTAAATTGTTTAATTAATTAACTTATTCCTCCAATTCCCTAGATTCAAATTTCACCTAATTTCATCTAATTTCATTTTCTCAAATTCACATTTCACCAAATTTGAATTTCAATAAATTTCAGTTAATCTCATGTGCATTTCATCATTCAAAAATCCAAATTCAAATCCAAATCCAAATAACATGAAATTGAATTTCAAATTCAACATTCTACAACACATGTTGAAAATCCTAACTGGTTCATCAAATCAGTTAACTAATTAGTTAACTCAGTTAAGTCTCCAATCTCCCTTTTTCGCTCTAAATCACCTTTTCTGACTAATCAATCAAATCAGTCATCTCCCTAATCAATTCAGTCTACTAATCAATCAATTGAGTCAACTATCCAATCAGTCTTGTTAACAAATCAATCAAATGAGTTAACCGATCAGTCAATCCACTTAACTGAGCAATCAAAATCAGTTATCTATCAATCGACAATTCAATTCCACATCTCACCCCATCTCACCTGAAAATCTATAAATACAACCTCTTTCCTTCATTTCAAGAGAATCACTATCTTCAAAATAATTGTGTCAATCATATGCAGGAATCCCAGTGCAACACCCAAGAGCCACCTATCACACGATTTGGAGAAGGGCAAAGGAAGCCATGATGCAAAATCAAGAGTTTGATTAGCTTAAATATTGAATTTTTGCATCTATAATTCATTGTCATTTAGGAGTTAGTTTAATTGGATTTAGATTTTTTGATTTTCTCTTTTATATCTGATTTTCATTATGACTAATGTTACCCCTGAAAACAATGGTGATCCCGACATGAACTAACAAATTTAATAACCTTTTGGAATGTCCTTTCTATGATTTGCAGGTTCTGTACGAATGCTAGAAAAAATGTTACACATTTGTCTGCACAAAAATTTGTAACTATTCTTAATAGTTCGCATTTGTTCAGATACCTGTTCGCATTTGTGTAGACAATAATTCACATTTATTCAAAATGATTCGCATTTTCAGGGGTCATTCAAATTTTTAATTTTGATTGTCATTTCTATTTCTAATCCATTTGCGTTGCTAGCCCAATAATCTTTTTTGGATTGTGGAAAAATGATTTTTTCAACATAAAATGTGTCTAACCCCATGGCAGGAAAAGTAAGATTCAACATTTTAGGTGCTAGGAAGAGAAACGAAGATAGAAGACAATGAGGAGCTCATCAACGACTGATAAGAGAAGAGAAAATATTACAAGATCTTTAAGAATTGGCTGCCCTATCCCAATGCTATCATATTGTATAAAAATACATGTAAAGATTTGATGTATTTGATGACATTGAGGTCATGGCCAACATGATAATGGATAAAACACATGTCATTTAAAAACTTTTATCTTTAATCTTTTATTTCTGTTTAACTAATCACATCTATTTAGATATCAGTTTGCATCTGTGCAGACAATAGTTTGCATTTGTATAGATAGTAGTTTGCATCTGTGCAGACAAAAATTCACATATGTCTTCACATCAGTTCACATTTGTTTACATGTTGATTCACAATTGTCTGGTCCTCATAAAGGATTTCTATTTAGTTATTTCTCAATTCTCTATTGATATTTTGATATTTTAATGTTTTGTTTTTCGGACAGACTATGAGGCAAGTTTCTGTAACCAAAGGAAAAACTTCGGCTTGTGAGCCCTCAATACAAACTAATGCTTTCATGGGTTTTGCAGGTACAACTGGACCTAGTTTATCTCACACTTTCTTTGGTGTCATTTAAAAAGAATAAAAACAAATTTTCTTTAGTTATTCATCATTTCTTTGTGGATTAAAATGAACATCATGCTTGTTGGAGCAACATCTCCAAATAGTTTAGCTAATTTTGTAATATTGAAAGGATAGAAAGAATAATTTGTTTTCCATGTCTTGAAGGTGATAGGAATATGCTCTCCCCTTTACTGAGTGACCAAAAAGCCAGACCCACCCTTTATGTTTTCTGTCAATTTTGTAATAGGATAAAACCTTTAGTAGGTCAGTGAGAGGGGAATGACCTACGTGGGCAATGACTAAAGCCAAGTAATCCAACCCACTATAATCAAATGTGAATGCGATGAAAATCATGTCCAACGATAGTTTTGCATTGATAGACTTCCCCCAGTATCTTTAAGATGCAATAAGCCTTTGTCCTAAATGTTGGGAAGCCTCCTCAGGGAGTTCATCTTTGACGCACCAAACAAAACCCTTTCTACGAACTATAAGCATAGAAACCAAAATGAGTCAGTAACTAGACACTTATAATACCACAGTGCAAGGGTGGGGAAGAATCCGCCCCCAAGACACTCACCATATATCTCCTAGGAAAATAAGCCAATTGAGGAGAAATTCGTTGTGGTTCAACTTCCGGAAAAAGGCAAAAAAATGAGTGCACCCTAGGGTGTGACAAGGATGTTTGAGCTGACAAAGTATCAAGATGTGGGTTGTGGTATTATTTGTGACCTTTTGACCCTAGAAGAGTCTGACTATTTTATGATATGACCAACATTTATCAAAAATAAATGAGGTTTGAAAAGACCCCAACACTCATTAGGATTTGAAAAGATCCTTTAAATAATGCTCTCTTTGATTTATTGTTAATTGTTTTCTTACTTTGGTATTGTGTCTTGTGCTACACTTTCAAAAGATCAAACATTCACAACATAGCCAAAACAAGGTCAAAACAATGAAGTCTTGTCAAGAATCTTTCAATCATTTTGAGAACCTCAAGAGAAAAAATTGCAATATCAAGTATATCAACATCAACAAATAAAACCAAATTTGCCACATTCAGATAAATGGAGAATATGCTACATTTTGTGATCTAGGTCCCATGCATTTAGTCCATGCATAGTCAAAACTTATGTCCTCATTTTGCACAACTCCTCACCAAATACTTAGGAATTAAGGTCAACTATTTACATCCAAATTGTCTTTGTAAAGTCATCATTTACGTCCCTCCTAGGATAGAATCAGTCTTGCATACTTCAATAGGTTTCCACCAAGTCCATCATCTTAATTCTCGAATTGTCATCATTTGCATCAGTCATAGTCTATCACCCTTAGAAGTCTTAAGAACATTTCATTTACATGGGTCTACCAGGGGAAGGAGAATTTCTATTTGAGCAACCAAACCTTGGACCAGATAATGATCAATTAGAAATAATTGATGTTTTAGACAATATTTCTTGGGAATTAAGAACAGACCTCCCACAGTATGAAGAGATTGAATTTGACCTAGATAACGAAGTTCGTAAGTAAGTCCAAATTCAAAGGCGAGATGAACTAGAAATCAAGAAACAACAAGAATAAGAAATTATTGGACAACTTGCTAGACTTACCATCGAAGAACAAATTCCTCACTAGTAGAGAGCCCTCGTAGTAGTTTAAGTGTGCATACATAATCTCACAATCAATAGATCAAAGTCTTGCATATCAGTTGTCCAAGTCCTCCATTCTCCTTTTAGGTGCATCATAGAAAGTCAAGATCACTTTGAAGTTACATTCATGCCATTAACATGATCTCAAAAGGAAAAACACCAAATGGATCCAAATAGTGACCCCTATTACAATCCTACTTGGACTATAAGCCCACATACAAGCTCAAATTCACAATCAAGAGGGGGTTCTACGTTACCTACAAACATGAATCAACTACCCACAATTGAGGAGTTATAGACTAGATTAACACAAGAAGAGATTGAGGCTGCTCAACAAGACCCTCAGGTACTAACAATCCTCAATACTCTTATCAATAACAAAAGAGGTAGGTATCTCTCTCTTTTGATCCAAAATAGAGCAAATTTATCCCCGAATGTTGACATTTATGCAATCTTGCCACCCAGGATAACTCTAAATCAAAATAGAACTTAGATACCAACAACAAAAAATTCAACACAAAGTGTTGCTCAAACTATGTCAACACAATCAAATGCGATACAAGCTACCATGGCTTCAACATAAATGTCAGGAACCACATTTACTACATTCCAAATAACACCCATGGTCAGTTCACAATTGGCAAATACTTCACAAATGACAAAGACATTATCTGTAGGATCTACTCTTAATGGTCAAGGGACACAACAAGGATCTACCAATTGTTTTGGGTCTTCTCAATCCAATGCAAGATCACAATTTGCCTACTTCACAATGTGTAGTGGAGGTTTCAACTAATAGTTCCACAATCAAACAATATGTTCAATGATACCTGTATATACAACAACTCTGCCATATGTGTCTAATACATACACATCTAGTGTACCCTTGACGCAAATAGAGGTTTTGGATCAGAAAGTACAAAATCTACAAAGGCAAATGGTGACAATGCAGTCAAGTAAAGAGAAAAAGAATTACACTATGGAAAATCTCAGATCTTATACTTTTGATAGGTCATTATTGTTTGCATTTGCATGAAGATTGCATTAATGATATGTTATGTTGTCATTGATGTCAATAAACTGGTAATGATATTGCTGATATTGTTGTAATATTGTTACTGTAACTGGTAGGAAGAATTTGTGGAGTGAACTGGTAACCAGTGTAAACCTTATCTATTGATGTAACCGGTAAACCCTATCTGTTGTTTTTGATAAATCCTAACCGATTAAGTTTGGTGAATTGGTCATATTGGTTTATGATCTGATGATGAGTAGTAATGATGATGACACACATGATTATTGTATAAAGACAATTCCAAGAGGTTTTGGTGAGTTGTTGTAACGGTTTTTGTCTAGGGAATGAACAAATATATTGCATCCAATGCAAAGCGCGTGATGAGTTACTAAGTTCAATAAAGCGGTGATCAAGGAGCGATCAAGGTTTTCTTGATTGATGTGCAAAGATTGCTATTTAATCCAATGGTCACTTGAACCAAATTTGTTTATAATCTCAACGAGAGTTAGGTTTTTGTTGTGTTACCGACCTGATTGATTTGTATTTAAGGTCGATGAAGTTGTTTAGTTTTATAGAGTTGGCAAAGAGATAGACACAATTCAGTTGAGTGTGTGGTTGCCAAACCAGATGATGTATCTATAGTTTGAGTAAAGGTAGATAGGAGCATGAAATAGATCTAATCAAGCAAGTGTAGTGCTATTCAGATAGATCAGTAAGCTCCTGTTGTTTTCTAACAATTACAACAAAATTGAAATCCCCTAGCCGAGTAAGCTCTAACAAGCTTGGTGCTATTCAAATCCTCTAAAAAGGTGGTCCATTAGATTGGATTTTCAAATCCTCTATTGAGGTTACTCCTTATAGGGTATTGCTTCTAACAAGGCATTTATAGTCAATCCCTTAACTGGGTGATTCCTAACAGGATCAGTTCTTAACAAGACTTTTTGTAAAGCTTTAACAAGCTAGTATCCTAATAGGGTGAACTTTAGAAGAGTTTAGATAGTTATCTTGTGAGTCTCATCTCACCGTGGTTTTTACCTATTTGGGTTTCCATGTCAAAAATATTTGTGTCAAGTGGTGAATGTTTTGTGGTTATGTTTTCATGGTTGATTTACTTAACTACTTAACTATTTTGATAAGTCATGATAACCGGAAGCGTTGAGAAATGAAGAAGTTGTTTATTGTTAATTTGTTGTAACAGACAACCGATTTATCTTATGAGTTTTTATCTCGACAAAGGTATTATATTGTCAGTTCTAAGTTTACTTTGAGAGATTGATTTTTGATTGGTGAAGTTTATATCAGTTTTTCTATCTATTGATTCACCCCTCCTCTCAGTAGTTGATCAGATACTTATTCTTTCATCATACCATCAATTGGTATTAGAGAATTTCAGGTCCTGTAAGGTCTAAGCCTAACAGCTTGAGGTAAAGATTTGCTGATCATGATGAAGAAGGAAGGTCTGAAGTTCAATAAAGAGAACTACAAAATATGGAGTGACAAAATGAGAATTTATATCAAGAGTCTGGGTAGTCAGTATTGGGAACATGTCAATACCTATTATGTTGCACCTACTGGGATGTTGACTGATGATCATAAGAAAGAGAAACAAGAAAGTCATTAAGAATTGGAGGCTTTATCAGTTCTTTATCTGATGCAGAGTATGTAGATGTTCATGGTCTTGAAACTGCATATGAGGTATGGAAAAAACTTGAAGAGATTTGTAGCGGTGATGAACATGTTAAGATTTCTAAAGAGGAGAGTCTAAGAGGAAAGTTTGATGACATGCCGATGGATGAAGGTGAGAATATCCAGTAGTATGGTCAAAGGATAAAAGAGATAGTCGGTGAAATTAAGAGTGTAGGAAGTAAAGTGGAAGACTCTTCAGTGATGAGTAAGGTACTAAGAACCCTGCTACCAGTCTACGCTATCTGAGTTGCAGCTATTCAAGAGCTGAAGTCCATTGACAAAACTAAGGTAACTTTTGACTCCATCTTTGGCAATCTTACTACTTTTGAATTAAATGGTTATGATGGTAGTGTACAAAAATTTGAGTTTGCATTTAGAGCTTCTATTTCTAACCTATCTATGAGGAAAAGTAGAGATGCCAGTCACAGTTATGAATCCAAATCCAACAGAGAAGATGATGATGAAGACAGTTTAGTTGAGCTTGAAGCATTGTTGGCCAAGCGGTTGCCTAGAGGTACAGGTAAATATAGAGGCAAATTACTTTCGAATTTTTTTGCATGCAACAAGATTGGACACATTGCTGCTAATTGTCCTAATGGTGTTAATGAGCACAAACGAGAGAAATTCAAGAAGTACAAGGGTAAAGGCAAAAGAGATTGTCTTATTGTTGTTGATGGTGGTATCACTGATGAGGAATCTGATGGTGATGCTAATGAAGACATTGTGTTTGTATCCATTAAAGAAGAGATGTTAGACCAGAAGGGATTAGTATCCAGGATGGATAAATCAGATGATTGGACCATTGATAGTGGTTGTTCACATCACATGACCGGTGATCAGAGCAAATTTCTTTCTCTAAAGGAATTTGATGGCGGAGTTGTAAGATTTGGTAATGACTCACCTTGCATGGTTAAAGGTAAGGGAACTATTTCTCTTAATAGAAAGAGTAGTGCAAATGATGTCTACTAGGTTGAAGGTCTAAAGCACAATCTTTTAAGTGTGGCACAACTCAATGACAAAGGATGTCCATTGGAGTTTAAAAATGGTATGTGCAAAATCTATGGCAATAAAGGTGAACTGATTGCAACCGGGAAGCAAACTAAAGGTAACTTGTTTCATCTTAATCCTAAAGTCAACAACTATTTAATTGCAAAGATAGATGATAGTTGGCTTTGGCATAGGAGATTTTGTCATATAAACTTTGATAACATTGTTAAAGTGAGTAAGTCCAAGACAATGAGAGGTTTGCCTAAGTTAGAGAAAACGGTTAATGCTTTATGCAAAGAATGTCAATTGGGAAAGATGACATCCTCAAATTTCAATAGCAAATCTTTTTCAGCAGAACATTTATTAGATTTGGTTCATACAGATCTTTGTGGAGCAATAAGAACAAAAAGTATTCAAGGTGACAGATATTTTATGATATTCACTGATGATTGCTCAAGGATGATGTGGGTCACATTCTTGAAGGATAAGACAGAATCTTTTGGTAAGTTCAAGGCATTCAGGGCCTTAGCTGAGAAAGAGAGTGGTAAGAAGATAAAGTGTCTGAGGATAGATCAGGGTGATGAATTTACTTCCAAGGAATTCACTAGGTATTGTGAAGGAAATGGTATCAAGCAGCAACTTTCTGCACCAAGGACACCACAACAGAACGGTATCGCAGAGAGAAACAACCAATCAGTTGTTGAAGCTACTAGGACGATGTTGATACAAGGAGGTGTAGCGAAAAATTTCTGGAGAGAAGCTGTGAGCACAACTGTCTACACTATGAATTGGATTCTGGTAAAGAGAGGTAAGGACAAGAGTCCTTATGAATATTGGTATGGTAGATCACTTGATGTTAGTTATTTCAGAATATTTGGAAGCAAATGTTTTATTAAGAGAGGTGATTATATTAGCAAATTTGAGGCTAAAAGTGATGAAGGCATATTTCTTGCCTATTCCACCAAGAGTAAGGCCTACAAGTGTTTTAACAACCCGACATAGAGAATTATTGAGAGTGCTGATGTTTGAGTGGATGAAATTCCTAAAGTCTCATAGGAAACCATTTCAGAGAAAAAGGATGAAGATTCTTGCATTTTGTTTTTGGAACCAGAAACCATTAAATCTAAAATTGGCAAAGAAAATATTGAGTTACCAGTCCAACCAGAACAGATAAAATCAGAAGAAGATGATGATAATGAAGAAGCCGAACCTGAAGATAATGATCATGCTATTCCAAGATATGTGAAACTGAATGACAATCTTGAACAAATTATTGGGGATAAGGATGCTGGAGTACTAATTAGAAGAAGGATTAGAGAGAATTATTGCATGATCTCCACCATTGAACCAAGAACTGCTAAGGAAGCATTTGGTGATGATCATTGGGTTAAAGCTATGGAGGAGTAATTAGATCAAATTAAGAAGAACAACACATGGACATTGGTACCTTGACCAATAAATAAAAATGTGATATGAACTAAATGGGTTTTCAAGAACAAATTGAATGAAGATGGTGTTGTAGTTCACAATAAATCTAGGTTGGTTTGCAAAGGTTATTCACAAGAGAAAGGAGAAGAATATGGTGAGACTTTTGCAGCAGTGGAAAGACTGGAAGGTGTCATAACTTGACTTGCATTTGCTACACACAAGAAATTTAAGGTATACTAGATGGATGTTAAGTCAACATTTTTGAATGGGATACCTGAAGAAGAAGTATGCATTAAGTAGCCAGATGGTTATGCTCTGACTGATAAGAAAGACATGACATGCAGATTGCATAAAGCTTTATGTGGATTAAAGAAGGAACCTAGAGAATGGTATGAAAGGCTTCATACACATCTAATGAAGATAGGCTTTCTGAGAACCAGTGATGATAGTAACATATATCTCAAATCAGAAGGAGATAAAATACTATTCAGCGAAGTATTTGTTGATGATATCATATTTGGAGGTAATGATGACATGAGCAACATTTTTGCAGATGAAATGAAAAATGAACTTGAAATGTCTTTAGTGGGGGAAATAATTTTTTCATAGGCTTGCAAATACAACAAATGAAGAATGGTATTTTCATCACATAGTCTAAGTATGTGAAAGAGGTATTGAAGACATTTGGAATGAGTGACTATAAACCAGCTGGGACACCTATGGTTACAGGTTGTAAGTTGTCTAAGGAAGATGAGTCCAAATCTGTTGATGAGAAGGAATACAGGTCAATGATTGGAAAATTGTACTATTTTGTTCACAACAAACCAGACATAGTTCATGCAGTTGGCATAGTTTCTAGACTCCAGAAGAATCCTAAGGAAACACATTTGATAGCAACCAAAAGAATTTTTAGATGCTTGAAAGGTACTGTTGATTATGGGTTATGGTATCCATATGGAGGATATTTTGACTTGAAGGTGTGCACAGATGAAGATTGGGTAGGAAATGTTGATGACCAGAAAAGCACAACTAGTGGAGAATTTTTTCTTGGAGGAAGACTTGTTTCATGGAGTAGTAAGAAGCAGAGTTGTACTTCATAGTCTACTGCTGAAGCTGAGTATGTTGCAGCTCACATGAATTGCACACATGCTATATGGATGAGGCACATTTTGGAAGTTTTTAAGATGAAGATTCAAAACCTATAAAATTTTTATGTGATAATACAAGTGCCATAAATATTTCCAAGAACCCTGTTTTGCATGCAAGAACCAAGCATATTGAATTGAAGTATCATTTCTTGAGGGAAAAAGTATAATGTAAAGATGTTATCTTGGAGCATTTTATCTGCCTAAGACTACTTTTGAGTATCTTAGAAGTCAGTTAGTGGTTGTCCCTCTTCATGAAGCCAGTTAAGTATGATGTAGATTACATCAGTCCTGGAGCTACTTGCATATTTTTACAGGTGGATTGGTGTAGAAGTGGATGTATTCCACAGGGGGAGCATCAAGTTGGAAATTGTTGATGATGCACAATTAAATTTGACTTGACATGTTTTACTTTCAATTTGGCATTGCTATCAAAGGGGGAGAAGAACTATGTGATTATGGGAAGGAGAACCAGTGACAAGCTGAAGACATAGAGAGCATGGTGAATACTTGGTAATGTAAACGAGGATTCCTATTCACAATCACGCAACAATCAATGGTGTTGATATTTATCTTTCCATAATTGCCAAAGGGGGAGATTGTTGGCATTTGCATGAAGATTGAATTAATGATATGTTATGTTGTCATTGATGTCAATAAACTGGTAATGATATTGTTGATATTGTTGTAATATTGTTACTATAATTGGTAGGAAGAATTTGTGGAGTGAACTGGTAACCAGTGTAAACATTATGTATTGATGTAATTGGTAAACCCTACCTATTGTTTTTGATAAACACTAACCGATTAAGTTTGGTGAATTGGATATATTGGTTTATGATCTGATGATGAGCAGTAACGATGATGACACGCATGATTATTGTATGAAGATAGTTCCAAGAGATTTTGGCGAGTTGTTGTAACAGTTTTTGTCTAGGGAATGAGAAGATGTATTGCATCTAATGCAAAGTGGGTGATGAGCTACTAAGTTCAATGAAGTAGTGATCAAGGAGTGATCAAGGTTTTCTTTATTGACGTACAGAGATTGCTATGTAATCCAACGGTCATACTTGAACCGAATTTGTTTGTAATCTCGATGAGAGTTAGGTTTTTGTTGTGTTACTGACCTGATTAATTTGTATTTAAGGTTGATGAAGTTTTTTAGTTTTATAGATTTGGAAAAGATATAGACACAGTTTAGTTGAGTGTGTGGTTGCTGAACCAGATGATGTATCTACAGTTTGACTAAAGGCAGATAGGAGCATGAAATGGATTTGATGAAGCAAGTTTAGTGCTATTCAGATAGACCAACAAACTCCTGTTGCTTTCTAACAATCACAACAAAATTGAAATCCCCTAACCAGGTAAGCTCTAACAAGCTTGGTGCTATTCAAATCCTCTAACAAGGTGGTCCATTAGATTGGATTTTCAAATCCTCTATCGAGGTTACTCCTTACAGGGTATTGCTTCTAACAAGGCATTTATAGTCAATCCCTTAACTGGGTGATTCCTAACAGGATCAGTTCTTAACAGGACTTTTTGTAAAGCTTTAACAGGCTATGCTCCTAACAAGGCGAACTTCAGAAGAGTTTAGATAGTTATCTTGTGAGTCTCATCTCACCATGGTTTTTACCTATTTGGGTTTCCATGTCAAAAATATTTGTGTCAAGTGGTGAATGTTTTTTTGGTTATGTTTTCATGGTTGATTTACTTAACTACTTAACTATTTTAATAAGTCATGATAACCAGAAGTGTTGAGAAATGAAGAAGTTATTTACTATTAATTTGTTGTAATAGACAACCTGTTTATCTTATGAGTTTTTATCTTGACAGAGGTATTATATTGTCAGTTCTAAGTTTACTTTGAGAGATTGATTTTTGATTGGTGAATTTTATATCAGTTTTTCTATCTACTGATTCACCCCCCCCCCCTCAGTATTTGACTGGATACTTATTCTTTCATCATACTATCAATTATACATGCCACCCTTTCCTCCACATTTTGAAACACCAAAATTTGACAAGTATAGAGGAAAGAGTGATCCATGAGATTACATCAGAGAGTTCTTTACATCATTCATTGAAGTAGCCTATGAGGATACATACCTTTTACGACTTGTTTCCCAAAAGTCTAGGAGGATCTGCATTAGAGTAGTTTTCACATCTACCACCAAGGATTACCTCATGGGGAGAGCTAGCAAAGTTGCTCATTACAATCTTCTCTCACAATATTGACAACCTAGTAACTCTCATAGACTTGTGTTCTACAAATAAAAAAGAAAGAAAGACCTTTGCTACATTTTTGCAAAGATGAAGATCTCTATACCGCCGGTATCCAAGCCACATACTAGAAACAAAAGAAGTAGATATTTTTAGTGAAAACCTTAGACCTCCAGTGAAATATACTTTACAAATGCAATGTTTGAGTGCCTTTAAAGAGATCATTGAAAAGTGATTAAGATGTGAGAAAGGATTGGTAGAACAAGGCATCCTTAAAAATAGCAAAGATAGTGGTACATCCAACACAACAGGTGCAGATAAGCCTAAATTCTAGTCCAGAAATAAGAATGTGACAAATGATGGAGTGGTAGATGCTCGTGTGGTAAATATAGTTCAACCAACAAAACCATTGCAAGGGCCAATAAGTTATTCTTTGCCAAATGTGAATTAGTCACAAGTTAACAATATAATAGATACTAGTACAAATGCAGTACAATCCAACATCTTCAAACCTCCAAGGAATAACACACTAAAAAGAAATTTTACTCCCTTGGGAGAGCCAATAGACTCTGCATTAAAGAAGCTTGTACAAACCAATGTAATGAAATTACCTGAGGTGTGTCAATATGAACTAGGGCCACTCAAACCAGCATGGTGGAATGGCAATGATTTTTATGAGTATCATCAAGCAAAAGGCCACAAGACATCTAGCTGTTATAAGCTAAAGAACCTCATTCAAGATTTAATAGACCAAGGGGTTGTCATAGTGGATGCCAATAAAGGATATATAAATCAAGCTCACATCATCTACAAAGATCCATTTGTTAAGCACAATCAAGGTCAAGCTTCTAGTTCAAGAACACAAGATAACACAACCAATTACACAAAGGTTGATTATGACTACACCATTAATACACTTAGTAAAGGAGATACAGTAGTGGCCACTATCAATGTTAATCCTAGAAATAGAGATTATGCCGTTGTGACCTATAGATCAAAGGTTACATTACAAGAAGTACCTTCTCATACACCTCCTCAAACAAGAAACTTCAATGTTGTTGATCAATTAAAGAAGACTCCAGCATAAATCTCACTCTTTGAATTGCTTTGTATATCACCAAGTCATAGAAAAATATTAGACAAGGCACTCCAAGATTCAGGTGTCTCAATACATATAGATGAGACTACAAATCAAGCAATGGTGGGAAACATAGCTGCTTCATCTCGGGTGGCTTTCACAAAACAAGATGTCCCCAAAGATAGAGTGATGCACAATTATCCTTTACACCTAGTAGCATACATTCATATGAAAATGATCAGAAGAGTTTTGGTTGATGGACGAGCAGGGATAAAAATATGCACCCTCAAATTGATTCAAGGACTAGGCTATTCTCAATTTCACATAGACCCCACAAAGAAGATCAACATAAAGGAATATGATGATGAAGAAGGTCCTTCAAAAAGGGGTGGTCACATTGCCACTACAAGTTGGACCCTACTAATGTTATGTTCCAAGTATTAGACAAGGAATTGGGATAATAAATGATATTGGGTCGCCCATGGATACATGCCATGCAAGGTGTACCATCCACATTCCATCAATGCATCAAGTTTACATTCAATGGAATTGAAATAACAATACATGGAGACCAAGATCCTTTTCAATACTGCAACTAATTAAGAGAAAGTACAGACAACCAAGTCCCTATCAATCAAGAATCCACAATCATTCCACAATTGGGATCTATAGAACCATCAGATGCACAAAATTCTTCACCATACATTTCTACTACACCTCCATTGCAAATAAAGGATGAAGGGTGTGGAGAATATTCTATTACTGGATCATCATCAACGCAACCATCATCTCTATCTCCCAGAACTTTTGGGAGACCCTCATCTACTATCACAAAACAAGATAAAGGAAAAGATATTTTCATATATTCAAACTCTTTCTTGTTTGTTAGATGGGAACATATACAAGATGAAGCCCTAGAGGAAGACATGAATGCTATACTATGCAAGGATGAAGAAGACTACTATGTTATTAAACTTCTCTTATACCTATATGGGAATGAATTCACAATGTTACAAAGAGATGACTATGATGGAACAACAAGATTGGGACTAAATGATCAAGGAATCATTGAACACATCTTACCTATAGATAACCCAAAATATCAAGGTTTGGGATATAGCCACATAGAAAAAAGGTCTAAAAAGTCAGCTACTCCAATAATTGTGAACATACCACCAACAATACCACAACAGTCAACCAACGAAATCAGAAATCTTGATAATATTACATTGGGAAACTTGTCAACAACTATATCTCCACCATCTTCACATGCCAATGTGATAACAAAATAGGCATAACACCTGCCAGTGACAACAACACATGGATTGCTTCTTCATGCACAAGAATAAGATCACCAAATTAAATCAACACTTGGTTGGCCTCATCCTCATCTTCAAGTTCATAAATAGATAATGACATAGCACCAGCAAATGTCACAATAATAGGGCCAAAATTAGTCATCTAAGGAATAAGAAACATGTCAATAAATGAAGATGGATCATCAAGTCATGAGAATATTCCATGCATCATCAATATTGTAGAGTTCCCTCTAACTCCAATTGAAGAGGAACCATATGATGACATATTAGATATATACACCTATGTAGAGACAATCATTGACTTACACGACTATGAATTTATATCTCTCCATAGAAGTAGCACAACAGATGTGGACATATATTATGATCACTTGCCACCAGTAGATGATGACATTGTTTATGAAGATATAGGAATAGACCCAAATTCCTTCACAAGACAATTTGATAATCAAGTATGCATGGTAACAACAAGCCCAAACTTTGATGATGGAAGAGATCTATGTCTTAAGTACCCACATTTTATAGACTGGGGGAAAATAGAGGAACCAAAGCTAGATTGATTTGAGAATGATGGGGCTATCGTAGAGTTCTTAGGTGCCAGAGATGGATTCCCATTTGATGACCACAAGTCGGGATTCACCATAGATTTGGATAGAACAACATATTCTAGAGAGGCAAGCTCTTCCTCCAATCCAGATGACTCAGAAGAAACAAAAGTATGACCAGAGGTAGACTCGATGATCTTCTACTAGATCAAGAGAAATCGACACTTCTAATAGAAGAAACTAAAGAGATCAACATAGGAGATACCGAGAATGTACATAAAACTCACCTAGCACAATCACTAAATCCTCTGGAAAAAGAGAAATTTATTCATTTTTTCAAGCAAAGGCCTATCAACTTTGCATGGTCCTATACAGATATGTGAGGATTGGATCCAGAATTGGTGTTACACCATCTACAGTTATTACTAGGAACAAATACCTACAAGAAAAAGTTAAGAAAGATGCATCTACAAATAGCCTTATTAGTCAAAATTGAACTGCAGAAATTGTTAGATGTGGGTTTCATAACACCCATAGATTATGTAGAGTGGATCTCCAATCTAGTCCTTCAGAGATTTGAACAAGGCTTGTCCAAGGATTATTTTCTACTTCCAAATATTGATATGATTGTAGTACAACGAGAAATGAAATGCTTTCACTCATAGACAATTTCTCTGGTTATAATCAAATCAGGATGGCACTAGAAGACCAAACAAAGACAACATTCACATATCCTTGGGGAACATACTATTGGAACATCATGTCATTTGGTTTAAAGAATGCAAGTGCAACATATCAACGAGCTAAGACAAAATTATTCCATGACATGGTACATGATATCATGGAGGATTATGTTGATGATATCCTAGCCAAGTCACAAACCAGAGAAGATCACCTAAAAGTTCTCGCCAAAATATTTGATAGATTAGAATAGTACAAAGTAAGTCTCAATCCTAAGAAGTGTGTATTTGGTGTTACAATTGGAAAGATTTTGGGCTTCATTGTGTCAAAGAGAGGAATTGAAGTAGATCCTAAAAATGTGACAACCATCTTAGAATTGCCAGCACCAACAACACTCAAGCAATTAATAAGTCTTCAAGGTAGACTTTAATCTATAAGACGCTTCATAGCACGATTGGCAGATAAGTGCCACCCTTTCCAACACCTTTTAAAGAAAGGTGTAATGTTCAAATGGTCAGAACAATACTAGGAGGCATTTCAAGCTTTGAAAGACTATCTACTTACCACACTAGTGATAGTGTCATCAATCCATAGAAAATCACTATTGCTATATATATCTGTCATAAAATCCACTTTGGGTGTTCTCTTAGTACAACACAATGATCAAGCGAAAGAAAGAGAAATATACTACATCATTAGAACCCTTGTAGGATATGAATTGAATTATACTTAGATATTTAGCGAGCATGCTTAGTAGTGATTTTTGCTTCCCAAAATCTCAGACACTATATGATCAGTCATAAGATCTGGCTCATTGCAATATTTGATCCCCTCAAGTATCTATTAAGCAAAGCTACATTAACCAAAAGGTTAGACAAATGGGTGATGATCCTAAATGAGTTCGACATTGAATATGTTGATAGGAAGGCCATCAAAGGACAAATAATTATAGATCAATTAGCAAAGGCTCCAATGCAAGACCATCATTCAATGCTAATAGATTTCTCAGATGAATTTGTCTTCACAATCACAACATCAAGCACTTGGAAACTATACTTTGATGGGTCACATACTAGTCATGTAGCAAGAGTGGGAATCCTATTTATCACCCCTCAAGGTGATTATATCTCCAAATCATTCAGAATAAGCTTCCCACACACTAATAACATAGTTGAATATGAAGCACTAGTAATAGGACTTCATAGTGTCATGAAATGGAAGATCAAAGAACTACAAGTCTATGGGGATTCTCAGTTATCATCAACCAATTGAATGATGATTAAGACACCAAGGACGACAAGCTCACACCCTAGAAATAGCTAGTAGAATAACTTAAGCAATATTTCTCCAACATCTCTTTTGAGAAAATCCCCAAAGTACAAAACAGAGCCGCTAATCCAATGGAAATTGTGCGATCTCTCCTTGATATTTCGAATAATGGAACTCAATTTGAGTTTATAGTAGAGTAGTTGATGGTATCTTCATATAAAATAGCTACTTCATAATATGTTTGTGTCATAGTGGGACCTGAATCCCCTTGGTATCAAGAAGTATACTCATATCTACATGATCAATATGTGCGTCCAGATCTTTCATCCAATCAAAAAAATACCCTCATACGATAGACATCTAGATACACACTTATTACAGACATATTGTACAAAATAAGCTTGGATACCACCTTTCTTAGATGTCTCAATTCTGAAGAAGAACGACAAGCCTTAAAGTAAGTTCATGATGGAATTTGCGGTGCCCATGTCAGTGGCCAACTTTAGCCAAGAAACTATTGAGAACATGATACTACTGGTGAACAATGCAGAAGGATGCCTACAAATATGTTCATAAATGTAGACAATGCCAGATTCACGAATATTTGATTCACAAACATGCACATGGCCATCAACCCATCACATCACCATGGCTATTCTCACAATGGGGAATTGATTTAGTAGGGAAAATTAATCCTACCCCATCTAATGGATATAAGTTTATTATTATTGCCATGGAATATTTCACAAAGTGGGTCAAGGAAATCCCTATGACTTACACTATGGGCAAACAAATAGCAAATTTTATTCTGAATTACATTATCTACAGATATGGAGTCCTAATGTGCATTGTGACAGATAATGGAAGACCATTCAAGAACCAAGAAGTAAGTGAACTTTGTGAGTAGTTTCACATCAAGCAATGATTTACAAATCCATATTATCTGTAAAGCAATGGGCAAGTAGATTCAACAAACAAAATAATCTTGAAAATTCTGAAGAAAGTTGTCACTGAAATAGGACGTGATTGAGACATCCATCTCAATCCTTCTCTCGGGGCCTACAAAACTGGTGTACGAACAATGACAGGTGCTACACTGTATTCATTGGTATATGGTGTAGAAGCTATTTTACCTATTGAGGTAGAATTGACATCACTAAGAGTATCTCTAAAAAGCATCATATCCAAGGAAGATTATAGAGTGTCAAGATTGCAATAGTTGGAATTATTGGATGAAAAGAGACAAAATGCTCTAAATCACCTACAAGATTATCAAAACCAAATGAGAAGAGCTATAAAAAAGGGTGAGACAACGCTATTTCAAAATAGGAGATCTTGTCCTTAAAGAAAATCAAATAAACTTAGTAGAACGAGAATAACCAGGTAAGTTCAAACCTAACTGGTTGGGACTGTTCATCATCACAAGAGTTGTTGGCAATAACGCCTAAAGTTTATCCATATGGAAGGAGATCCACTCCCTGATCCTATGAATAGTATGCACCTAAAAATATATTACATCTAAGGGACAGATTCATTTTAAATTCAACATTGAATTTACATATTTCTTTACTGCATTGCATCACATATTAATGATTGCACAATATGTAGCTGCATATCATTAATACTTTTTCATATAGCTACATGTCATTACTACTTGTTCATGTAGTTGCATCATTAAAATAAGACAAATGTCCAAATTTATTATCCATTTGCATTGAAGAGAAATAAGGGTCGTCTCCTTTCTTAGATATTCAGACATAAATTTTTTGAGATCTTGAAGTCATTCATTTTCAACATCACCCCGTGGTGACACTTTACCTTTGGTTGGGTAGAGATTTCACTACTTGTGCCTTGTTAACCCAAAATATATTAATTTCTATATCTTGCACATTTACAAAATCTCTAATTCATTCTAGATACCTAGTTGATCATATGACTATTAAAAAATCCAATATTTTGCTTCAGTGCCGCTGTAATCGTCATACCCAAGTAGGTTTCATTACTTACAACTCAAGGCAAGAAAATAAAAAGGAAAAAGTGCGATACCAATATCCATCTCAAGGAAAAAGAGAAATGATATATAATTGAAATATCACACATACAAGTGTGACAAAAAAGCCTGACTATAGGAACATGTGAATAAGTCCATCAGGGCTATGGATGCTTGCTGGCAATGGAGCAATATTCGAGAGTATACGGTGTATAACCTCATCGAAGCCCTTAAAGCTTGTTGGTAGCGAGGCTCTGTCTAGGAGGGTTTTGAAGTTATAATAATCCATGTAGCTAGTCACATATGATGCCAATGATATTTAGTGAACACAGGAGATGGAATTAACTCACTCGCACACACATGGGAAAAAGAAGATCAAAGTTTCAATAATCAATGGGGAATTTTTTTGCGTCTACATTTGCAAATCCTATTCACTAAGTGTGTTAATCTGTATGTTCCAAGGGATATTGAGGATCGATTGATTTCTTATCTATCAAATGCTTTGTACCTCCAATTCAATTGATGTATTACAAAATACTAAATAAACATAGTCATCCTTGTTCAAATAGGAACTGCATCTTCATCTTGCATTAGCATAAGTTCATGCTTAAATATCATTGTCTTCATGAGAATTCTATTAGTCATCACATCATAACGGATCTACATACTGGGGCATAACTGAAAAAATTCTAAAAATAAGATAAAGTCTTGAAAAAATCCTACAAATAAGATAAAGTCCAAAAAAATCTTAAAAATCAGATAAAGTCCTAAAAAAAACTCCTAAAAATCATAAAAAGCATAAACTGATCCTGAACAAATACCAAAAACATTCAAAAAACGCAAAAACTTAAACATTCAAAAAACCATAAAATATCAAAAACATTCAAAATACGGTCTTGAAAAATCAACCAAAAACATTCAAAAATGATCCACATAATCCAAAAACATAAAAAATCAATCAATCAGAAAAGTTTCAATAAAATGTCTCACGAGAAACAAATACCCTAGCAGATATCCAACAAACACTTTGCACCCTGTTCAACAAAGGATATAACTATCTTATCAAAAATCTGCAACCAAACTGATCAAACTGTCTTATCAATTGTATCAATATCCATATCTACGTGATCATTATATTGTCTTAAACAGAAGAGGATACACTTGAAATCATACAGATCAGTCTTAAACAGGGTTCACAACTTTCTGAGATCAAACATTATCAACCATCACATCAAACAAATCAAAGCAAAGGTATAGTCAGTATAGCTACTGAATTTTGTCTATTTTGGTTTTATCTTTTATCAATTGGCAAAGATCATGTTTTTATGCTCCTAAAGGATGTCCAAAAGTGACTAGAGGAGCTATGATGGGAATGATCCTTTTCTTTGTTTGTTGTTTGTGGTGTGAACCAATGAAGTTATGGGGAAATGGTGCTATGGGTGTCTGTGATAAGAGAACTCAATATTTGAATTCCACACATACCTCGACTCGAAGCATCATTCCCAGAATGGAGGGTTCACTCCTTGTCTGCTACATGTTTATTCTTGCAATGAGATATCTTTACGTCTTGGTTCTTTATACCCTGATGTAAATAGCTTCATTGTTACATAATAAGGTTCAATGATGAATACTTGTTGCACTATGAATAAAGACACAAAGGATCATTAATCGTCAATAATACCATTTCATTTTTTTAATCTCATAATGCTAATTGTATCACTCAAGATCGTTCTTTAGTTAACTATCTTTTTCACGAATTAACCTAATTTTTCTTTCTCATCATTCTATCATTTAACATCATCTCTCTCTCATCATTTTTTCATCCTCCTAACATTTCTTCTAATTTAATTGAGTCCAAAGGGTAAAACAATATTCTGGCACATTTGAAACAAAAATAATTAGTGGCATTCATTTAATTGCATTCATTATCATCTAGATTCAGTTAGTTGCATTACATTGATTCATTTAGTTTCATCATCATCTATATTCATTGTAGTAGCATTATTACTGAAAATCATTAAACCATTTACACACATTCATATAGTTGCATTTAGTTTCAATCACATGCATATCTCATTTAGTATTGCATCAAAACATCATTTAGATTAATTATCATTTTAATAGAATTTGCATTATCATTTAATCATATAAACATTGCATTCATTTATCAAAATACATAAAAAATCACACATCACATAGAACTGAATCACATAGAAAGCATATAAACCACCGCCAAAACTGCATATCATATAACTCAAAAATGATAATGTGTCAGAATAGACAACAAAGTCCCAATGGCTCAAATAAAATTATCAATAAGTGTCAATCGACACTGCCCCTATCACCAGGAGGATCCTGCCTACTAGATCTTGCCCCAGGATGTCCTGATGGTGCCTAAGGTGGACCCATGACACCCACGGTGCTAGTATCTCGACTAGTGGATCTGCTCGATCTCCTCCCCAAAATATATGTCTTGTAGCTCGATACTCGCTGTCCCTCAGGAACAACTCGGTTGTACTCATGGTGCCAATATGTACACTCCTAAGCCAAATGAATAAGATGATCATCTCTAGACCTTGTGGCTGGATCATGATACTACTTCTATGCATCTTGAATCGATCTCGCTCTATGCACAACTTCATCATGCTCTCTCGGGAGATGATCCCTCTCTTGTATCCATGCCTACTGCTCCTACAAAACTGCAACACGATCATCCTACCTCCACTACCTCTCTCTCACTAAGGCATCCTCTAGGCTCCAGATCCACACTCTCAAGACCTGCAGATCATCATCATCATCTCCTCCTATGCACTTGCCTCTGCAGTAGGAGCATCCTCTAGCTTGGGCATGCCACTATCATGTGAGCTCTCTCCCTCATCTCCCTCGTTGTTAGATAATTCAGAAGATGAACCACCATCCTCGCTACCAAAATCGGTGTCTCCACCAATGCCTACATCCTTAACCACCTCCTCAGTCTCCTCCTCCTCAACCTCCTCCTCCTCACCCGCTACAACAATGGATGCAACCCATCCTCCTCCTCCATCCTTTCCTCCTCTCCTCCTCCCTCCTCATGGCCTCTAGTGTCAAGTCTGCTATGGTGAGATCATAATGGTAGGATCAGTCAAAGGAACAGGTTTGCGTGACAACCACCAATCATCATACTGAGGTGTAGTCCCTAGATCCACTAGCCCAACTTCCCAACCCCATTGCATAGGATAAAGATAATCAAACTCATCTATCACAACATGAGGCTAAACACAAGCCCCCCAATCCCTAATTTCCTAACATATCCAAGCCAAATAGAGTGTGACATTTGGTATGCCCTGTATCTCTCTAGACTGATGGAGTACGCATCCTGGAAGATGAATATCAATGATCCTACTCTGACCCACATCGTGACCAATCAAGTACCTCTACTGTCTGCAATAAGGCAAGTGATGTGCATCATCGGCCCAACCGGGGCAACCAAGGTAAGGCCTCCATGTAAAGTATTGCAAGATATTGAGTTGATGCCTCCAATATAGGGTATTCTATATACCCCTATGCCTAATCCCTGTTGTATATCTGTATACATATGGATGCTCATCCTGAAGCTCTACATGAAGAAACTGGTCGAGCAATGGCTATATGCTCCCATGCACAAACCTGGAGTAGTGTAACCCCACATCCGATAGATCTTTATCTGAGATACACAATGTCGTGCATCCGATGATACAAAGTGGAAAGCATACAAGGACCCCATGTGAACACCCATTTGTGTAGAATCATGTCATATATAACCCTGCCCCAACCAATTGGCAACCCATGTGTCCTCTTGTCAAGGAATCAATAGACCTGCTACTATACTACACAATATGATGGTAAGGTCATCATAATCCATCACCTCCTAAGGTATCTTGTATCGGCCTCTAATGTGGAGCTCCTCCTCTGTACACTTACGTAGCTCACACATGCCAACTATCCCTACTTTGTGATCATATATCACCCTGACACTGTAGATAGGAATGTGCAAGATGCACCATACATCCTCCAAAGTGATCGATGCCTCCAGTAGGTAAATGGAATGAACATGTCTCTGAATGCTAGCGCTCAACCAATGCTGTGATCATGACCCTATTGACCATCACCTCAGGTAAGTGCAATACATGATACAAACAAACATGTTAGACTAAGGCAACATCCTTGACACTCAACTTGGATCAAAGATCGAGACCATCAGGCCTTGTCTATGTACATACCAACACATGAAGATTCTCCTGCAAGTGAAAACACGAAAAAGTCAGACAAAGTATTCGCATGACAAATTTCAATCATACATGTTGAAAAATCAACATAATCAACAAATGTGAATTAGTTATGATAAATGCAAACCATTTAGGCAAATGCAAACCGGTCATGACAGATGCAAATGATTAAACATAAATGCGCATTATTAAACACAATTGCACATTAATATCAGCAGATGCAAATTATTAAATACAAATGTGAATTAAAAAAACAGATGCACATCATTTAGCACAATTGTGAATTAATCCTTGGACAAATGTGCATAAGTCCATACACAAATGTGAATCACATAAAATTTGGAGCTCTGAGAAATATTTGGAAAAATGAGCACAAATAGGTAAAAATGAGTATTTTTTTTGGAATACGTACCATGCGTCTAGTCTCGAGTGGTCTTTGGTATGATTGGACTTGATCATATAAGTGAAATCGCACTTGGAAGCCAACCATGATGGTCACAAAGTCACAGGAAAGCTAAAAAATCAGAAGGAACTCCAAGAACTCAAAAGAATGCAAATGAGAAAATGAAAGGGCTAAATCACTATTTATACCTCAAAATTAGGGTTTTTACCACTCTAACGGTCGTGGTCCCCCTAAACTTCTACGCACTTGTAGGCAGATCAAACAAAATCGAAATCGCATGAAACTTGAAATGATTGTTCACTAGCACTGTATCAAAAAAACAGTCTCAATTCCATAGTTTTTCGACTAGTTTTTTTGAGGGGGCATATTTACACCCTAAAGTGTCACCAGGGCATAAATTTTTCGTTTTCTTTGAAACAACGTCATTTCAAAAGAAAAATTGTTTTCTTTGAAACAACGTCGTTTCGACATTGTCTCAAAGAGGGGCAAATGTAGACACCTAAAAATGTCTTATTAATTGCACACTAATTATTTGTCTTATAAATTAAGTAATTCTTTAATTATTTAATTAAGCTAATTATTCTTCTTACTAACTCAATCATCACCTTGCACACTACTAATCATTCAATTTCTTCTATTAATCAATTCATCATAAATCCCCTTTTTAAAATATTAATTAAATATTAATTATTTAATTAATTACAATTAATTTCCTTAATTAAATAATCTTTATTGTTTAATTAATCCTATTTCTAATGATTGAATAATTTCATTTAAATTATTTAATTAATCAACTTATTCCTCCAATTCCCCAAATTTGAATTTCACCTAATTTCATCTAATTTCATTTTCTCAAATTCACGTTTCACCAAATCTGAATTTCAATAAATTTTAGTTAATCTCATGTGCATTTCATCATTCTAAAATCCAAATTCAAATCCAAATAACATGAAATTGAATTTCAAATTCAAACTCCTACAACACATGTTGAAAATCCTAACTAGTTCATCAAATTAGTTAACTAATCAGTTAACTCTCCAATCTCCCCTTTTCACTCTAAATAACCTTTTTTGACTAATTAGTCAAATCAGTCATCTCCCTAATCAATTTTTCTACTAATCAATCGATTGAGTCAACTATCTAATCAATCTTGTTAACAGATCAATCGATCTACTTAACTGAGCAATCAAAATCAGTTATCTATCAATCAACACTTCAGTTCCAAATCTCACCCCATCTCACCTGAAAAATCTAAAAGAATTCAACCTCTTTCCTTCATTTCAAGAGAATCACTATCTTCAAAATAATTATGTCAATCATATGCAGGAATCCTAGTGCAACACTTGAGAGCCACCTATTGCACGATTTGGAGAAGAGTAGTGGAAGACACGATGCAGAATCAAGAGTTTGATTAGCTTAATTATTGAATTCTTGCATCTATATTTCATTGTCATTTAGAAGTTAGTTTAATTGGATTTAGAGTTTGTGATTCGCTCTTTTATATCTGATTTTCTTTATGATTGATTTTACCCCTAAAAAAAAATGTATTAAATTAAATAATAAAATCGATTAGATATAGTAGTAGACTAATATATATAAAATGATTTTACTAAGAAACCTATATGTGTGTGTGTGTGTGTGTGTGTGTGTGTGTGTGTGTGTGTGTGTGTGTGTGTGTGTGTGTGTGTGTGTGTGTGTAAGCACATGGTGTAGTAGAAAGGGGAAGGCCAAGACACTAGGCACAAAAGAAGAGGAAATTTTTTATAAGCATATTCTATGACAAGTGAAAGTTACAATATTTATCTATTTTGGAAGGAATAAATATTATTTTAGCAAATTCTATGACATGGGAGTTACAAATTAATTCTATGAGAGGAACATCTCTATTCATGGTATTTTTATGACAAGGGAGTTACAAAATTCATTTTTAATAAAATGGAAGAAATAAATAAATTTGACAAGGGAGTTACAATTTTATTTTTGGCATATTCTCTTACAACTATTAATTGAAGAATCTTCTTAATTTGAAAATTATTCTTATGGATGGTAAGAATTATCTTACAACTTCAAAATCTATAAATTAGGAAGATATTGTATGCATTAGGGACACATTTTTTTGGGATATGTTATGAGATTTTTGTAAGTTAGTTTTAGTTTTTATAAATTTTTATGAGAAATTTTGTTAAGAGTTTTTGAAGGAAGATGAGTAGAATATAGACATTCTTCTAGAGTTGTTTAAGATTTTTGCAGGAGGATATGGAACTTTAGATTTGATTTTAGATAAATAGATTGAAGAAAATTTCCTTGAGTGAATGTTTATGGGAGATATTTAGAATATGGTTTTGAAGAAAAAAATTCCATCAAGAATCGCAGTAGGAGAAAAATCTCGAAGATTCAAAACAAGAGAATGTGCTTGATTCAACAAAGAAAGGGACGTGATTCCAGGTAACATTTTGTAATGCTTTTTTTAGATAAAATGTTTAATGTTTGAATGCATCTATATGTAGTTTCTTGACGCGTGAAAATTATTAGAAATTTGAAAAGAGATGCTTGATTAGTTTCACCCCTTTTATTGAAATAATTTCTCTCTTCTGTATATTAAAAAAATAATAATACTTTATTTTCTCCAAAAATTTTTTCCTTTATAACGTGTTAAATAAAAAAAATTCAATAATATATATTTAATTTGTATCAAAATATATTATAATTCACGAAAGAATAAATATTTAATATTAATATTAATTATAAATACTAAATAAAAATATATAGACATATCAGTAAATAATATTATTGTCATATAAATAATAAACAAATTTTTGGGTCTTATTTTAATCCTAATAAAGTGGAGGCTTTTATTGAAGCTTTAAGCAGTTTTTTTTTTTTTTTTTGAAAAAGAAAAGGAAAATGAAATATATTTCCAATTCAATATATGTATAAATAACAAATATTTATCATATAGATAAAAATCCATATTTAAAATTTAAAAATGTTGATTTTTCTCAATTGAAAATTTAATTGAAATCATATTTTATTAAGTAAATATAAAATACGTAGTATATTATAATTTAAAAATAGAAATAAGAAAAAAAAAAGAAAAAAAGATATACTATTATATATAAATAAAAGCATATTACATTGTTAGCATTTATTATAAAGAATATAATTATTACATATTTTTTTTTAATTGTGGCATTGCAGCCAAGCCTTAATAAATGTTCCATGCCTATTTTAGACATAAAGAAACTTAATAGTTTTAATATAAAAAAAACTTTAGAATTTATTTTAAATATATTTAATATTAATAATTAACACTTTTGGTTAGGAGTAACTTTAAAGATGGAGCGGTCTGCAACCTCCCGTTGGGGGTTCCCGCACGATGGACAGATTCAACTCAACAGGAACACAGGGATGGCAGGGGTAGAGGACAGATTCGAACTCAACAGGTACGCAGAGATGGCAGGGGTAGGAATGGATTGTCTGGTTATAGTCGACAGGGATGGCAGGATGTTTTCCATAGAGGCTACACCACTTGGAGAAGGCATCCGATGCACAAATCGGGTAGAAGAGTTTTTAGGAAACAAGCTCCCTTTGATATATGCGGTTCTAAGTCTCCGCCAAGAAATACCCTTACATTTCCCAATAATATCCAGATTCACGGAGGATCCTGCAACCCAAATGTTAGTGAAAACAGGGAGAAAGTCCCTACACGGGTAATTGCCTACAGATCAAGGGAAAGAACTAGACCAACCACATCATCTTCAGAAGAATTTCCGGAGAGATGCAAGAAATAAGATCTCTTTCCCAGACAATATGCTTGATGCTAATATTGATGACCTTCACAAGCGTGCCCTAATTGGTAAGATCGGGGACTTTGCGCCACAAAATGATTTTATCTCGTTATGATAATGGGGCAAGCTACTTTATTGTCATATTTGTAGATAAGGTCGCCAGAGATAGGGTTCACAGGACAAACGTCTGGTTTGTTGAGGGTACGTAGGGGTTTATTCACTCAAGCATGGTCCCCAAATTTCAACCCAAGCCATGGTGTTGTTCCCTTTGTTCTGGTTTGGGTTTCATTTCCTGCACTACCTCTTGAATATAGGGACATTGTGATTGTAGAGGTCATTGGGTATTTTTGTTAGACATGATCTGATTTGTTTTTATGAATGCAAGTATGCTGTGAGGATCTGTATCCTAAAAGACAACAATAAGAAATGGTCATACGAGGTGTTTTTTCAGTCAAAGTTTGGAGAAATAGTGCAGAAGGTTCTGATTGACACTCCGCTTAGGGTTAAGCAGAGACAAGAAATGCTAGGGCATCTCACCTCGAAGTGTAACTCATGTGGGTGGAGATGTTAGGGTTTGTAAAGATCGTGCTTCTCTAGCCACTCGGTGTTCATTGTTTGGAATGCAACCACAAGATCAATAGGATGGGGGTGATATGGTGGGCATAGCTTAGGAAGGGAATGATGGTGGTGATAGGGTTGGTGTTGAGCGGGATGGGTCTAGGTTCCCTTTGGTAAAAGAAACTTACGATTCTAAAAGGGCTTAATATATGGGCTAAAGGGGTAGAATTGGGTGCTGACTATGGTATCATTCAACCTCCTAGGCCAGAGGGGTTGCACACACCTTTGCTAGATGAGGGTGTCCTATGGAGGAACAAGGAAAACTTTGGTTCCTCATTCACTGCTTCAGAGGATAGGAATTCATTGGATCAGGAGGGCAATGAGTTAGGGAGCCAAGCACTTCATTATTCAAAAGATCAGGTTTGGCTAGAGAATACTAGAAGGCAAAATTCACGTAATCAGTTTTTGTCCCAAGGGGATGGTATTACTGGAGAAGGTGCAGTGGTTACATATCAAGAGATTCACTTATGTGACCCCCCTCAGTCTCAACCTATAATTCCCTAAGAAGAGACCCCCTTGCCTAATTCAGAAGGTAAAATTGTGGCCCCAAGGTCTGATTCAGAAGAGGGACCTGAAGAAAGTAGCCAAGATGTTCACAGTAGCCTACTGCAAACTAATAACCTACAGAAGGAGGCAAGGAGTGGTGTGATATCTCAAGGGAGGGACAGGAATGTGAGCAATGAGCACATGGACATATTTGTCTCTCTTGATGGACCTATCCCTGAAAAAAATGATGACAATAAGGGAAGGGAATTGGCACAAATTCAAGCTAAGAACTTACGGGCACAGGGTTTAACAGAGAAAGATCTTGAGCTTTTTATGGAGAAATTCATCCTAGAGGTGGTAGAGAAAAAGATTGATGAGATTTCTTATGAAGAGGATGTTCAATTTGAGAGCTTATCTGAGTCCGAGGATGAGCCATTGGACACTTAGACCACCATTGCCATTGATGATCCTATTTGCTCCATAAATCAGATTGATGTAAATGTTTCCTAGATCAGAGTGTGTACTAAGGTAAATAAGATGAGGGATAGACCATCTAAGTTGAATAAGATTAAGGAGGATATAGAACCAGGGGTCCAATTGACTCTGAACTTTGATCGAACTCCTAGGAAGTGTAAGGAGGAGGCAACAACCTTAATTGCTATGCAATTGACTAGTGGAAGGAGAGTGAATGGCTCTCCGAGGATACAATGAGAATTTTATCTTGGAATGTTAGAGGCATTAATACCTCTTAAAAAGCCCGCCTCATCAAGGATTAGGTCTAGATGGCAGGTGTAGATTTATTATTGCTACAGGAGATAAAATTTTCTTTAGAAGGAGGGGAGAATTTGTTTAAGTCATGGAAGAACTGGTCTTTTTTTCAATCTCCATCAATTGGAGCCTTGGGGGGTTTGGGTTTACTCTAGAAGTCAAGTAGTTGTCAATTGAAGTTGGTGAGTACAAATGCAAACTGGATGGTTGTAGAGGTTACATGTTTTGATTTAAATTTTCTAATCATTAATATGTATGGGCCTACTTTGGTTGTTAGCAAGCAAAGGCTTTGGGGTTTGCTGACTGAAATGCTACATAATCTTGGGTTAGCAAAAATGATTGTGGGAGGGGATTTCAATGCAACATTGGGAGAAAGGGATAAAATTGGAGGTATGGACCCATCTCCGAAAGTTACACAAGATTTTAGGGATTTCATTGATGGCAATGCCTTGTTGGATTGTGCCCTGTCAAATGGGGTTTTTACTTGGTCTAATAGGAGGAAAGGTGCCAACCATGTGGGGGTCAGATTGGACAGATTCCTTTGAAACCTGCACTGGGTCTTAGAAAAGGGTTGTTGCATTTCTACTATTCTTCTTTTCATAGGGTCTAATCACTTCCCAATTGATTTGGTAATCCCTAAAGGCGTAAAAGGGTTTAAACCTAAGTCATACTTTAAGTTGGAAAGAATGTGGTTTAGAGATAAGAACTTTATGGTTTTGTTGCTAGACTGGTGGAGAGAGTGCCCTTATGTGAAGGGGTTAAGAATGTTCCAATTGGCCAAGAAGTTGGGTCATATGAAGGTAAAAATTAAAGAGTGGAATAAGACTAATTTTGGGAACATTTTTGAAGAGAAGAATCACATCAAACTTCAGCTAGATCTATAGAATGAACACATTATTGGAAATGGTCCATTAGCTAAGGTATATGAAACTCAAAAAGATCTGAAGTGTCAGTTGGAGGAGGTTATCTTCAGGGAAGAGGTTTATTGGAGACAATGATCTAGGGAGTTTTGGCTTAGAGAAGGTGACAAGAATACTCATTTCTTCCATACTTTAGCCAAGGTTAGAAGGCATAGAAATGCTATTTTTTCAGATTCAGGGTGGATCAGGGAAGATCCTTACAAAAGATGGAGACATCCAACAGAAAGGAGTTAGGTTTTTCCAAAGTCTACTTAATACAATTAACATTGCCCAAGACAACTCAGATGTGTTAGCATGTATCCCACAACTAGTTACTGAAAAACAGAATGCCAGTTTGATGAGACCTTTCTCTCTAGAAGAAATTAAGAAGGTGGTCTTTTCTATGGAAGCGGATAAGGCTCTAGGCCCTGATGGGATTACTCCTCTATTCTTCCAGAAGTGTTGGGATTTTGTGGGAAGGGACATCCTTTTGGCAGTGGAGGAATCTAGGACACATGGGGATATGTTGAAACAATTTAGCACAACTTTCATATCTCTCATCCCGAAGTGTGATCACCCAGCCACATTTGCTGATTTTAGACCGATTTCCCTTTGTAATACTATCTACAAAATATCAGAACAACAAGGATGTTTTATACCTTGTAGAGAAACTATGGAAGGGGCCTTGGTGGCTCATGAGGTCATTCACTTTATCAAGTTAGAAGGTTCTTCAACAATGGTGTTAAAATTGGACATGATGAAGGCCTATGATAGAGTAAACTAGAACTTCTTGAAGCAAATGTTGGTAAAGTTGGGGTTTCATAAGAAATGGATTAAGTGGGTAATGTCTTGTATTATAGGAGCTAAGTTCTCAGTACTGGTTAAAGGTTCTCTTTGTGGTTTCTTCTCATCTTATCAAGGGGTGAGACAAGTAGATTCTTTATCCCCTTTCCTTTTCATCATACTTACAGAAGGTTTAAGCAGGCTGATCCAACATAAGAAGGAAATGGGACTGTGGGAAGGTATTACAATCCAACAATCATAGTTGTCTCCGACCCATAATCTATTTGCAAATGACTCCTTACTCTTTGGGAAAGGTAATTTGAGGGAGGCCATATCCATCAAGAACACTCTAAATGAATATTGCAAAGCCTTGGGGTAAAAGTTAAATATTTCTATATCTCAAGTCTTTTTCTTCAACATTAAAAGACACATTAGAAAGGAAATTCAGTGATATCTGAGTTTTGTGGTTGCTGATACTCCCTGTAAATATTTGGGTATCCCTTTTTTCCAAGGTGAGAACAAAGAAGCACACTGGGGTAAAGTTCTCCAAAATATTAAAGACAAGATTGCATCTTGGAAGGCCCAGTGGCTATCATTGGCGGGGAGAATCCTATTGGTTAAATTGGTCCTCATCACCATTCCAAATTATGTTATGTTAGTCCTCTTAGCTCCTAAAGGGGTCTTGGATACCTTAAAGAAATTTCTAAGGGACTTCATTTGGAAGGGAAATTTGGATGAAAAGAGGAAAACAACTTTGGTCTCCTAGGATAATATATGCAAGCCAAAAGGCTATGGTGGTGTGGGTATCCATAATATGCATGAGAGGAATATTAGTTTGGGAGCCAAGTTGGCATGAAAGTATAATGAGAAACCTTCAGCTGTTTGGGCCAGAATAATTAGAATCAAGTATTTGGACTCAGATGATCCTAAATGAATATTCACGATGAGGAATCATCTGAAAGGCTCCACCATGTGGAATTTTATGGTGAAAATGAGAGAGGTGTAATTACCTCACTTGTCTTGGGTAGTCAACTCAGGGGACAAAGCTCTCTTTTGGTCGGATTCATGGATAGGACATCTTCCAATCAAGTTCTCTCCATAGCTATCTAGGGCATAGTCAACATTGGAATCTTTGTGGGGTTCAAAAGTGGTTGATTATGTCACTGAGGCTTCTTATAATGGTGTTTCTACTAAAGTATAAAAAGAATTGACAAATGTCCCCATCTCTGAGGGGGAAAGAGCAGAGTTCTCTAGTTTTTTGAGTAAGAGGGTGCTTTGTCTCAATACAGCTAGTGATAGACTAATTTGGTCCAAAAGCAAAAGTGGCAGATATTCAGTTAGAGAGGGGTATAAAGCATTGACTGAAGGGATGCAACCTATTCATAAGAGGGAGTACAAGTTTTGCTGGTATGATGTCATCCTCCCGAAGGTAGGGACATTCCTTTAGCTGGACCTTAACAACATAATACTAACAGGTGACAGACTTTCTAGATTAGGGATTTTTGACAGATTTTTGTCTCTGTTGTGTGGTAAAGATAGGGAAGATACAAGCCATCTTTTTCTCTCATGTGAGTTTGCTGAGGAGTGCTAGACTTGGGTGTTGGCAAAGCTTGGATGGGAAGGGCCTCTCCCGAAATCCTTATCCTTGATGTTGGTTAGGTGGCCACTTCTTCATAGACACTCCTTTCTTGCAGAAATATGGTGAATAGCTCCTTCATTTGTAGCCTAGGGAATTTGGTGGGAGAGAAATAAAAGGTTTTTCAGGAAGGAGTTTTCTAAGGTTGGAGATGTGTGCATGAAGATTGAAAAATCTATCTTAGAGAATGTAAATGCCTTTACAATGAGGACCAAGACTTTTTCTTCATTGTTCTCATCAAGTGGCTATCATTTTGAATAAGTGGAGGCAGATCTATATCCCATTTAAGGGTGTGTTGATTGGGAAGATGCCAAATTCAGAACGTTGTAGGGAGGCCAAGTGGGAGAGGCCATCCAAATCATATACATGAATGTAAACTTTGATGGAGCATCTAGAAGGAACCTAAGTAGATCAAGAGTTGGTTGTGTGATTCGAGACCATGGTGGGCATATCAAGAAAGCATTGTTGGCTAGAGTACTAGATGGCTCAAATAACATGGTAGAGGCCTTGGCCCTGCTAGAAGGGGTTAATCTAGAAATTAGTTTGGGGATCTCGAAATTGCATATCGAGGGTGACTCCCAGATCATCACCTCGGCCAATGTTTCTAAGAAAGTTGTTAACTGGGATTTGTAATATGTCCTAGGGGAAGTGTGGAGGCTTTTCCCAAGATTTCAAGCTTTCAAGGTTAGTCATTGATTAAGAGAGGCAAACCAATTTGCAGATATCTTGGCCAACTTGGGGGTTAACCTAGAGGCTATTGGATGGGATGGAGCTTATTAAAACAACTAAGGAACAAACAATCTTAGCTAAGTTGGCCGAGGAAATTGAGAGTGCTAATTAAGGTTCAATTTTGTGTTCCCCCCTGCTATTTCCACTAATAGTTAGAGAGGACAAGTATTATTCTTTTGACTAGATATTGTTGTAACATGTGTTTTCATCTAATGTTTGTGCGTGTGTTCTTCCAAGCCTCGTCATTCAACCCACATTGTTTTTAGTATTGGAGGTGGTGGCAGTTTTTTCTTTTCTTCCCATCATTTAGAAATGACTGGGGGTACATGTGAGGTGCCTTGGCAACAAATTGCTTTGTAATCTTTGCATGTGTTGGTAGATTATCTATGGCATTGGATTTTATAGTGGTTGGGAGTCACTGGCACCTGTATCTGCCAAAACATTTGCAGAGCATTTCATAGGATTGGCTAATATTTTGACTAAGGAGTCACCAAAGGCAATCTTCATGGAATGAAGGGAGTCATAGTTGCTATTCGTGTTGAGGGATTTTAAAGGTGGCTCAACCGAGTAGCTTCTCATTCAGCTTGCTATTTACATTTGGGTGCAGAGTTCCATTGCACTGTGTTCGTGGTGGTGTTTGTGGATCGACGATGGACTACAGACCTCTCAACCTGTGAATCATGATACCCATCAAGCAGTGGGAGTTCCCTATTTCTTCGGCCTACCTCAGTCACCATTTTAGGGTCCCTTTCAATGTTTTGCAAAGGAATATTGAGAGGGTGATTAGATGCATAATTGGTGATGGGTTTCTCATTCCATGGGCACTCAGATCCTTGTATCACTTGCAGGCGGATTTTGTAGATGGTGATGGGTTGGATTTGGCTATAAGAAAGTATAATCTTCATGGTTTTGCTGCTTGGATCGGTGGTTTATTCTCGGTTCATTCCCTTGACAACAAGATGGAGATGGTGAGGTTGTTTAGATATCCTCAAAATTGGTCTCGAAGGTCAGGATCGTATCTATTTCCAAAGGGAGGTTCGTAACCTAGCTGGGGTCCTTCCCTCAAATGTTTTGTGGGATTATTTTGCATTGTTTGATGTTGTGCTTCTTCTCATCTGATTCGCCTCAAACCATCCAACTCTTCAATCAAGTGGATCCTCCCCAGGGAAGGGCAAGGCCAAGATGGTTGATATAGAGGGGGTCTCCTTGTCTTCTAATGTGTAATAGTTTGATGTTGGTCTCTTTTTGTATATGGCTAGTGGTTTTTTATGTATATGGACTACTCATACTAATTCAGATGTATCTTCAGTCATTTTTATTGATGTATATGGTCGGTTGGAAGTGTCTGCTCCCATGATATGCAGATATGGCTGAGGCTAGTTTTATTTTGGTCATTAGTAGAGGTTTGAAATTATCTCCTGTTGCATTTTGGGACCTTTGGCTTGCAGCGTATCCTTCTGATGTATCTTTTGTCTCATATCAATATAATATTTGGGTCTCTGACCTTTTACCTAAAAATAAAAATAATTAACACTTTTAATACAAATATAATCAATATTCTTGTAAATATTTATAATATTGATTTATATATATTCAATTTAATAATAGTTTATCATTTATATATATGTTTTTAATATTTAACAAAGTTAAATGGAAAAAATATTATGCATATATAAATAATATAAGTGATTTTATAAAGTTTAAAGGATTATCTCTTAAAAAAATTAATATAATCTATGAATACAAGATAATGTATTGATTTTATTTTCATTGAAAACTTTGAAGGTGGAAGATGAATTCTATTGGATTAATTATACTGCATACAACAACTTGAAAGATTGATTAAATTAATTTATGTATTAATTACTAATAATGTTAATAAATAATTATTGAGGATAGATGTTATACTCCAAGTAAATAATTTTAGACATATTATTTTATAAATAGTCAATCAAATTAAAGATACAATGGAATTTATGATATTAACTTTTTAGTCTCTTCTTATAATTAATTTATCATTATGATGATTAAATAAATGCTTAATTCTTCTATAATGTTTTTTTTTAAGTTTCATTTGATAAGTATACTTATTCTTTAAATGATCTTAGACTATGTCCAAGCATAATTGAGCTTAGTTTTGAAAACTAGTTCTATTTAATCCAAAGTATTTTAATTTATTTTAATTTCCAAACACTTATCATCAATTTCAAACACCTAATCTTTTGATTCAATAGTAGTTAATTTTTCCCTTTAAGAAATTTATATTAATAATTTCATTTTCAAAATTTTATCATTCTCCTTTCAAAATATATATGAGTTTTTAGATTCATTAAATTATCATTATTTTCCATCCAAAATAATTAGATAAACTATTCATATATTTCAAACTATTAGATACTTACTTTGGGAATGGGTTTTGTTCTTCAAACAATTAATATTGATCTATTCATTCTATTTGGAAATATTTGAAGGATGAGTGAAAAATAAAAGGAAGGAGATCATCTATTTTCATAAGCTTTTTATGGTTAAAATCTTTTAGTCATACAATCTTCCCAATAGTAGTTAAATTATTACAAGACTAGTATAATTCACTTAAAAAGATTGAAAATTTCTATTAGAACAAATAATATTTATTTCTCTCTAAGAAATAAGTTATTATTAGAACTAACTAAATCTCTTGAGTAATTCAAGCTTAGTTGAAATAATCTCAATAAACCTTCAAGTATTTAGAATAATTTTGAAGGGTAGTAGATTACTAATAGTTGGTTTCCCTTCTAAACAATTTGGTATTAAATGTATCTAACACAATTCCTTGTTAGGCTTGTTTTAAAGTCTTATCTCAAATAAGTAGTGTTCTTTATAGTAGTTAGATTCATTTCAAATTTTAGTATTAAATAGATTTTATTTCAAGGAACTAGTACTCTACAACTACAGTTTTTCTTTCAAAATATTTAGCATCTTAAGAGTATTAGATTTACTACTAAAAAAAATTGTTCTTGGTGCAATTAGTATCTTTCAAGTATTTAGATTCGTTTCCTTTTTGAATCCAATTGTACTATGGGTTTTATTTCAAGTTATATTAATTAATTAATTAGTTTCATTACAAGTAATTAACTTAGTATACCTATAATTAGATTCATTTTCAAGTTTTATTATTAATTTATTTTTCGTTTATGAAAATAGTACTTACAAGTAATTGGTATTATTATCAAGAAAACTAAGTGTTGGAAATGATTAGATTCCTTTTTAAGCTAGTCATTAGATAATCTTACTTTCGAACCATCAAATATTTAAATTCTTTTACAAGATTTATCATTATATTAGTTTTTTTTCTCAAACAATAATTCCTTGCATGTAATAATTTCATTTTCGTAGTTGTATTAGTATAATGCTTTACTTAAGCTTTCATGAATTAATAGTTGAATTATTAGTTATATTTAAGTAAACAAGAGGAGATGAAACCAATACTTAACAACGCTCGGTATTTATAGTGCCTTTGGGTCATGCTTACGGGCAATGCCGTCACACCTAATAAAGCTGCGACAACGACATCCGTAACATCGTCCCAATAAATTGTTGGGGAGAAATAAGGGTCATTTGGCAGTTAAAATTCAAGGGGTGGGTAATCCCCCTTGGATTGATAACCTAAAAAGAAAAAATTAAGATGAACTAACATTCGTTCAGTTAAACTTTAGAAAACCCCATTAAGGTTTGGTTGTGTGTGATGGTTTTGAAAATTATTTATCTTGATGAAAATTCCATGGATGATAATGGGTGAAGGATGGCGTAAATAATATGAAATATGACTAATTTGTTTTAGACCATAAGCAGAAGATCACATTGAGCCTTTTTTCTATATAGCTACCATCGTGGGTAGCAACCGCAGAGAAAGTGTCTGGGACATTGACCCTTAAGGGTTGCATACCCACCAAATAGTTTACATTAAACATTGATAGAAACCAAAACTACATATTTTACACCTTGATCCCATGTTGAAATCAGTATGTAGGTAGTCTAGGGACAGAGTTGTCTCTAGTACTCAGGCATTTGAGAATGGGGATTAGGATCTGGTTAAGGATGTGTTGTTGGTTTTTGAAGCTCCTTGTTCTTCAATCAAAGGGTCTAGATAATTCTAATTGAAAGATTAAAAAATAATTCAAAGCGTACTCAGAAGGAATCCTATATAGATTCGATTGACTTCTTGAGTCTTTAGGACAAATTCCAAGGCAAAACTCAAGCTTGTTTAAGTGATTATTTTCATATACTCCTAAGGATGGTCACCTCGATGCATTCTTAGTAGGGGAGTCTCGTCTTTAGAGAGTGACTCAAGACCCAGATGGTCCAAATGAGTCTAAGTCTCTAGCCAAAGAACTTCCTATTTTTCATGAATAGATGCCTACCTAATTTGGGTAGATTTCTATCCCAAATTGGATAGATGAAATCCCCTGTACCATATAGATAGATTCCTAACCCGTATGGTTATATGCCTATCCTAGTTGGATGGATGTCTATCTCATTTGGATATTTAAGTACTTGAGTATGCGATTGAATCAAACACAAGTAAGAAAAAAAAATTAGTCCAAGAATTTTTGGGTTAAGTTAGGTAGGCCATTACACAATAAAGCGAAGGAGAAAAACCATCAATATCTATCTCCAAATACAATGTAGATGTATCAACTCTTCTCCTAAAACTATCATCAAAGAGGAGAGAAATACCCTCAAGTATGTCTCCCAAATCTACAAGATGAGACTCCATGTAAACAAGTCTGTAATACCTACCAAATACTCATCCCACATAGCAAGATCAAGAATACTATGATCAACTTGTTGAATAGAAGAAATCTATGAAGTTGAAGGAGATGGTGGAGGAGGAAGCTCAACACAAGTATCAAGAACACAAAGGTTCAAATGACCAAACTTCTCCACACAAACATGATTAACCTTTGGTGGAAGGGTATGAACATCATCCAAAGGAACATCATCTTTGGGAATAAAATGAGAGAAAGAATATAATATAGATGCATGATCAACCACACCTATAGAAATGATCTCTCTAGTCTCCACATCTCTAATGAACACATGATTAGGAGTGAATTCTACTATCTTAACTCATGCACTATGAGTAATTTAATAAACTAAAATGAGATAAGTGGTCAAGGATGGTACACAAACAACATCATTAAATGATCCCTTACCCATAATAATAGAACCTTTCCCACAAATCTTCATGTATGTATTGTTACCGATCAAAATGTGATGTGAATTAAAAGGCTCATAAGTAGAAAAATTGTCCATAGAAGATTCCATATGATGTGATGCACCTAAATAAAGAAGTCATATGATGTGATGCACCTAAATAAAGAAGTCATATGATGTGATGCACCTAAATAAAGAAGCCATCTACCATTCTCAAGAGTAGTGGAAGCCAAGAGTGTGATACCTTTCCTAAAATATGTAGTTCCAATCTTTGTGAATGCAGATGGAGAAGTTGTCAATTCTGAAGTTGAAGAAGAAGTTGGAGAGCTGAAGAGAGTAATGGGATATTGTGATTTTGAAGAAGGTGAGCAACCTCATCAATCTTTTTAGTATAACACTTATACTCATCATGTCCTTGTTTCTTGCAATATGCACATGTAGGTCTCTCTTTCTTCTTATTGACCTCTTTAGAAGAGGTGGATGTCTCGCAAGATCTTGTCTTGAAGATTAGGTTTCATGTTTTTCCCTTTTCCCTTGTCTTGAGCTGGAGTGGCAACTAATGCATGAGACTTAGTGACATCATTTTGATGAATTTTGGATTGCTTCCTAGTCAATCACTCACAAAAAGTCTCAATGTATGAAAAGACACATGCAAGCTTAGAAAAGATCAAGAATCTACATTCTTTATTAGGTTTCTCTTTCCCACAACCCTTCAACTGAGAATACCAGGACTTGACTTTAACCAAATAATCTTCAATGGTAGGAAATGTATCAATGGAAAGAGATGCAAATTTTGCTTCTAACTACATAGCTCTAATCTCACTAATTGAACCAAAAGGATCTTCGAGTTTGCACCATACTTCTTTTGGTGGAGTGCATTCTTCAATGTGGAAGAACAAGGATGGTGAAATATGCATATCAATTAGGTCCATTGCCTTCTCACATTTTCTATGGTGTGTAAAGCTCTCAAATTCGCTAGTGAAATTAGGTTGAGAGTCACTCAAAATTGACCACAACCCCTTTGACCAAGGCAAGAACTGCATGCTCACTTTCTAGATGTGATAGTTGTAAAGATGTGATAGTTGTGTAGTGTGAAGACCTCGAACCCTAACTCAACCATATGAAACACAACAAAGAAAAAAAGACAAAAATCTGATCTGAAACTTCCAACATGAGATAATCAACTGAAGTGGAAGTTACCCACAAAGAGTGAATTCAAGCTACAAAATGAACTAGCAATCAACAAATTCAGACACATTAGCCTATACTACAATGAAGCCGATGGAATCAGCTTTCCAACGGTATATGGAGTGCAAAAAAATGATACCGGATGTTCGAGATATGCCAATGGGATAGACCAGCCAAGCAATAGCAACATCGCTGATAAACGCCAATCCAGACCCAATGCGTTCAATATGGTAATGAATGCAAAAGTGTAAAACCCACTACTCTGCAAACAAAACCCATAGCCACAAGGTATCAAATACAGAAAAAAAACTTTGCAGATAAAGAAGCCAACGATAGGAGAAACCGTGGCCAACAAAGAAATCTGCAAATGATGATAACGCCAATACAATGAGATGCATCGAGTCCGCTGGGAAGATGATGATCAGTCCCGGTTAGCTTTAAATCATACATGTTAAGTAACATATTAAGTTTAGAGGATGTTAGTCAATTTTAAGTATTTAATACTTTTAAGTTTAAAAATATATTCTTAGTGTGACAACATACAATTAATTCTGAATATTTAACACTTTTAAGCTTAAAAATATAAATTTAATGTGTATAATTTAAACCATTCCATTAAAAAATCGCTGACAAATACACAAAGAGTTGAATGTAGTTCACTGCTGGATCGAATCCTGATCTAACAACCGCACAATTTTAAAAAAAAGGCCGAGACACACTTATCAAATCGCAGCTAATATATGATTATAAATGCCAGTACAAAATCGACCACAAGGCGAAATAGAATTTTTGAAACAAAAATTCAAACGCCCAAAGAAAATATCGTACCAGAATTTGGCCGGATCGAGACAATAAAATTTGTTCACAGATTGAGCAAAGTATTTGCAACAAAACAATCCGGCACAGATTTATGTCAGAAATAATTCCTCGGCAATTCAGACAACTACTAGGTGCGAATACCATTGCAACTTAGAAAATATGAAATTACAATTAATTAGATATACCTAAACTTAAGTAACTAGGATCAACTATTTACTCTAACAAAAGTTGTGGTTAGAAGTTGAATTATAATCATCAAGATCACCATCCAAATCAGAATTTTTGTATCTAATAAAATCTAAACTTTATTTGCTACACAACGAATTATTTATATTAGAGTATACTCTATATATATAGTGAAGAATGCATTTGGTTTCATTCTAATGAAGCGGATGATGCTTCTACATGAAGTGTAAAACCATGCCAGCTATAAATGGAATGAAAGGGAGAGTATGAGTCAAGAAAATGGAGTTGTCAATAAGAAGGTGATACAAGGTAGCATCATCCAAGGGATTGGAATACTTGGCCTCATGTTACACTCTTAAAAAAAGGGTTAGTAATAGTATACAATCAACCAAGGGATTGGAATACTTGGCCTCATGTTACACTCTTAAAAAAAGGGTTAGTAATAGTATACAATCAACCACATGAAATTGAGAAAGGAGATTGAGGGATTCTTAGGTTTGTAAGAGTGATCCCAAATGAGGATTAAGTAATCTTGATGCCAAGATAGTAGTGTAGTAAAACCTAGTTAATCATGAAAAATTTGTCATGCAAAGTAGTCTTAAATCTACCAATGATTGATGATAGCTACTCAATCATTGATAGAGGACCAAAAAGAGAAGAGTAGCATCTTCTCTTGTAATATAGATATTTATATTAGAATGACATCAAGAAAATTTGATAGAGAGAAGAAATAAGTTTTTCTTAGCATATGAATGTCATGGTGCCTTCTTGATATCATAGAGATTTTCCTATAACCTACAATCAAAAGAAAAATATTGAACAAACCCTTGTGATTGTACTATATAAATATCCTCATGAATAAATGCACTCCTTGCATCTATTTTTTGCACAACTCAACCATGAATTGCATTAATGGTAAGAGTTAGGTGATTGGAGGTCATTTGAGTGACAAGGGAAAGGTCTCAATATACGTAATGCTTGGACCCTATGCAAAACCTTGGTCACAATTCATAATTTGCAATTTTTAAGTAATTGATATAGACCAAATTTGGTTCCATAAATTTTCTTATACACAAGTAGTTTTCATAAATTAAGAAATAGAACAAGATTTCGTGTTCTTTTCCTAATCATATAGTAATAGTCTTCCTTCATTGCTAAATCCAACTAATATTTATCTAATGATTCATGAGAGGCTTGTAGATTTGAATTTGTGGTTGTTGAACATTATGATGTTTGTCTTGTCATTGATGTGAAAGGTGTGTATTAGGAGAGAGGTCATATTATTATTATTATTATTTTCTCATTGATTTAAGGTGTCTGGAAGGTTGTTGTAATTTTAATTATTGTCATGTCATGTCAAAGAAACTATGACCTAGATGAATAGACTCAAGCTATGGTTTATATCTCTCTAGTATAATCAAAATCATGATTCAATTCTTGGAAGACATCTGGAAGTGTCTATGGTATATTTCAAAGGTCTAGTGCTAAAAAACTATATGTACTTTGGCATAGTGCTTTTTACCACATTATACCAAAATGATGTTTTGGGTCTTGTGGTTTGGAAGATAACTAAGGTTAAATATAAAGAAAAATCTATTCAAGTTTTAGAGACGTAGTCTAAGAAGAATGAATGTTATGGTCGACAGTATGCTCATAGTGACTAGTTCACTATTTCTGAGGATGTTCTAGTTGAATGTATTAGAGAATTGCATTGTGCACCAGCAAGATGTAGCATCTGGAAGTTGATTGGGGCCAACTAAGCTTGTATTCAATAACACATAATGTAATCCCAATCTTGGAGTAATTTGTTGTCTTTTGGACCCGGTCTATTACATGTTAGGTTTAAAGCTTATTCATGTGGTTGAGTTACAAATGTTGTAAGAATATCCTAGGCCAACTTGCAATGGGCACCATGCTCCCAACATTTTGGGAGCTCTTTCGGCTAATAGGTTTGAATCTACTTACATTTCTCAGATCCAGGTTTGTGGCTCAATTTGACAATTGTAGCTTACTTTTTCTGCATTTTCATCTTCATTCCAACACTTTTACCCTAATTTTAGCAATTCAACTCATAAAAGAGGGTAAATATTAATTCACATCATCAAAACCCCAATCCAATTAGAGTTCTCAATCCTAATATTTTTTGATTTGTGACTAGATCTATTGGATTGGAATCCTCTTTTCAATGTAATGGTCTCTAAGAAAAAAATAGTGCTTTTCATACATCCTATGGTGGAAACCCTAATTTTCACCATTACACCAAGCAAACAATAAGTGGTCAATACCGAAAGTAGTACATTTCATTCTTTGTCAACCAGAGATTGTCCAATAATTATTGCCTCAACAATTCACACAAATCATAGTCATCATTTTACTTTACCATTTGATAAGCCACATATAATGCCATGGAAGAAGACAAACCTTCTTGATTCTTGTAATAAACCTTGCACAAAATTCCCATATTCACATATCTAACTCCCAAATCAATTATGTTATCGATATGAAAGGATCTCTTATTAGACACAACACTAGTTAATTTGTTTAGTTCATTCATTGTTTACTAACTTCAAAGAAGGTACTATTCTAGTTGAAAATGATCTAGTCACATCCCTTAGGGATTCCTTGGAAATTAGGTATGGTTGATCCAACCATAGAAAATCTCCATGAATTCTCCTCAACAAAATTTTAATTATCTCTTCATCACCAAACATAGGAAAATTGCTCCAAGTGTCCAAACCCTTATGCCCTACACTAGCATAATTTTCTTTTAACCTCTGTGCACCATCAACTTTGGTTGATCTCCTTCTCTCCTCTTCATACTCAACAAATCTATCACATTTCGCACAAATGAATTTGAAAAAGCAATATATAATTGTCATCTAAGGTTTCCTCAAAAAGCTGATACACTTTATACCCAAAGTCACCAGAAATTTTTGATCCAACAAACTTACTTAAAGACCATGAAAAATATCTTCCAAACATCTTCCATGCTGAGAAAAAATCTGCACCAAATCAAGAGGGGACAAAAAGATCTATGTTAAGCTCTCCCCCAGAGACACAACTGTTTGAGTTAGTTACTGGAAGAATGGTCAGCACCCACAGAAGGTGCAGATTCATCCTTAATATTTTTTTCAACCTTACCATCTAATTTCTTTACCCATGCCATTTTATCTTCTCCTTCTCTTCTTTGATATCAATTTTATTTTTCGGTCCATTATGTTTCTTAATTTTGCTTCTACAATGTTTCACAATGTGTCCCATTCTATTGCAATCATAGCACACCAAACCTCTCTGAGGTTCATCACCATTCATTCTACCTTTCTTGAATCTCCAATTTGCTCTGCAATCAATAGCTTTGTGCCCATAGGCCTTGCAAACATAACAATCTCCATTGAAAGATTGAACACCTCTGCTAAAACTTGAATTTCCATCTCTATTTTAATTCAACCTACTTCAGCACTCACTTTCTTTATAACCAGACTTGTTACAATAATGAAAATTTCCATTAAAATATTTATTTTTGATTTTATTTCTATACTCACTAGCTCTATGTCCAAATCTATTGCATGAAAAATATTTATCATTAATAGATGAATACTTGGAAGGAACAGGAGGAGGCCTCTAGGCATTCTTTGAATTTATGAAGCTTCAGTCTGGAATGATATTCTCTGATCTTTATTAGAGTTCTTTAAGCCATAATTGATTTTGTCTTTACTTCACTCCATCTTTGAACATTCATCAACCTCAAAGAAAAGTCCACCTTTATCTTTACATTTTTTTTGAGAGTTGAGCACACCATCTAGCACTTCATTGCCACCTTTGAGTTTGAATCTATTATGGATCCATTCTCTTGCAATTTTTAGTTCCTCCTTAAGTCTGGTTATCCCTTCTTCAAGCCTTGAACATTATCTAGTCTTTTCATCAAGCTTTGTTTCAATCTCATCAATGAACTTCTTTCTCTTATTAAGCAAGCTTCTTAGATGAGAAATCTTTTCAACTGCCTTCTTATGATTTTCTCTGCTATCATCTAGGTTTTCTAATGCAGATCTTGATTCACCTTCCATGTCAACAACGTCATATCAACATTATTTCAATCATTTTGATCCATATCACCCATATCATTTAGTTCTTCTTCAAACATAGTATTCAAAATCTTAGATCTACCTCAGTGGTTAAGTTGTCTCTTTAGGAACCAATGCTTTGATACCAATTGTTGAACACTACTAGAAGCTAAGAGGGGGTAGGGGAGGGTGAATCAGATTATTAAAAAACTTGATCACATTAAGGAAATTGAATAATAACATCCATCCAAACACTTATGCATGAAAGTAAACAATTGAACCATAAAAATTATCCACACAAGAACACCAAGATTTTTACGTGGAAAACCCAAACTAGGAAAAACCATGGTGGAAATCACACTCAAAATATCTATTAACTATTTACAATGATTAAGGGTTTGGAATGAGATTTTGGACGGAGGACTGGGGTCGTATGTTGAAAGGTTGAAGGGGTATTCGTCGAATGCCACTGGAGAATTTTTGAATGGATGGGATAATGGTATCCTTAAGGTCTATGAAGTAGAATTTAGGATTGATGAAGACTTTATTGCTAAAATTACTGGCCTACAGACGGAGGGAAGGAACTTCTATAGAGAGAGGAAATCTGCAGATGAATCTATTTCCACCTTCTTCAACAAGTTGAAGGAGCGGAATAGGGTTCAAAAGATGGTTGATGGTGGCTATAATCGGAAGGATCTTTAGATGCCCTAGGATGATGTGGAAGAAGTGATCATGTGATACATTACTCTTGATGGTCGGCATGTGAGCATTTTTTCCTATCACTTTGTCATTTTGAATCACTTTAGATATGATAGGAAAATTTCCATCCCTTTTTATCTTTTGTCTTCCTTAAAGCATAGTCTAGAGAAACATGCTGAGAATGTGGACAACTCGGTCCTCCATGAGGGCCTTATTCATCTCATTATCAATTATGCAAAGGCCCATGAAGTCAAGCCATCCCCTGTCTTGAATACCCGTGTCTCTTCTTCCAAACCGGAGGTCGAGGTAGTTTATGATATGAATTCAGAAGGGGAAGATAGTGGGCTTGTCAGGGATTGAAAGGATCAAGACTTGTCTGATGATCTTGAGTATTGTCTTCCTATTGGTGATGGTCCCATTCTTACCCCTAGGACAGGTAGTAGCAGACGTAATAAGAACCCTAGGTGGGCAGCTAGCAAATATAAAATTTTGGGGACTAAGACTGCTGACTTTGTATCTCCCAGACCTAAGAAGCCAAAATTTGGAAAGGGGGGGACAACATTGATACTCAAAAAGAGATTAAAATTGAAATCCCCATTAATGTTGATCCTGGGAAATAGGGGAGGGCTGCCATTGACCCTTACCTAGATGATTGTATTTCCCTTATGGCCAACAATCAGATGGAGTGCCTCCAGAAAATGGGTATGGAGATCGAAGTCCTTGAAGAGGGTATTAAGGTATTGTTGATACTTTTGCAGACAATCCAAGACCAAAGAAATTGGAAAAATCCTCCAACTGACCTAGAAAGTGAGTGAGGAGGTGGACAAGCTAAAATCAAATCATGAAAATAGGATATGTAATTTGGAGGTGAGTGTTGCAGAAATCAAAGGCAGTATGAAAAACCTGGTTGAGATCAGCTAGGCCACCATGAATAATAGTTTGGAAGGTTTGTTGAAGGTCAACAACATGATTGTGGATTAAAAGGTTGAGCGTATTGCTAGTGTGACACCTTCAAACTCTAAGCAGAAGAAGATTGTGAAGGGTGTAGGTGGTCAGACACCTTGATCCCAAACTACGACTAGTCCGTGTACCCATACCAGGATCAAGAACGTGGAGCAAGGCAACTCCAGATTTATCATGGACGAGCTAGAGGATATCAACAGGAAAGTGATTCAGAAAAATGCAGATTTGGTGCATTCTTATCAGTAGGTCTCTGTTTGTGTTGGTCTAAATTGTTGGTCTTTTGTAGACTCTTTTGTGGGCTTGGCCTATTTTCATTTAGCTTTTGCTACCGGTTTAAGACTTTTATACTTATTTCCAAGATTTTTGTAAATCTTTTGGGTTTTGGGTCCCTGTAGAATTCGTTTACATTAATCAAAAACTATTTACAATGATTAAGGCCACTATCCAAAGAGCTCACTACTCTGGACTTGCAGACTAAGGCACACAACCTTAGGCAAGATACAAAATAGGGAGTTGCATGACTGATGATCACTTCTTTAGGGAAAGATACAATTGTTCATATACAATATGAATATTAGACTGAACTGTATACAAAGTAGCATATATATCATAATGCGGATAACTGTTAAAAACATTGATACTCATCTGTTTGCTCTACAATACTTCTAGACCTAAGATTCAATTGAACAAATTTGCATCATATTCACATTGTAATACTTACTTCACATCCACTTTCTAACATCATTGCACACTTCTCATCCAAAAACTAACTGATCTATCCATTATATATATCAATCAGATCAATAATAATATTTACTAGGTCGATCAAACAGAAAGTGTAACATGTTTATAATATTGACCCAAAATATATCATCTAGAAGGTAAAGAAAAGTTGTGAGTATTCACACCAAGTCGGCACACCTTCGAATCATCACCAAAAATGTTTACACACAACCACTAAGACCAAAACACATAAGCTGGTACAAAATGATTTGCTCAAACCTAAAATATCTTAATCTGGACCTACAAGAAGAATAATCAGTCCACCACAAAAGAACCACAACACATTAGGAATAGTAACAATTGATCTACAACAATATTAATATGAGGAAGGCAACACATTCCTCTGCACACTCCTAACAACAACATTAGAACAACAATATTGTTCACGAGCAACTAACCAAACAATTGGAGATCTAAAAAAAAAGCTACCAAAATCATTTTTCAATAGACAACATAATAATCTGAAACATATGTGGCACAAACTCATATTCCATACCATCTTCATCAAAGAAGACAACAAAGCTAACAATGTCACTTCCAAACCAAATAAAGAACATTGAACTTTTGGAAACACCTTATATCATCATCCTAGATTATTCAGACAACACAATATCAATCTGCAAACAACCCAGTAGCTCAATATCAGTTAGATAGGCATTCAAACTAGCACTCGGATGCATCCAATCATGAGGAACATGAAGCATACTAAACCATATTATTCCACTATACATTTTTTCTAACTTGTAACATTAACACATACTAACATCATAATATATATCCAGATCAACAACACTAACATCCAAATTACACAGGTTTGACATCAATGACTGTAACAAAGACACTTATATGTGTAACACTATGTGTTTAATAATTAGTATCAGAGCAAGGTTACTTGGAAGAAGTATAATATCCTAAGGAGGTTGATATTGTTGTTTCTTCACCTCCTAATTCTATTCCCATTTCTTCCCCAAGAGTCTCTACTGAGGATGTGTTAGAAGAACATATTCAAATTGATATTTCAATTTCTCTTATTGAAGAGTCGTTAACTTAGCTTAAGAACTCTCTTGTTCGGATATTTGTAATAATCATCCTAGAATAGATTTGACCAAAAGATGGGTGCTCCAAATTTGGAAACTCACTCGTGAGGTTTGGGTAACAACAATGTTGAATGATTTTTTCCTTTTTTTTTCTTTTTCCAATCTAGTGGATTGCACTAGGATTATTTTAGACAATCCTTGGTTTCTTGGAAAGAATGGCCTTTTTTTTGTCAAAATTGGACTCCTAGTTTCAATCCTCTAAAGGATTCTTTTTTTAACTTTCCTATTTGAATTCGTCTATCAAGATTGCCATTGGAAATTTGGAGTGAAAATGTTCTTATAATTATTGCTAGTTCATTTGGGAAATATAGTATCATAGATAAGATCACTAAATTCATGAAATGTTTGCTATAAGCTAGATTTTGTGTGTTTGTGAAGAAAACCTAGGTGCTTTCTACCCAGATTTTGTTATCCTCAAAATTCAGAGTTGGGTATAGCAGATTGATTATGAAGATTCTATGATCATGTGCCATTCTTGTGGAAAAGTGGCTTTTGCTCAAAAATTAAGTAAAACCACTTTGTTTGGAAGAAAAGGGAACAATGGCCAGCTTCTAAGGAGGAGTCTATTTCTTCCTTGAAGAGGTTCTGAAAGAAGAAAATAAAAGGAATTCCTCTATAGACTATTAGATGATGGATGTCTCTTTCAAAACTTCGAAGCTTGAAGATGGAGCTGCCAATGGTCTTAAGAAAAAAAGATTCGGGGAGAAGGATCCTTGTAATTTGAAAAATAAAACAGCTTTGGAACACGTTTTTAAACTACCATAATTGTGGTTGTGTGTTTGTTTATAATTTTTAGTTTCTTCCCCAACTTTTTCTATCTCCTTGCTATTTTTTGATGTTTGACTGCACTTCATGCTCTATCTTTCTCTTTGTACAAGATTCCAGACACCCATTCACCTTAATTAAAAACAAATTATACATATATTTTTTTGTTTAAGAAGCTTTTTAAAGAATGATCTCTTCAATTTAAAAGAGTGTAAGCATATACATCCAACACTTTAAGAACAGTTTTTAGAAACCCTGAATGAAATTATTATTAAAATTGAAAAGTACGATTTCAATCAAAAGAAAAGAAAAGAAAAATCAAAATCCCCTTCAGCAATTTTATGATAAGATGTGAGAGACCAGACATGAGGCAACACGTATGATAACGGAAGCTATTTCTTATATCATAATAAACAACTCTTACATTATATGAGCATTCATAACCACACTTATAAGAAGTTCCAGTGGTATAATATATAATTGAAAGGTAGAGAAACTCTTATTATATAGTAGTTCTTAACTCTCTCACACAGTATATTTAATGGCCATACACACTCAAAGGAAATATTCGCGGCATAATATATAATATTGTAGAAAGATCTTCAATCAGGTTCATGATGAGTCAGTTAGTTTGTCCGGGAGAGCCAGAGCCAACAACAGGAGCACTAAGTTCTGTCACTGTTATTTCCCGTGTTGAACTTGCATCCACACTCCCATCTTCCTACATTTAAGACAAAAACACACAAACTCTCTGATTCATACTACATAATTTCTTTCCAAAATCATACAAATGACATAAATCTGAAATATCAATCCATTTAACAGTCTAAGAAAAGCCCAAAGTTATAGCAGGACTTACATCCACACGAATCTTCTCTCCCTTGCCTTTATTCATGCATCCAAAGAAATCATTCACAATTCACTCATACTATTCTATTATGAAAACATGGCAATGGCCAAGCCTAGTAATATGTGATAGAAACTATGAAAAACTGTTAAAAACTTATAGAAAACTAAAGGTAACATATAATACACTCACCTTTTATATTGGCTATGGTGGTAGTGTCTGTAGCTGCTTCTTTAACTTTGGATTTGGTTTCTAAACCAACTACAACCTTCTCTGAATGAGCAGTGTTGGATTTATTCTCAAACATCTCATTCTTTTTGCTGCTTTTAATCTCAGTGCTCTTATCAACTGCTTGAGCTTCCATCGTTCCTAAAGAGTGCAAGCTTGAAGCTTGTTATGAAAATTCCTTGTTGAGATGGAGAATTTATAGCCTTATTTGAAACGTTTTCCTTGTGGTATCAGTTTAATAAAGTTGTGTGACTATTTACCACTTTTCAATGTGGGTGAAGAGTAACATTATTAAAGATTGTTATTGCTCTGCAACGAAAACAACGTAACATGGAAGTGGAATAAAACATCAAATGAAAATGTCCCCACGTAGAAAATGGTGTGGTCCTTCACATCGATGCTCACCACTAGGGGGAGGGAAATCTGAGTGAAATCTTGTAAAGCCATTATACACGGGTAGTCTGTTAAACAGACAATACTATACCTCATTGATCATTGACGTTTTTGAGGAAACACCATTTATATTACAGATGTTCTGAACCAAAATCTTTACTACGCGCCCTCTTAATTCGAAGGATTCATGTTATCGTTGGGCATGACTCTGCAAAATCAATTTCTTATGAAAGTTTAACTTCAAAATCTAACTTATTAGGCAGACCCAACAAACTAACTTTATTATTAAAAAAATAGGTGTTTTATATTAGAATCATAATCTAAATTGGTAGAGATTAAATATACCATGTTCTTACAATTTATAAATTAGATGGAAATTAAAAAATCCAAAATTAGACACTATAAAAAGGATTGAAGAATAGAATAGGATTTTCTTGGTGGCATGTGATATGTTTGCCCTCCTCAAATCTTATGGATGCATAAGAAAATAAAGAATATGGCTATGGCTATCCCAATTAAAATGGAGGCTCATGAAAGAAAATAACCTTTGGATTTATGATGAAGAGAGGTCATTTTATTCTTTGTTTGGAATCAATTGTTTGAGATTTTAAATTTTTCAAACTAACTTAGTCAATACTAGAAATATTTTTGGTAAAAAATAGGATATTAGGGAATAGAAACAAGGTTTTATCATAGGATGATGCATGAATTTTTAATGCCTTCTTAATTTCTATAAAACTATAGAACTCTTTGAATCCAAGTTTCAAAAGATTGAGTGGACAAAAGGTTAAGTATTATTAGATTGTTAGTAAAAGAAGAAAGTCTTGGACAACTTTACATAAATGGAGAGTATGAACATGAAGGTTCTTAGTAGTTTGAGTTTTCTCAACTATAAATTTAAAAGACACTACATTATCTTGATTTTAAAATAAGACGAGTTAGTTTGATTAGCTTTAATAGACATCTTGCCTTTAATCTCAACTTAGGTTATGCTTTTAAAATTAACCTAATGCATGATGGTTTCCCCTGGGATATCTTTTGGGACAAAGATCTCTCTCAGAAGGCTAATCTCTTCTTTTGGATGGTGGGCAAAAATAAAATAATTCTTTAGATGATTTGGTAAAAAAAGGATTACCAATTCTCAAAAGATGTTTTCTTTGTGAAAATAGGCAAAGTCAACTTTACATCTATTTTTGAAATATTCCTTTTTCGTGATTAGTTTTGGATATAATCCTTCCCTTGTTCAACCTACCTTTATTAGTAGCATTCTTTACACTATATTTTATTATGCAATGAGAGATTGCCCTCTTCTTGGCTTCCTTAAGAATTTTTGGAATCTATCTCTAACCCACCATTTATGATGAGTTTGAAAGGAAAGGAACTAATAATTTTTCAGAATAGGAAAATAAATCTCTTAAGAGAGGGTGTAATAATTATCCAAGCTATTAGAGAGAAATCATAAAATTTTTTATGAATAACAAATAGTGAAAGTTAAAATTTGATTTCTACTTTTATATAGGAAATGATAAGCATTGATATATTTTTCCAACTCAGGTCATTATAAAATGACATATATGTTTTAAATTTTGAAAAGATGTAAACTACTAAAAGGTAGAATGTTTTTATTTTTTTTCTCTAATAACTTAGGGGTATCCCTATGTCTTATCCCAATGATTTCCACTAGACCTTGCATTGGGATTATTTTTATGTCAAATTGGGATTCCAATGGAGTGAGATGAAGTGAGACTAGTCCCCTAAGGATGGGCACAACAACCCACAAGCTACGTTGATTTTTTAGTTTATATTAAATGATTGTAATTAATTTTTTTAAAAATATTTGAATGTAGTTTTTTATAAAATTTTCATTATAATTTGCTTGCTATTAAAATACTAAATTATGATTTTAAATGGGCATCAAAATTATATAGTAAATTTCTTTCTTTTCCTCTAATTTTGTTTTTAAGTTTATAAATTGGAGCTTTAGTGCACAAATCTATTTATTTTTATTTTAATAAATATCTTATATATATACATATTAAAATTTGCATAGATTTAAAAATATAACTATTAGGATAAGACACAAGTTTTATCTCAACTATTGTAATATTTTCCCATGAATTCCCCCAAGAATGGAAATGAGTAAAAAGAAAACATTAAAAAAATAGAAATGATAGTTGAAACCGTATTCTATTTGTATGAATGTAAAGTATACAAGTATGAGTGGTTATAATAAAATCAATAGAAGAGTATATATAGGATATATCACCCAAGAGATTAAAAACACAACCAAAGTGGCCTAAAAAGAAAAATTACCTATTTAAGCTTAACAAAATGTGAAAAATATCTAAGTAGAGAACTAATCAAGAAATATACTTGTTCACACTAACACCCCTTTTATTTCAACTTAGAGGGAATATAAAACATGTAAAAGATGGTTCCTAGGTACAAGGCTGAGGTACCCATGTACAAAAATACTTCCCCAAAAAAGAAGAGAAAGAGAAAACATAGTGAAAAATAGTTTTCATCCATGGGAGGATGAAGTAAGAGAGAATAATTAGATCCTCTTGAAGGAATGATGTCATGCACCACCAAGAGACCTCATAGATTTAAACATATTCTCTTAGTGAAGGTTTTGGCAAAAATATTTGTAACATACTATATTATAGGGAAATCATGCAAATTAATTAATTGCTTTTGAATCATCCCCTGATAAAAGTGTATATAGATATTGATGTGCTTAGTTCACTAATGATGGAAAAAAATATTTAATATATAGATGGTACTCTGGTTATCGAAGTAGATCAATGATAGATTTGAAAAAGTAATTCTAAGATCAATGAAGATATTCTAAATCCAAACAACCTTAGTAGCTGCATTAATAGTAATTGATACTTACTCTTAGTCAATGGGAGAGAAATGTTATGTTGCTTATTTTTCTACTAATAAAGGTGATCAAAACCAAGGTGAAATTTGTATCTATAAGTTTGATTATGATCATTAAGATCACCATCCCAATTAGAATTTTTGTATCTAATTAAATCTAAACTTATGTTTGCTACAAAGTGAATTCTTCATATTAGAGTATACTATATATAGTAAATAATTCATTTGGTTTCTTTCTAATGAAGCTCATGATGCTCATACATGTAGTGTGAAACCATTCCAACTATATATGAAATGCAAGTGAGAGTATGAGTCAAGAAGATGAGGTTGTCAATAAGAAGGTGATACCATGTAGCATTATCCAAGGGAGTGCAAAACTTGGCCTCATGTTCCACTCCTAGAAAAAGGGTTAGTAAAAGAATATAATCAACCATATGAAATTGAGAAATTAGATCGATGGAATTCTTAGGTTGTGTTAGAGTGATCCTAGAAGAGGACTAGGTGATCTTGATGCCAAGATAGTAGTGTAGAAGAACCTAGTTAATCATGGAATTGTTTTCATAAAAAGTAGTCTTGAATCTATCAACGATGGATGATAGTTAGTCAATGACTGATAGAGAACCAAAAAATAAGAGTAGACTCTTCTCTTGTAATATAGTTGTTTGGATTAGAATGGCATCAAGATTATTTGATAGAGAAAAGAAAGGAGCTCATCGTAGAATATGAATAGCATGATGCCTTTTTTATGTCATAAAAAGTTTTCTATGGCCTACAAACCAAATAAAAATCATGAACAAAGCCTATGATTGTACTTTGTAGGTGTCCTATTGTATATCCTTATTAGTAAATGCACTCTTTGCATCTATTTTTTGTACAACCTAACCATGAATTACATTAATGGTAAGAGTTAGGTGAATGAAGTTCATCTAGGTGATAAGGGAAAAGGTCTCAATATAGTTAGCACTAGGAGCCTATGCTAAAAATTTGACCGTAATGCATCATTTGTAATTGTTAATTGATCTATCTAGAATAAATTTGGTTTAAAAGATTTTTCCTACACCAAAGAAATTTTCATCACTTAAGAAATAGAACAAGATTCTATGTGTTGTTCCTAATAATTTAGTCATACTCTTCCTCCATTACTAAATCCCACTAAGATTTACCTAATGCTTCATGATAGGATTGTATCTATTTGAATTTGTGCCAATATACAAATATTGTATATTTGTGTTGGAAATAATTACTTTGAGGATCTTAAGGAATTCCAATAAGAATTTATATGCACTACAAATTTTGGTAAATCCATCTATCTATAGAAGAAGAATGAGAAATAAGGGTAGAGTTCTTAGTCTCTAAATGTAAGTTTGGTGGAGGGGAAGGTGAATCCTCATGATCAGCCTTACAAATAGAAGAAGCTATATAAAAATTATTTGTGTCGAATTGTCATCTAAGTCCATTATGGAGAGAGGAAGAGTAGGAGAAGAATATCTCGGAGAGATTTCCTTGCAATGAAAAATCCTCTCAATGAAGAGCTCCTGAGTCATGATCCAAGACTTAATTTCCTTTGCGACCACCAAGTACCCAACAAAGATGTAAATATAAATTTGAGGTTCTAAAGTGATATAAAAGCATTAAAGCTCACAATAAATCCAATATCAACAAAAAATAATATTTTAGCTTTTATTTTCAATTTCAATTTAGTTTTATTGTGTTTTGGTTGGTTTTTTTATAGTTACTTCAAGATAATTTTTAGATTCAAATTCATCAATGAAACCACCTTATAGAAGGTCTTAATAATTATTTATAGTTGATTAAAAATCCCCTCCCCCAGCATGCTTTCAAGTTTCTTGCTTCACCAACAAGGAAATATAATCTTTTAGAGTTGCCACTCAAACATGGAAATCATTAAATTTTTAAAAATACTGACAAATTGAACAAAAATCTCACAAATTGTTCTGCATATGGCTAAATATTTGACCCTTTAACACCCCAAATAGACTACTGGGCTGCAATTTTGACAAAACATTAATAATTCCCTAGAAGCGTCACCAATTTGTTGGTGTTTCCAACTGATTACAGCCTTAATTCACCTAAGAACGAGCCAAATTCTATCAATACAAATTCAAATCAATGGATAACAAATGAGATCTCAACCAAAGGTTGAATTATCTCCTACACTTTAGGCTTTGTAGGACCTAGGGAACCCTTTGCAATACTTAATGAATTTGCAATAATGTTGACAAATATTGCTAAAATGTAGATTTACTCCCAACACATTTTAACTAGAATATATGTATTTAACTTTAGATTGGATCCATTCATAGTTATTTAACATTTTCATGCACAATTGGGAGTCAATCCTAACCTATGCCTACTCCTATGATCAAAAAAGAGAAATACATCAATAATAATTGAAATGGTATATGAAATTCACTCAAAAATTTTACAGATCAGTACCTAATCTAGGCAATAGAGTCATAACTTCATGAATTATTAATTACTCAGCCAGCTAGATCCCATATAATGATGCTTGACACCAATGCAAATCAAAAAATTACTTCAAATTCTTCTTATTGATCACTAAATGTGCCTTCTATTTTGTTGAAACACATTCACAAAATTTAATCTTTTCCTTGGAAAGAAACTGTTAACATATTTCAGATCTACAATGCAAATTGTAGAGACAAATAGTCCTATTGTTGATAGAAGCAATTCATACAAAATAAAATCTACAAGCATGAGACAATTTAAAGTAACCTGTATTCATTCATTGTTTCAAAATAGCTAGTACATTCATGAAAAGCTCAGGTTACACTTCAAAATGATGTTCTATTACCTATACTTACAACTTGCTAAATTCTACCCACCCAATTACAAACTAGAGAATTTCAGAACCCCTTGCCATTGGCCTTCAATTCCCTTTTATAGAAAAGAAGGGAGAAAAACAAGCTTTGGGCCAAATTGTTGACATGTCAAAATTTTACTTACCTAAGTAAGAATATGCTATGGCATCTTTATGTGCTCACATATGATAAAAATATTTGCACACTTGGAGAGAAAACTAAATATAACCATCTTCAGTCTCACAAATTTTGCTATATAGACCTATCTATGTGGCATGATGATGTGTTGCACTATTTTGATAACCACTTGATCTTGGAGAAAAAATTTGCTGATGATGATAATACAACTTATGATGAGGTGGAAAATCCATAAATTGAAAAAGAAAGAAAATTGCAATAGTTGAAGACAAGCCTTGTGAAATGACCAAGGCATCGAACAATGTGTGATGGAAATATCTTTGTAATCAAAACATAATTAGCTTCCCTAAATCTATGTAGGATACTCGTGATCTGATGATCCGACAATGTTCCCATGTACATGTATCTGAATTATGTGTGAAATAAAGTCTGTCCCTCCTGACATGGTGTCTCCCTATTAACCCCCCCCTCGAGTGTACAATGTTGTTGATGCCATTGTGCAATTTGGAAGCTAGTTGGCCATTTGAAGTTTTGGATTTCTTGCACTCTTCCATGAAATTCCCTGCATTTATTATCCATCACATTTTTTACTTTTGCTATGAATCTTCCATATAAGGCATCAATATCAATGACCTTGTCAATCATAAGATGTTAGGTGGATACCTGGGGCTAGTCCCCTTCATCAATTTTTCTTATGGAAACTTGTGTCATTTCTTCAAAGTCATTCTTCCATATATCAAGGCTTTCAATCTCACCATTTTCATTCAAAATATCATGGTTTGTCCAATTCTAGAGTGTTTGAAAGGAATCCATCTTTTCTTTGACTCCCAACTTTTCTAGGTTCAAGATATTGTAACTCCTTGATTAAAGTATTGAGCATCTTCCATGTAGCACTGATAATTGGTGGGGTTGATAGAATAATTTTTTGTTCACTCTATTCTTCAACCAATGAATAATTCCTTCCAAATCAAAAAACCTTTTTTGTCCAGACTTCAATGAAAATCTACTATCCATATATTTTTGGACCATTTCTAGGGTGTTAGAACCAATTGAAAAATCACCATATGTAACAAATTTTGGAAGGAAATCTCATTTCTTTTGTCCTTGTATAATAGCCTTAGATCCCTTAATATGGATTGCCACATTTATTCCAAAAATGCCAGTCGAGGAGTCATAAAAATTTAAATATGGTGTGGTCCTTGGGGCACCAATAAATCCTTATTATAGTATAATCTGACATAAAGAACCAATCACCATGGTTGAATTCCCCAACCTCATCAATCCTTTTTGGTTTTGGCCTTAACAACTTCTTGACCTTTGTTGGTAGTCTGTTAAGGAAGTAACCACACCATGAAGTGACACTGACAAATTTTTTTTTATAGAAGGTTAGGTAATTAGTAGTGCAATAGTGGACATCCCATGAATAACACCATCTTTGAATTGGCAGTAGCCTTCCATTTTCATCAACAAATAACAACCCTAACATGTTGCTCCAATCATACCTATGCTAGTGTAGGATTAAGTGGCACACTAGGAATAGTAATTGAACACAATACTTATTTCCCCTTCAGTGACCTTGAGAATTCCCTAATGTATCTCCTCTTTAATGAGTGCAGAAAAATCATACAACACATTCACATATTTGTGCTAAATTCTCATCGTCATCAACATCATCCCAATAGGCATTCTTTTTTCAAGATCTTTACCTAGAACTTGACATAGGGCATAATATGTGTTGATGAAGTACTTTTCAAACTTTTCCACTTGGAAGGGCTCTTTCTCTTAATAAAAAATGGGTACCTTTCTATTATCACATCCTTTTGGCCTATATAGAGGCACTTCTTCTGCTCTAAGAAATTTTTTCTTTCTCTCATAGTTAGCTTGAAATTTATCCACATCAATCTCAGTTAGGGCTTGTCCACTCAGACAAAAATATTCAATGATTGTAACTCAATTCATATCTGCAAGGATACTTCCCTCAATATCCTTTACCATCTTTGTAGCATAATCATATCTGAGAACCAAAATTTTGATTAGGTCAGGTTTAATGAAAATATCAGGTACAATTAGCCTTGCCAAATCCAAAGACCATGGTTTGGACAAGGGAATTGGCTCATTCCTTTTATAAAAACATGAAAATAAAATCCACCCTATCACAAGATGGTGAGCACTTCCACAATGAGTACAAGCATTTGTAAAAGTACCTCTTTCTCTGTAATTTATGCATGACTCAGGGAGGACATCCAATATGTCTTGATCATATAACCTTCCCTCTTCTTCTTCCTATTTTGTAGGCTATTCTATAGTGTCCATAAGATCTAACCTAGCTATGTCAACATATGAGTCTTCCCTTTTTTGTGCTTGTACTTGAGCTGGGGCCTGGGATTGCACATGATCATGTTCCTTTTGCTTCTTTCTTGGGGATCTCAACTTATTTAGGTTTGGTTTATTGAGAACCAGAGGCTTCTTCCTTTCTTAGCTTTGGAGCCCTAACTTTTTTATGTTTTGGTTCATTTGTAGGAGCATCTAAAGAAACACTCGACCCTATGCCTGGTTCTACAATAAGCTCAGTACAACATCCTACATTTGGTTCACTGCCTTCTTTTGATAGCACAACTATTACCTCTGACACCTTCTTCCCCCTCTTGCTTGATGAACCACCCTTTTTCAACATATTGATAACTTAAAACAACATAGGGTTTCTACAAATTTTCTCTACTAATAAATTCAAAGCATAGACACATGGGCAACTAAAAATTTTCACAATTCAAACACAACAGATACAAGCTTACACACCATTTAAATTCTCTCTTGAAAAGCCTAACTCTAAAATTGCGGTGGAATCACTTCATCTGATCTGGTATGCTCCATCACCCTCAAATTCTTGAATGCAAAGTGAGAAATGGTTCTTTGATCAATGAATTTATTACTCTTGATTCATATCCAACTTCAGTCATGTCTAAATTAATGTTGGAATCAAGGAGCACTGAGAGGGGGGGGGGGTGAATTAGTGTTCTAACAGTAAATAAAATTTCAAAATTATTGTCAGACCACCAAAAGAAAATGCAAGAAAGTAAAATGCAAAAACACAAGATAATCAACCACAAAACCTTAACACTAAAATTTTGACGTGGAAACTCAAAAAGGGAAAAGCCACGGTGGGATTGGAACCCACAATATTCATATATTGTGATCAGGAGTACATAAATATTACATAAGGGGAATGCACTTGCATTTAGGCACACTTCCTAGAACCAAAGATTCAGTTACAATATGGAAGTCTCACTAACTTATAGATCAATTACAATGATAACTACAATGTTTGAACTCCAAAGTATCATCAAACAATGCTAGGATGAGTTCTAATTAAGTGCATAACATATGACTGTACCACCTTTCCTACTCTGCTCTGTTCTGCTTCTCAGTAAGCTACCAGATCAATAATGCATGTGTGAAACTGTACCAAAAAGGTTCCTCGATCTCAACTCTCTCATATCATCACCCAAAAAGATGTTCTACATCAATTATATATATCTGCAACCATAAAATAAACAATCATTAAGTCGACCAAGCATAATATGCAATGTAACGTGTAACCAGATGTCGACTCAGACAGGATCACCAAACATATGCAGATCAACCAAATAGCATCCAAATGATTTCTATATGTCGGCCCTATCATCTTATACATGAATCTAACCATCACAATCACCACAACGGTTTTGGACAAAAAATGCTCTTCTTATCCTGGGATAGCGGAGATAGATTACCGGTTCACTTCTTCTTCCGGATATTAAAAACCATGACTACTGGATAGGATTTACAAGGAGATTTTCCATCAATGAAAACCCTAATCCATTATCCATGCACAAATATCCATTGAACGAGTGTCAATTGACAAATTTATCTCCCCCTTTGGCATTCATGGCAACACTTGTGAAAAATGACAAAGTGTTGAAACTTGTACATCGGATCAGGATTTCTAAGGCTCCCCATTAGATCAAAATATCAAAAAATTGTATCATTCTGTACATTTTTCACTCTACTCTCCCCCTTTGACAACAATTCCAAAGTTGTGTTGTTGCACCAAAACTTATATACCCCTGTATATACCAGACACTTTATATATACTTGAAGATATATGAAAAAATGGTCTTCAAAAATACTAAGTGGGTATCCCACCCATTCTTCAAGTTATCGAAAACTGTGATGAATGCACTAAAAAACAAAGGCATTAATCTCCCCATCTTCCAATTCATTCGGAATAGGTTGAGCCATTATCTTCAAGCAATCAACTTTATTTCTCAACATGGTGTCCATCCGGGGAGAAATAAAGTTCTGGAGCTCACTAACTCACCTCAAAATTCTCTCCTTATCTGAATTAAGGCTAAAGATTTGATCAGTAAGAGCCATCACCTAACCTTCTATACTATAGGCAAGGGCAACATTAAAATTAAATGACTAAGATATACTGTCAAGTTTTCCCTGGCCAACACTTATATTCTTATCTATATCAAATGTGAACTTAGACAGTGAGAGGCATGATTTGTATATCTTCCCACCTTCACTCAATGCCTCAGAGATAGTCTAGAGTCCTTTATTTAATCTAACTCTGTCATCTTCAATCATTTTCCAGAAGGTTGGCATTCTCAACTCCTTGAATCTATCTAATATCTTCTTGATGGTTGCCTTCTCCAGTGATTCAAAATTGGTACTGATATTGTTAACTAACTATAAGAGCTCACCAGAGCGGTTGGAGTTTGGATATAGTTGCACTTCCAGTACCACCTTCTGCAAAACACACACAAACATCTCAATCAGCCTTTTGTCCTTAGTTTCAAATTTTACCAAGTCCTGACTAGCTTGAGACTGGACTGTTGTAGCTACCATTATCCTTTCTATCAGGGACATCCGACCAATATCAAGAGGTTTGTCAAAATTGATGGATATTTTTGGGAGAAATCCTTTCCCTTTGTCCTTTAGAGTGTCAATTGCCATGATTGTCAGGAATTTGTTAGTTCTTTGCTTTTCCTTATCCACTTGTTTTGCCTTATCCTGTATCTTGTCGTTCATTACCTCTTCTCTTTCTACAAGCTTTCCTTCTTTATCGTATTTCTTCTCTTCAACCTATGCACCGGTGTCGCCACTTGGTGCAGTATCAACTTTAGGAGTCTCTTTGGCCTCTTCACCTTTCATTTCCACTATCTCAGATGATTAACTGAAGGATTTTGGTTGTCTATTGCATCAAGAGTTACATTGGCTTGGTCTATCAGATACAAAGTATCTTCCTTTGGAGGTTCATCATCATACTTAGGGTTGATTGGTAATTGATTGTCCTTTAGGAACCTTTTCCATATTTCTTCAGTCTCTTTTCTTACTTCTTCAACCATGCCAATCATAAGTCTATTGACTATGTTTTTGCTTCCGAATTCCTTCGGGTTGGCTAGCTCCATATTATTAATAACTTCTTCTTGAAATATGCAAGCACTGGTATTTATCAATTCATGCTCTTTCATTTCTTTATCTTGTCTGCTTGCAATTAGCCTTCTAGCATAAAGAATATAATAAAAATCTTTCAGAATGTTATGTTCCAACTCAATTAATGACTTGCCAAAGTTATGTAGATGCAACACAAAAAGTTCCTCAATTTTCCTTTGCTTATTATCATCAAAATCATCATAGTATACACTGATATTCTTAATATTACCATCCTTAACAATTTCATTAGTTAGCTCTTTTGCAGTTAATGGAGGAATAAAGGTATATTCACCTTCTACCTTGCTGGATTCAAGGTCCTTATCAAATTATATTCTTATCCTTCTTCTCCTTTTAGTCCTACCGCTTAGAGAGGGTTTTGATTGTGTTTTCTTGCTTGGCTAGGCACCAGTAGACTACGGTTTCCTAATCACCTTGACAAATTCTCCTTTCTTCTTCGCTTTCTCTACTTCCTCATTTGACTCAGTCTCAGAAGAAACAAGAGATACAATTACATAATTTTTCTTTAGTTTTTGCTTTTGCTTCAACACTCCTTTTTTGGATGAGTTTTGTGTTGTATATGACTTCACCGAAGTAGAGGAAGACTTATTCTCCTTAGGCTTTTCTTGGGAGGGAACCCATTCAGTCTTATATTTCTTTGATTCCATTTTAATTTTCTCCTTAGCCTTCTTAATAGCTTGTTTGGTAAAGCCCATCTGCTCAACCACAACCTCTGCCATCTTTGTTACTTTTCTCTTTCTTTCTAGCTGAGTGAACTTCTTGTGCAATTCCATATATTTTTCCTTGAAAGTCCCAAATTTCTCTTTAGAATGGTCAACTGGTTTTCTCAAAAGATGTTGAGCATAGCCTTCAAGAGTTTGAGCATCAACCTCATAACCCATCAACATTATCCACATTGTTCTAGGCTCTACTACCTTCATATGGAATTGGTCTTTATCTACCATGAAACAAATAAAGTCTGCATATTTGTCTACTACCTCCTTAGGGATCCTTACTCTATTCTTCATTCTGCCTTGGAAGATTTTAAAGAAGCTCCACAAGGCAGCTGTCTGGTTCTCTTTATTTCCCAATCTCTGCAGACTTTGTTTTGATCTAAGAGGCCACCGATATGTCATAATCCCATTGGACTCTGTTTATCCTGGGGATCTCATTCATGAAGTACAGGGCTAGACAAATAATCAGTGAGCCGAATTTGAAGACATTCTTCTTGTTAGTTTTGATTTTCTTCAAGTTGCTCAAGAGAACTCAAGAAGATCTGTACATAAATCATATTGCATATCTTATTTTACCATCTGATAGGCTACATATATCATTGTACCTAAGACCGAATTCAATCTGCTAAACTGATATTATTTATATCCAATAATCATAGATGCAAATTTGGCATCATGTTCCAAGATATCATCAATTGTCATTGACCTACTATCAAATTGAGCAGTAGATAGCTTTGTAATGGTAGGGTTTGTCAGCTTCCTCAGATTAGGTTTCCCATCAGTTTGATTCAAGCATGTGACTGCATGGATTGCCTACTTGGTTATCTTGTAAGGTTTGTCCAACCATATGAATTCATTGTGGACATGGCTCAAAATGTATCTGACCCATTCATCTTCATCGAATGTCAGAAAGTGAACAAACTGTGTGAAACCCTTCCTCTGCAACTATACATATTTTGGTTTGGGATTTCCAACTCCATCCATTATCTGCTCAGTATACAGGGTTAGGATGTCCTTATTTTCGGTTTCAATATGTATTCCCTCACATCATCAACATGCAAAACTTTGTAGGGAATAGACGAAAAAGAACCATTGGGATCATCCTCAAATAGACTTAAATGAGTTTCTTTTGAATTGTGGCCTTTCTCACTCAGAAACTTCACTACCAAGGGAGTATCAATAGAAGAAGATGCCATTTTAAGAAATTTAGGGTTCAAATGCTTTAGTAAATACCTTTTCCTTCTATCAAATGCACAAGAACTCCTTGTCTAATCACCTTAAGACTTCTAAATGCTTTGAAAAATGGTTCGCCTCGCTTTGCAGCTTCAACTATTCATTTGCAATGTGAGAAGTGATTCACATTTTTCCCCTTTTAACTTTGCAAACCCTAACTTTAAGTTGAAATAAATGCAACCGTAAAGTCCAACTGGATGTCCTATTTAGCATAACCAGATTCCAAGATTGGCATGAAGAATTTCAAATAATCATCTCCAAGCATTTGCAATCAACCTTGATCAATCACATATCTCTTCAGGGGGTTCTCCAAAAATTATGCATGAAAATGCCACCCCCTAAGGCCAAATGCCTTAGTTATCGGATGGAGATCCTGCACCAGATTCAGGTGCAGACTCATTGGTTTCCCTGGACTCATCTTTTCTAACCCACATCTTATAATGCTATTTCTTGATCTCTCCTACCTTTGCTTTGCCTTTCTTATCTAATTTTCTTGTTTATTGGATCATTATTCTTGCTTCTGCAGTGCTTTGCAATGTGACAAATAAAATTTCTTTTCATAGGTCTGAAATTCATCTGATTTGATCTCATCCTACATTGGATAGAGATATGTCCAAACATCCCACAAGCATAACATCTCTTGTTCTGAAAATTATTCATTACTTCTCTGCACAGGTTTGACTTGTGACCAAAATTATTTCATATGAAACACTGACCAGTAAAGGTAGGACCATTGTTCATATTATTCATTCCATTATTCATCCTACTTTTTCATTGATCTACCATATGAACAAATTTAATTCAAGTAAAACATCCACCGTTGAATTTATGGGCAATTAGGTTGTCTTACTGGAGGATTCTTGTTCTTCTTATGATTAGGATTTGCATTTCTTTGTCTAGATCCGAAGGATTCTCCTTTCTCATATCCAAGTCCTCTCATGTCTTTTCCATGTCTCTGACTTTCTAGCATCTCATCAAGCCTTGCTGAGATAGAATTGAATTTGTCTTTGAATTCATTTGTAGTCGCAAGTTCATCTCTTAGGGAAACAATTTTTCTTTCAAATTCTTGACCATTATTCCTTGATTATGTCAACTCAAGCTTCAACTGATCATTCTCATAAGTAAGCTTGAAGCATTCATCTGATCTGTCTTTCAATGATTGAGTCAAACTTTCTTCATTCTTCTTCCAATCTTCAATCTCCTTAGCCAGCTTCATCATAATGGATTGCATCTCATTCTTCAATACAACATTCTCTCTAGTAAGCCTATCATATTCATTAGCTTTGTCCTAATTTTCCATGCTTTGTTCTTCTTTCTCCTTCTATTTGTCCATCATTTATTTCCTCTTGTCTCTTGAAGTGTTGACCTGATCTTTCAAATCATTAATGAAGTCTTTTGTTGCATTCAGGTTTCTCTTTAAGGAACTTATTTCATTTATTCCTACATCAAGATCCTCAAGTGCCACACAAAGCCGTCTCTGCAAACCAGAATCCATTGATTTAATCTCCCATACCTTCCTCAAACGGTTAGGATTCCTTGAAGGAACTAGGCTCTGTTACGAATTGTTGGAATCAGGAACACTAAGAGGGGGGACTGAATCAGTGTTCTACTGGTAAATAAACTTTCAAACCAATCCTCAGACCATCGGTTCAGCAAATAGAGGAAAGTAAAATGCAGAAACACAAGATAATCAACCACAAAACCATAACACCATAATTTTTACGTGGAAACCCAAAAAGGGAAAAACCATGGTAGGATTGGAACCCACAATATTCATATACTGTGATTAGTAGTACATAAATATTACATAAGGGGACACTTGCATTCAGGCACACTACCTAGAACCAAAGGTTCAATTACAATATGGAAGTCTCACTGACTTACAGATCAATTACAATGATAAATACAATGTTTGAACTCTAAAATAGCATCAAACAACACTTGGATGAGTTTCAGTTAAGTACATAACATCTGACTGTACCACCTCTGCTACTCTACTCTGTTCTGCTTCTCAGTTAGCTACCGGATCAAGAATGCGCATGTGAAATTGCACCAAAAAGGTTTCTCAATCTCAACTTTCTCATATCATCACCCAAAAAGATCTTCTACATCAATTATATATCCACAACCACAAAATAAACATTCATTAAGTCGGCCAAGCACAATATGAAATGTAACGTGTAACTGGGTGTCAGCTCAAACCGGATCACTAAAACATATACGGATGAACCCAATAGTGTCCAAATGATTTCTATATATCGAACCTATCATCTTATGCACGAATCTTACCACTGCAATCAGTGCAATGATTCCACAACAAAAGTGCTCTTCTTATCCCGGGATATCAGAGACAGATTACCGGATCACTTCTTATTCCCGATATTAAAAACCATGACTACCAGATAGGATTTCCAAGGCGAGTTTCCATCAATGAAAACTCTAATCCGTTATCCATACACAAAGATCCACCAGATGAGTGTCAATTGCCAACAATTAGTGCATTTGATGCAAAACGTTTGAATTTGGTAGTCATGATTGCATTTAAACATGGGTCATTGATCTTTCCATTTGTGCATAATAGACGATCATGATTTAGTCATCCTGTCCTTGACTTTTGTTGACCAAGCAGTCTTTATCCACCATGGTAGTCAACACCATACTTCAAGTGTGTTAATGGAAATGCCACCGTAACCTCCCAAACCCACTTTATTGTCTTGAACCTCCTCCACAACACTGCAAGTATGTTTTGGTTTACATTTTGCCACCCATGGACTTGTGGAGTAAAGTGTTACTTACTTTCTTGTCTCTATAACTTTCCAGGTTTATTTTTCTTCAAATTTTGGCACCTGTGGACTTGCGGAGTAGCCAACCCTACTGTTTATTGCTTACCAAATGTTACCTGTAGTTCTATAGGTCCCAAAATTTATTGTGAATGCCACTTGCAAACTTGTAGAGTAACATGTCCCTTAAGCTTTGAACTTTGTAGCTCCAGAGATGGATATTAACATGCTAAAAATTATCTGTGGACTTACAGAGAAAGGCTCACTTAGGTCATCACAATTTTGCACATGTCAAAAAATGTTGTAAGTTGTTAAAGGGTGATGAGGTTGTTGGCTAGGTAAATACACACACTTTAAAATTTGAAATTAGACTTATGGAAATATCAAAGCTAGTAAATGCTCGAGATCCTAGTGCAAAGGGGTTAGTTAGTAAATGGCGAAACATACTCGAAGTTGTAACTAAGGGCCCATACCACCAGTTCAACAAGTCAACACATGATTATAATAAAAGACAAATAGGTCAAGGGTAAGATACGCCTTTTAATATAGGAAAAAATTGAAAAACCCTAACACATACATAGGAGAAATTAAAGGCATTTTGACAAAAGGTAACAAATTTTAGTAGTCCTAACAAGCCAAAAACATCAAAAATTAAAATTTAGGGTGGCAATATAAAATCCTGGTCCTGACCCATTGTACATTAGAGTAAAATTGAAGTTATAAATAGTAAAATGACCCAGAGTCAAAATAAAATATACCAAATTATACCAAGAAAGTATTTTTTTTCATATAATAATAATAAATTTTAGACTTCTCATAACAAATTTATTGTCATTATTTCATTCAAAATGTGTCCTATGTTTTTAAATGGAATAATTGTAGAATGAGAATATCTTACATTGGCTAAAAAGAAATGAGGGAGTCCAAAGATCAAAACTAGTATTGAAATTGTGTTTTGAATTAAAAATGTTTCCAAAAATGGTTGAGACAAAGTGCAAACCCTCTAGAGGTGATCTCGGGGTAAAAGCACAATGTTGTGACATACTTTTATAAAGGAAGTGGCCAATACAACTAAAACTGTTTAACTTCGACCGCATAAAAGTGGCATTTCTAAATTGAATTACAAAATGATGTAAACTGATCAAATATAGAAATATTAATGAAATTTATGTGTATTATTTCCTAAAAATTTTATAAAAAAATTGACATTTGTTTTATATATTCCAAGATAAATTTTTTACTGCTGAAAAATGCTAAAAATCAGGGGTTCTAGTCGGCGTCACCAAACAAAATGAAAATGAACTTATTTTTTTCTGATTTTAATTTTCCAAATAGAGGACATATATATGGAGTGTTAAAAAAGAAAATTAAACTTTGATATATATTTTTCTCGTAATAATATTTCAAAGTCCAACATAGTTGAATTTGGTAGTTTTCATTCGACATCACCTTTTGTCTACTAAATTTATGATTATGGAAAAAAACATTCTACCCTTTTGGAGAAGATTCTCTCATCTAGTGAAAAATATATTTTTTAAATTTTTTTCATATCATTTCATATTTTTTTAAAATTTCTAATCAACTTCTTTTTTAACTTAAAAAACTTACTCACAATGTTTAATTAATAAAAAATATTAAAATTAATCAGAATATTGAAAAAGTAATATGTCTAGATTCATGATTTCGAGCTCTACAAAATATTATTTTTTTATTTTTGTAAAAAAATATTCTGCTTGAAGAAAAATTGAGCAGAAGTGAAAAGCTTAAAAAATAGAGACAAAATAGGTGATTTGGTTGCCACATAGGGGAGTCCAGCCGAACTATTTTGAATTTTTTTTGAAAAATTTGAGCTCAAGTGCTCACAAAAAGTGCCTAAATGGTGCCAAGAGTCTGTGTAGTGCTCCTCCTAGACTTGCATTTTGATTTGCATTCAGGTAGACTTATTTAGACTTATGATGGTTATTTGAATGGTTATTTATTACTCTTCTGCTATCTTAGATGGTATCATCGATGTTAGGACTTATGTGGGTTATATGACTTGTGATGATACTAACCCTATCTCATGATGTTGATTCTATGTGATATTTTGATATTATATTGTGTGACTGTCTTCATAAGTAGAGACGATGCCATATCACTCATTGCTAGTGGGATATGTCATTGCGATCCTCTATCACTTGTTTGTTTATTATGAGGTATATGTATCGTATATGTTGTGTTGATCTTTGATGCAGGTTTGTAGGTACCAGACATTGACTCCATGTGGCTTCACATGTTTGAGCGTGTCTTTACCCCAATGGCAGGTTGTCGGAGATGACATAGTCTCCCTCAGACACTCTAGGTCTAAGATGTGGACCTTATCGATTGTGCCACTATGCAAGTTGAAGTTAGAGTCTTGTGTTATGTTTGTCCCCTTGGCGTAAGATGATTGGAGTCTATGCTTATTTGTTTGGTTAATGTGATTATTGTCTAATTATTTGATTATGGATATTTATTTGATTATTTTTGGATGATGATTTCATCGTGGGATTTTATTTAACCAATTAGGATTTATTTAATGGGTTTATTGATTTAATCATGGTGTATTTTTAGTCATCAATTATCTATTTACTGGTGGTTATTTATTTAATTCATAATTGATGAGATTTAATTATTTTAATGATTTGTTTATTTATTATTTGATGGTTTATCTATTATTCATTTATTATTTATTTGTGTTTTTTTAATGTTGAATATTTATTTATTTGAGGATTATCAATTACTTGGTATTATTTATTATTTTGATTTATTGTTGAAGTAATCTATTTATTATTTATTTATTTGTTTATTTATTTATTGTTGTTGAACATCATTTAATTATTAATTATTATTTCTTTTGATTTATTGACTTTATTAATTTATTTATTGTTATTTGTGTTTTGATTCTATATTTTAATCATGGGTTCTATTTATAAGGCTTTATTCTTTCAATTTATTAATTGATTATATTGAGTAATGAATCATTATTTAATGAGATTTTATAAGTTTATATTTTTGGTGATTGCAATTGTATTTATATTTACCTACCCTCGCATATGATTGGTTGGATTTTAATTAGCAGGTAAATTTCATTGAGGAAATAATATATGCCTCGAAACTATATAGGATGGGTAAATAATATAGTTCTTGGAATATTTTCATTGGTCGGCTTGCAATATAGTTTTTGAGTTTAATTTTTGTATTTATCCATCTTCTTGTGTATTCACGGGGGTTGGAAAAAAATTCAGGAGCTTGAAGATCTAAATTTTGGAGAGTTTGCATTTGGTTTTGGATTGGATTGTTGAAGGATCTTTGTTGGATCTTGGATTGCGCTCTCACATTTCAACTTATTTCTTCTTTTTCCAGGTTCGTTCCACTTTCCGATACTCAACATTTTGATTCTAGAAAGATTGATTGCAGTGTTTTGAAAAGATTGCTTGGGGAGAATGGATTTGTGATTTGTAAAAGTTTATATTTCTCTTGATAGAACATTGCTTGGGGGGAATTGCATTCCAATGTTTTCCATTTTCTAGATATTGTATTGCTAGAGGCACAATTGTGTATTCTTTGTGACTGATTATGTTTTAGCTCCTGTGAATGTTGAACCTTGATCTAAGATTGAATCTATATATATGTCTTTGTATTGATTGCTTAATCATCCTTTGTTATGAACCAATTTTGGTGTCTTGATCTGTGTCCTTGGGCTGAGAGCTCTCTGAGGCTCGCTGTAACTATGTTGTTGAATGTGTAGACACTTCCTACCACTTTCAAAGGTTGTAATTGATCCTTTTTGGTTTTGTTTGATTCTATGTATGATGTTTGCAACTTGTTCCTTTTCTCCCTTACTGATTTAGCTTCCAAAATCTCAGTTTTGGCACTGTAGGAGAAAGGATGTCCTAAGTAATCTTTACTAGTGAATATGCAATAGATTTTTTTAGTTTTCCTTGGTGTATAATGGTTGTCTCAGACCCTCTGTGTGCAGTGTGGTCCGTTTTGGACACCTAAGCCTTCCTATGCCCTTTTCTAAGCCTTGTGTCTCATATTGGACTAGTTCTCTGCACCTTTCCCAAAAATTATATGGAATATACCATGGGCACTATGGGACATACCAGGAAGGCCACCATACATCCCAAGATCACCACTACTCATACTAGGAGCACTGAGAGACATGCCATGGGTGCTAAGGTCTTGAAATTGCAAATGCAAGCAAAATGACCAAAAATGCCATAGTATTGACCGCAAATGCTATGGTATGAATCATGAATGCCACAGTAAGTAGAAAAAATTATAGGGTACCTACCAAGGGTACTAACCTAGGAACCAAGGGCACTTAACTATCTGGGGAGTCTTAGAAAGTCATTTTTTAGCCTGTTTCTATGTATTTTTGGTTTGCGGGAGTACTCCAGAGGCTTGTGTTGTTTGTGTTGACATTCTCAGAGTTTCTTATGATGTTTTTGTGCTCTGGTAAGAGGGTTCATGCCTTATCATTGAGGTGTTCCTTATGCGATTTGTGGCTCCTGCAAGAGGGAGAATGCCTCGCTGTTGAGGGATTGGTTTTATGGCTCCAGTGGGATGTCTTATGCCTCAATATTGAGGATTTGATTCTATTTGGATCTCTTTTATGGTTTTCATTCATGATTGGCTTATTCTTGATGTTGACTTGGTGAAGGCCTCTTTCTATGAGAATATTTTAGGAGTTGTCTTTGCTTAGTTTGTGCTCAATTTGTTGTGGCTATCCTTGTATCATATTTGGGCCATCATGATATTGTTATATGTTCATTGGTTATTTAATTTTTCCCTATGGTTTTGGTCCATGGTAGGGAGAGTGGTCTCTTGCATGTGTGGACCAGGGTCTTGAGCATTAGGCTTGTAAGAGGGGGTCTAGACTTGATGGAACCACATGAAGAGTTTATTTATAATTGCAAGTGATAACCTTAATAATTTATTAGTGGGTTTGGGTATTTAGGAATTCACTAAACAAGATAATAATTAGTTTTGGCCCCACCTCATATCCCTAGAAGTGTGCACGCTCGAGATGAACTTGGGAAGACCATTGGAGCGGCAAACCAATCTCCCTTGAATGGCTCTAAGGTTGAGATAGCTCCACATGTCTATCAGGGTGAGGCTTGGCCCCTCTATTGTGAGGATAGCATGTGATGACACTCTTGCCCAGCATGTGTCCATTGTCCATATGCCTTGCTTAGTTGATTTCACCTTTGGAGGGTTTACTTTTGATTTTAGCCATGTGTTGTATTTGTTCTTGTTCTACTGTTGGAGTCTTGCAAGTCTTGTTGTATCTTTTGGTTTTTAGGTGTTAGCTTAGGTCTTGAGTGTGGGTTAGAACCTTTGTTGTAGATATATTTTGATATTGAGGTCTCTTCGGCTAGTTGAATTGAGGTCTTGTTTTGGTCTTTAGTTTTTTTGTGTCTTTTGCATTTGTTTGTCCTTTTGTCTTTGTTTGCAGTTTTGTTTGTTTATTTTTGTGTGCCCTTGCATATGTTTGAGTGAGTAGAGATCCTAAGATAGGGTGCTTGGTTCCTTGATATTAGTGATATTGTATACTCGTGATTTTTCTCCGTATTTCTCATCTTCTTCATCTCTCTTTCTTCTACTTTACCGTGACTATTTTTGTAAGCTCACATTCCCGCTAAAGTGGGGGCTAAATGTAGCATCCTAAAATTTCACCCTTTGCAATTTTGACCACATTTGGGGCCCTCACCTTGGTGTTCTCATCCTCATGCTTGATCGAGACCTATTTATGTCTCTACCATGCAATAAATGTCATATTATCATCTTGTACCTTGTTGGGACCCCTTAATCCTGACACAATTTGGGGTAGTATGAGGGCATGATGCCTTGGTCCTCACTAGGACCATGGCACCACACCATGGTCCTCCCTAATTGGGGCCCAATTCAGACCCTTGGCCCTATCCAAAATTTGGGTGGGAAACCTTCCTCTCTATCAGCCTATGTCAAAAAATTAATATGTTTGACGACAGGAAAGTATATAATGAGGTCTTCCCCTTTCTTTTTGATATAGGATCATAAGGAAAGGAGAACTATAGTCAAGCAATCAAGCATCCAAGCATTGAAGCATTGATCATCAAGCATTTTTAGAGGTCTTCAAGGTTGCATATTCTTCTTTCATCGATTGTGGAGCAACATTACATCATTCATTTGCAAGCATGTGTGTGTGATTAGGGTTTTCTCATGTTCATGCCATTTCATACAACATATGTGATTACATTCAAGAAGCAAATCATCATTATTAGCCATTGCAGATCTGAGGTATATCCTTCCATAAATTTATTTCAGTATTTGCAATACTTAATTCAAGGTTGATCCCTCAATCAATATTTGACTTAGGTAAACCCCTATTCCCAACCTATTTCCCTTTCTTTCTATGTGCAGGAAATAAGTGTGTAACTATACTTCTGAGAATAAGCTTCAGACATAAAGACAAAACAACACATTTTGGTGTGCGGGAAATTCAAAGGACCATGTTGCTGTGCCATGGTCCCTTCTTTTTCGAGGCATTTTTAATAGGGAAGATCTGAATCAACTTATATTATTTAGATCCAGATGCATGAAAAAATCCTGAACCTGTAGCTCATTATTTTCTCTTTTTTATCTTCAATTTCAACACTTTACCCTAAATCAATATTTCAACTTACAAAAGAGGGAAAAACACACCATAATCAATCAATCCACTTAGTATTCAATCCTTATTTTATTTGTGACTAAATATAGTGGATTCCTCTCCTCTCTTGAATGCAAAGGAACCCCCCCCCCCGGTCCCCCAAAGTGAAAATTGATTTGGTGATTTCTCCTTCTATGCTGCAAATTGCCAGATCAAATTTTCCCCTTTACAGTATTATATTGGATGTATGCGTGGACATCCTTATTTGATTTGTGTTTGTGGAGTATTCATGATGATTCTATGTTTCAGGACATGATGATGTTTATGATGATCCATGCATATGAGGATGCATGGGTGATATTAAGGTTTAGTGCTTATGGTTTCTTAATTATTGTATATTAAATAAAGTATTATGATTATGGTGGAGTATGATGTACTAACATATGTATTAGGTGATTCTATTGGAGGATTTATTATGATTACTAATTCTATTGTGAGATATGTATATGGATATATATGTTGTGCGGATGTTTTGTGTTTGGTTGATGCAGGTATTAGGCATCAGCTCCACTTGGGTTCACAGGTCTGAGTGTGCCTACACAATCCCCTATGGTGGTACATGAATATAGCATTAAGGCCCAAGTGAACTATCCCTAGCCCTTGACCCGAATATGGGCAATAACCTTGGTCTTGAGTTTACTTGTTTGGGTTGCCATAAAGGAAAAGCCCATGTATCCATGTTAGTGATCAATGTTTTTGTGTGGTATTTGATGGATTTAATCTTGGCTATGTTTATTAGTATTTATGTATTATATTATTAATAATATTATGTTGTTAGTTATATTATTTCTGGTATAAACATTTCCCATCCATATTCCTATTATTATTAATATTATTTTTTAATTAACACCATTTATGTGATATTAATGGTTAATGTTAATATTGTAATATTTAACACCTTTTGTGTAATTACATTGACATAAATAGAATTTGTAAATATATTTATTGTGTGGAGTAATTAATAAAAAACATTTTTACTTGTGTAATTGTATTTGGGTGGAGGTAAATAATATTAATTTATATTTATTCATTTTGATGGGAGTTGGTTGAGAATTTGGGATTAATTAAATAAGTTATTTATTATATTAATTTGGATTTATATTGTTTGGTTATTGGGTGGTTGTGTTTCCCCATACATGTTTTTGAGAGGTAAATTTTGTTTTGTTTCTTGGTTTTCGAGTGGAGAGTTCCTGCAACTTTTGGGAAAATGATTTTTGGAGGAGTTTTTGAGAGTGATTTTGGAGGTAGTCTTTGGTGAATGATTGTGTGAGATGGATTTAGGATTGGCTAGAGATTTTGATTACTTCCAGTTTCTTATTTTTTGGTTGGATTTGTTGTTGTTTGTTGAAGTGTTATTATGCGAACTTCTTCTTTCATTCTCCTTATTTTCTTAGGTTTTGAGGTAGGGTTCATTACCCTCTTTTTTTGTTCTTTGATTTTTTTATATTTAAAATGGAAAAATGTTGTGATTAGAATCTTTCATGTCAATTTTTAAGTGGATTCAATATATTATGAATGGTAAGTTATATGCTGGAATGGTTTTTTAAGTTTGTTTTATTTTTTGGGATTTTTTTATATCCTTTGTTCTAGACCCTTTTTTAATTCTCCAGTGAATGAAATGATTATGTTTTTGGGAGGAAATTAAGCATCACTCAAATGGGCCTTGCTTTTATTTTGCCTCTTGAGTCGTCACAGTGTCCAATTTGATGTCCTAGGTCAGCCTAAGTCCCGATTCGCGCAATTGTGAATTAATTTTCACAACTATTAATTGATTGTTGCAATTGTCAGTCAAGATTTTTGCAATTGTTATCAATTGGTTTTGCATTTTTCATAATTGCATTTCAAATTTGAGGTTTATATTTAACATTTATAGTTTTGGGTTCTAAATTTGCCATTTGGACTTTATTTGGTCCTCGGATTGTCCAAGAGGCTCAATTAGGCACTGTACCCTATCAATTAGGTCTTTTGCGGTCTATATGGTCTTATTTGAACTGATTTGGAACCATATATTGATCCCTATGATTGGATGTTAAATAATATAGTTTTTGTTCCATTTGGGAATGGTTTCATTGATGAATCTTGACGGTTAAGGTCTAGAAAGGCCCGTGCATGATTTATGATTTAGTTTCCTAACTGTGGATTTATGTACGATTTATATGAGATATCTATGTTATTAGATCTTATCATTACTTGGATTTAACCCTAGGGTAAGGGTTTCTAGATACAATGTAGGGAGAGTGGCTCTCAATGGGGGTTGGGGCCTTAAAGTGGCTACCAAGATAACCCATTGTGAGTTTCTTAATCAAGTGATAACCTAATAAATAAACTGGGTAAAACAAATTACAAGATAATTTGTTGCCCCACCCATGGCCTTGAGTGCTTGTATAGATTAAGGATAAGATTTGGAAGGCCTAACTATCCTAGGAGCAATGATCTAGCATGATCAAACCTCCTTGTCTTCATGAAAGGATTTTCTGGTTCTGCATGAGTTGTCAAATGGAGGCTAGGGCCTAGAAAGGCTACCAGGATAACCCATGTTTAGGCTATGTGATGAAACTCTTTCCTTCTTATACTCTGTAATCATATCCTATATGGTTGTATATAGAAGCCTTTGGTGGAACCTTGTTATGTATCCTATATGTCCTTGTGTATACCTTATATTCCCTTGGATGTTGGATGTTGTGCTAGAGTTTTGACCTTGTGTTCTTCTGTACAGGGTCTTGTGTCTATCTATAGAGCATGGTGAGGTGGACCTAAGGGTTCCACATGGTTGGGTGGTTGTTTCCAACCTCCATTAGGGATTGGTTGACTTGTTCGTGTGCATTAGATGGATCTTTTCATCTTCTTTCCAGTACCTCTTTATTCATGATGCAACTTATTTAGTTATTGTATCATCATTTATGACATGTATCATTGTGAGACATTGTAATTGTATTATTATTCTTATATTTTGAACACTCCATAAGGAGGATGATATAATTCAAATGAATGTAATTGATAAGAAATGTAATTGTAGAATATCATTTAAGTTTTTTGGTGTTGGTATCGACTACTCTTATGTGGATAGATGATCAATTGCGTTTTATGTTGAAAGGTTATTGTAGGAACATTTGGTTTGGTTCTTAAAATGAACATAGTTGTAGATGATATTATGTTATGTAATTTTGTAATTATTTTAGTTATGATTTATGTATCTTAGAATTTGTTTAGGGGCATAGCATAGTAGTGATGTTAGGGAACAAAAAGAGAACATAGTTTGAATGTGTGTTTATCTTTTGTTTGTGCATTGTAATGGTTAATTTTTATGATGAGTTTAAAGATGAAATGTATCATGTTTTTTTTTTTAAGTTATTGCTATTTTATCTTGGTTAGTTATTGTTGGTCCGCTAGGTTCCTTAGCGGGGCATTAAAGGATGAGATTTTTTTGATATCTTAATGAATTTTTCTTTAAAGGAAAATAAGATTACTAAGTTTTTTTACGCAATGGTCACTAATGGTAGTAAGTTTTTGGGCTTGGTAAAAGGGTTTCTCTCGCCTTACATGGGTGATTAGGCCTCCAAGATGATCACATTTTTATAGATCTATCAAATCCATTTTCTTCTACTCAAGAAGAGAAAGGGTCTTAGTCTAATTTTGTTGAGGATGGTGTTGCACTTTCTCCTCCGATTGTCCCTAAGATTTCAAAGGTTGAATTGAAGGGTTGTGTTGGGAGTGCTTCTAGGGTTTCTATCTTTTCTCTAGAGAGTGTTGAGATGAATACAATTTTTGTTGTTCGTGTAGATGTTGATTATTCTCCTCATGTTCTTGATCTACCCTTTAAGATTTTCAAAAGGATTTTAGGAATTTTTGTTTGGGAGTTTCTACTGAGGCTATGTTAGAAGGATATATTCTTGGGTTAGAGTTTGTTGAGGAGGTCGATATTGTTGTTTCTTCACCTCCTACTACTACTCCTATGTCTTCCCCAAGATTCTCTACTAAGGTTGTGCTGGAAGAACATACTCAAATTGATATTTCAATTTATCTTATTAAAGAGTCATCAACTTGGATTAAGAACTCTCTTGTTGGGATATTTTGTAGTAATCATCCCAACATAGATTTGATCAGAAGATGGTCACTCTAGATTGGGAAACTCACTGGCGACGTTGAGGTAATAGCAATATTGAATATTTTTTCCCTTTTTCTGTTTTTCCAATCTAGTGGATTGCACTAGGATTATTAATGGCCTTTGTCTTCAACATTGGACTCCTAGTTTCAACCCTTTGAAGGGTTTTTTATTTTTACTTGCCTAATTGGATTCATCTATCAAGATTACCATTGGAGTTTTGGAGTGAAAAGATTCTTATGATTATTTCCAATTCATTTGGGAAATATTGATTCATAGATAAGATTGCTAAATTAATGAAACATATGCTATATGCTATATTTTGCATGTGTGTGTGTGTGAAGAAAACCCAGGAGCTTCCTTCCTAGATTTTGTCATCCTCAAAATTTGGAGTTGGGGTATAGTAGATTGATAATGAAGATTTTATGATCATTTGCCATTGTTGTGGCAAAGTGGTTCATGCTTCAAATACTTGCTTAAGAATTACGTAAAACCACTTTGTTTGGAAGAAAAAGGAACAATGGCTAGCTTCTAAGGAGGAGCCTATTTCTTCCTTTGAAGAAGTTTAGAAAGAAGAAAATAAAAGGAATTCCACCATAGACTATTAGATGATGGATGTGTCTTCCAAAACTTCGAGGCTTGAAGATGGAGCTGCCAATGGTCTTAAGAAAAAAAGATTTGGGGAGAAGGATCCTTGTAATTTGAAAAATAAAACAACTTTGGAACATGTTTCTAAACTACCGTAACTATGGATTACATGTTTGTTTGTAATTTTTAGTTTCTACCTTGCTTTTGCTATCTTCTTATTATTTTTTTGTTGTTTGACAGTTGACTGCACTTGATGCTCTATCTTTCTCTTTGTACAAGGTTCTGAACTCTTTCAAAATCCATTCACCTTAATAAAGGACATATATTTTTTTATTTAAGAAGTTTTTGTAAGAATGACCTCTTCAATTTAAAGAATGTGAACATATACATGCAACACTTTAAAGAACAGTATGTTAAAAACCATGAATGAAATAATTATTAAAATTGAAAATTTTGATTTTACTTAAAAATCCCCTTCAGCAATTTTGTGATAAGATGCTAGAGATCAGAAATCTTGATGCTGCATATGACAGTAATACGGCCTTGAGACAACACATCAAATAAGGGAAGCTATTTCTTATATAATAATAATAATCAACTCTTACATTATATGAGCATTAATAACCACTTTTATAAGAAGCACCAGTGGTATAATATATAATTGAAAGGTAGAGAAACTCTTATTATATAGCAGTTCTTAACTCTCACAAAATATAGTTAATGGCCAAACACACTTAAAAGAAATATTCGCGGCATAATATATAATATAATATTGTAGAAAGATCTTCAATCAAGTTCATGATGAATCAGTTGTTTTGTTCAGGGGAAGGAGAGTCAACACGAGGAGGAGAAGTAGGTCTCTTTGCTGTCACTGCTATTTCCCGTGTTGAACTTGCACCCACACTCCCATCCTTCTACATTTAAGATAAAACACACAAACAATCTGAATCAGACTAATTCAAAATCATACAAATGACATAACTCTAATATATCAATCAATTCAACAGCCGAAGAAAAGTCCAGAGTTTAGTAGAACTTACATCCACGCCAACCTTCTCTTCCTCGTCTTTATTCATGCATCCAAAGAAACCATTCCGAATTCATACATGATATTCTATTTGGAAAACATGGCGATGGGCAAGCAAACCTATGAAAAAATGTTAAAACTTATAGAAAACTCAAGGTAAAAAATAATACTCACCTTTTATAGTGGCTACGGTGGTAGTGTCTGTAGCTGCTGCTTTAACTTTGGATTTGGTTTCTACACCAACTGCAGCCGCCTTTTGTGAATGAGCAATGTTGGGTTTATTCTCATAAATCTCAATCTTTTTGCTGCTTTTAATCTCAGTGCTCTTATCAACTGCTTGAGCTTCCATCTTTCCTAAGAATGCAAGTCTAGAGCTTGTTATGAAAATTCCTTGTTCAGATGGAGAATTTATAGCCTTGTGGTATGAGTTTAATAAAGTTGTGTGACTGTTTACCACTTTTCAATGTGGGTGAAGAGTAAAATTATTAAAGATTGTTATTGCTCTGTAACGAAAACAACGTAACATGGAAGTGGAATAAAACATCAAATGAAAAATGTCCCCACCATGAGGGAAAGCTGAATAAAGCTGAATGAAACCTTGTAAAGCCATTAAATACAGTACCTCATTGATCATTGACATTTTTAAGGAAACATCATTAACATACCTTTAGCACGCGCCCCCTTAATTCAAACAATTCACTCTATGATTGGGCATGACACTGCACAATCAATTTCATATGCATGTTTAACGTCAAAATCTAACTTATTAGCTAGATACAACAAACTAACTTTATTATTAAAAGTAGTTTTTTATTTTAGAATCATAACCTACATTGCTAGAGATTAAACGTACTATGTTCTTCCAATTTATAAATTAGATGGAAATTAAGAATTCTAAAATTAGACTGAAGAATAGAAGAGGATTTTCTAGTTGGCATGTAATATGGTCACCCTACCCAAATCTTATGGATGTATAAGAAAATAAAAAATATGATCATGGATCTCCTCATCAAAATGGAGTCTCTGGATAGAAAATTATCTTTGGATTTATGATGAAGAGAGGTCATTTTATATTTTGTTTGGAATCATTTGTTTGAGGTTTTAAATATTTTGAAATAATTTAGTCAATAGTAGAAATATTTTTTGGTAGAAAATAGAGTATCAGGGGATAGAAACAAGGTTTTATTTTAGGGTGATGTATGGATTTTTTATATCTTTTAAATTTTTGTAAAACCATAGAACTCTTTGAATCCAAGTTTCAAAAGATTGTGTGGGCAAAGGGTTAAGTATTATTGGATTGTTAGAAAAAGAAGAAAGTCTTGGAAAACTTTACAATTGGAGACTATGAACATGAAGGTTCTTAGTAGTTTGAATTTTCTCGACTATAAATTTAAAAGACACTACATTATCTTGATTTTGAAATAAAATGAATTAGTTTGATTAGCTTTAGCTTATATCTCACTTCTAATGAAAAGTTAGTTTATTCAATTAAACTTAACCTAATGGATGATGGTTTTCCTTGTAATACCCTTTGGGACAAACATCTCTCGAGAAAGGATAATCTCTTCTTTTGGATGGTGGGCCAAAATAAAACCATTCTTGTAGATTATTTGGTACAATAAAGGATTACACATTCATAATAGATGAGTTCTTCGTGAAAATCAGGCAAAGTCAATATTAAATTTATTTTAAGAAAATTGTTTTTTCCTTGTTTTTCTTGGAGGAATGATTTCCTACACCACCAAGAGATCTCATAGATGAAAACATATTCTCTTAGTGAAGGTTCTCGTGAAAATATTTACAAAATACTCTATTATAGGGAAATCATGCAAATTAATTAACAATTCTTGAATCATCTCTTGAGAAATGTGCATATAGATCTTGATGTGCTTAGTCCATTATTGATGGAAAAAATTATAAAACACCTATATGGTACTTTGGTTATCATAGTTGATCATTGGTGTATTTGAAAAAGTCATTACAAGATCAATGAGGATATTCTACATCCAAATAGCCTTAGTAGTTTCATTAATCGTAATTGATGCATATCTTAGTCAATGAGAGAGAAATGCTATGTTGCTTATTTTTCTACCAATAAAGGTGATCAAAGCCAGATGAAATTTGTAGCTAGAAGTTGAATTATCATGATAAAGACCACCATCCAAATCAGAGTTTTTGTATCTAATAAAATCTAAACATGTTTTTTCTACATAGTGAATTATTCATATTAGACTATACTATATATAGTTAAGAATGCATTTCATTTATTTCTAGTGAAGCTCATGATGCTACTACATGAAATGTGAAACCATTTCAGCTATAAATAAAATACAAGGGGGAGTATAAGTCAAGAAAATAGAGTTGTCAATAAGAAGGTGATACAAGGTAGCATCATCCAAGGGAGTGAAATACTTGGCCTCATGTTCCACTCCTAAGAAAAGGGGCTAGTAATAGAATAAAATCAACCATATTAAATTAATAAAGGAGATTGGGGGCATTCTTAGGTTCTGTAAGAGTGATTCAGATGAGGAATAACTAATCTTGATTCTAGGATAGTAATGTAGCGTTGAAAATCTAGGGAACTGAGAGGGGCGGGGGGGGGTTAATAAATTGACAATTTAAATAATTTCTTTAATGCTTTCACACGTAAGGAATAACCAATAGAATTAATTAAAGAAGCTATAACATGGAAATCACATACACACAACACATCACACAATCAACACCAAATATGATTTTATGTACATAGAGTTATTTCAAAAGTAATAACATTAAGAATTATAATAGATGATTTTAATTTTATTTTTTTTCAATTTAGGTGTATAGAATTTGTTTTAATAATATTAATCACTCGGGTTTATCATGAAGGAAATGCTATAGTTGACTATTTTGCTAATATAGGGGGTGAGGAATAATAATCTATTGAGGTGGCAACATATTGATAAACTCCTAGACACCATCTTGGAAATGATAGCCTTTGACATGCTACACGTGCGAGATCCAAATTGGTAAGTGCCATGATTAGTTGCATTAAGAACAAGAGGTTGAGAGCATTTAATTCGAATGTTTTCTAAGAGTTTTATGCCCTATTTCTCTACATTGTGTTAGTGGAGGGAAATAATAGAGTGAAAATGCTTTGCAATCTTCTAGAGATGGGTGACAATAGAAATAGGCCAGAGTCCTTGAATTACGATAAGGTGAGGAGGAATGTGACAATTTGGACTATCTTGAAGATAGGTAGAGTCACTTCTTACCTTGAGGGGCTGCACGGGTTTGACCCTAAAATCACCAAGATGTTTGTTGATAAGTAGTAGATGGCTCTATCATAATGTTGGGCCAAAAATAGGAAGTGATGGAGGAGTTGATTGTGAAGGTTTCAGGGATCTCTATGGAGGACAGTGGACAATTTTGTGAAGGATATGGAAGGTGGAAGACTTGTTAAGAAACAGAAGGGTGGGTATGCCATGAATTCCACCAAGAAGCTTTGGGCTATGGTTCTCAAAATCCTCATACAATATTTCTTATTGGATGGTAGGTTTACTATAGTCTATGGGCATCGCTTTATTTCGCTCAACCATTTCTGGCATAAAATGGTGGACATAAAGCTAGACTCTAAGGAAATGGTGTCGAATTCGAAGCAGGAAGGAAGATGCCCTTTTCCTCATGAGTTACCTAAAGACTCACCCCTTCTTAACTCTGATGAGTAGAGCCCTTTAAATCACTTGGCTACTGCTCGAAATGTTGTTGTTGATTCATTCTAAATGAACACATGGACTTTTTATGAACTCAACAAGATGGATATTAAATTGAGGGCTATTTAGTTTTTTATGAAGTCAACAAGATGGATATTAAATTGAGGGATATTTAGTGTCAAATGGAGAGTAAACAAAATATTGAGGTGTCGTGGGATGACAAAAAGGGGAGAAACTTGATTAATTGTCTTGAAAAAGTGGTGAAGGATGTTGAAACTATGAAAATAAATTATGAAGGTAGGATTATGGGCCTTGAAGAAAAACTTTAAAATATTAGTGATAATCTCTTCACATTGGTCTCATCGACCCATCAAGATCCTTGTCAATAAATGTGAGAAATTACACCAAAAATAGGTTCAAATTATTGGTGTGGAGGCTGGGATAAAGGCACTTAGGGGTTTACTAACAATAGCAAAGGGTTGTGTACAAGAACATATGGAAAATTTAAAAGGGCTTCAATCCACTTTGCCTAGAACTTAAATGATCTTAAAGAGATGGCTCTTGACACATCCCAACAAGAGGCTGAAGCTACAAAAGCTCTAAAGAAGTTAAGTTAGTCTTTTGCTTTTGCTCTATTTTTTCTTGTCTTGCATTTTTTTTAAGCTGTCGATTTCCTGACATTGTGCTATAGACAACATTTTGTAAATAGGGTTTCACGTCCCTTCAAAACCTATTTGAACCTTAATAAAAAATAATATTTACCAAATAAAATTAGAGTAAATAATTGTAAGAATTATTTTCGGATATGTGCTTCAACTAAATTGTAAATATGACATAATTAGTCAATCTTTTAATGTGTTCATAAAAAATAACACACAAATAAATGTGACTTGTTGTGGTATTTAAAGCCTTTGTTAGTTTGAAATAGTTTTTACTACTTTTATGTAGTAAGATATTTCCTTGATTTATATCATATTTACATGCATTTAAATTTTTTAGATCAATTTCAAATTATTTTTAATTAAATTAACTCGTTACAAATAATTACCTTATTTATACTAGTTTGGATTTGCTTTGAAACAAATATTTTATATGTTTAGACTTATTGTTAGGAAATTCATTTGTCATTTTCGTAAGCATAAGTAGATGCATGTACATAACATATATAAGCTGCATATATGGTCATCATCTCTAAGAAGTCCACTTTAAATAGATTTGAGATAGTGTTAATAGATCCTCATTTTTATAATGTGAGTAGCTATTGTTGACCATAAATGAATATAAGTATCATGTATGATCATACTCATTATTGAGTCCACTTGAGTTATTTTAAATATTATGGATAGATAATTACATTAATCTACACATGTATTAGTTATGATCCTCATGTTGGCATTATAACAGACAATGGGAGATTGTTGGCATTTCAATAAGGATATTGAGAAGGTTGTTGATGATTATGGATATAATTGATTAAGGATGTTTACTGTCTTAATATTATTATTTTGTCATTGATGTCAAGAAATTGATTTTCTGATTCAGTATGATGTTGCCATATTTTAAGAAGTATGTTTTGAAGAGAATTAAGATGTCGGTAAAAGACACAGAAATAATGTGATGAATAAAGGGAGGAATAAGTTATTCAATGGGCAACTATTACCGAGTTAGACAATGATGAGATAATGATGTTTAGATTGTTTTGATATCCTACATATGCTATTGATTGTAAGGTTAATACTACACTATGTTACCAAGCAAAGAACCTAGTCGGTAAACCCTAAGGAACCTAGTCTGTAAACCATAAGGTTATCGCTATTGGTTAATGAAGGTAGAATGTCTACCGAGTGAAGTTTAGTATTCACCGAGTTGCAACCGAGCTATAACAGAATGCATTGAATGAATAAAAGCATTATTTAATGAAGGAAGCTAATGAGCTGGAACTGATTAAATGATTGGTATGTCATGCATGAAGTTTGTTAAAGAATCTATGGCAAAGGAAATCAGCAAGAAGATCTACAACTCAGATTAAACCGCAATACCCTAGCACAAGTTCCAAGAAATGTATGCAAGTTCCAAGGTGGGGTAAACTATTTTTAGATTGAAGGATACATTGAACCTGGTCAAGTTTGAAGATCTGATGGCTATGATTGATCATGGGAAATGTGATCAAGGAGATTAAGCAGTTGACAAATTGTTTATAAATAAGGAACTGTTGATAAACAATGTATGCGGGCAAGTGTAAGCACAAGGATGCTACACAGTGTTTACCAAGCACAGAAGCTTGAAGACCTATTTGAGAAACATAGTATAGAGCCCAGCAGAAGGACAATATAAGTCCTATGACTAGATTGTATTGAGCAAATAAGAATCTGCTTTAGCATTTTTAGATGTAAAGTTGCAGATATATTTTTATTGCTGCTATTTTGTAAAGTGACAGAAAATCTCTTAACCGAGTGGACTTAACAGTCTTATTTGTAAATCCTCTAGCAAGGTGACATTCTTATTGAGTGTTTGAAATCCTTTGACAAGGTCACTTCTAACAAGGTGAAGATCCTAACAGATCTAAGGTAAATCCCTTAACCGGGTCACATCTAGCAATGTGTTTGTAATATTTAATAGGTTTTGCTTTTAACCAAGCATACTCTAGAAGAGTATATTTCTTAGTGGGTCCGAAATCCCATAGTGGTTTTTCCCTATTTGGGTTTCCATGTTAAATCTGGTGTTATATGTTTTGTGATCTTATCTGTTTATGAGTTTGCATGCTTTACTATTTTTCTGATAAGGTTACCGAGGTTGAATCTATTATTTTTATGGAAGATTAAGTTTGTATGATTCACCCCCCCCGCCCCTCATCTTATTAGCTTGGTATCTGTACTAAACATTTAGTATTTGAACTATCAATTGGTATCAGAGCATTGGACTCAGGAAGAAAAGTTTTAAAGGTACTTGAGGAAAAGATCCAAAGATGTATAAGAGGGATGCACCGAAGCTGAACAAGTTAAGTTTCTCTACATGGCAGAAAAGGATGAAGCTGCACCTATTAGGAATAAGAGAATATGCTGTATATTATCTAGAGAATGATTTCATCACACCTAGCACCTATCCATTGAGAATGGAAGAGATAAAGACAAAGCAAGAACATATCCAAGCAATGATTGAAATAACATCTGCATTGACCGACTCATAGTTTAATGATCTAGAAGGCTACAATGATGCAAAGGCAATGTGGGACAAGCTCATATCTATGTATGGTGGAGATGAACATGTTCAAAAAGCAAAAGTGGATATTCTAAGAGGACAACTTGAATTTATGAGGATGAATGAAGGTGAGAACATAACCCAATATAGTACAAGACTAAAAGAAATTGTCAATCAAATCAAAGGAGCAGGTGGAACTATTGAAGAAAAGGATGCAACAAGTAATTTGTTAAGAACCCTTCTACCAGCTTATGCAATCCGAGTCTCTGCAATCAATGAATTAAGGTCTATACCCAATATGCCAGTTTCTTTAGATGCTACTATTGGTAAGCTACATGCATTTGAGTTAAGTAATTTTGATAACAGTGGGTCATCGGTAAATAAAGTAGAACCTGGTTTCAGTTCTTTTCATATTGGTGAATCTGATGATTACAATGATAGAATGAGTAAGTACACTGAAGGGGATCATAGTGGAGCAAGTGAGAGATTTCGCAAGAACATAACAAAAGTGCACAAACTGTATGAGGAAATCAAGAAGCAAGAAGAGTTTGAAGCACTATTAGCCAGAAGGTTACCGAGAGGCAAAGGTAAGTATAAAAGAAAACTACCTTTGAAATGTTTCAATTGTGATAAGATAGGACATATGGCCTCAAACTGTTCTGATAGAGAATCAAGTGAAAAGAGAGATTACTGAGATGACAAACAAAAAGATAATCATTACAGAGGACACTGAGACTTCAGGAGAAGAGATAAAAAGACATGCCTAATAGCTGATGAGGAATCTAATGATGATAAATCAGACGAAACTGATACAAAGGAAGTTGTTTATGTGGCTATCAAAGATGGATCAGATGAAGAATGGTATGAAGAAAAAGCCCTAATATCTCACATAAGTAAAAATGACTCTTGGATCATAGATAGTGGATGCTCACATCACATGACAGGTGATAAACACAAGTTTGTTATATTAGAAGATTATGATGGAGGTTATGTAAGATTTGGTAATGATGCACCATGTCCAATAAGAGGTAAAGGATCCATAACACTTCTTGACAATGCAAAATGCAATGATGTTTATTGGGTTGAAGGTTTGAAATACAATTTGTTGAGTGTAGCACAGCTAAACAACACAGGTTACCAAATAGAATTTCAGAAAGGAATTGTCAAAGTTCATGACAAGAATGGAAAGTTAGCTGCTATCGAGACACAAACAAAAGGTAACACATTTCACCTTGAGTCAACTCAGAATAAGTGTCTATATGCAAAGATAAATGATACCTGGTTATGGCATAAAAGGTTTTGTCATGTAAATTTTGATAATCTGATCAAAATAAGTAAGAAGCACCGAGTAAGAGGTCTACCAAGTCTTGAGAAACCTGTGAATGCTATGTACCAAGGATGCCAGATGGGTAAGATGACAAGATCAAGCTTTACAAGTAAGTCCTACACTTCTAAGGGAATTTTAGATCTTGTGCATACTGATCTTTGTGGTCCTATGAAAGTTCAGAGTTATTATGGTGATAATTATTTCATATTATTTGTGGATGATTACTCAAGGATGATGTCAGTAATGTTTTTAAAAAAAAATTAGAAGCTTTTCAAATGTTTAAATGGTACAAGGCAAGAGTTGAAAATGAAACAGGAAGACAACTGAAATGTCTTAGATCTGATAGAGGAGGAGAGTTCACCTCTGATGAGTTCAACTTATTCTACAATGATCATGGTATAAAAAGACAAGTCTCTACACCGAGAACTCCACAACAAAATGGAATTGTTGAGAGAAGAAACAGATCTATTGTGGATTGTGCCAGAACCCTCATGATTGAAAAGAAAGTGTCACAAACATTTTGGAGAGAAGCAATAAGCACAACAGTTTACACCCCAAACTGAGTACAACTAAAGAAAGGAACTTTGAAGACACCATATGAAATCTAGTATGACAAGAAACCTAATGTAAGCTATTTTAAAATCTTTGGAAGTAGATGCTATGTTCACAAAGATGATAGAAATGGCAAGTTTGATTAGAAAAGTGAAGAAGGAACATTTCTAGGTCATTCTTCTAGAAGCAAAGCATTTAAATGTCTGATCAAATCATCTAACAAAATAGTAGAAAGTGCAAATGTGAAATTTGATGAATTTGCAGAAAGAAATGATGAAGGAAATTCCAAGGAACCAGAAGATTATGATGAATTTGTCTATGTTCAACCGACAAGTCTTACCGAGAAGACTGTTGAAGGAAACGAAGAGAATATCCAGTCACTGAGTGATGAAAAAGATCATATAGAGCCTACCGAGCCTATATTAGCCAAGTATGTCAGAAGGAATCATGCATCAAGTCAGATTATAGGAGATAAAAATGATCTAGTGATGACAAGGAACAAACTAAGATAGAACACATGTCTGATATCTGAATTTGAATCGAGGATAGTGAAAGAGGCATTTAACAGTGAAGATTGGATAAATGCTATGACATAAGAGATTGATCAAATCAAGAAGAATGACACATGGACATTGGTCCCAAGACTAAAGGACAAAAATGTAATCAGTACAAAGTGGATTTTCAGAAACAAGTTAATGAAAAAGGTGAGGCCATTCGAAATAAAGCAAGACTAGTTTGCAAAGGTTATGCTTAAGAAGAAGGAATTGATTATGGTGAGACTTTTGCACCCGTGGCAAGACTTGAAGGAGTAAGAACATTGTTGGCATATGCTTCTTACAAGAATTTTAAGGTATATCAAATGGATGTCAAATCTGCATTTCTGAATGGTATATTAGAAGAAGAAGTTTTTATTGAACAACCTGAAGGATTTGTTGAAGGAAAGAATAATGATCAGGTATGTAACTTGAACAAAGCTTTATATGGTTTCAAACAAGTACCTAGAGCATGGTATGAGAGATTGCACTCTTATTTGATCAAAATTGGTTTTATAAGAACTAGTGAAAACAATAACATGTACATGAAGAATGATGAAGACAATGGAATACTGATCTTAGCCATATTTGTTGATGATATTATCTTTTGTGGAAATGACTCTTTATGCAAGAACTTTGGAAATGAAATGAGCAAAGAATTTGAGATGTCATTAATTGGTGAGATAAAGTATTTTATAGGTTTACAGATACTGCAAATGAAAAATGAGATTTTCATTACTCAATCCAGGTATATAAAGGAAATCTTGAAGAAATTTGGAATGGAGTATTCAAAACCAGTAAGTACTCCTATGACTACCAACTGTAAACTATCAAAGAACGATGAATCTGCATCTATTGATGAGACACTTTACCAATCTATGATTGGAAAGTTGCAATATGTTGTTCACAGTAGGCCAGATATAGCACTTGCAGTAGGTATAGTTGTAAGATTCTCTGCAGATCCCAAGGAAACACACATGACAGCAATCAAGAGAATTTTTAGATACTTGAAAGGCATTGAAGATTATGGCTTAGTATATAACAAAAGAGATGATTTTGATTTAAAAGTTTATACTGATGCTGATTGGGCTTAGCAAGAAACAAGGATGTGTTTCACAGTCAATAGCAGAAGCTAAATATGTTGCTACAGCATTGAATTGCACCAATATAGCATGGATCAAACAACTATTGGAAGACATAAATGAGTGAGTTACCGAGTCAGTAACTATATTCTGTGACAATACTAGTGCCATTTACATTTCAAAGAATCCTGTTATGCACTCTAAGACAAAGCACATCTCTATCAAATATCATTATCTTAGAGAAGAAGTTCAAGAGAAGAAAGTGGTGTTGGAGTATATTGGCACAAAGGAACAAATAGCAGATATCTTCACCAAGCCACTGCCAAGGGACACTTTTGAGTATCTCAGAAGCAAGTTAGGGGTCCTACCCCTATCTTCTATTCACTGATCGAGTTCGGTGAAAACATCAATTCGATGACTCTACAGAATATCTTTTAGGAGTTGATGCTAATTTACACACTTTAAGAGGTTTTCTAAAGGTGTGCAAGAAATAATACAGGGAACAGGAATTGAAGACAAAATGCTCTGACCGAGATTGAGAAGATACATAACAGCAAGGAATTCACTTCTCAGCGGAAGAAATCATGTTTTAGTTCTTTACTTTTTGGCATTGTTGTCAAATGGGGAGAAGACTGATGACAAAAAGGAGAAGACTAATGTATGGGGGAGAAGACTGATGATAGGGGGATAGCATTTCAGCATTTCACAACAATTTGAATCCAAATCAATTAGGTCAAATCAATTGGTTTTGTCATCAATGCCAAAGGGGGATATTGTTGGCATTATAACAGACAATGGGAGATTGTTGGCATTTCAATAAGGATATTGAGAAGGTTGTTGATGATTATGGATATAACTGATTAAGGATGTTTATTGTCTTAATATTATTATTTTGTCATTGATGTCAAGAAATTGATTTTCTGATTTAGTATGATGTTGCCATATCTTAAGAAGTATGTTTTGAAGAGAATTAAGATGTCGGTAAAAGACACAGAAAGAATGTGATGAATAAGGGGAGGAATAAGTTATTCAATGGGCAATTATTATCGAGTTAGACAATCATGAGATCATGATGTTTAGATTGTTTTGATATCCTACATATGCTATTGATTGTAAGGTTAATACTACACTATGTTACCGAGCAAAGAACCTATTCGATAAACCCTAAGGAACCTAGTCGGTAAACCCTAAGGTTATCGCTATCAGTTAATGAAGGCAAAATGTCTACCAAGTGAAGTTTAGTATTCACCGAGTTGCAACCGAGCTATAATAGAATGCATTGAATGAATAAAAGCATTATTTAATGAAGGAAGATGATGAGCTAGAACTGATTAAATGATTGGTATGACGTGCATGAAGTTTGTTAAAGAATCTATGGCAAAGGAAAATCGGCAAGAAGATCTACAGCTCAGATTAAACTGCAATACCCTAGCACAAGTTCCAAGAAATGTATGCAAGTTCCAAGGCGGGGTAAAACGTTCTCAAATCAAAGGATACAATGAACCTGTTCAAGTTTGAAGATCTGATGGCTATGATTGATCATGGAAAATGTGATCAAGGAGATTAAGCGGTTGGAAAATTGTTTATAAATAAGGAACTGTTGATAAACAATGTATGCGGGCAAGTGTAAGCACATGGATGCTACACAGTGTTTACTGAGCATAGAAGCTTGAAGACCTGTTTGAGAAACAGAGTATAGAGCCCAACAGAAGGACAAGATAAGTCCTATGACTAGATTGTATTGAGCAAATAAGAATCTGCTTTAGCATTTTTAGATGTAAAGTTGCAGATATATTTTTATTACTGTTATTTTATAAAGTGACAGAAAATCTCTTAACCAAGTGGACTTAACAATCTTATTTGTAAATCCTCTAACAAGGTGACATTCTTATTGAGTGTTTGAAATCCTTTGACAAGGTCACTTCTAACAAGGTGAAGATCCTAACAGATCTGAGGGAAATTCCTTAATCGGGTCACATCTAGTAATGTGTTTGTAATCTTTAACATGATTTGCTTTTAATCGAGCATACTCTAGAAGAGTATATTTCTTAGTGGGTCCGAAATCCCACAGTGGTTTTTCCCTATTTGGGTTTCCACATTAAATCTGGTGTTATATGTTTTGTGATCTTATCTGTTTATGAGTCTGCATGCTTTACTGTTTTTTTGATAAGGTTATCGAGGTTGAATCTATTGTTTTTATGGAAGATTAAGTTTGTATGATTCACCTCCCCCCCCCCCCCCCCCTCTCATCTTATTAGCTTGGCATCTATACTAAACATTTAGTATCAGAACTATCACCTCATCATTAGGGAATCCATTGATTGCTTTGGATAGTTTAAGTTAATTCAGACAATAATGAAATAAATTGAATGTATGTTCCTCATTGTTAGGTATTCAGTCATGTGATTTTGAATAATGTGATCAGATCTTTCCAATAATGTTATAGTAATATGTAGAATTTGCATCTATGGAAATCATAATTAGGAAATCTATTTATTTTTTTACATAGTAAAATTAGGTATTTATAGTAAAACACAAAATGAGTATGTGAGGAAAGCATCAATAAGGAATAAAATTTTACATAATATATCAGCATCACCGTAAGAACATACATAAGTTATTATGTATGGTCATCATCATCAAGAAATTATCTTGTGTAATTTTACATATTGTGCGTAGATACTTGTAGTAGAGACAATTTGTGTGTTTTGGAAACTTTGTTAAGGAATCCCTAGGTGTTTTGGTAAATATTTAGAAGATCCTTTGATCAATATACATAAGTTACATGCAAGATCATCATATTAGGGAATTCTATAATATATTCATATATGATAGTTGTTTGTATGGTTAGATCATTATTTATGTTTCATATATAAAATTTTGAGTTAATCATGTTGTGGGAGGATCATATCATGCTGATTTTATCCTTTAGCTACTTTATCTAGTACATGAGGTTAAAGAACAATGTTTTCTATGGAGAAAATATTGTAGGTAATTATTGAATATAACTTAATAATATTTTGAAATATAAATTATACTGTTCTATGTTTCTATAATACTAAATTATCTTTCATTTATCCCAAATTGTGCATCCCATAGAATCAATTATTTGATTACTAAAAAAAATACATGTTTGGGAATAATTGAGCTCTAGTGTGCACTAATTCAATATAACTAGCCTTAGATGGATAAGTTACCTCTAAATGTACACCTGCATAAATAAATTTTATTTTTAATAAAAATTACAAGTTAATATGATTGGATTCATGAGTATTAATTATTCCTAATTGTGAATCCCACTTAATCAATTGTTTGATTCTAGTTAAATAAGATGTATGATTGGAGCTAACTGAGACCTAATCCACAAAGGTCCTCATTGAACTAGCATTTAAAATCACCAAAACATGCGTTAGAGATAACAACCTTGGAGTCAAGATGAGTGAGCATGTAGGAACCCAATAGGATGTCAAGAAGGATATTAGCATTGTCACCAACTTCGTTGCCATCTTCATCCTCTAAATCTTCTTCACAAATTCTAGATCCAACAAAAATACCATCATAGACGGTTAGGGTTTTTGCCATTCTAACCTTTTCTCTTGCTCTAGTTATGTTTTTGTATGTATTGTGTGTGTGCATGTATATGTATATGTATATGTATATATGTATGTATGTATATATCTATATACATATGCATATGTATATGTATATATATATGTAGTAATATAGTTAATAAATGTTGTTGTTAAATACACTGTAATAATAGATAATGTACAATGGTGACCTATGTATTTGTATTTTGTGGTGGTTCTACACTTCTATTTTGTCTCATACATTTTGATCTATTGCAACAAAATTGTCGCGCGTTTGAGAAACTCCCGACATTTGGTATTTTAGTGTTTAGTACAAATATGTGCAATCTTTTACGAACTCCACCATTTGAGCCATAGAGAAACAATCTTTTATTTAGTGTTTTCTTCTGTGAGACTACAGTGGGTCATTTCATACCTAGGGAAAATGGAATGCATGATCCCCAAATTAACATTGTACAGCTAAATATAGTTAATTGACATAGTTGAGTTATGCATTTAATAAATATAGGGAGCAAACTTATGCATTGGATAAATCCAAATAAAATATTCACTGTTAGGGATCAAGGGAGATAAATTAATCCTACGATCTATCATTTATTGAAAAGAATCTAAATATGTTCTTTAATTTACCAGATGTAATGTAATTGCATATGTTAGATTAGCGGAGCTGAATTGTGCAAATGATAAATCATGAAACCATAAAATCATAAAACCAACATTGATCAATATAGTTATATTTTTGTTTTATTAGACAATATATTAAAATATATTTATAGATGATGAATTGGTGAAGTTGATGAAGCAGTGGAAATAAAGAACTTCACTTGAAGTTGGTATGAAATGAAAGAGGAAGACCTAATATTGTTTCAATATTTGATACAAAATATACATTAAAAGTTAGCATGAATTTCTAGGATGAGAATGCTACCTGCTTTGGTGAAACTTCTACATCATTGAGAAGTACCCAACTACAAGCATCTCAGTGTTGTTCATCATTATTATTTCTACGAACTTGTTAAATATGTTGTTCACCCATTCACTCTATGGGCCATCTCAAGTCTTTGGTTTTCTTATGATTATTGAATTTGAATACCACACATCCCCATTAACTAGAGTTCACCATTTATTGGATTCAAAAGTATAAAATTTGCTTTGTCCACTTCTATATCAATATCTTAGTTTCATTCATCCAGTTTCCCAAGTCTTGCAAGGTGGAATCCCAAACCTACACTCTTAAATTATATTGCACTATTTCACGCAATGTAACTAGATTTATTAAAGTAGGCTAGCCATAAAATGTCCAGATTATGAAGCTCAATTGCTTAGTTTTTACAAGTTTTTCATGATTTTTCAGTTAAGAAGATTATTTTTCCTTTACAACATTTATGCATGCAAATGTACTGTCTCATTATTTAGTTTTTTCTACATTTTTTACATCCTTGTTCTTTCAAACAGAAAAAATTGAAAACCTACTTAATGTATCAAAAGTTAAAACTCAATTTTGATATCTTATATTGTATAGAGATAATGACAAACCTACTTATAAGAACTTTGCATTTGACCCCAATTGTGAGAAACTGTAGTTTATATTTATTATGATGACTTGCTTGAGTGTAAGTATCGACTTCGGACATACTTACAGTATGCTAAACTCGTGACAGGATTTTAGCAGACTATTTGCATACTTGAAATAAATCTAGTTAACTTGAATCATGAGGGGGAATTAATGTTTTGGTCCACACATCATTATTTTGTTCTTAGCTTTAGTTTATGTATGTTTCTTAAATGCTTGACATTTGATCATATGTGAATGGTCATATGGTCTAAATAGAGAGTTATCTCTATCATCTATACATCAACATGATGATTTTCAAAGAACTATTTAGGGTTTTCTTTGTTGTGTTTCATAAAGTTTTTTCATTTTTGTTTGATTGTAGTTTATACTACCCTAAGACAATTGCAACATTTCTATGCTCAGGTAAGTTTGGATAGGGTTGAGTATTTTATTCAAGCAGTTGGATCACATGAGGACATGATATTAAAAAAATGATCTTATATACATCAGGTATCTGCAATCCTTCTCCTGACTCTATGAAGTATTAATCTAGCCATTTTTTTACCTTCATTTGTTGAATATGTGTTTCTTTTTATTGTTAAGCAATCAGAATACACAACTAATCACACATAATGATAAGATACCTTGTAAGAATTTCTATTAATAGACATGCTTAGGTTCTAGCTTTCTGTGTACAAACTTGAGATAGAGAAGCATTTTACATTCGGGTATTTATATACTAAAATTAAATGTGCCATATGTGATGATGTCATCTATATACCATAATAGACTTCATTCTTAATTGAACCGTGGGTGTTGAGCATATTAGTTTGAAGTGCTTTCCATTGATGATTGTGAGTTTTTCCATAAATTAATCTATGGACAAGATGATGAATATGAGTTTATTTATTCTATAAACTAATATAGACATATTGGTTAGCTTTTGTTTGTTTATCTATTTTCTCAAAATAAATTATTCATTTTGAGAATGATATAGCTAGGGAGTTCACGTTGTGGTGCCCTGGAGACCAAAGAATATGTGATGGTGTCTTTAGATAGGATATATTATTTGTGTATGATCAATCAAATGAATTAATAATTATCATGTTATCAAATATCACAAAAAGGAGATGCTGGTACGCTATCATTTCTACTAGCACAGCCATAATTCGTTTAATCCTTATTTCATTATTCATGTAAATTAGAGTTATTTTTTTAAGGGTTGGATCTTGCTCAAGGTTAACACCTAGATAGGATAATATATATTGTGTTTATACTTAATGGAACTGTCTATTTTTTTAAGGGTTGGATCTTGCTCAAGGTTAACACCTAGATAGGATAATATATATTGTATTTATACTTAATGGAACTGTCTATTATTTGATCTCTATTTATAATGTATTGAAAAACTTATAAATAATGTTTTAGAAAATTATATGCACTAAAAAGTCCGATCTTTTTTTTCAATTGCAGAAACAAATGGATAGACTAAAGCATACAAAGGTGAAGATGAATAATGGAGATAATATGGGACCCAATGTTGATACTGAGTCCATAATTCCAATCATTCCATATAAGGACTCTTGCCTAGCTGGCCCTTCTCAGCCATCTCCATATCAGTTAGTTGTATCTAACAGGCCTACAAAGCTTAGGAGAGTGAATGAACAAGATGCATTTATTGCAGCAGGAATTGTCAATGTTGAAAACAAAATTGTTGATGAAGCCACAAAGGTTAGTACTCAAATATTCTTCAAAATCCATATGTCATTTGTAATGCAATTCTTAACCTCTGTTCAATCATTTGTATTTTTGGATAGATGTACTTGAACTTCATCCCAAATAGTTCTAGGAATGAAGCTTATATCTAGGGATATACATTTAGAACTCAAAGCAAGAACTAAATTTGTTAATTTTTTTCCAAAAATTGTCAGATAAATCCAGACTTTAGTGTTTTCAATACTATTTCATGTTAAAGTTCTTGAGTTCTTATATTTGGCATTTTCTTTCAGGAACGACAGAAACAAAGAGAATGAGGAAGAACTGAAATTTAAAATGGAAAACGTGATGCGTGAGAAGTCAGACCTTTCGAATTGTGATCAACCAGAAGCTGAGAAGGTTCGTAAAGAGAATTATTTGTTGTAGAAGCTTGCATAGAATTTTATGTACGTTATGTTATTTAACAATAAATGTTCTTCAATAAGTGAGATAATGAATAGTGAAGCTTGTGTGTTATATAGTCATCTGTTACTAAATTTAAAATTTATGATCTTAGATGTACTAAAATTATTGGTTCCCTAAGAGATTAGTAGATTACTCGAAATCATAATTTATAATAATGTACAAAAGATAATATTCTGGAATGTGACACTGATGAAATCATATACCTTTGCATTGTGGACCTGAGACCAAAAAATAATTCTATTTTTCTTGAGAGTATATAATTGGACCAATCCAGTATATTATAGTTAATTGGATTACATAAAACTCATTAATGTCATGCAGTACAAGTCATCTCAAGCCATGTTGAATAACTCAAGCTTAAAGAATTGGAGGAAGGTTAGAAAATCCAAATTTAAACAATGTCTATTGTAGATTATAATTTTTTGTCATATAATAGAAATAGAGAAGGAAAAGAAAAAGGAAAAAGACTATCTTTATGCTAGAACATTTTTATTGATAAATTATTTATTGTGTATATTTTGTTGTTTTTTCTTTATTATCTTCATGCAACATTATTTCAATCTTTTGTTGTATATTTTGTTGTTGCTTTCTTCTATTTCATAAGATCATTGTTGGATAGTATTTCTTACATTAATACTACTCTAACAATTAATCTTGTTTACATCCAAAGTGAATAATTAGAAATTGACATAAAAACACATGATACTAATTTTATAATTATTTTTGTATGAATTAATTGTCACAAATAAATCTTTAACTTTCACAACAATAAATAACAAGAAATTTTTTATTTAATTTTTATTTCATATATATAATCTAAAAAAACAATTTTGTTCTATTAGAAGTCGTCATTAATTCATTAAAATATGATTATGAAAAAATAATTATACTTAAAATAATAACATGATAAGACAAATTTTATCATTATGAAAAAAGTATAATAGATTAAAATATTTAAAATTAAAATTCATCATATTTAATATTATAAATTAAAAAATTAAATTAATTTTTTAAAGTTAAAATTCATTGTAGAAAATATGATAAGATAATAACAGATTATTTTCAATATTCATTTCAAATAAATAAAAATTCACAGTGAACCAAACTCCCAATTCAATTAAACTAAATTTTATGTTTATGAACAGAATACAATCTAGATACAAAAATTATGGATCCGATAGTTTGATTTGAAGCAAAAGCTCCAAACTACTGGTAAAAATCATAAAAAATGAGACTGGAATCATAAAAAAAGATTTCGACCAATTTTACATCCTGCAGTTGGGACAAGTGTAGTGCTCCTGCAGCCATGGTTGAATACAGTGAGAGTGGAATATGTGGGTGGGATGGCAAGGCATCTCAATCGCCTCTTCTCCCAATACAAAATCTTCACTGCATATTGGGCATGTACCAACAGCATCAACATGATGCTCTGAAATACTTATGAAGGGCAGATCTTTTATAATGCTTTCCAATATTTCTACTTGATTTTGTAAATTGTTATATCTACTTGTTTCCAGATCTGCACCAAACATCTGGACTTCATCAGATGAAAATTCATTAGGAAATTGCTCTGCTTGGTGTTTGAGAAAAAGCACACAACTTTTCCAGAGTTCGTTATTTAAGCTTTGCAATTGAAGCTTCAATATTTCCCATTTGTAAGCAGACATCCAGCATCTCACCTTTTCGTTTATGTGATGGAATGGTTGCAATTGATAACATCTGAATTCATCAAGTTTAGAAGACATCTGAAGTTCATTTTGCATATTGTCAAGGTCTGTAATCATCATCCGTACTTCATCGGACGAATCTCCATAACTATTAATCATAATCCGTACTTCATCAGACGAATCTCCATAACTGTTGTGTGATTGCCCAAAATGATCTTCAACTCGCTCTTTGTAAGAAAACAGACGATGCCCAATACGTACTAATAAAGCCATCTCATTCTTTTCTCTTCTTCTCATCTCTTCCTTTATTTCTTTTATTATGCTTTGACTTTTTATTATTCTCTGTCTTCTACTTCGCTCCTCATCATATATAGCTGAAATTTGATCTTGATCGCTCTTAATCGATGAGATTAGCAGACCGAAAAATAACTGAAATTCGACACACCTTAATTATTGACTTGTTTTGGATGATCCTCTGCTCATCATAAATCATTTCTAAAATAAACTAAACACAATGATCGTCTTTTACTTTGCTCGAGTTATGTATATAACAAACATTAATGGAATTAATAATATATTTGCATTTCTGATCATAAAAATATTTTAGCAATAGTATATCTGTCAAAAGGTCTGAGTCTCAATTAAATAAACTTCACTGGCCAAGTGGTCTATGGAAATGAAACACCCTTTCTCTGATTATATGAATTTAATGAAAAATATATGGGGTATTTGACTATTTCTGAAATAAAACTATTAATGAGATGGATTCTATGGTTTTGATTTTTCTATTGAATAAACTGGCCAAGTGATGTATGGAAATAAAACTCCCTTTCTCTGATTATATGAATTTAATGAAGTTAGATATGGGGCATTTGACTATTCCTATTAATCAAATGCAGGTTCGACCTGTAAATTTGACTAGAAAAAAACTATACATGAGATGGATTCTATGGTTTTGATTTTTCTATCGAATAAATGGAAGCTTTCAAAATCTTCTTGAAAGTTGGCTTTGAATCTGGAATAAATTTCTTATGTATCTAAAAAAATTTGATTCCATCTCTTTCAATACTATTGTTAACTATAGAGCCAAATGAATTTCAAATATTGACAATAATTGAAAAGTTATGAATTGAAGATCTCTATCATCAACCCATTCCTTTCAATTTCTCAATTATCTTCAAAAAGATTGAGACTCTGATAGATTGCTTTTCTATTCAAATCTATATATACTTTTTTCAAATTCAAAAACTAATACAATTATTTTTCAAAATAAATAATAAAAAAATTGCATACCAGAAGTGCTACCACTAAACAAAATATGTACTCGTGTTCTGTGAGAGTTGTTATGGATGTGGCTGAATACGTTGCGAGTCCCAACACAACGAAGATGCCCACTGCTGCACCACAAATTACTGGACACAGGGAAGTCAAGCAATTTATTAGTGTTCAAGTGAAATTTCTCTATAGCCAAAGGAAAATAATTTATGTATTCCACTTACCGAAGGAGACTATCTTGATGAGTCCGTCGATGCATCCTTTCATAAACATGTTTCGCTGGAAATGACAGACCAGCCAGAGGAAATGTACATGTTTCAGAGGAAATGTTATTGCAGGGTACTTATTCTTTTTCAAATGGAGGACAGGCCAGCGAATAAAACAATAGACCTAGAAAACAACAGTAGACCTTGGGAAAGTGTTATATTTAATTAAAAAGTAGTTTAATAAATAAAAATAATTTAGTCAGTTTCAAATGGAAGATAAATGAGAGATAATTCCAATGCTTACCTAGAAAAATCAGCATATTTTGAGAATCATTTTATTTTATCAATAAGTTTGTTTAGATAAATGAGAGATTATTCCAATGCTTATCTAGGAAAATCAGTATATTTTGAGAAGCATTTTATTTTATCAATAAGTTTGTTTAGTCATTTTCAAAGAGAAGATAAATGAGAGATTATTCCAATGTTTACTTAGGGAAATCAGCATATTTTGAGAACCATTTTATTTTATCAATAAGTTTGTTTAGATTGAATTGTAAGTTTGTATGTATTGGAGATCTTTTTCAACTAATTTTGTGCATTGTATATTAAATTATTTTTTTAAGAAATATTAAATTATTTTCAATAATTTTTTATCATTACTAAAATATTTTTTCTAATTTCAATCTACTTTAACCAATTTAAATTTTTTGAGTTAATTTATGTTAATCCAAGTTAATGAATATGAAAACCAATATGTTATAGGAAAAATATTTTCATATGATTTGAATGAGCCTAGGGGTTTCACTCCAGACCTAGTTATTTCCTAATAAGAAGTTAACTTACATATTCAACTTCATGACACTAAAAACTAACTTAAAAAACTAGATTACATGAAAACAAAATATTGGTAGTTATTTATTTGATAACATTGAGGTTTTTGTAGCTTCTAATGTAAATTTATATTTTAATCAAGATATTTTTGACCATATATGAATTTTAATATGTTTTGGTCTTATTGGTTTTTATTAAGGGTAAAATGGGTTTTGAGGGGAGTAAATACCCCTTCCAACGGGTTTTAAAGGGACCCAAAACCATGTGTACATATTTTTGTGAGGATCTAGGTGCCACTTATAGAATGCTACAAAGAGATAAATAAAGTCTAACATTAGCCTACCATCAACCAAACATAAAAAATTATATCTACGACTTTATCTCATATTTTAGTAAGAAGCTTAAACAATAAAGTCCCCATCACGAATAGTAGGAAAGGGTATGAAAATAATAATGTATCTGACTAATAACATACCCCACAAAAATAATAGAAGATAAACCTTAGAAGGGGTAGAGAAAGTCTTCGCCATGCAAACTAGGGGTAGAACCCTAGGACAACTAGCCAAGGAGAACCCAAAAGTGACTACCTCCTTCACCCCAACTCTACCCAAGACATGAGCTCCACTAGGGAAAGAAAGAATAAAGACCAAGGAATAAAAAGAAGCCAAAAATTCAAGAATTGCAGAAACATCGACAAATTCCTCCACAAAACAAAACTTTGACCAACCCATAGAGAGGTTGTGACCAAGAAAAGTATACAAACACCAAAAATACGCACAAAATGTTATAGAGGAATGAACAACAAAGTGTACACCATCCTTAGCATCTACAACTACATCTAGAAACACTTCCAATGAGGGAATAATAACAACCTTAGCAACCACTAACATGACAAAACCCACACACCCAAAAGCCAAAGGACACCAAACAGAGCCCCCAAAAGAAATCAATAAACGTAAGAGGGAGGACCCTAGCCAAACAATAGAAGCACCCAAAAAAACACGAGATACCATAAGAAGAAATAATTGTACATCTTCTTCATCACTGTCATCCTCCATATGGGCTCCTTCTCCAGCTTCCTTGCTTGAAACCCTTGACTGGATCCTACTACTCTCATCACTCCTCATGTTTAAAAAAAATTATAGGTGTCCACTTGTGTAACTTTCCTAAGAAAAAATTACTTAATTTGAAACCTAATTTTTTTTCAAATGAGGAATGATGATAGGTGAAGCAGCCACTGATGAGGAGGGACCTCAAAGAGATCAATCTGGACTAGTCAGCAAGAGTAAACATAACCGAAAGATGAAGATATGATGGAGGCAATGCCAAACAGATTATTTTATTGCATCAAAATTGATTACATCCAACCAGTAACAACTTGGTTACAACATACCAGGTCACAATCCTGGTAAAACATACAGAATAGGTCATGACGGTCTTGAATCTTGAGATCTATCTTCTACGCACAGTCTAGCTACTTGATTCTCTGATTGATTACTTCCTAATGCGCAATTATATAACTATATATATCAATCCAAAGGATCCAGTTGGCTCAAAAGGGATAAAAAATCGAAGAACAAGACCTAACGTGTAAAATAGCAAGGTCGACCTCTGCCAAGAGATTCCTCCAAAAAATCCAAAGGATGAAACATAGATCACGAGAAAAGGTTGACCACATGCCAAGGAACATCAAAATCCACGCCCAAGGCTCGACAAGGTTCGGAATGGGTTCTAACAGATCACCAAAAATAGGTTTAGGCAACCGGTAATAGGAAACTGATAAGGAAACCGATAGCGATATCTTGCGAAAAACTGATCCAAAAGCGATGCGGTCTGGAAGCAAAAAAGATGATCAAGTCTTCAAGTAGAATCCAACTCTACAAAATTTGGTGAGCCAAAACTGGGACACACAGAAAGGAAAGCTAAAAATGAAAACATAAAGCAAAACAAATAGGAAAATGTTTCTGGTTGATGCAAGATTTCTATGAACCGGGGATGCTCTTGCATCACACATCCGGGGTTATTGAAAAAGTGAGCCTCTCACTTTGTTGGGGTCAGAGGGAAAGCAAGGTGGTCTACCTCTGCCTTAGAAATCCAAGATGAATCTTCAACTGGTCTATCCTTCCACTTCACAAGATATTCCTTATACCGACTTCTTCAGGTACTACGCCTAATCCTATTGTCCAAAATCTCTTCAATCTGATTTGGTTCCTTTTGGGGAAATTGTTTCTCCAAGTTTGCAACACTGTTCTCACTGAATTTTGGTTCATGATACTCTTGAAGATCTGTAATGTTAAACATAGGTGAAATACTTAGACTATCTGGTAACTCCACTTCATATGCATTTCCAGAATTGAACTTCCTCAAAATCATGCAAGGTCCAAACTTTTTCATCTACAACTTATTATAAGTTCCAACCGTAAATCTCTCTATTCTCACATATACCATCACTTCATCACCAACTTCAAATTCCTTATGTCTCTTATTCTCATCTTCCTTCTCCTTATATTTTCTATTCATGTCTTCTGAATGTTGCTTAATCTAAATATGCAGTGTTGCCATGTGATCTGCAAAGTCTTCTGCTTCTGAACTTCTCTGGTCTTCACTGCTAATGTCTCTCAATTATGATATAAATCTAGGATGCACTCTGGTAACGATCTCAAAAGGTTTTCTTCCAATACTTCTATTCACTTAATTGTTGTAGGCAAACTCTGCTTGTTCAAGGATCAAATCCCAACTTCCAGTTTTATCTCCAACTAAATATCTCAACAAGTTTCCCAAACTTCAGTTAACCAGTTATGTTTGTCCATAAATCTATGGATGAAAAGTAGAATTGAACTTCAAATCTATCTTCATCTTCTTCCAAAGTGTTCTCCAAAAATAGCCAACAAACTTAGTGTCTTTGTCTAAAACTATGCTCTTAGGTAATCCATGCAATCTCACCACTTGCTTGAAAAATAGGTCTTCTACATGCAATGCATCTGATGTCTTCTTACAAGGTATGAAATGAGTCATCTTCAAGAATCTATCCACTGCCATGAATATAGAATCATTCCCTCTCAGTGTCTTAGGCAGTCCAAGTACAAAACCCATGCTTATATCCTTCCAAGGTCTTACCGGTACTGTCAAAGGTTTATACAATCCCACATTCTAACTACTACCCTTTCCAACTTGAAAAACTCTACAACTCTGCACATATTTCTTAACATCCTTATGAATCTGGGGCAAAAAGTACTCCTCACTCACCATTGCTACTATTTTGTCAATGCCAAAATGTCCAGCTAGTCCTCCACTGTGTTTCTCCTTTATAATGTTCCCTCATAGAACTCTTAGGTATGCACAACTGAACTCCTCTGAAAAACATCCCATCCTGAATGAAGTAATCCAACCACTTTCTTCTATCTACCATAACCCGTTCTCTACATGCTTTCCAGGGTTATGCCAAATCTGGGTCATCTTTATAGAAAGTCTTCAAATCTTCAAATCCTAATACTGTCACTCTCATCTCTGTTAGCAAATTCCTTCTCCTACTCAATGCATCAACAACTTTATTAGATTTCCTACTTCTATGCTTCAACACAAAGGTGTAACTCTGCAATAATTCTACCCATCTCATATGTCTCTAATTCAACTTACTCTGAATGTTCAAATACTACAGAGCTTGATGATCTGTATACAAGACAAACTCCTTAGGTAACAAGTAATGTCTCCACTTCTTCAAGGCTTGAACTATGATATAAAAATCCTTATCATACACTAAATATCTCCTCCAGACATCATTCAATATCACTAAAATAAGCTACTTCTCTCCCTTCCTGACTCAAGACTGCTCATATTTTTGTTCCACTTGCATCACAATCCACGTGAAATATTTTATTGAAATCTAGTAAAGCTAACATAGGCTATTCAATCTCTTTCTACTTTAATGGTTCAAAAATTTTGTTTCCTCCAGTGGTCCACTTGAATTCCTTTCGATCTCCTCTCATGGTCTCAGTCATAGGGTTACAAACTAAATTGGATTTTTTAATGAACTTCCGGTAAAAACTAGCCAATCCATGAAATGATCTTACCTCTCCAATGTTTTTCAGTGTAGGCCATTCAACAATTGCTTGCACTTTCTCAGGGTCCATCTTCAAACCATCCTCAGATATCACAAATCCCAAATAGACTAACTCATCCTTCATGAAAGTACACTTCTTGATATTGATCAACAACTTCTCTTCTCTCAACCTTTACAAAACTTGTCTTAACTACAACAAATGCTCCTCTTTTGTCCAACTAAAAATCAAAATGTCATCGAAATACACAATAAAAAACTTACCCAAGAATTTCTTCAATACCTCATTCATTAGCCTCATGAAAGTACTCAGTGCATTACTCAATCGAAAAGGCATCACCAACCATTCATACAATTCTTCATTTTTCTTAAATGTTGTCTTCCATTCATCACCTTCTATGCTCCTGATCTAATGATATCCACTCTTCAAATCTATCTTTGTCAAGTATTTTGCTCCACTCAAATAGTCCATTATGTCATCCATCCTAGGTAAATGAAACCGGTATTTCACTCCTACACTTGTTTATTCAGTTCTTCATTCTCTACCATTGTCAATCGGTGTGCAACTTTGTTAGACAAACTACCTCCGAGAACCAAGTCCATGCAATGAATAATACTTCTTACAGGTGGCAATCCATCAGGTACATTATCTAAAACGATGTCCTCATATTCTGTCAGCAAATCTTTTATCTGTTCCGGGTGTTCTCCTTCCGGTTCCGGTTTCTTAGTCTTCTTAGGAATTCAAGAAAAACACACATTCTCATGTCTTAGTCCATCTAATAATTTCCTTCCATCTACTAAAAATATTCTAGCATTCATGCAAACTTCATTCTTTAAAGGTTCCTCCAAAGGTAACAAGGTTTGCTTCATCCCATTGGCCACAATAGTGTATGTATTCTTCGTCACATCATGTACTTCCTGTCTATCAAACTACCAAGGTCTACCCAACAAAAGGTGACAAATATCCATAGGAATAATATCACACAAGGCTTCATCATGATAATTCCCAATTTTCAATATCACCAAACATTTTTCACTTACTAACAACTCATGTTCATCCTGAATCCATGCCATCTAATAAGACTTAGGGTGTTTCAATCTCTACACTTTCAACTTATTCACCATTTCTTCTGAAACAAGATTATATGAACTACCACTATCAATAAAAAATTTACAACACTTATCGGATACCTTACATCTGGTCTTGAACAGATTCTTCCTCTACAAGGTCTCTTCATCTCCTCTGGTATGACACAAATCTCTCCTCATCACCAACAGTTCTCCATTTTCCAGTTTATTGTCTGATCTAGTGGGGTTTTATTCCACCACTAATTTTGTTCTGGTAGTTTCTGTCTTCTTACACTTGATTGCACGATGTCCTTCTCCTCCACACTTAAAGAAGCTTCCTCTAAATATCATCTTGTCTTGTCTTCCAAAATTGTCATTCTAGTAACCATCTGATTCTCTCCTCCGATAGAAATTTTTATCATCCTTCTAGTATGAACTACCTTCTTTTCTCACTTCCTTGTCCTTGCTCTGATATGTAGTGGTTCCTCTTCCTCTAGTATATCCTCTTCCTCTGGTAGACCTTCCACCTCTGCCTCTCTGCCTCTGCTCATGTCTTTTGTTCAACTTCTCTTCTGCCTTTAGGACATACTAGTAAGCATCTTCAACACTCTCCAATTTGATGAAACTGAGTTCGTCTTGTATAGACATTCACAATCCATTCAAATATCTTGCAACTTGTTCTACTTCATCATCAACATGTCTGGATCTGATATTTAACTTGTAAAATGCTTCGGTGTACTCTTTCACACTAGATTCCTTGTGTCTTAAATTATGCAACTTCCAGAACAAATTAACTTGACAATCAACTAGCATAAACTTTGATTTCAACTTAGCAATCATTGGATCCCATGTCTTAATATTCTCTTTACCTCTTATGTATCTATCAACTTGAAAACTCTCCCACCAAAGAGATGCATGACCTTTCAACTGGGTATAGGCATATCTCACCTTCCTCTATTCTACAATATTTTCAAAATCAAAATACTTCTCCATCTCTGAGATCCAATCCATCAATTCATTTGAATATAACTTCCCATCATATTCTAGTGGAGTAAAATGAGGTCTAGTATTTGTCCTACTCAAAACCCTCAAAAACCTTTCCTCATCCAGATCAACCATCGGTAGGTTTTCTTGTTCCTTCGGAACTTCTTCTCCTTCATCTTCACTTACATCTTCAATATGTTTCCCTCTTCTCTGGGTTGTCTCCACGACTTCCAACCGGGTTGCTATACCTCACAACATCTCCATCATAGCAGGGTCTACATTCCCATGCTCTCGACCATTCCTAGCTCCTCTTGATGCCATCGTTCACGCTAGTCCTTTGCAACTGTAGGTTGGATCTTCAATCCGCTGCCCTACAACAAAAATTTTAGGACACGCAACCTCTGAAACAAAACTTCGCTATGATACCACTTGAAGCACTTCACTAGTGAGGAGGTACCTCAAAGAGATCAAGATATGTCATCAAGAGTAAACACAATGGAAACACAAAGATATGATGGAGGCAATGCAGAATAGATTGTTTTATTGCATAAAAATTGATTACATCCAACCAGTAACAACCAGGACCTTGAATCTTGAATCTTGAGATCTATCTTCTACATACAGTCTAGCTACTTGATTCTCTGATTGATTACTTTGTAATCCATAATTACAATTATATATATTGATCCAAAGGATCCAATTGGCCCAAAAAGGATCAAAACCCGAAGAACAAGACCTAACATGTAAAATAACAAGGTGGGCCTGTACCAAGAGATTCCTCCAGAAAATCCAAAGGATGAAACATAGATCATGGGAAAAGGTCGAACACATGCCAAGGAAAATCAGAATCAATGCCCAAGGCTCTACAAGCTTCGGAAGGGGTTCCGGTAGATCACCAAAAATAGGTTCAGGCAACTGTTAACAAGAACTGCCAACCGGTAACTGGAAAACCAATAGCGATATCTTGCCAAGAAATGATCCAAATGTGATGCAATCTGGAAGTAAGAAAAATGATCAAGATTCAAGTTGAATCCAACTCCACAAGATCCGGTGAGCCAAAACTAGGACACATAGAAAGGAAAGATGAAATTGCAAATAGAAAGCAAAATAGAAAGGAAAATGTTTTTGGTTGATGCAAGATTTCTATGAACCTGGAATTCTCTTGCATCAATAGGGTAGGAGACGGTCTAGGGTTTTAGGTAGGGAAGTTCAAGAAGGAGTCAATGGGGGGGGGGGAGGCGATGGTGATGAAGGAGATGAAAATCTATTTCTACTTGTGGTATCTCGCATTTTTTAGGAAGTTTTTCTATTTTGTCAAGGTCCTCCCTTCGGTTTGTTTCTTCCTTTCGAGGGTTCTATTTGGTTGTCTTTGTCTTTTGGGTGGATGGGTTTATTCCTTTTAGCATTTGCTAAGGTAATTTCTTTGCCTTAATGTGAGGTTATCAGTAGTTGTTGTTGACCATCAATGAATACAAGTTTCATGTATGATCATACTCATTACTAAGGAATTTTCTTGAGAGATTTAAAATAGTATGGATAGATAGTTACATTAATATACACATCTATTAGGTATGGTCCACATCACTGGGGAATCCATTGATTACTTTGAAATAGTTTAATTTAATTCATACAATAATGAAAAAAAATTTAATGCGTGTTCCTCATTATTAAGTGATTAGATCCTTCACATAATTTATATTAATATACACAAGTTTCATCTATGGTAATCATAATTAGGAAATCTATTTTCTCTTTTTGTATAGTAAAATTTGATATTTATAGTAACACACACAATGAGTATGTGAGGACACCATCAATAGGGAATCAAATTTGACAAAATATATATGCATCATTATAAGATTATTATATGTATCCAATCATCATATGTAATCAGGAAATTATCTTGTGTAATTTTACAAATTATCTATAGATGCTCACAATAAGGAGACAACTTGCATGTCTCAGAATCTTCATTAAAGAATTAATGGGTAATTTATTAAATATTAAGAAGATACTTGGAACAATATACACAAGTTGCATGTAAGATAATTATATTAGGGAATCTTATAGTGTATTCATATAGGATAGGTTTTTGTATGCTTAGATCCTTATTTATGTCTCATATGTAAATTTTTTAGTTAAACATGTCGTGGGAAGATCATATAATGATGATTTTATCCTTTATATACTTTATTTAGTATATGTGAGTTTAAAAACAATAGATTTTTATGGAACTTGTAGGTAATTATTGAATATAACATTAATTTTTTGAAATATAAATTATATTCTTCTATATTTCTATAATACTAAATTATCTTGCATTTAACCCAAACTATTTACCGCATGGAATCAATTATTTGATTAGCACGTAATAATATGCATGTTTGTGAATAATTGAGTTCTAGTGTGCACTAATTCAATGTAACTAGCCTTATATGGATACATTACCTCTAAATGTACGTCCTTACCTCAATAATTTTATTTTTTAATAAAATTAACAAGTTTATATAATTGGATTCATGAGGATTTCTTATTCCTAATCATGCATCCCACTAAATCAATTTTTTTATTATTTGAATAAGATGTATGGTTGGATATAATTTATACCCAATGTACAAAACTCTTCATTTGACTAGCATTCAAAATAGCCAAAACACAAGTCAAATTAGCAACCTTGGACTCCAAATGGGTGAGTATGTAGGAACCCAATAATATGTCAAGAAGGAGCTCATCATCCTCAGCATCTTGATTTCCATATTCATCCTCTACATCTTCTTCAGAACTTCTAGATCTATTGGAAACACCATTGGATATGCCTAGGGTTTTCACCACTCTACCCTTTGCTCTTTCTCTTGTTGGAATTCTCTCTCTAGTTATGTTTTTGTATGTATTGTCTTAACCATAAATAAGTATTTATTTCTTTTTCTACAAAATGGAATATGCATAAATATATGGGTGGGTGCAAGAAGTTGAGTCCCACTTTTGGGCAAAAAGTGGAAGTGTTTTCCCTATTTTTCAAATGTTTTGTCGATTGATGTCAAAATTTGAGGTACTTAGAGTTTGAATCTGAAAAAACTTTAGTAATAGAAAATGAAGTGGTCAGAGTCTAATTTTCAACTATGTAATTTATTTCAATACCCACATGGTAGAAATTACTTTTTAGTAGGCATATTTAAAAACCACTTTTTCAAAATGCACGTTTCAGGACCATACTACACATGTGTACGACCACCATATTTTGACGTAAATAAAAGAATGTTTGCAAATCCTTCTAGGAAAAGGTACCTAATACACCAAATATTGATGAGAATATTTTTTCTTATTTTTTTATTGAATATATTTTTTTAATTAATTTTTAATTGACTATAAAGTACATTTTCAAAACATCTGGTGTACGACCACCATAATTTGATGAAAATTTCATTTTTTTTAATCTTCAAAAGAATTGTATGTAGATTGATGTCATATAGTTTATTTTCAAAAAAAACTAAAAACAAAAAAGTTATTAAAGTTTTACTAAACCTCACTATTTTACATTTAGTTACCACTTTTGATTAATAAATAATGTAAAAATAATAAAACTAATCATATCATTATGAAATTTACATATTTGAAATTAAGACAGTGAAAAATCTAATGGGTTTTTGTTTCATCAAAAAATATGATCAGGAAGACCTTCAAAAAATTACAGCAAGGCAGAAATCTATTATTCTAGTGCCTTAACCATTTTCTTGGAGGTCCAAGCATAGGCTTGGTCCCACCAAACCTAACCTGAAGCCAAAACCAAGGCATAGGTGTCTTTCTCGCTCCATCTTTTATTTAATGGGCGCCCTTTATTTAAAATTCAAAAAATGGGCACCTGTTTTGAAATTTATAGTACTTTAAGAAACGTGTGCCTGATTTTAGAAATGGGTACACATTTTTAGAAATGGGTGTCTGTTTATAAAAATCATGCACCCGTTTCTCTACGGTGGTCCGATCCTAAACGGGCACCCATTTTTCAAAACATGCACCCGTTTTATTTTTATGGATCGAGGCTCCGAAGCTAAACGGGTGCCCGTTTCTTAAAAAACGGGCACTCGTTTCTTGTGGCAAACTTTTTTTGCTCGTAGACTTCCATGGAATTGGGACCCAACTTCTTGCACTCACCCATACACATGTATGTTTATGTATATGTATATGTATATGTATATGTATATGTATATGTATATTTATATGTATAAGTGTATGTATGTCTATATGTATATGCATATGTATATGTATGTGTAGCACTAAAATCAATCAATGGTTCTGTTAAATACATTCCATTACATTAGATAGGAATTAGGATTAAAAAAAATTCACACACACAAATTTCCAGTCTCTAAAACCCAAAATATCAATCTTTTGTTATTTTAAAATGTTAAAATTCTTACCACCTCATTATCATTAATATAATTAGAGGAAAATAATCAATAAACCTTCATACTTATTTGAGCATAGTTGTGACTCTTAAACAAGGCACAAGAATAACTACGTAAACTAATATCTCACTTGAAAAAACATAGAAAAATCCCATTGATTGGCTATGGACATGGTACCTTAGGATTATCTTAGGTATAAATAAGAACTTCTAAATGGAATTTTAACTATAAAGGATGAATACATAAATATGATATGATTTTAAATAATACCACTGAACCAATTGAGAAACAAAAATTAGCATATGGATAAAGGTGATAACTTAGGTTTTATAGAACCAAGTGGGATGACTCAAAGGTTAGGAAAAACTTACAATGATAGATATACACAAGAAGAATTTTAGACTATGAAATTTGAGAGCATAAATAAAATTTCAAATATAGGAAGGCCTAATCATTAGGCACAAATACCAAAATATAATTCTATTTTTTTTAGAGTATAAAATTAGACCAATTTAATATATTATACTTAATTTTGATAACATCCAATTCATTAATGTCATGTAGTACAATTCATCTCAAACCAATTAGAGATTTGGTGTACAAGTTACACAAGTCATGCCATAGAGGATAGGTCAAGATCAATGCAATCCAAGGTTAGAAACTCTAACTTCAAACAATGATCTAGATTATAAATCCTTGTCATATAATAGAATAAGATGAGAAAAAAAGAAGAAAAAAGAGTGACTTAATGCTACAACATTATTTATTGATAAAATCTTAATTTTGTGTATATTGATTTGGTTTTGCATTTTTATCTCCATGCAACATTATTTAAACCTTTCGTTGTCATTCCCTACAAACTTGTTAGCTTTCCCTTATTCCATAAGATCATTGTTTGGCATTATTTGTTACATTAATACTACTCAACAAATAAGCTTTTTTACATCCAAAGTGAATAATTAGAAACTGATGTGAAAAAAAATACATGATATCAATTTTATAGGATTTTTTATATGAATTGATTGCTTAAAAAAAATTTAACTTCCATAACAATATATGACAAGAATTTTTTATTTAATTTTCATTTCATATAGATAATAAAAAAAAAGACTTTGTTATTTTAGGAGTCGTTAATTCATTGAAACATGATCGTCACATATAATTATATTACAATAATAACTTGAAGAAAATTGTAATATTTCATTTCTTAAATATTTTATAGTCAAATGCATTAAGTTTATTTTTAGTGAGAAACATACACCTATATGAAAAGGAAAATTTCCATTTTCAATGCATAAAAGGGTTTGGGATATTTAGCTACAAATGTACCTTGGTTAGATTAGATTACAAACTATTATTTTATAACTTAAAATACTTTTTATATTATATATAGTTTTCGTACATAATAAATTGAACATTGTTTTGATCTTTATATGAAATTAATGATATCAAATTAATCTAACTCAATTCTATGACACAAAATTGAATTGTGTTTACAAAATCAATTTATATTGTATGAAATCAATCTTGTAAATTTTGTAATTTAGAAATTGGTTCACCTTATTTTTGGGTATTTATAAATATAATAATAAAATGGTAGAATTAATAAACATCTTTGAGGACCCTATCAAGGGTCATATTTTCCTTAGCTAAATTTATAGGTGGATAAATTTAATGACCCATGAAATGATTAAATGCATGCTAAGATATCATGCAATATGCCTAATCATGTATTATTGTATCTATGATGACAAAAATTTTATGCAATGCTCTTATGATGAGGCAATATGAATTAGATCTTTATAATAACTTACTTTTTAATTGATTTCATAGGTTTCTTAAAATTAATTCATGCTACAACATTAATACTTGTCAAAAATGAATGAAAATAAAAAGAAAAAATAGTGCCTTTACTCTAGATAATTTTTATTGATAAAATATTTATTTTGTGTATATTTTCTTTTTTTTTTCTTTATTATCTTTGGGCAACATTAATTCAACCTTTTGCCATTTTTATCCACACTTGTTAGCTTTCTCTTATTCCTTAATATCGTTGTTGATCATTATTTATTTTTGTTATATAAAGTAGCAAAACAAGGGTGTTGACACAACATCCCAAAGCTGTCATTAACTAGTCACTAATAGCATATTAGAAATACCAAATAGTCTAGGCTTACAGTATCAAAAGTACTTATAAAATTCTGAAATATAAGAGTCTATAACAGTGTCAAAGTTTAAAATAACTCAATGAAAAATACCAAAAATACTACCACAAGTTGACCTTATGTAAATAGAATGCCCCGATCTTTAGCGAGAAATTTAAATCAAACTTTGTAATCGTTGTCATCATCAACATCCTTCCCAAGAACCTTCTTCCATGGAAAAGAAAAAGTGGTGGTTGAGTTGTGCATCACGTTTTCACTAAAGCTAGTCACATGCACCATATTTTTATCCTGATCAGTCACCTTCGCGTTTAGGGAAGTTGGGTCTCTAGCGACAGCAGATCACATTTACCACAAGAATGAGTCTCCTTAGCCTAGCATGTTTTCTCAACTAGGTGTTTTTCCTTCGATATGTGGGTGGTTTTATTGAGGTCCAGTAGCTCCATAATGGTGCTCTTTAAGTGGTCACCCATAGTCTTTCAAGAAAATCTCTTATCCTCAGAGTCCTTGGTCTCCTCTATTGAAATAGTTGTGATTCTAGGTAGACAATTGAGAGGGGGGGGAGTGAATCAGTTGTCTCAAAAACACACAAATTAAACTTAATCTCTGATATGGTAAATAAACATGAAAGCATAAATAAACATCATATCAAGAATAGACATAACACCAAGGTTTTTGACGTGGAAAACCTAGTTAAGGGAAAAACCATAGTGGGAACCTACACACAATATGATGATAATCTGTTAGAAGTATTAAAAATATTACAATGGGGAATGCACATGCATTCAGGCACACTGCCAAGAGCTCTTTACTAAAAAACTACAAGGGCTACAACCCAGGAAAGACTCACTATCTTACAAACAGATTCAGATCACGTCTGGAAGATCATGAATTGAAGAATAGAATCTCCTTAATTCCTGGTTACAGTTCCGGTTAAGAACATAACAACTTTCTTCTTCTCACTCTTCTTCTCTACCTCCAAAATATGTATACATTCAAAGCACATACATTCTAATTCTCATCCATACACACACTCAATTACAAAGATATTACATTTATTTATACATGACATTAACCTTGTGAAGATCATCAAGGTCAGCTCAACACACAACACCTAATTACAAAGGTATGATCACACACAATACAATATCATATGAAGACCAAGCAATGTCAGCTAAGATATAGCATAGAACCACATCACATGCCTCGAACATAAAACACCTCCAAGGAACATGCATCGAATATTTGCAACATGCTACAAACATATAGTTAGCCAAAAATATGAAGAACACTAACACATTGGAGAAAATCATCAATTATGCACATAAAGATTAATGCAGACCACCAACACAAAAGGAAAATGATCCAGAAACATCCAACAACATCATGAATTACCACCGCAATATTTGCACAAACATGAATTACTAAAATCACATCATCATTATACTGAACTTCAAGAACACTAACTGGAATGACTGTCATTCTGGAAAAATAACGTGCAGATCTCTAAACCATGAACCAACTGAATTAAATACACACATCAACGTCCCAAACACATCTCCAAATATGCAAATAAAGATATTTCTATATGGAGCAATACAAATCAAAATACTGATTCTGGCATCACTGAAAAAACAAAAAACTAGCCACAAGACAAATAACTATAGCCCACTTAAATCTTCATGCAGACCTCTGAAAATTGCATTGAATCATCTATACATAATCCTCTACAAACCCTTTAATCCTCAAACTCTGATCATTACCATATACAAAAAATCAGCTCATTGATCTTACTGCATCACTGCCACAGACAAAGAAATATGTTGACATCAATGACGACACATCTCTTAGATATCTCTCAAGCACATATTTGCAGCATACTCTCCAAACATCCAACAATATTCCCCTTTGGCATTGATGACAAGATACGATGTGAAAAACAATCAAAGACAAATAAATCAACAACATTCTCATATTACTCTCTCCCCTTATAGATAACTCTCTCACCCTTAGATTATTACAAAAAATTTCACATGAATCTCTCCCCCTCTAAAATCAATGACAAAGACACATATTTGCGCCTAGAAACTCAAAACTAACTCACTGACTACTCCCCCTAAGTAGCAACCTCCACTCATCAATCTGTATCACAAGATATGACTGTGAAATGCATATGACCGATGCATACCAATGCACCTTAGTTCTGATCAAGAGGGACAGTCACCCTTAACTTCCCTCTAAGATACCCAAAAGTATCCTTAGGCAAAAGCTTCATGAAAATATCTACAATTTGTTCCTTTGTAGGCACATACTCCAATCTGACTTCCTTCTCATTTACCTTATCTCTTAGAAAGTGAAACTTGATAGATATATGCTTAGTCTTTGAATGCAACACTAAATTATTAGAAATGTTAATTACACTTGAATTGTCACAATAGATAGAAATAAGCTCATCATACTCAACTCTGATATCTCTCAACATCTACTTCATCCATACTACCTAAGTACAATTGTTAGTAGTAGCAATATATTCTACCTCTGTGGTAGATAAAGAAATAGAATTATGTTTTTTGCTTAACGACAAAACAAACCTTTTTCCCAAGAAAAATGCACCACCATTAGTACTCTTTCGGTCATCAACATCACTTGCCCAATCAGCATCAGTAACAACACTCAAATTAAAATCATCATCTTTAGGATACCATAAACCAAAATCAACAATTCCTCTCAAATATATGAAAATTCTTTTAACAACTACAACATGAGATTCCTTAGGATCATCTTGAAATCTAGTAGCAAGACAAATTGCATTCATGATATTAGGTCTAGTATGAGTCAAATAAAGTAATCCACCAATCATAGATCTATATCTAGTCTGATTGGCTTTAAGGGAATCATCATCCTTAGTCATCTTACATCTGGTCACCATAGGAGTTCCAACTGGATTTGTATCTTCTAAACCAAGCTTCTTCTTGATAACTCTTTCACATACTTGGACTGTGATATAAAGATCCCTTTTTCTAACTAATTAATTTCCAAACCCAAAAGGAATTTCATATTTACAATCATAGACATTTCAAGCTCTTTCTACATCTCATTAGCAACTCTTTGCACAAATTATCATTTCGTCCAAAAATAATGTCATCAACAAAAACTTCAACAATCAAAATATTATCATGATCAATCTTGAAATATAGATTACTATTAGCAGTACCTTTATTGAATCCTAGCTTCAACAAATACTTATCCAATTTGGCATACCATGTTGTTGGCGCTTGCTTCAATCCATACAATGCTTTCTTCAACCAACACACCATATCTCCTTGACTAGTCAATTGCAATCCATTTGGTTGCTCTATGTACAATTCTTCTTACAATTCTTCATTAAGGAATGCTGACTTGACATCCATCTGATAGACTTTGAAATCTTAAAAAGTAGAATAAGCAAGAAATAATCTAACAGCTTCAATCCTTTCCACCGGAGAAAAAGTCTCTTCAAAATCAATTTCTTCTATTTGAGAGTAATCTTTGCAAACAAGTCTTGCTTTCTTCTTAACAACTTCACCTTACTCATTCAATTTGTTCAAGAAGACCCATTTGGTTCCTATTACATTTTTATCCTTAGGTCTGGTAACAAGAATTCATGTATTGTTCTTTTCAATTTGATTTAATTCTTCTTCCATTGCTTTTACCCAATGTTCATCTTTACATGCTTCATTCCCATCCTTAGGTTCAATCTTTGAAATCAAACAATACTCAACTTGAATTTTTGTAATTCTTCTTCTATTCTAATCACCTTTATTTCTATCTCCTATGATCTAATTTTCAAAATGATTCAATCTCACATACTTGGGAGTCTTAGGATTTTCTTGATTTTTAGACTCTCGTGTTCTCTCTTCAACACTTGCACTAGTTCCTTCACCTTGATTCACTAGATTCACTAGAACAATCTGAACTTGATTTTGAATATGAGGTTGCTTTCCTTTATTTTTAGTTTCACTTTGATCATCTAAATCATAACCGCAAGATCTGATTTGTCTCTCATTGCCTTCATCAACCTTGACATTAGCACTCAACTATCTTTCTCAATCTCTTATTATAACACCAATAGGCCTGCCTTTTAGTGGTATAACCAATAAATATTCCTTTATCACATCTAGCATCAAACTTTCCTAAATCTTCATCCCTTCTGATATAGCATTGACTTCCAAAAATTCAAAAATATTTTACAGTAGGAACATGACCAAACCATAATTCATAAGGAGTCTTACTGGTATCAGCTTTGATATGCACTCGGTTAAGAGTATACATATCAATACTCACATCTTCTCTCCAATAAACATGTGAAACATTTCCTTTCAATATCATTGTCCTAGAAGCTTCCTGAATGGTTATGTTATTCCTTTCCACAACTCCATTTTGTTGAGGGTTTCTCAGAGCAGACCATTGTCTTCTTATCTCATGCTCTTCACAATATGCATTAACTCGCCAAAAATGAATTCACCACCTCTGTCAGATTTCAGGTACTTCATCTTTAGACCTATTTCTATCTCAACCATAGCTTTGAAAATCTTGAACTTCTCTAGAGCTTCAGACCTCTCCCTTAAGAAAGTAACCCACATCATATTATAATATTCATCAAACAACAAGATGAAATATCTATCTCTTTGCAAGCTTGTAACTCTAAAATGTCCACACAAATTAGTATGCACAACATCCAACAATCCATTTGAAAAATGCTTCTTACTCTTGAAATATATTCTGGTTTGTTTCCCTAATTGACATTCCTTGTAGCAGGTTTCATCAACTTAGGAAGATCTCTCACAACCTAAGTAGAACTTATCTTAATAATGTTATCAAAATCCACATGACATGTTCTCCTATGCCACAACCAACTTTCATCAACTTGAGCAATCAAACATCTTTTATTGAAGCTATTCAAGTGAAAGATATTACCTTTAGTCTTTATACCTCATGTAATCTCAATTTCATAGCTATCCAATATTCTACACTTACCATTCTTGAATATAAGATCATATCCCTTGTCAACCATATTTTTCAATACTCTGTAGTGTCGTAAATTTTACACCCTTGCTAGGGTGGTACAATTTCACACTTAGGTTAGCACCCGCCTTAGTGTGTTTGCATCTTGCATTATTATTTCTCTTTAAGCATTTAATTAATTAATTTAATCAAATCTAAAGTCATATTTCATCAGTCCCCACATTATAAAATTGGGCCCTTTACCCTAAGTGTGCCCCTTTTTATTTTATTCCTCCAATAAATCATTTAATCATAAACCCTAATTATGTCCTATTTTGACCTTTAAAGCCCGATTTTGCATATAAGAACTCTTCAAAATCAGCTATAACTTTGGGATTCGCTCTAATATCATCATATCTAATGACTCTGAAAATTTGGTGAAAAGTTGGTCGGACCATGCGCGTTCCCGCCACGATCCTCGACTTTTTTCCTAAAATTTTGGGAGCATAATTCTATGATATTATAATGCTTAACCCCAAAAGATTGGTGAGAAATTCAATTCCTATGTCAGCATAAAGGTGGAATTAAGTTGGAATTAAGATCTAGGGTTTCATACATAAGAGCTTGTTACTACTTATCAAATTGCCATTAGTTTTATGTCAAAGTTATACTATATACTCTAGTCAGTTATCTATTACCGAGATATTTAGTTGGTATGCACAGTCTAGTCGGTTACAGAAGAAAGCAGTCACAGAACGCAGTATACACCGAGTTGTCTATCGAGTATCTTTACATGTCTACCAAGCAGCAAAGATGACACACCGAGTGAAACGTGTTACCAGATTCATTGAACCTGGACATGCATATGAAAACGTGTTACAAGATCGAGGCATATCTAACTGTTATCACATTGGAAATTGCACTTAAAGATTGTGTATGATTTTGATGTCATCTAACCAATGAAATAATTTGCATGGTTATTCATTCAATAAATCATGTTTGTAAGATCGAAGCAATGAAAGGATCACCGTCATAAGAGATCTATTTATACAACATGAGTTAAGAGTTAAAGAGGTGTGTGCATGAGTGTAAGAAGACTGTTACAGAGACACGGATGTCACCGAGAAGGTTTTCAGAGAATAGTCGAAGAACAGAGTAAACAGAAGGGTTTACCGAGTTACTATATGGATTACCGAGGTATGCTATAAGCAAGGTAATCTTATTTTGAGCACATAGAATCTACTACAACATTCCAGATGTAAAGTTGCAGATATTTGTAATAATTTTATTGTAATATTGTGAAGTTGTAAGAGAAACCTTTAATAGGGTAAAAGACTCTAATCAAGTCTATAAATTGTAAAGCCTCTAACCAGGTGCAACATTTAGTTTAAGTGTTGTGAAATCCTTTAGCAAGGTAGATCTAACAGATCTTGATACTCCTAATAGGGTAAGCTATCAGAAATAGATAAACATGTAGCTCTAACTGAGCACTCTTTATTATTGTAGTAGTGAAGTTGTGGGTGACATCCCCACCACCATTTTTCTCTCTAACCAAGAGTTTCTGTGTAACCAAAATATATGTGTTATGGAGTGCATCATGTATGATTGTTTTCTATTTGTTTTAGCTTTATATTATGTTATTGCACTATTCAGTTTATGCATAACAGTAAAGTTATTATTCAAGAAACGTTTTGAAGTACTAATTCACCCCTCCCCTCTCAGTACATTAGCCTTCCATATTGGGCCTAACAATTGGTATCAGAGCTTGAATCTTGGAAAAGGGTTTAACTACCTAAAGAGAAATATCTTATCAATGGAAGGATATAAACAATCTCGGAGGATTGTGTATCTACAAGAAGAGCTGGATCATGCTAATCAAGTGATTGCAGACATGCAAAGGAAAATGCAAAAATCTCTGAAAGTGAGAAGAAGATTATCTGCTAATTTGCAGGATTCTCAAGAGTTAGTGGAAGAAATTGAGACATCATCTGAGAACAGTATATCTGAAGAAACTGAAAAAATGATTGGAGTATTGAAAGAAAAGAACAAAGCATTGGCTAATCAACTGAAAGCAATGAAAAGAGAACATGAACATTTCAGCACACAGATGACTAAAAATCTTGATGCATTGAGGACAACCGAGGATAAAGTAAGAGATCTAGAAAGAGAGAAACAACAACTTGAAGTCTTAATATCTGATAAGAATGATGAAATCACAAGGTTGACTAGAATTCAATAAAATCTATCAGATCAACTAGGTTATGCACATCATGAAGCAATTATGAAGAATGATGAGAATCAAGCATTGAAACTTGAAGTATCAAAGTTAACCGATGAACTTGAAACAAAGAAGAAATCTAAAGAAACACTGAAGAAGAGTTATGAAGCATCAAAAATGTTAGATGAGGAACTGAATACAAGACGACCCAACAAAGATGTAGGACTCGGCTACAAAGGAAAAGACTCTACCGAGAAGGGAATTCATACTATCGAGAGAGGAGAATCATCAAAACAAGCTGGAAACAAGAATAACATCAAAAGAAAGAAGCCTATTTGCAACTAATGTGGAAATCAAGGTCACATTGCTAACATATGCCAAATCAGAAAAGGTAAGCAACCGAATGTCACTAAGTCCAATGGTTATTGTTACAATTGCAATAAATATGGTCACACATCTAATCAATGTAGGACAAAGTCTGTTAAAAATTATCAGAAGGCAAAATTCAAAGGGTTTTGTAAAAACTGCAATAGATATGGACATAGTACCGAGAAGTGTTGGTTTAAGCAAAAGAACTATATGTGGTATGCACATCGAGCAAATGCTAGAGGTTACCGAACTCACATAGATCCTTACCAACAGTATTCTGCAATACCATGGGATTACAATACAAGGATATGGTGTGAATGTTGTGGAAGATATGGACATATAAGTGCCAACTATTTTATAAGGTTTGGAATGAACAACTGAAGATCATGGAGAAATCTTGGTATGGCATGTTTTCATTGTCACAAAGTAGGACACTTAGCTGGAGATTGCAGAGATCAACCTAAAAAAGACACTGAAGAAATAAAAGAAAAATTAAAGATGATTTGGAAAAAGAAGGAAATTGTGTCAAATGAAGAAAGCACCTTACCTACCGAGTTAGGTGCACCTATTCCAAATTAATCGGTAAAGGTATGAAGGGACTACATTCTCTGAAGGTTAAAATCTTAACAGTTCCTATTCTATTATGTACTTAATTCAAAATCTGCATAATTAAGATGTATTCATAAGTTTGAAATTCTATCAAAGTCTTTTGAAGCACTTTACAGGAAGTCTGTCAAGTCCGTGAATACAGGAAACCTGTCTAGTCGGTGAATGAAGGAAGTTTGGTTACTCGGTCAAAACGGAAAAAGGAGAGTAAATCGGTTAAAGAGGAACCGAGTGCATTTAATGTTTTTGACCTAACCCGCACAGAGCCTGATAAGGTATTTTGTGTACTTAAAAGCATTTTCGCGATCGTTTTCACTTACCAGGTTTTTGAGAAAGTAGAGCAAGCGAATCTAAGGCGATCAAACCTCCTACAAAGAAAATTCAAGGTATTTACATCAATCTCAACGCATCGTTAAGTTGGTTTACCGATCTTATCTAGTTGCCATTATCTGCTAAGTATAAAGAATCTATCGTTTGAAATCCTGAAACCCTAAGGACTCTTTGCTAGCTTTTATCTAAAATCTTCAATGGCACCCAAGATCCAAGATCCCATAGTTGTCAAGAATGTAGAAAAGCCCTCACTAAAATACTCTTTGACTCCCAAAGTTGCTTCTGAACCGGATGACAAAACCACCTTTTCACTCATCTCGGATAGAGTGTTACTAATCGTGGATGTGAGATTCTTCACCAAATGTCGTGTTGAAGAAGTCAGTCATGTTGAAATCAAAGACACCTATGATGAGTTGTGTACCAATGGTAAATTGAACAACAAGTATGAGCACATCAAAATCAAGGGATTAACTGAAGCCCTAACCTATCCCCATGTGTTCAAACCCCAGTGGGTCAAGTTTGTTCTGAGCAAAGTTCATGATGATTTCATGTGGCTAGAAGAGAAACCATTTAAGATTACTAAGGAAATCATTCATCTGATTACCGGTTACCCTATCTATGATCATGCGCGAGCCTAGAAGATGATATCACAGAAGGAATTGATCAGTTTAACCGGAGTGGAATCTGATCGTAGAGGATTGAAACTGAATAATGTCATTGATGAAGAACTAAAATTTTCCATTAGAGTAATGGGCTATTGTTTCTTCCAATCGGCAAGGGAAAATATTGTTCCTTGTGCAGCAGTAGACCTGGCATACAAAATTGTGAAAAAGGGAATGAAAATTGATCTATGTGAGGTATTGCTGAAGAGCCTATTTGAAAATCTAAACACCATCAGGAAGCCAAAGAAGAACAACTCAGTTAATACTCTAAAGTTTGGATCATTACTGATATGCATGTTTTTCTATTTTGAAAAATTCTTTCCATCAGTCGGTAAAGTTGTTTGGGAACTGCACCGATCAATTACTCATCAGATAAATGACTTCATCAAGAAGTTAGGTGATAATTTCAATGATATTATGGATGATTACTTCAGTAAATTTCAAGAGAAAATGCATAACAGATATAAGATTCCACCCCAGCTAGTAGAGAAATACAAAAATGATATATGTTTTGAAGTTGACACTGATTACTGTTATGTGAATACTGTGGAACCAAGGACTCAATCTTTGTCACTGACGGGTTACGAGATTGATTTTGACATCACAAAATACCAAATTGATGCATTTCTTACATTGCCTAGACATACTATCAAGCTGAGGTATGGTACCTATGAGGAAGTAAAGGAAAAAGTAAAGATGAACATTGTAGTACCCAAAGCTACAAGAAAGGCATCAAAAATGATTAAGGCATTGTCAGAGAAATTCGGAGAAGACTCTTCCTCTACACCTGTCAAAGGCACCATTGCCATTACTGAAGAGGAATTTGAAGCCCAAGAGGCAGCTATAACACTGAGCACTAAATTGCCTAAGGGTAAAGTGTTGAAGAGAAAGAAATAGGACACATCAAAGGCCTCACCGACTCCACCTCCAGTAAAGCAACCTAACACTAGAGCATCTGTAGCCTCACTGAGTAAGAAAAAAAAAAGTGTTACTGCTCCCAAGGTAACAAAGACATACAAGAAATCTACTCGGAGACTCATTTTGGCAAAAGAGTCTAGTGATATCGAATTAGAGGATGCAAGCAAATTCCAGATTGTCAAGAGCAAGAAGGTAAATATACATAGTGTTGAAAACTTCTGTGCTAATCTAAAAGAATATGGTGGATTTGGAGGATTTATATATGTCAAGTATGAAACCAGGAACAATGATGAAAAGAGACAAATTGAAGAAGTTGTCATCTGCACACTTCTAAAGTTTCAGTTAGCTCCATTGGAACTCTAAGTCACTTCCAAATGAATTGTATCTGCATATTGATAATAGGTGGAAGTATGCAATGGACTCAGAAACAAATTAGAGAGAGAAGTCTGGTTCATTTATTTCTTGACATGTCAGTCGCAGAAATAAAGGAATATCTAACAACCTACAACTCAAAGTTTCTTGTCAAACAGAGAGCCTTAAAACTGATGAATGTGCTATATATTGAAGTTGAAAAGGAGACTAAAGAAAAGTGGTAGGAAATCTTCAAAATCAAGGATGTCAGTGAGCAAGCTATAGTTGAAATTGTTGATGTCAGCGAGCACAATCTTGATGTCACCAAGCAAGGTCCTGATGCTACCGAACAAGACCCTGCTGACACCATTCAAATAGATGAAGATGTCATGGATTCAGAGGCACCGGAATAGGAAATGATAGAAGGCACTGCATATGCAAGACTTGTATCTAGTGAATCAATCTTGGAACAAGTTCAGCCTTATCCACCGATCAAGCAACCTGTCTCAACCAAAACTCCTCAGGATACAGATCAAGGCACTGAAGGTCACAAGTCTACAATAGGAGAAGGTACTACTCAAGAATAGACATCTCAAGAACCTTCTAACACTGAGACTGTTGCAACTGAGACACCAAGTACAAAGACACCAAAGGACTCTACAGAGGCTAAAGGAACCAATCAAAGTGTTGCCTCCACCGAGCAACCTACTGAGGATCATCAAGCCTCACAAGCCCTTGTTTTAGTTCCATCGGTGAAAGGTAAAGAAAAAAAAATGAAAAAGCATAGTTTTAAAGTTGATTTGTCAAAACCAATAGTGTTGCCCAATGTAGACATATCAAAATTGAAAGGGCAAGCACTCATTGATTTTGGTGAATTGTGCAAAGCAAAGGCTGAACAAGAGAAGCAAATGGCCATTCGAAAGAAAAATAAATTACTTCAGAAGGTAAAAGCACTCCTAATAGATATGCTACCTGAAGCTACAGTATCAACTGATGCAGCCATCCACATTCAACTGGATGAACTCCTAACAAAGATAGAGACATCTGGAGTATTTGAGCAAGCTGAAAGACAAAGAGCTCAATGCAAAAATGATAGAAGAGGTAGAGAAAGCTATAGCTATTGGCAAAGTTAAACTTGTCAAATTTATTGTTGAGTTGACCCCTCAACTCAAGCACATTCTTTATTTATTTCAGAAGCTCTACACATTTTCTTTATTCATTAAAGACATTAAGAATAAAATAGAGGCAATTGAGAAAGAGATCCAAGTTGACCACCGAGCCAAATTCAGCTTAGAATTTTTATACAAGGTTACAACGGCTCATGGCTCAACAATTGGACCTAAGAAATGAAGAACACAAGATCAGGATGGACATAATGACCCTTCAGACATTATTCCTTCCACATCTTTCATCGGTCCAAGAACAAATCAACTGAGCCACATACTAATCTACTACTCAAGAGGGAAGCACTCTAGATGGCTTAATATCATTATTGGCTAATATTCAAGCACATAATTCTTTAATGGATAGTGTAAAGGATGCACTCTCTGTCGCTCTCACTGAAGCCTAGACCAAGTACAAATCCATTTTTGACCAGTTACCACCCCCGAATGGTAATTAAGTTTTGATGTTTGTCAAAAAGGGGGAGTAATATGATACAATCTTGGGGGAGTAATACAATATATCTGGGGAGTGATACAGTATTGAGAGAATGGTATAGTATTCGGAGAATAGTATATAGCGGGAGTATACCGAGCACAACAAGAAGAATATCCAAGTGCAGTACATCGAGCAGTAAACAGAACACTAAGCAAAGCACACAGAATAGATCACCAAGCATGCAAAATCAAAGTTTTGTATAGTATATCGATAAAGGGAGTATATCTGATATATTATATTATTGACTATTGTATATACTGTCAGTATAGTCAAATTTTGCAAGTATATAGATTTTTGAGTTATAACTTTGAAAGTAGTTTTTGTCAAACATCTCAACTAATGTCAAAAGGGGAGATTGTTACTACTTATCAGATTGCCATTAGTTTTATGTCAAAGTTATACTATATAATCTAGTCAGTTATCTATTACTGAGATATTTAGTCGGTACGCACAGTCTAGTCGGTTACAGAAGAAAGCAGTCACTGAATGTAGTATACACCATGTTGTCTACCGAGTATCTTTACATGTCTACAGAGCAACAAAGATGACACACTGAGTTGATATACACCGAGTGAAATGTGTTACCAGATTCATTGAACCTAGACATGCATATGAAAACATGTTACAAGATCGAGGCACATCTAACCGTTATCACATTGGAAATTGCACTTAAAGATTGTGTATGATTTTGATGTCATCTAACCAATGAAATAATTTGCATGGTTATTCATTCAATAAATCATGTTTGTAAGATTGAAGCAATGAAAGGATCACCGTCATAAGATATCTATTTATACAGCATGAGTTAAGAGTTAAAGAGGTGTGTGCATGAGTGTAAGAAGACTGTTACAGAGACACAAAGGTCACCGAGAAGGTTTTCAGAGAACAGTCGAAGAACAAAGTAAATGGAAGGGTTTTCCAGAGTTACGATATGGGTTACCGAGGTATGCTATAAGCAAGGTAATCTTATTCTGAGCACATAGAATCTGCTATAACATTCCAGATGTAAAGTTGTAGATATTTGTAATAATTTTATTGTAATATTGTGAAGTTGGAAGAGAAACCTTTAATAGGGTAAAAGACTCTAATCAAGTCTATAAATTGTAAAGTCTAACCAGGTGCAACATTTAGTTTAAGTGTTGTGAAATCCTTTAGCAAGGTAGATCTAACAGATCTTGATACTGCTAACAGGGTAAGCTATCAGAAATAACTAAACATGTAGCTCTAATTGAGCACTCTTTATTATTGCAGTAGTAAAGTTGTGGGTGCCATCCCCATCGCAGTTTTTCTCTCTAACCAAGAGTTTCTGTGTAACCAAAATATATGTGTTATGGAGTGAATCATGTATGGTTGTTATCTATTTGTTTTAGATTTATATTATGTTATTGCACTATTCGGTTTATGCATAACAGTAAAGTTATTATTCAAGAAAAGTTTTGAAGTACTAATTCACCCCTCCCCTCTTAGTACATTAGCCTTCCATATTGGGCCTGACACAGCTTTCTCTCTTCATTTGAAGATAACTAAGAACTAGATGCATGGATCTTTGATGCAAAGAGATCAACTCTGGAACTCTCCCTAAGGATTAAATCAACTCAAGGAGACACATCAAAGGATCCTCTACATGCTAGGTGATTCAAAACCAAACTCAACTCAACACACCCAACCAAGGATAACATCAAAATGGTTTGTTCCAACACCTCTATTGGTCTTAACACATCCCAAACACCATAAGACAAGGTTCTACACACCCCCAAACTCAAACTCAAACTCATAAACCAAACTTGCTCTTCTAGGCTCTATTCCTTGTAGCCTCCAAATCGGGTATTTTCAACTTTTCTCCAAATCATCCCAAAACACTTGACAAACAAATTACATATTTACATAACCTTTAGCAGACCCTAAAACATATCCCAAAACTAGATATTACTCCTTTGGACCACCTGTACGGTTCAGCCTGCTGTTAGGCATGAATTTAGGCCTATTAGGTCACTTTTTCAAAGCAACCCCTATTGAATCAACTCCAAATGACTCCAAACCAAAAAACAGTCTTAGGAAATGTTCCCAAACAAAGGATTTTCAAGGTTTTAGGGGCTTCCAATCTCATCTATCCCGTGAAATCCCAAACCCTCACTTTTAGGCCTCCAAAACTAGGGCCTTCTCAAATCTGACTCTCCAAAAACTTTCAGATCCTATTAATGGATCAAACACCTCATATTTAACCTGCACATAAACTAACATAAAACCAAGCACTTTTTATTACATTTTGCTCAGACCTTGAATGTGGCACCCCAAATGCACTCTTTCTCACTCAACCCCATACTCTTGGGCATCAAAAACTTCAACTCCAGGTTCTTCCCTGCACATGAATGATTAAAGTACATATTTTAAATTATTCTTGACCCATTCCACAAGCCACATTAACCACATAAAGTAGAATGGGTCAGATTCACAAAATGACTCTCAAACCCCTCTTAAACTGTCACCTACAGCAGATTTTAGGACAGTCAATATAAAACGTACAAACTGATTGATTAAACCTTCAAACCAATGAAAAATGAAAGTTAAAACATTTCCCTATCACCTCCAAAAAGAATCAGATCAAAAGGTCTTGTAAAAATGAAATTACAATGGTTGCAAGTTCAGATTTTTGATCAAAATTGCAGGGAAAACTGGGTATTCATTGCTCCAACTTCAAAACTCTTACATTTCAATCAATTTCGACCATACTCCAATAACAACCAACCTCTCCCCATATGAGAATGAGGTTTTTAAATGTATTTAGACTCCCAAAACCGAAATCAACCTCCCTAACTACCATTTTAACCAACTTTGGTTGTTTTACACATAATCACTCACTTGGTTTACATAACAACTTTTGACCTCCCTTGTGCTATGAAACTAATAAGAATTTCTATTACATGAATATGGTCTTTTGAGACCTTATGAGCACAAAACATTAAACAAAACTCCTACTTTACCCTTGAACCCCATTACATGCTCAATTTGCCCAATTTTGCCCATTGTGACAATTTTTACAACTCATTACAAAATAACTCATTTTATGAGTTTCATGACTTCCAATGGTCTTCTTAACCATGATTACATATTAAAATGGTCAAGATTGACCTTACAACATCAAAATATTTATAATCTTCATTGCCCTTCAATGTGGCCTTATGATGGCCATGTTTGCCTTGGGTGCTCCTACACCATACTCCCCACCTTTAAAATTTTCCAAGTCCCTTGGAAATGTTGTACCTACAAAAAAAAATATAAAAACTTGCACCATCTTCTCCTTGTTGTGCTCTCATCTTCACCTTAGGCTTGTACTTGACCTTCTCTTGAAATCTGATCCATACTTTGACTCTTGCACTCCTCATTGCTTCTCTTTCCACTTGAATCTTTTTCATACTCTCATTAGGCTGCTTCCATTTGCTCTTTATCTGACCTGCACCTTCACATATATTAAAAAATCTGAGACTCTGACTCTTTTCTTTCATCTTCACCCTTGGTTTCCTATTCATCATCAAAATCATCAAAAACAGGAAGTAATAGCATGCCCCTTCCATCATCTGACTTCTGCCAACATCCAGCATCTTCACCATGTTTGAAATCTCTGTCATAACAGCATACACCTGCAAAATAATCAGACCTACCATCCAAAGATAACTCGTATTTTTATTAGCAACATACTTCATCTCCATGCTAGGAGAACTCATACTTTCACTAGCCTTCTCATGGGCCATCATCAATTCATCAACCAACTCAACTTCTTTTACCAACTCATTCCTCATCTCATGCCATTCCTCTTGGCATTCCAACTCTCTATTCAACTTCAAGGCTTCATCATGAACCTTACAACTCACTGTCATAGGGGTACCTTGCTGTACTATCCCTTTTCTCACATCCAAAGGACATTCCATTGTCCCAACCAAGATCACTCTTGCATACTCAAGCCCTTCAGGACTTAATTCCCTGCTGTCATTACCAGCATCTCTGTATGCTAACTCTATCTTAACTTTTAGAACCTTTTTATCAGTAGGTTCAACATCCTCTTCACAAGTTATTTGCTGCTCCTTGCACTCTTGCCCTATCAATGGACAACTTACCTCACCTTGAACATCTATATCCTCTTCTAGGATCCTTGTCTCAGCTTCATATACATCAGCACTATCAATTTTACCAGTCACCAATCCATCCTCCACTTTCTCTGTCAGTAAATCAATCTCATCTTCAACTATGACCTCTCTAGGCCATCCTTGCCTTGTCATTGACAATATACCAGCACTCTTACTCATATCAGCTTCTTCATTTGTCATCATCTCTGCCTCATCTGATCCACAAACCTTTTCATTATCAGATTCACATGTTTCATGTCCTATTAATGGACTCTTCACCTGCACAATCTCACCTTGTTCCTTCACCTCATACCTGCTCTTTTCTTCATCCTCATGTTCCTCATACCTTAGGAACTCTTTTCTTGTAATTAACCTCAACCTTGACATTCTCCATGCTGCCTTATCATCCTGCAATGGAGTCATCACAAACTTTTGTCCATCCTTGTTAATAACATATGTATTTTCTCTACCATCATGTAGGGCTCTAACACCAACTTGCCATACTCTACCCAAGATCATATGACAATCACTCAAAGGCATAACATCACATAAAATAGTATCATAATATGAACCAATGTTGAAAGAAACATATGCTTTCTCTTTAACATCAACCCATAGATCATTGCTTACCCCATATGCTCTGTAAGGTGACTCAAGAGGTATCCTTGGCAGGTTCAACTTTTCAACCATCTCTACTGAGACTAGATTTTCAAGAGAACCACTGCTAACAACAACCTTGCATACCTTACCCCTGCATTTACAATGTGTCCAGAATATAGAGTGCCCTTGACCATACCTTGCCCACATTTCTTCATCTTCTTCCATATTGGTTCAACTCCTATCTCTCAGTCTTCAACCTTCAATCACAAGAACATATTGTCTTCTTTCTGATCTTGTCAAAGCCATACCCACAAATCTCTAGATCTTCAAGCTCTGATACCACTTGATGCAGAGAGATCAACTCTGGAACTCTCCCTAACGATTAAATCAACTCAAGGAGACACATCAAAGGATCCTCTACATGCTAGGTGATTCAAAACCAAACTCAACTCAACACACCCAACCAAGGATAACATCAAAATGGTTTGTTCCAACACCTCTATTGGTCTTAACACATCCCAAACACCATAAGACAAGGTTCTACACACCCCCAAACTCAGACTCAAACTCATAAACCAAACTTGCTCTTCTAGGCTCTATTCCTTGTAGCCTCCAAATCGGGTATTTTCAACTTTTCTCCAAATCATCCCAAAACACTTGACAAACAAATTACATATTTAGATAACCTTTAGCAGACCCTAAAACATATCCCAAAACTAGATATTACTCCTTTGGACCACCTGTACGGTTCAGCCTGCTGTTAGGCATGAATTTAGGCCTATTAGGTCACTTTTTCAAAGCAACCCCTATTGAATCAACTCCAAATGACTCCAAACCAAAAAAAAGTCTTAGGAAATGTTCCCAAACAAAGGATTTTCAAGGTTTTAGGGGCTGCCAATCTCATCTATCCCGTGAAATCCCAAACCCTCACTTTTAGGCCCCCAAAACTAGGGCCTTCTCAAATCTGACTCTCCAAAAACTTTCACATCCTATTAATGGATCAAAAACATCATATTTAACCTGCACAAACATAAACTAACATAAAACCAAGCACTTGTTATTACATTTTGCTCAGACCTTGAATGTGGCACCCCAAATGCACTCTTTCTCACTCAACCCCATACTCTTGGGCATCAAAAAATTCAACTCCAGGTTCTTCCCTGCACATGAATGATTAAAGTACATATTTTACATTATTCTTGACCCATTCCACAAGCCACATTAACCACATAAAGTAGAATGGGTCAGATTCACAAAATGACTCTCAAACCCCTCTTAAACTGTCACCTACAGCAGATTTTAGGACAGTCAATATAAAACGTACAAACTGATTGATTAAACCTTCAAACCAATGGAAAATGAGAGTTAAAACATTTCCCTATCACCTCCAAAAAGAATCAGATCAAAAGGTCTTGTAAAAATGAAATTACAATGGTTGCAAGTTCAGATTTTTGATCAAAATTGCAGGGAAAACTGGGTATTCATTGCTCCAACTTCAAAACTCTTACATTTCAATCAATTTCGACCATACTCCAATAACAACCAACCTCTCCCCATGTGAGAATGAGGTTTTTAAATGCATTTAGACTCCCAAAACCGAAATCAACCTCCCTAACTACCATTTTAACCAACTTTGGCTGTTTTACACATAATCACTCACTTGGTTTACATAACAACTTTTGACCACCCTTGTGCTACGAAACTAATAAGAATTTCTATTACATGAATATGGTCTTTTGAGACCTTATGAGAACAAAACATTAAACAAAACTCCTACTTTACCCTTGAACCCCATTACATGCTCAATTTGCCCAATTTTGCCCATTGTGACAATTTTTACAACTCATTACAAAATAACTCATTTTATGAGTTTCATGACTTCCAATGGTCTTATTAACCATGATTACATATTAAAATGGTCAAGATTGACCTTACAACATCAAAATATTTATAATCTTCATTTCCCTTCAATGTGGCCTTATGATGGCCATGTTTGCCTTGGGTGCTCCTGCACCAATCTTCCTAAGAATCTAAGAGCAGGTTTTTGGAGCATAAGGAGCCTTCTATGTAGTGAAATAGAATACTATGTGGAGTCTTCAACAAAATTCAACAACATTCATCAAGCATTTGTCAAGCATTCTTCATCAATTAGGAGCCTTGAAGACATTGAAGAGTAAGAAGAGATCTAGTGGCAATATCTCTCCCTTTGGGATTGGTATGATTTCATGTTATTTTCATGTCTTTGTATGAGCTTCTTTACATAAAATTTCATATTTACATTCATTCTTTATATCACTTTGCATCATTAATTTAGAGCATTTACTTTGTCAATTACAAGCAATTAGGGTTTACTCTTCAGGGTTTCTCTAGATTGTTTACTTTCATTTTAGGATCTTGCATACACACAAGATTCTAGCACACACATTTTCAGTACATTATCGGCTATTTGTGGAGGTGGGAATCACCAATACAGGTGTTTGACTAAGGAAAAACCCCATATAGCCACCAGAACCTTCCCTTTTTAGTTGCAGGTGTAGAAATAGGTACCCAGAGGCACTTTCAGCTCGGCAACAGGCATAGGAATCACCCAGAATCATTAGATCTGCCCTAATCTACCTAGGACAGGGGCATGGTGCCTTGTTCCTAGCCAAGAAAGTGGTGTGGCACCATGGTACCTCTTCTTTTTAGTGATTTTGAGCAGGTTACAACTTCAGATCATCAGATTTGCAGCCTCCTATCTATAGAAATAGGATAGTGGTGTGGCACCCTAGTCCAGGTCAGTTTTGTTCAATTTACAACATCAGGTACACATCCAGAATCCTCCCCCTTTCCTTCTTTTAGTATCTAAGTTTCAGATTTGCAATTTTGTGCAATTTTGAGTTCATTTATGCTTCATTCTTTATCTCCTAGTCTAGGTGATAATTCAAACCCTGGTTTTTCTCATCATTTGCAACAAGAGGAATAGAAACCGTACGAGGTAATCCTTGGATCTCTCTTTCTCACAAGAAGTAGCCAAAGTGATCTATCTCCCTAGTCTCTTTCGTATTTGCAATATGTTGGCAAAAGTGGGATTAGGTCCTAGTCACCCGATCTCGCTTTTGCTGCCCCCACACACTCAAAATATTATGCTTTAGCCCTTCCACATAAAAGACATCATCATTATTGTGCTTACCATGAAGAGAAATAGAACATGTACCATGGATTATACCAACTTTATCATCACCAAATTTTACAAGTCCACCTCCATAATTCTCCAAGCTCACAAACTTACTCTTATCACCTGTCATGTGATGAGAGCATCCACTGTCAATCACCCATTCGTATTTCTCTTCAACTTGTGCAACCAAAGCTCTTTCCACATTTGTGCAGCTAGCAGAAATAGTAGGTATTGGATTATCTTCCTTGATAGCAATAAACACCCATTCATTATCACTTGCATTTCCTTTATCTAATTCATCATCTGACACACCTTCATCAGCAATATAATAATATCTCTTTTGAAATTTAGGCTTGTAAGGATTTTTGGGAACTCTTTTAGGACATATTGAGGAAAAATGTGTTGGCATTATTGGATGAATTGATTATGAGTTACGTTGATGTTTTGTCATTGATGTCAACACTAGCTGTTATGGTTGGTTACTGGTAGATTGGTTTTGGTTATCGGTAGAAGATCTAGTGTTACCGGTAGAAGAGACTATATGTTGGACACTTCTAGCATGTTTGGATTAGTGAAGTATGTTTGATTACATATGCTATATGCTCCATGAGAATGTTTTGGTCTTTTGGTATTGGCTTGGTAATCGGATGCTATCATACACTCTAGTAAACCCTTACTAGCATTGGTTTAAGGCTCTACCGATAGAGCTTTCATTGAGGAATCATGATAGGATGCATAATTGGTGTTGGTGAAACTTCTTCATGGATTTTAGGATGCTGAAGATGTTGTTTGATCGTGCTTCAACTGCTTGAAGACCCAAAATAGGTTAGGTACCTATCTAGGTTATGGACCGGTATCATGCTAACATGTACTCTACACATTACTAGGATGCTTCGAGAGGATTTATGGATTTTTTATTATTGTTTTGGTCTTAAGCTGACATGGCATATCATTGTAATATGGAATTATGTAATGATCTTATTGTAATATCTCTTAGCTAGCCAACCTAATTGGTTTAGGCCTTAGGGTTTTTATAAACAAGAGGTAGAAACTCTTTGTAAAGAATCATGGTTATTGAAAAGGTCATGGTCAAGGAATTTAATGGACGTGAATATTATAATATCATTCAGGTAGAGAAGTTGGTCGATCATTGGTGATCGAATTGCATTTAGAAGAGGATTTAGTCCTTTGGCATTGAGCTTAACCAGGACTATAATCAGGCATGGTAGATGTTATTTCTAGTAGTTCACTCTATTAGATTGTTGTCCATTTATCTTGATATGGTTGTAGCCTCTCTATGGTCAATGAGACTCTTTTGTAATGAGCAATACAATCCAGGTAGTGTGCCTTCCTGCATGTGTAGGCCCCTCATTGTATCACATAATTTTTGCAGAAGTATCATCTAACTATGGGTAGGCTTCCCACCATGGTTTTTCCCTTTTTGAGTTTTCCACGTACAAATCATGGTTTTATGTGGTATGGTTTCTTTACATTGATTATCTGGTTAATTGTTAAGTTGTATTGTTTACCGGTATCTGTTCCTACCAGCATATGCATGTGCTTTACCAGTACTTGATTTGTTTTAAGGTTGTATTGTGGATCAAAAGTTATAATCTATTAACAGTTGATTTCCCCCCCTCCCTCTCAGTTGTTCACCGGTTATCCTAACAATTAGTATCAGAGCCTTATAGAGATATTTGCTTTGATATTTCATCAAATTTCTGGCATTGATGTCAAAGGGGGAGTGATAGTAATGTGAAAAATCATTCAGAACCTTACAAAGATATCATTCATAAGGGGAGATCTATTGATATTCAAAAGATTGTTGGTTGTCTTCCACAGTGGGAGACTTGTTTGGCACTTCTTGGTACTTAGATGTTTTTCACATCTAGTGTTGCCATCAATGCCAAAGGGGGAGATTGTTGGCATTATTGGATGAATTGATTATGTGTTACATTGATGTTTTGTCATTGATGTCAACACTAGTTGTTATGGTTGGTTACCGACAGACAGGTTTTGGTTACCAATAGAAGATCTAGTGTTATCAGCAAAAGAGACTATCTATTGGACACTTCCAGCATATTTGGATCAGTGAAGTATGTTTGATTACATGTTTTATATTTTCCATGAGAATGTTTTGGTCATTTGGTATTTTCTTGGTAATCAGATGCTATCATACATTTTAGTAAACCCTTACTGACATTGGTTTAAGACTTTATCGACAGAGCTTTCATTAAGGAATCATGACAGGATGCATAATTGGTCGTTGTGCAATTTCTTCATGGATTTCAAGATGTTGAAGATGTTCTTTGATCGTGCTTCAATTGCTTGAAGTCATTGAATTGGTGTGGTGGACCTAGAATAGGTCCGATACCTATCTAGGTTATGGATCAGTATCATGCTAACATGTACTATACATGTTACCGGGATGCTTCGAGAGGATTTACTAATTTGTTATTATTTTTTTGGTCTTAAGACAACATGGCATATCATTGTACTATGGAATTATGTAATGATCTTATTGTAATATCTCTTAGGTGGCCGACCTAATTGGTTTAGGCCCTAGGGTTTGTATAAATAAGAGGTAGAAACTCTTTGTAAAGAATCATGGTTATTGAAAATGTCATGGTCAGGGAATTTAATGTGTGAATATTGCAATATCATTCAGGTAGAGGAGTTGGTCAATCATTAGTGATCGAACTTGATTTAAAAGAGGATTTAGTCCTCTGGCATTGAGCTTAACCGGGACTGTAATCAGGCATGGTAGATGTTATTTCTAGCAGTTCACTCTATTGGATTGTTCTCCATTTATCTTGAGATGGTTGTAGCCTCTCTATAGTCAGTGACACTCTTTTTTAATGATCAGTACGCTCTAGGTAGTGTTCCTTCCTGCATGTGCACACCCCTCATTGTATCACATACTTTTTGCAAAAGTATCATCTAACTGTGGGTAGGCTTCCCACAGTGGTTTTTCCCTTTTTGGGATTTCCACTTACAAATGATGGTGTTATGTGGTATGATTGATTTGCATTGATTATATGGTTAATTGTTAAGTTGTATTGTTTACCGGTATCTATTCCTATTGGCATCTATATGTGTTTTACTAGTACTTGATTTATTTTAAGGTTTTATTGTGGATTAAAAGTTATAATCTGTTAATAACTGATTCACCCACCCCTCTCAGTTGTTCACTAGTTATCCTAACAAAATGACCTATCTTATTGCATGAAAAACATTTAAGAGGCAACTCTCCTTCATACTTACTAGCTCCGTTGGGTAATAACCTGGCAATTAGTGCTTCAAGATCCTCAAGCTCTATCTCTTCTTCTTCTTCCATTTCCTTCATCTCTTTCTCATATCTAGACATCCTCCTTGAAGAACTTTCTCCTGAGTCATATCTATGCTTATCCTTTCTGGAAACATTGGCTTTGAATACAGATTCTACCTTAGGAAGGGAATCACCAAACTCACTTAACTCAAAGGCTAAAAGTTTATGAATCAACATGTCATGGGTCACATTAGTAATAGTCTAGATCTCCTCAATAGCAACAACTTTGTCTTTGTAGCATGTAGGTAACAATCGGAGCACCTTAGCAACAATCTCTGATTCTTCCAACTTACCATTGACACATTTCATATTGTACACAGGTTCATTCACCTTTTGTATAAAAGAAGTAATGTTCTCATCTTCGCCCATCCTCAACATTTCATACTTTCATTTTAGGCACTGCAACTTAGCAATCTTCACATATTTGTCACCTTCATACAAAGTTTCCAAATTGTTCTAGATCTCATGAGAAGTCTGCAATTCCATAACATTTTTCATCTCAGAGTCAACCAAGGTACTCAATAATGCTTTCTTAGCCTAATATTGTATTTAGCTTCATTTATCTCATCTAGAGTAGAAGGATCATTTCTAGGAACAACATACTTGTTTTTCTGTAATAGTATAGTAAGATTCTCCAAAGCATCTCAGATGACATTCCATACACCTCTTCCAAAGAGAGTAATTAGTTCCATCAAAACTCAGATTGTCCTTCTTGTAAGTTACCATCCAGGATCACCTCAAGTACTTAAGCTTATTTGGAGGAACCTGCTTTGATACCAATTGATGAAATAGCTCTAATTCTAGGAAAACAACTTAGAGGAGGTTTGAATCAATTGTCTCAAAAACTCACACAAATTACACTTAATCTTTGATTTGATAAATAAACATGAAAGCATAAATCAACATCACATGAAGAATGCACATAAAACCAAGCTTTTTGACATGGAAAACCCGGTCAAGGAAAAAACCATGGTAGGAACACTACCTAGAGCTCACTGCTCAAAAACAACAAGGGATACAACCTAGGGAAGACTCACTATCTTACAAACAAATTTGGATCACATCCAGAAGATCATGAACTAAATATTATCATCTCCTTAATGCCTGGTTATAGTTCGAGTTAAGCACATAACAACTTTCTTCCTCTCACTCTTCTTCTCTGCCTCCAAAAGATGTATACATTCAACGCACATACATTCTAATTCTCATCCATAAACACACTCAATTACAAAGATATTATATTTATTTATACATGACATCAACCTTGTGAAGATCATTGATGTCGACTCAAGACACAACACCTAATTACAAAGATATGACCATACACACTACAATATCATCCGTAGACCAAGAAATGTTGGCTAGACATAGCACAAAGCCATATCACATGCCTCAAATATGAAACACCTCCAAGAATTATGTATCGAACATCCTCAACATGCTACAAGCATCCAGTCAGACAAAAATATGAAGAACACTAACACACCAGAGAAAATTATCAATTTCGTGCACAACGATCAATGCGGACCACCAACACCAAAAGGCACACGATCCAGAAACATCCACAAGCATCATGAATTACCAACACAATATCCACACAAACACGACTTACTCAAATCATATCACCATTATATTGGACTTCGAGAACACTAACTGGAATGACTATCAACTTGGAAAAATAACTTGGGGAGATCCAAACCACCAACCATCTAAATTGAAGAGACACATCAATGTCCCAAACACATCTCCAAATCCATAAATCAAGATATTGAAATGTGGAGAAATTTAGATAAAAATACTGACACTTTGGCATCACTGATCCATAAATAACCATAGCCAACTCAAATCTTCATGCAGACCTCTGAAAAATTATACTGAATCATATGTACACAATCCTATACAAACCCTTTAATCCACAAACTATGATCATCACCATATAGGACAAACCCACTCATTGATCTTACTACATCACTTTCACAGACAGAGAAATATGTTGACATTAATGACAACACATGTCTCAGATATCTCTCAGGAACATATTTGTAATATACTATCCAAATATCCAACATCCTCCACCTCCTCAATATTATCACTAGTATCATAAATTTCTATGGAATCTTTACTTTTTAGAGACCTTCTCAAATCATATTGGACCTATGAGGTTTGGTGTTACACACCTCTTTGTACTCCCCATCATTGTTGATATCCTCAATAGGAGATCAATCCTAGTTTTTCTTATCTTTCTTGAATGCGGGGATGGCTTTCCTTTATTTTCTCATACCTAAAGGAGTAGAAAAATGTTTTAGGCTACAAATACCAATGGCAACAAGGTTATGACTAGAGAGGGGAATGCTAGGAGTAGATTCAATCCCCATAGGGGTGGCTAGGCTAGAATTGGTTGGAGTGGTAAAGGGGGTTTTAGGAGGAGGTTTGTTGGTGTTCGAGAACCTGAGATTATTATCCATTCTTTTGTGGCTATTGGGAGACTCTAGGATAGTGGTTGTGGGTAGGAAAAAAAATTACTAAGTGGCATTTGTGAGAATTATGGGTTTGGGAGGACATAGGGCTGAAACTTGTAGAGCCTAAAAATTATCCCTTGTTGTAGTGAAATAGGCTTTTTGTCAAGAAATTAGGTAGCTTCAAGGGCATGCTTAATAGAAATATCAAGGGAGTTAAGTAGTAAAAATGGAGACCAGATTAAAATACTATGACACAAATGATGAGCAACAATAGGCGATAATATTAAAAATATGTGAGCCTCCCCTCAAGAGCGAAGAATTTTGTTATCATAAGGCATACCTAGCCCCATTGCAATGAGAACTCGTCATGGTCAAACCCTCCGTGCAACTTCATAGGATTTTATCCATGTTTAAAGAAGAGGGATAGGCCATCATTGTCTGTGCCTCTACTTTGTTTCTTCTATTTCCTTCCTTTGGTGGGTAACCCAATCACCTTAGAAATCACATGATCTTTGTTAAATTCAAATGAATCCCATCAAGGTTAACCCTATAACCCTTCCAAGAGATAGAGAACTAGATAGAGATTTTCTTCAAACCCATTTATTCTTTCAATGAACTGGGTGACCCCATATTCACAAGAGTTTTGAAGCCCAACTTAGCCAAATTATTGTATCTTAAAACTCAACCAACAATTAACAAAAAAGAAAAATTATAGATACATATTGAGTAGATGGGATGTGTGTCATAGTAATAAAAATTAGGAGTAGCCACCATTCGTCTACGATGCCAAACATGCCAATCGCCACTCATGATACAAAAAATGAGGCCAAAAGATGAGAGAACTTTTTTTAAAAACTTCCAAAATGTTGTTGGGATGAAGGATAACAAAATGGATGTGACCAAGAATTAAATTCTGATCAAAATTGAGATATAATCAATACCCCTATAATAATTATTTTGAAAGGCCACTAAAATGGCAAGACCCAAAATGGGATGGGTCTACTATGGGATGGGTTTTCTTAGATGGCTCCTTTGGGTCTCTTTCTCTCTCTCAATTAATAGTAGTAGATTCTTATTGTATTGTGGGTGAATAAGGTTCTTGTGTGGGTGATATCCCTATCACAAAATTTATTGTGGGAGGGGTCCCTATTGTGGTTATTGTTGGAAGAAACTATGAGGACTCTTGGTCATGTTCTTGGTGCAAGGAGGATGATAAATCACTATTAGACATACTATTAGAGGCATGTATTAAATAAAAACTAGATTTGGTTGACGGGGAATAGGTTTATCTTAAAGAGAAAGATTATTTGATTTTGGAGAGGGAAAAATATCTTCCTTCTCCTTTTTCTACTTTTGGTTTCTCCCCTTCTAATGGGGATGAAGGTTTTAGGGAGGCACTGGATGATGAGGAGGATATTTTTTTGGATATTGTTGGGTGAATATTTTGTCACTAGCGTACCGATGAAAAAATATATGATTCACACACAGCTATGTTGAGAAATTAATCTCTCCTCTCATCAAGGGGAGGTTCCCTTTGAAATTTCTTGTCTAATTAATAATAAATTAAAATCTGTGGATTAGTATTGGGCATATAACTCTCTTTTTTTAGAGTTAATGTATTCTCCCTCCACTTTGTTACAATTTCCCTATCACTTTGATACTTAAGGAAATTAACGAATTAATCCAACAAACTATACCAAGATTTTATAAGCAAGAAGTGCAAAGTCTTTCTCGAATATAACACTAACTTAACTAATTGTCACAATGGTAAGGATTTCAACTTGCAGCTCAAAGTCTTCAAGTATAATTCCTTAATCCTAAAAACTACAAGCAATAGTAGCAATACAAAGCCTACTACTAATCACTTAACAATAGAAAATTACCCAACTATTCAAGGAGCACAAAGCCTACTTTCACAATTCAAGATCTCTTTTATCCACTTAACAATACCTCCTATATCAGGAAATTCAAGAACATATATAAGTTATGAATGTAAGAACATAAACTCATATCAGTAATTTTTAAACACAACACAAAGTTTGGGATCAAATAAAATTGCTTTCTTTATTTTCTTGATCAAATTTTCACAACAAAGCTCAACGTCTTAGTTGAGGCAAAAATTTGTCAGAGCTTTTCTTAGCATAATCAAAGATAAAAATATACAAATGAGGGTCCCCCTTATATATAAGAAGAGTGGAGAAAAATGTGGGTACAATTGACTAATTCAACTGCACAGTTCCACTTGACAACAACTACAACAGAAAGAAATTATACAGTTGCGGGAAAACTTGTAGCATCTAATAATGCAACTACATGAAAAGAAAATGTCAAAAAGGGAGACCTTATTCATCTTTCTCCTCCTCATTTGATTTGTGGAATTCTTTGAACTTAGCTAGGATGGCCTCCATCTCTTCTTGCTTTGGAATTGGGGTAGAATCTATGATTACACTGTAAAGTGGAAAAATCGAACCCTAGTCGTTCTCCCCTCCCCAACTCCAAGGAGAGAGAAGGGGGAGTCACTAGGGTTGATGGTTTTCACTTAGGAGAGACTTTACATTCAAAAGAGGGTTTGAAACCCATAAGATCCAATCCCACGCAATGCAAGATTGGATTCTATATGAGTTTCAAGGGTTAAGATAGCAAGGATACCCTCTTTTGTAAAGAATGTAGATAGAAAGATTGAACTAGGAATGCATGTAAAGTAGGAAAGATTCGCTTATAAATAAAGATAGGGATATGAGATGAAGCTACGGACCTGGAATTAGCAGTAAAATGTCGAGACGGTGCTATCCTACAAATTTGAGCAAAAGTTGACGGGACGATGGCGCCCGGCATGCACACGGTCCTCCGAAAAATCCGCGAAACGAAGGGGGATCTGTTCATCTCTGCACAAGGATTCCAGATCTTCAATTTCAGCCGCGTACCTGCAACCTACACACAGAAAAGCGAAGATGATTGGGGGGTTAGGGATTAGGGGTTTGCCCTTAGGTCAAACCCCGGTTTTGGAATTAACCAAGAAATGAGAAATGCTAGTAAATGTAATGTAAAACAAGTACTAATACCTTGTTGTAAGGATGTTTGTATCCTTATATGCGAAGGTATAGATGTTGTTGTATGTTGTATGTTGTATGTTGTAATATGTGATCTCCTCTTCAATGGTTGAATCCTTGTCTTGAATGCAACACTTAGCCTTGAATGGAGACTTAGAATGATCAATTGCTTGAAGGAATGCTTGAATTCTTGAATGCTTGAATGTTTGAATAGAGTTTCCACGTCTTGTACACATCTGTCCTTCCTCTTTTTTTTTACCTCCTCAAATGGGAGAGGAAATGTAGTTTATATACTTGCCAATTAGGGTTAAAAGACTGATTTTCCCAACCTTAGGCCGACCAGGAAATGTTATTTTCCAAATTGCAAACAAAAAGACCCGAAGTCCCATAGGAGACCAGGCCCAAAATAGGGCCAGGGACCAGGGCGCTGGGCGCCCTAGTCCTAAAGGACCAGGGTGCTGGGCGCTCTGGTCCCACCTCCCGGGATAGCAGGGTGCAAGGAGGATCAGGCCAGGGTGCTGGAAAAATGCAATTTTTGGTGTCGTGAGCAAGTTTCAGGGTCTCCATTCAGGTTCAGTGTTGCATCGCCATCGTGAAGACCCAAATGCAGTCAAAATTGCAAGTGTCGCAAATTTAGGATGCTACATTTAGCCCCCACTTTAGCGGGAGTATAAGCGTACGCTCATACTTCCGGTAAAGTACAAGGAAACAACATTGAAAAACTTTCACCACATCAAGGAGGCAAGATACACCAAGCCCCCAGTGGACTAAGGATCTTACGACTTTGATTGACAAAGTAAAGGGAAGATCACGAGGGAGAACCATGACTGTCAATAGTAAGGTTCCCTCACTATGAGTCATGCAAGAAAGATATCAAAAATTTTCAAGGCAAAGCTAAATTTGTTAAGAAATTTTCAAGTATCTTGAAAAGATATGGACGGGATGTATGCCCCCTATGTTAAAGCGATCGCACACGCCTCAACGGGGGTGATTGATTTAAGGTAGTGATACATATAAGAAATGAGAAAGGAGCACGTTATCACAAGGATTTAGCCCCCAAGTGTGAGATAAGCCCAAGGATAATGGACACAAAACACAAAGCACAAGGTGACTTCGCTTTCCTTGGGGTCAGTATGTTGTATGATTATTCATGTATATCATATGTATGTATGCATAATTGTTCTTCATTACCTAATCAAGGAAGGTCACCTAGAAGAAGGGAACACATGTATCTTTTTGAGTCAACATGAGAGAGATCGAGAGATCTCAATGCTTTGCATCGTCCTCAAGTAGACAACACTAAGGACAACAAATAGAAGAATGAGAATAACATATAGAAGAAGTAACAAAAGAGAGGGGGAGAGAATCTGCTATGCTAATGAAACTAGTCTAGCACGTCATCTACCCCCCGATCTTGCTGATCAATGTTTCGGGAAGGTAGGGAACATGCTAGAGGAGGAACATCCAACACAGCAGATGGAGCTATCACAAGATCCAAACAAGGGCTATGTTCATATCCCAAGCCACGATGTTCTTGTCTAGGAGCTAGGATAAGTTCTTTAGAAAATGCGTTAGATAAATGGTTATCAATATCAACAAGTTCATATTCACTATCAGAATGAACAGGAGAAGTAGCATTTTCATCATGAATAACATTTTCATCTATATCATCATCAAGATTTATAAAAATAGGATCTTTAACTCGCATAGGATCAAGACCATCATACATCTTATGTTTATGAGATTTTGGCTCAATCGTCGGCTGAGGAGAAAATGGAATAATGCTTGTTGAAGGTGTTTTTGGGGATTGCAAAGTTTGAGAAGCAGCTGCCTGAGCTCTAAGACGACGCTTTCATCGGTGTTCACGTGCAGAATGATTCCGTCTAGTCTTAGTAGGAAGATTAGGAGATTGAGGAGGAGCAATGTTCTCATCCTTATCACTTGGGTGTTTAGGTTGCGGTCTCTTAGGCTGAATAATAGGAGAAGAGGAAGGTCTCTTCTCTCCATAAGAGGAAGGAGGAGGAACTGCTCCATATAAGGGAGGAATATTTGGTTTAGGAAGGAGACCAAGTCCATCATGATGAGGAGGTATAGGTCTACTTTTAGGAAGTTTATTAGATATAGGCATAGTCACATCCATAGGAATGGGTTGGGAATCTTCTTGAGGAAAGACATTGGTTTTATCTTTCAAAGGAAGAACTTCCTACTTAAGAACGATAGGAATATCAAGTTTGGGTGTTCTAGGTTCACTTAGAGATAGGATCATATCTTTTTTCAACTTTTGATAAGATTTGAAAAGATGATCACTTCACAGAGGAAGAGATTGGAATTGTTTAGGCCAAAAGTAATCAATAGGAACGCTAGAAGTTCTTTCAACTGGTTTAAAGAGACTATGATTGACAGTAACAACTTCACCATTATGGGGAAATTTCAAACACTTGTGAATAGGAGAAGCAATAGCTTTCATGGAAGATAGCCAAGGATAGCCTAGCTTCACACGAAATTGTTCGGATGATGGAATAATAGCAAAGTCCACATCAATGGATTTGTTATGGACCTCAATAGGTAATGTAATAGAACCAATTGCAGGAGAAGAAAATGCATCAAATAGTTTCACAACCACATTTGTTTTGTCATAGATACCTTGATTCAATTGCAAAGTAAAAAGAAATTCTTCAGTAATGACAATAACCATACAAGAAGGATCAATAAGCACTCCACGGCAAGGTGTGTTCTTGACTTTTGCAACTATATATAAAGGACCATCAGGTGCCCTGATAGTTTCACTAGAATCAAATGTGATGGAAGGTTCTTTAGGGATTTTCTGCTGTTCCACAAAGTTAATCACATTTGGAGTCATAGACACAAGATCATCAGGTGAGACAGAGGAATCAATCGCATTAGAGGTATGAGAAGGCAATGGATCAGTAAAAATATGAAGATTTTGGTTAGGAGGAGCTACAGATGTGTTGCCTTTATCATTCACACCAGAAACAAAGATAGTATTATTATCAATCAAATCTTGAATTTTACCCTTTAAAGAAAAACATTTTTCAGTATCATGCCCAGGTTGACGATGAAATTGACAAAAAGATTTGTTATCAAAATAGGGTGAATTAATTTTTGCAGGATCAATTTGCCTTATAGGAGGAAGAGTAAGCACATTTTGTTCCAATAACTTATTCATAATACTATGCAATGATTCATTCAAAGGAGTAAACTTTCTTTCTTTCTTGAAAAACTTAGAAATAGGAGACACACCTGATGCTGCATTCACATTGTTGTTGATGATGTTTTCATTGAATTTAATGGACTCTCTGTTCGGTTTAAACTTCCCAAATGGTTGTTGACTACTATCACCCTTATCACTCGGAGCCATAGGATGTGATTGTTCCATTTGACTCACAGTCAATTGATAATTGTGAAGAGTTGCGCACAACTGTTGGAAAGAAGTAAACTCAGAAAACAGGAGTTTTTCTCTAATGTCTTTTTGTAAATTAGAAATAAAGATTCTTTGAATATCATTGTTAGGCACTGGAAAAGAAATTTGAGCATACAAATTATCTACCAATGAAATCAGTCACTTTTTCTTTAACACCTTGTTTACAATGCATTAAATCAATCAAAGTAACTTTAGGACTTATATTGTTTTGAAATTATTGAATGAAAGCATTTGCAAGTTGTTCGAAAGAAGTAATAGAATAGGAAGGCAACGAGCAATACCATTGTAGGGATTTGTCTCTTAATGCTCTAGTAAACAGTTTTGCAAGCAACCTTTGGTCATAAGCAAAATCAGTACATATTGTTTGAAAGGTCTTAACATGTGTTATAGGATCACCCTTACCATTATAAAGCTCCAAATGCGGAATTTCAACATGTTTAGGGGGGATAGCTCGAACAATGTCAAGAGAAAGTGGACTCGCAACATCAAATGTGGGCACACTAAACTTAGATTGATTCATAGAGGCAATTTGTTGTTGTAAAGAAGAGACAGTTTGTGCAAGATTGTTAATGGTCACTTCAGTCGAAGAGTTCATATTAGATGTGTTAGATTGTGATGGAGGTATTATGTTATTGAAAGAAGGTAGAGAGTAAGGTGGTGGGACACTATGATAGTTAGTCATAGGAGATGATTGGACAGGAGGAACACTACAAGGAGGAATGGAAGGGTTAAATGAATTGCCCCCTTGCGTCATGTTCATTTGTGGAGATATAAGAGGAACACTCATTGAAGGAATGAATGAAGAAGTTGGATTGAATGAAGGAAGAGGGTTGATTGAAGAAGGAGGATTGCCCCCATGATTAGTGATCATAGGAGGAATGTCTTGTATTGAAGTAGTCATTATGTTTGATGTAAAAGTAGGTATACTAGCAATAGGAGTCGTCAAAGGAATAGAATGATTGTCTTGAGTAGGAGGTTGTGTATAACCTAAGGTTTCGGCACAACTGTTCATAGGCATCACATTTGAATCCACAATGTGTGCAATACCACGCAAAATATCAATTCCATTCTTATCACTTTGAAGCATACGTTTTAGACCCTCAATTAAAGGAAGAGCTTGACTATCAGGGTATTCTTGAGACATCCACTGTCGAAAATCATCAAATTGGTTATCCAATTTTGAAAGTTGTTCTACAGAAACCTCATGGAGAGCTTCTTCATCATTAAGAGGATTAGAGGAATTACCCATGTCCTCGTTAAAAAGGCCATTCAAATTAGGTTCCATCTCCTCAGTAATTAAACCTTGGAAAGAATTAATTCTAAGGCTTCGTCTAACGGGAATAGTGTAGGTAGGGCTTATTGTTGTAAAACTCATGCACTAAAGAAAGAGAGAAGATTTTGAATTTTTGGAGGTAGCAAATTTCAGTAAAACCAGCCAATCTTCTAGATTTAAGCTGTTAAATACAATCAAGACAATCTCCCAAAATTTCGGAAAAAATGTCTGGGACCGTGGCGCTCGGGGTGCACACGGTCCTCACAACTTTTTTCGAAATTTGCAGGGATGAAAATTATGATGATTTTACAGCTAACCTGAAAAAATTGAGTGATTTTACGATCTGTAAATAGGCCAAATTAAAGTTGCAATCTCAAAATTGAACCCTACCAAGATTGTCGAAAAATGCAAAATTTGAATTTTGAAAAAGAGAGGGAAACTGAAATTTTGAATTTTATGATTTTAGAGGGAATACCAAAAGCAATGCAAGTTTTGAAATTTGAAAGTTGACTCAATTTCACGCAAAATTCAATTTTGAAAGTGGAAATCAAAGTTGTTGTAATTAAGCACTTAATTTCAAAAGTCACAAATTGCAAAAATTTTAATAAATCACTGAAATTTTGAATGAATGATAACACACTTTTCAGATTTAGGACAGTAAGAAACACAATTTTGACATGAATTTCAATTTCAATAATTTTTGAATGATTAGAAGTCTCAATCCAAGCAATCGCTAGACCAACTTTGACTGTAATTTTGAAGGTGTTAAAATTGATAAAATCAGCCAAAATTCTGGATTTTAGTAGAAAAATACAGTAAGATCTAGCTCCCGAAATTTCGGAAAAAATGTCGGGGACGATGGCGCTCGGAGTGCACACGGTCCTCGCAACTTTTTTCCAAATTTTCAAGGATGAAAGATATTATGATTTTATTGCGGGATCCAAAGTTATAGCTGATTTGGAGATGTTTTGATCAGTGAAATTGTCGGACAAAGGTTGAATCAAGAGGGTTTCAAAAATTAGGGTTTTGACACTTAACCACTTAATTTTCAAAATTAAAGCACAAATATGAATTGATAATTTGTAATAGAAGGGCAGATCTGAAACAAGCATCAACAATTAAACATTTCACAAGTTTAATTACTTAAAAAGAAAATTTAGGGTTTTTATGCAATTAACCTCTAAAATTTTGCCAAAGATCAAACATGGAAATGTAATCAAAGAATCCAATTTTCAGATCTAATTATGAATAATCAGAAGGGATGTTCACGTTAGCTTCACCAAAATGTAAAGTGGAAAAATCGAACCCTAGTCGTTCTCCCCTCCCCAACTCCAAGGAGAGAGAAGGGGGAGTCACTAGGGTTGATGGTTTTCACTTAGGAGAGACTTTACATTCAAAAGAGGGGTTGAAACCCACAAGATCCAATCCCACGCAATGCAAGATTGGATTCTATATGAGTTTCAAGGGTTAAGATAGCAAGGATACCCTCTTTTGTAAAGAATGTAGATAGAAAGATTGAACTAGGAATGCATGTAAAGTAGGAAAGATTAGCTTATAAACAGAGATAGGGATATGAGATGAAGCTGCGGACCTGGAATTAGCAGTAAAATGTCGAGACGGCGCTATCCTGCAAATTTGAGCAAAAGTTGACGGGACGATGGCGCCCGGCGTGCACACGGTCCTCCGAAAAATCCGCGAAACGAAGGGGGATCTGTTCATCTCTGCACAAGGATTCCAGATCTTCAATTTCAGCCGCGTACCTGCAACCTACACACAGAAAAGCGAAGACGATTGGGGGGTTAGGGATTAGGGGTTTGCTCTTAGGTCAAACCCCGGTTTTGGAATTAACCAAGAAATGAGAAATGCTAGTAAATGTAATGTAAAACAAGTACTAATACCTTGTTGTAAGGATGTTTGTATCCTTATATGTGAAGGTATAGATGTTGTTGTATGTTGTATGTTGTATGTTGTAATATGTGATCTCCTCTTCAATGGTTGAATCCTTGTCTTGAATGCAACACTTAGCCTTGAATGGAGACTCAGAATGATCAATTGCTTGAAGGAATGCTTGAATGCTTGAATGCTTGAATGTTTGAATAGAGTTTCCACGTCTTGTACACATCTGTCCTTCCTCTTTTTTTTGACCTCCTCAAATGGGAGAGGAAATGTAGTTTATATACTTGCCAATTAGGGTTAAAAGATTGATTTTCCCGACCTTAGGCCGACCAGGAAATGTTATTTTCCAAATTGCAAACAAAAAGACCCAAAGTCCCATAGGAGACCGGGCCCAAAATAGGGCCAGGGACCAGGGCGCTGGGCACCATGGTCCTGGGGGACCAGGGCACCTGGCGCCCTGGTCCTGAAGGACCAGGGCACTGGGCGCTCTGGTCCCACCTCCCGGGACAGCAGGGTGCAAGGAGGATCAGGCCAGGGTGCTGGAAAAATGCAGTTTTTGGTGTTGTGAGCAAGTTTCGGGGTCTCCATTCAGGTTCAGTGTTGCGTCGCCATCGTGAAGACCCAAATGCAGTCGAAATTGCAAGTGTCGCAATTTTAGGACGCTACATACACAAACACAGGAAATCGTATCCTCAGCCTTTACATATTTCTTTTTCCCATCCTTCAGCATGGATGCCAGGACCTCAAAACTAACTTGGATTTCTAGTAACTTATCGAATGCACCAAGTGAGAAATCTTGTCCCATGTAGTGATCCAGTAAGGAAAGAAATTCCTACGTGATGGCATCACTAGTAACAAGATTCTGATTATCATCATACAGATAACAAGGAAGGTCAACAATCCTGGCAGAAATGAGATCAATGTCATCATCACCTTCCTTCCTCTCTCAATCTAGCTATGTTGTCATCAACCTTATTGTCTCTTTCTTGTGAGACAATAGCAACAATATTTGGATATATTTTCCCTTGAAGGAACCACTTTATTTTCAACGAGGACCTCTATTCTGAAGTCCTCCATTTTTCTCCAAAGGATTGTACTCTTCTCAATATCTTCAATCTCTTGAGATAATGAAGTTTTGACACTTTGTATCTGACTTTGGATCACTTCAAAAGAAGCAAACAACCCAACTGTTGAACTTAGGAGATGAGACCCTTTTGACTTTAGCTGTGCAATCCATTCGTCCACCACTTGGCCTTTGGCTCCTACCTGTTCAATTTTCTTAAGAGATTCAGTGTCCATTGAGGATCCTATGGGCTCACTTCCTGAGAGGATTGTGTAACTTTTAGAAGAACATTAGTCAATTGTTCACATTTCTATTTTAATTCATTCTTCTCATCCCTCTCTTGGTCAAATCTCTGTAACAATGAGTTAAGAGTTGTTTGAGAATCCATCTTAACACTCTTATGTATCTCCATCCCAAGCTCTATGGTTTGCATGATGTAATCCTCAGATTGTATATCATCTTTATTCTTATTCGATGATGGTACCATTACCTCAGTATACTTCCTTTTAGAAGTCGGTTCTACTAACATTCAAGAGACAATCTTTGACTTATTTGTTCCTTTAGGCTTTGGAGGAACCAACTGCTCACAATCAAACACATTAGGTGAAATTGCCCGTTTCTTCCTCTAAGGTACTACTACCTCCATCCAAGGTGGTAATTATGGATTAGCGGGTGGAGTAGTAGATTCTTGTTGAGTCTCACTTGGTATTTTAGGAGCAAACTGGCTTGAACTTGCAGCGGTTGTAGATGTTGTTATTGATATCAATGTTGAAGTATCCAATGATATGCCTGTTGATGTATTAATAGTTGTCGATGCTCACCCTTCTTCAGTTATGGCCACAGAGGAGAGAGTGGAAGGTGTAGTGGAAACAATTTGGGTACTAACTAGAGGTGGAATTTTTGTTATGACCATCGTAGTAGAAATAACTTCAGTGCTTACCAGAGATGTAATTTTTGTTATGACCATCGTAGAAGGTAAATTTATCATTTGTTGTTCCACGAACGCTTGCTCCATAGCTTCAGGAAAATTCAACATTGAAGATTCAATGGTGGTTGAAGGAATATCATCCAGACTAGAAACATTGGATAATGCAAAAAATTGTTGAGCAATCTCTAACTGAGTCATGCCCATGCCCAGGTCCTCATCATCAAGTTCCTCTTCCACTTGATCATAATTAGAATTGATGGAATGGACAATCACCTTTGAATGAGTTGGTGCCTATGAAGTGGTCGGGATATTAGCTTCACCAAGATGTGATGTTTCTTCAACCTGTGCTTCCTCTTGTTGAGGAATTTAACCTTCTTCCATCTGCTTCTTTTTTTCAGTATCTCTAGCAGTCTATTGTTTTGGTTCCTTTGTGGCTATCTCCTACACTGCTGAAGATGATTCACCTTTTTTGGACCCTTTAATTGTGAACTTGTTTTTGGGTCCTTTCCCCTTAGATTGCATTGTAGGGGCCGAGGATAGTGCTTGTGAATCTTATTTGCCCTTGGTTCTTGTTTTAGCTATAGCTGTCTTACAAATCAGGTCATCACTATTATCATCATCTCTAGAACTAGAAAGAAGTTGTTTCATTCTAAGATTGTGTTTTTAACAACCATGCATTGGTGTTTGTCAAAATGGGAGAGATTCTTTGAGTGATAGACTTACTCTCCTTTTTTGACCATTGCACCGGTGGAAGTGGAGAGTCGGCAATCTTCTTTTAACAATAGACTGGGTCTATTATGTCATCAGTGTCTTCCATGGTCATTGGGATCTTTTCCAAATCTAAATTTTCAATTTTCTCCAGGGTAAGATGACTAAAATCCATTCTTCTTATGTCTTCCTCATCTTGACAATCCGCCCACACATCCTCGAACCTAAAAACATGGGCGTAGTTCCTTTTGAGCTTATTTCTCATGCCACAAAAAATCAAAATTAGTTCATTCTTTGAATCTTCTCATAGTTTTCCATTGCATCTCTTCCTCCATGTTCTTGGCCTTGGGGTTAGTTAAAAATGAGCACCTGCCAATAGATTCTGGAAACTTCAATCCGGTCTTATGTGCTTGCAATTTCTTTTCATGCACATAGATTATTTGCCAACACGACTCTATGAGAATGATCTTATTAGAAGGATACCCTGGTAAAATGAAGGGTTTACCTGAGAAACATCCGATCTGAATGTAAGTGAATGTCAGAAACTGAAGAAAAATGTATCCAAAATGAGACACCCTGTTATATGCAGCCTCTGATAATCTTTTCTTTTGTAGGCTTTTATCAAACATGCACTTCCACACAACAAAGAAGGTATCATTGACTCTTCTAAAGTGGCTACCTTAATTCTTTTTCATGAGTTGATCATAGTATTCTGAGACACGCACTAATCTCCTGTCACCTTTAGTAGATAAACCTAGATATTGCCTCATAGAAGCAGATGCATAAACCAGGTAAGAAGTCATATAAAATTTCAATGTCACTTTGACTTCTTTCAACTGTGCCTAGAGTGAATCACTGATCTACTCACCCTAATCAATCCTAGCAGCCCCTTTCCTGATTATATTTATGTAATAACACATCCAACTTTGAAAGTAATGAGAGTCCTTTAAACCCTTCACTCTTGCCAACATGGTGACCATATCATTGTAATCCTCATTAAAGTCACTTCTATGGAAATACTTAGGCCATCGTGAGGTGGTAGAATTTCTAGCAGCGGAGAGGTACATAGTATTGATCACTTTCTTGCATTTGACCTCATTTTTCTCATAGTATTCCTGAGCACTTTGTTGAGAAATGTCGGCTACTTCCTTGACTGAAGAACCTTTGAAAACACTGTTGAAGAAAACACTATCCAAAGTTATGATCACATTTTGATCAACATCCCTAACCTGTCTTATATTCGGATCGAAGTGATCGCGCTATTGCAAGTACAAAATATGGATCATGAGCTGCAACTGGGAAGGAAGCATATTTATGCAACTCAGATTTGACCAAATTTGTTAGGCAGGAAGGATCTTTCTCAACTCAATCAATAAACTCCTGCATACTAACATGTCCAATTTCTGTATCTTTGATCTCCTTGATTTTTGAATCTACTAAACTTTCCAGGTACGAATTCAAGTACTTATCATACTTTTACTTCATCTTCTTTGCTGATCTTTTACCCGGTGAAGATTCCAACTAACTTGAAGAAGGCTTTGATTTGTCGTGAGAGGGCCTTGACATTTGAAAATGACTACATTCAACACTGAGGATTAGCTTCTTCAACAGTTATCATCATCAACAAAACCAAATTTTATCAATCGGATCAAAAAATCGAACTCAAAACAGGCTTGGGAGCAAAACTGTCAAAAATTGTAGGTCGGGGAAAAAAGTCCGATCTGCACCTGGGTAAGTGCACAAAGATGGTGGTCAAAAAGGGGGGTATAAGTGGACACTTTTTTTCTGAAATTAGGTGAACCTGAACTTGGAGGCGAAATTTGAAAGTCATCCACTCAAGATATGAAGATAATCAAACAACGAATATTGTAGTACTCTGAATCTAGTTTCCAAACTACTAAACTTTTTTAAAATTGGATAATATTAAGGGGGTCAAAACCTTCATGCACGAAAAACTGACCTTGATTTTTTCTGAAAAACATAACATAGTGTCTGACATGCGCATCAAAAAAGTCATAGTTAGATTTAGTATTTTGAAAAATCCTTTGGCAGAAAGATAGCTAAGAGTGAGCACTAGAAGATGTGTATTGTTTTGTAATTTTTTGTTGAGTATTTTTTTTTTATGATTTTTTCAATCAAGCACATCTTGAAAATTAGGTACCTGTTCATGCACGAAGCATAAGTTGCACTAAACAAATTGAAAATACAATTTTTTTTGTTAAATTGTAGAGAATCAAGTGCAATACAATAATATATAATTTTTTTAAAATTTGGATAAGTATATCAAAAGTTATTCAAAAAATGGTGCACCTATGTCTGTGAGAACTATGGAGACACTGGTAAAAGAAATTCAATAATAATATGTTATTGTTGTTCAAATTGAAAAAAAATTATATGGTTAGAAAGCTCAGAAGATGGGTGAAAATATGGTGGCAATTTTAGAAATACCCACTTGATGAAGTGTAAACCTGATGATGACAAAGTTAATAAACCAAGTTGATAAAATAAAACACATCAAAAATGAGAGAAATGGAGGGAAATCAAATTTCCAAACCATAGCTTTGTCATCTAGGCCTATTTCCAAGCCTAAACAGTCAAAAGCGTGTACGGGGTACTTATAGTGTAAGCAGCGCATACGTGCTTGTTTCCCTATAAATAGCGCGTACGCGCTACTGTATAATATGATATTGTATATATAATATGTTTATATACATATAATATATGTATATATATAATATATTAAACATATATATACACATGTAAGTGTATTGTCTCCCCCTCTCAAACGCATACAAGGTGCCTCTCTCTCTCTCTCTCTCTCTCTCCCCTTCTCCCTTCCTCCATACCCCATCCCTCATTCTCTTCTTCTCTCCCTCCCTCTCTCCATACCCCACTACAACTGTGTCTGCACTTCTATAGAAGTACGTGAATTTATTTCTTGTCTGCAACTCCCACTTTGATTTTTATCATGTATGCTCTCCTAAGAAAATTGATTGATGGATTTGTGTGTGTATATTAATTAGGAGGAATAGGGTTTGAAATTGAACCACGGGTGTATTACTGTGACAAACAAGGAAACCTGTAGCAATATTCTTCTCGAATGTGTTTTTAATGAGCAGAGAAGATGTGGAAAATAGTGTCAACAAAGAAACATGATGAGTCAGAGTACCTGCAGTATGTTTTTCAGAAGGAAACAATAGGTAGGAAGAGAAAGAGGGAGAGTAACACAGATGATGTCATGTAGAATGATAGTGGTGGGTATGCAAGAGTTCCCCTCTTCTCTCTCTCCCTCCCTCCCTCTCTCCACCTTCTCTCCCCCCTCTTCTCTCCCTCCCTCTACCTTTCTCCCTCTCTCTACCTTACCTCCCCCCCCTCTCTCTCTCTCTCTCTCTCTCTCTCTCTCTCTCTCTCTCTCTCTCTCTCTCTCTCTCTCTCTCCCTCTCCCTCTTCCCTCTCCTCTCCCTCCCTCCCCCTACTCTCCCTCTCCCTTCCTCCATACCCCTTCTTCTCTCCCACCTCCCCTCTTATTTCCCTCTCTCCATCTCTCTCCCTCTCCCCTATCCTCTCCCTTCCTCTCCCTCCCCCCCCTCTCTCTCTCCCTCTCCCCTCTCCTCTCCCTCCCTCCCCCATACTCTCCCTCTCCCTTCCTCCATACCCCTTCTTCTCTCCCACCCCCCTCTTCTCTCTCTCTCTCTCTCTCCCTCCTTCTACCTCTCTCCCTCTCTCTACCTTCCCTCCCCCCTCTTCTCTCCCTCTCTCCCTCCCTCTAGCTCTCCCTTCCCACCCTCTTCTCTCCCTCTCTCCCTCTCTCTCCCTCTCCCTCCTTCCCTCTCTCCCTCTCCCTTCCTCCTTCTCTCTTCTTCTCTCCCAACCCCCTCTTCTCTCTCTCTCTCTCTCTCCCTCTCCCTTCCTCCATACCCCTTCTTCTCTCCCACCCTCCCCCCTCTTCTCTCCCTCTCCCTCCCTCTCCCTCTCTCCCTCTCTATACCTTCCCTCCCCCCTCTCTCTCTCCCTCTCTCTCCCTCTCCCTCCTTCCCTCTCTCTACCTTCCCTCCCCCGTCTCTCTCTCTCTCTCTCTCTCTCTCTCTCTCTCTCTCTCTCTCTCTCTCTACCTCTCTCCCTCTCTCCACCTTCCCTCCCCCCTCTCTCTCTCTCTCTCCCTCTCCCTCTCTCTCCCTCTCCCTCTCTCTCTCCCTCTCTCTCCCTCTCCCCTCTCCTCTCCCCTCTCCTCTCTCTCCCTCCCCTTACTCTCCCTCGCCCTTCCTCCATACCCCTTCTTCTCTCCCACCCCCCTCTTCTCTCCCTCTCTCCCTCTCTCTCCCTCTCCCCTCTCCTCTCCCTCCCTCTCCCTCCACCCTCTCTCTCTCTCCCTCTCCCCTCTCCTCTCCCTCCCTCCCCCCTACTCTCCCTCTCCCACCCCCCGTCTTCTCTCTCTCTCGCTCGCTCCCTCTACCTCTCTCCCTCTCTCTACCTTCCCTCCCCCCTCTCTCTCTCTCTCCCTCCATCTCCCTCTCTCTCCTTCCATCTCCCTCTCTCTCCCTCTCCCTCTCCCCTCTCCTCTCCCTCCCTCCCTCCCCCTACTCTCCCTCTCCCTTCCTCCATACCCCTTCTTCTCTCCCATCGCCCCCTATTCTCTCCCTCCCTCTACCTCTCTCCCTCTCTCATCTTCCCTCCCCCCTCTCTCTCTCTCCCTCCTTCCCTCTCTCTCTCCCTCTCCCTCTCCCTCTCCCCTCTTCCTTCCTCCATACCCCTTCTTCTCTCCCACTGTCCCCCCTCCTCTCTCCCCCCCCCCCCCCTCCCTCCCTCTCTCTCTCTCTCTCCCTCCCTCCCTTTTCATTCAGATCTTTTCTACTACCAATAGTGTGTACGAGGTACTGAAATTATTAGTTCACTGCCCTGCCATAACTTTTTTAAGGCAAACGAGTGCGTACATGGTAATTACTACTCATAAGTGCGTATGAGGTACTATTCCCATTATTCGTTACCCTGTGATAACATTTTTAAGCTTAGTAGCATGTACGCACTACTTATCAATCCAAGATGGGAAAAAAGAATATCGTTGGGCTTGTCAACATTTTATGGTCTAATAGCGTGTACGTAGTTTATAGACATAGTTTTAGTTGCCCAAGAGCCTCAACGGCCTCAAAAGATGTTTTTGAGGTCATTGAAGGCCCCACTAGAACTGTGTCTGCAATTCTATCACTGTTGTATACATAAAAGTAAATGATTTTTTTGTTTTTGCATGATTTCAAATGATTGAATTGTGATTGTTTAATAGTTTGATTCCAAAAAATAGTGATAAGATGCATATTTATGGTTATTTGTTTGTTTATGAACTTTTCTTTACATATATATGTAATATGATTCTATTTAGGACAATCGATATCAACCATGGGAAAGAATAAGTGAGGAACGATGGAACAACGAGAGGCTCAAAAGGAAAGAGAAAGGCAACGTATGAAGAAATTGCTTGACATAAGAACAATGGGAGAAGAAGGTATGTCATCCTGAACATCTCAATTCGAGTTACCAAACGAATATAATGCACCTAATACAATTGAAGAAGAAACATTTGATAATTTACCATTCGAACCTAATGCAATTGAAGAAGATACCGCATTGAATAATCAATTAAATGATGAACATATTACACCTTCTCTACTTGATAAATTAAAGGTACATAATGCACCAATGTTAACACCTCCTAGAATCATTCGTAGGAAACCAAACTATCTAATTGACATTGGTGACAATATATTGAAGCCAATGCCCAATAAAATGAATGAATGAACTTGTAGGAGAATGGTTAAAAGAATATGGCTAAACTATTTTCAAAACTTAAATCAAACCGCAAGATGTCAATTAATTGTTCAAATGATTAAAAATTTGAATTTTACAGAGACAATGAAAGAACTATTGTGAGAGATCTATTTGATGCATATCAATCTATTGGTTCAAAATCACGTAGTAAAGATTCTAATGCTACTTGACATGTCATTATATCAACCATAATGAGCAAGAAAATAAAAAAAGATCATTTGATAAGCAAAACAAGTAAGTCATTAAACATTCGTAGAACAACATTAAGTAAAGCATGAAAGAGGTGGGAACAAATAGAGGAACCTAACAATAATTCTCTTTGGGCATTCTCGGGTAGACTACCACGCAAAGACAAGGTTGTTGTTGATGCACTAAAAAACATTAATTGAAAGTTTTTGGCATGACAACACAAGAGTATCACACAACCAAAGAGATGTTGTTAGAAGGTGAATTGGGTCTACAAATCGTGAGCCACATGCCAAACACTATTTGGATATGACTCAAACTAAATTTTATGAAAGATTCCTTCAAAAGTTTCTTCAAATAAGAATTTCTCACAAATTTTTTGAAATGGCAAAACCTTTTTATATTAAGATTAATCATGTACGCACCACGTGTTGTTGTAGGATGCATATTGAATTTTCCATGCATTATGATATTTTTTGTCATATTTGTTCTACTTTGCACACTAATGATGTTTTCCAGGAATGTAATATACAAGCACCTCCTAAGTTGGCAAGAGAATTTATTTCAAGTGTGCTATGTAATAGACATGATGGTTGCATTTATTATAAGATGCCTTGTTTGGAAGGTTCTTGTGCTATATGTGGCAGTTTGCAATGTTTACCAAGATGCATACATTTGAAGAGCACACATGAAATTGGCATGAAACTAGTTTCTTTCAGAAAATACAAGACAGTCACATATGGAGTTAAAGATGGAAAAGATTTGAAGAGATGTGAGCTAGTGAAAAATGATATATGTGTAGCTCAATTTATGAAAATGTTTCAAGAGAAACTAATTTATGAGTACATAATGCATAACATAGAGCTTGATGGTTAGATGAGCAATTCAAGTTATGTAAGGACACATTTCTTCTTGGTACCATTGTCTCTATCATTGATTTCGCTGAAAATTATACACTACAACCTCAAAATGAAGTGCAATCCATGTATTATCACTCTACACAAGTTTCTATTTTTGTACACATAGCATTCATGCATGAAGATGATAGCACAGAGGAGGATAGAAAGGTTGTAAGAGAGTATTACTTCTACATAAGTGATGATCATACCCATTCATCAGAGTTTGTACAAGGATGCTTTAAAGTTTTCTATGATAGTTTAAGGGAAAGGAACATACGATACAACCGACACATAATATGGTCAGATAATTGCACCGCACAATTCAAGAATGCAAGGATGTTTTACTGGTTGACAAGGATGCATGTGACAAGTGGTGTACAATGTTTTTGGAATTTCACTGAGGCTGGACATGGTAAGGGAGAGCACGATGGTGCAGGAGCATGTGTGAAAAGAGCCCTAGCTAGGGAAGAATTGAAGTACAAAGGTGGTGTTGAGTTTATAGATGCAGAAACAATTGTGCGATGGTGTAAGTCTACGATGGGTCCAGGTAATACAGGTACATCATTGGTTTGTAGATATTTTTGTTTGATCACTGAATCTAACATTGAAAACTATCTAGATTGTTGTACAGTTGCAAGATCGAGTGACATGCACTCATTTATGAGTTCAAATTCAAGTTCACTAGTAATTTATACGAGACAGATGGTATGTTTTTTCTCTTCATGCATGTATTGTTTGTGGGAAGAATGTGAATCACAAGAGTGGGTTGACAAATGGTCTTGTAGACTGTTGGTTCTCATTGATTCATATCAAATTCCCAAAGCACTACAATTGAGCCAGATGGAGACATCAATGGGTTTTGACCATGTATCCGACCTAGTGGATTCAGGTGATTTTTTGAGTTAATTTTTTTGCAAGTATTCTTTTTGGTTCATTTTGTTGTACATGATACTTTATTTTTGGTATTAATTAACACTTTATAAAATGCAGGTCATGTGTATGCAGTTGTTGCAGAAGGGAATAATGACGAAGGAACAAATTACTATTTGTGTTGTTGTTGTGTGGGAGAAAAAGTGACACTAAGCAAACATGCCCTAATCTCACTTTCAACCACACACTTGTGGAATATGAAAGAGCCTAGAGGTATCACACAATTGGCTACTTCTTCTTGTGGAAGAGAGAGCCACGAGCTACCTATTAGGATTTCTATTCCTTTGTTGCAATTGAAAGATGAAATGATGCAAGTTCAATCCCTAACCCCAAAGTGCAAGTATGAACTAATAACCAGATTGCAGAATTGAACTTAAACAATGGAAAGTTGTAAACACAAGGAAAAGACAAGAATGAAAATGCGTACCCAGAGTTAAAATCTGACTGAAAATGTTCAGGACGGGGGCGCGGGCGCCACTGTCCTGATTCTGCCCCTAAAACTGCTCCGGAAACTGCTGTTTTGCAAAGCTGTCAAAAATGCTAAAAACTACTGTCAAAAGGACCAGGGCGCCCAACGCCCCTGTCCCAGGGACCAAGGCGCCTAGCGCCCCCGTCCTGGCAGGACCAGGGCACCCCATGCCCCCGTCCTGGTCTTTTTCCCTGAGATTTGGTGTGAAGTTCGGTCTCCGTCTGCTTCTTCCGGATTTGTAACTTGCGGTGTCATCCGAATTCCGAAACCTGCACTTATATTTGAAAAGGTGTGGTGGGCGGCTATATAGGGTTTTGCCTTAGTCAAACCCCCGCTTCGGTGATTTCCACCTCCATGAATAGCCAAGTTGTATTGTAAAATGTATTGTGTGTGTAGACCTAGTGTGTGTGCAAGGTCCTTAAATGCAAGAAAGCAAACTAGAGCAACCTAGAAAGTAAACCCTAATTGCTTGTAAATGATAATGTAAATGCTCTAAATCAAGATACAAAGTGATCTAAAGCATGAATAAAGGATATATTGAAGCTTATGCAAAGACATGAAAACAACATGAAATCATACCCAACCCTCAAGGGAGGAGTACAAGCCAATCTTCAGTCGGTAATCTCCTATTGTTCTTCAATGTCTCCCAAGCCCTAAATGAATGAAATTGATGAATGCTTGATGGATGGATGTTTAATGTTATTGAAGTCTTCAAAGATCTGCTCTTTCGCTGCATAGAAGGTCCTCGAAAGCCCAAAGTTCCCATTCTTTCAAATGAAGAAAGAGAGCTCTTATATATGAAACCCTAGGTCTTAATTTCGACTTTTGGCCAACCTAGAGATTGAATATCCCACCAATTTCTTGGGGTTAAGCTTTATTTTATGATTGGATCGCGCTCCTAAAATTTCGGGAAAAATGTCCAGGACCATGTGCACTCCGGGCGCCATGGTCCTCTCCGGGCACCATGGTCCCGACAACTTTTCACCAAATTTTCAGGGCCGTCGGATATGATGATTTTAGAGAGAATCCTGAAGTTACAGGTGATTTCAAGATGTTTTGACCCCCGAAATCAAGCCCCCAAGTTCACAATAGGACCTAATTAGGGTTTTTGATTAAATGATGTATAGGAGGAATAAAATGAAAAGGGCACACTTTAATGAAAGGGCCCAACTTTATGATGTGGGAGATGATAAAATAGAACCTTAGACCTAATTAATTTGATTAATTAAGTGCTAAAGGGGAAATGCAATGCAAAATGCAAAATGTGCCAAGGCGGGTGCTAAACTAGGTGTGAAATTGTACCACCCTAGCAAGTGCGTACAATTTACGACGCTACATTTAGCCCCCACTTTAGCGGTCATATGAACACTATGTGCATATGCAAGCTAAAGTACAGAAAAGTAAACATTATTTGAAAAAGGATATATCCATAAGTCTGTCGAACAAAGCCCCCAGCGGTATCTACAGTACACAGTTAGGAACCACACCCTACAAAACACACGTTAGATCACAAAGTCACCTAGTGCTTACTAAAGAAGTTGATAAAAATTTGAGGGTAGCTATATGCCCCCCCCTATTTTGGCTTGCTAATTTTAGTGAGTTGTAACAGGGTATCATGTTTACCACTTCGAATTGTTGAAGAATATTGATGACAAATGCTCACAAGAAGATTTGATATGAGATCAAAAACTAATGGAGAATCATTTGGTAAGAAAGAGGACTAAATCTCAATTCCAACACAACAAAGAGTGTGAGGATTTGAGAGTTCTCTAACACAAGATGAAGGATGTAAATGGAAACAAAATGCAAAGAGAAGAAAAGAAAGGAAAAAAGCATGAATACACACATTGGTGATCCATGAGAAGAATAGTGAGAGAGAAAACATGGACTTCTCGCCCCTAGATCTTGTCGAGGTGATCCATGGGAAAAGGACATGGAAAACTAGCCCCTAGAGTCTGTCTAGGTGATCCATGTAAGGGAGGAGAGTGAGAAAGTCTAGCCTTATGCCACTAGTTCCACTCAACCTCGTGCATGTGTGTGTAAGGGAGGTTAGAAGCACCTCATAGGAGTCTATGCCCGAGTATGCTACAACCTGTATATGTATAGTAAAAAAAGCATGACATCTCGCTCTAAGAGTGTGCTCTAGTTCCGAGAATGACCCATTGCTCAAAAAGTGTAATGTTTATGTCATAAGAAAAGTAGAACAAGGATACCTACCTTCATCACACAAGAAGATACCCCAAAAATGCAACAATGTCATAGATCCAAGCAAGAGAGTTCTGCACTCCTTAAGCAAGGATAAGATAGTTGAAAAGGGATATCTTGTAGTATGTGTAAAGGAGATCCTTAGAGGAGAAGAGATATTTGTACAAAAGACACCCATCCCTGAGAGGAATTGTCTTAGACAAATATAACATCTTCTAGAATAAGACAAAGAAGAGAATAAGAATGCAATACTTCCTTCTTTTGCGAGGTGAAAGTGATTCTTAATGAAGGATGACGCTCCTTTTAACCCAATTGGGAGAGTGAATTCATTATAGATGTATTTTACCAAGTGCAAAAGAGGTTGTAGTCAAGGACTTACACCTCTTGTGAGAGAGAATCCTTGAACAAACAACAACAAATGCATACAAGGAATAACATCAAGTAATAAAGTTCACACCATCCACAAAATAGGAAAAAGTGGATCCTTAGATAAAAATAAGGAAAGATCATTGCCTCCCAAGGATAAGGACAATGAGAAGGACTTACACAATCTTCTAGGGAGAGATTTGGACATAAGCAAAAGAAGAGATGTATGAAATCATTCTTGTCCCCATAGGAACAAGAAAATTAGGCTATTATGTTGCTTCAAAAAATATGATTGCACTTGAAATTATACCATCATGAATGACAATGAGCCCCCAGTAAATGAGCTACCAATGTCACATAATGATGAGCAACATAATAGCCATTAATGTTATTTAAAGACATGATAGACTAAATGAGGTATTTGAATATGACATGTCAAATGCTCAACTATAAGTGAGATCAAGAACATGTATAAAATGATAAAAATTGAAGAGGAAAAGTCACAAGAAATCTTAGAAGAGGGATGAGTGTAATTTATTAGAGCCTTATCCCTGGAAGAAAGGACTTTATGATGAATAGGAGATAAAGATTCATAAGTGGATTTAAAAATTTGAGGGGAGTCATAAAGAGATTTGTTCATCGCCAAGATTTCCTTATGAGGGGAATGAGAGTTGATAGAAGTAGAAGATGATTTAGTTGAAGTGAGATCATCATCATTACTAAATATAGCATTCACATTGAGAGATGGTCTTTTAGATGCTTTGGTACATTTGCAGGGATTATAGCCGAGTCCAAAGGCATAATTGTGAAAATTAGTCTCTAGAGGAACTTTTATCCCTTGTTCATGAGTGCCACAACCATTTCCATGATACCCATGCTTAGCAAAAATGCGAAAACCACGACCATAACGATCAGCCATTTCAGAAAGAGGAGGCGGTTTTTCATAAGACAAAGAATCAAACTCTTCAGAATTAGAAGTGTGAGGAGAAGAAGTTTGAGAAGCGGCCACAAAATTATTGCTCATAGGTTCAGGTAAGATTGATTGATCTCTAGTTTCTTCCTTCTTTTTACCTTTAAGATCTCTAGGAGGAACCCTATACTAGTCTACAAAGGTGGGATTAAAATCAAGAGATCTCCAATCGTCTTCTGCGAGAACCTTCTAAGGATCAAAAGCCTCTTCACGTGTAGACTCAAGTCGAGAAGGATCTTCTTCAGGAGCTTTAGACTCATCCAAAGAATTTTGATTATTAGAGGGTAAGGATTCATCCATAGGTATCTTGTTCAAAGAGTCATTACTAGAAGAGGAAGGCTTCGATGTTTGCAAACAAGCTTGAAAATTAGTATCACCTATCAAGGTATATGTCTTATTGTTATAAATGAATTTAACTTGTCTATGCAATGTAGAGGGGACAACTTGCATACCGTGAATCCAAGGTCTCCCTAATAACAAGTTGTATGTTAGATTTCCCGACATAACATGGATAGGAGTAGGCAAAGTAACAGGTCCCACTGTGATGGGTAAGGTGATAATACCTAATGAAGACTTAGCCACATTATCAAAGCCTCGAGTGGGACGAGAGTCAGGCTCAATAAGGGATGTATCCACATTCATCTTATGCAATAGATTAATGCTACACACATTAAGGCCAGAACCATTATCTACCAGTGTTCGTCTTATAGCAGTGTCATTTATGATAACCACAATCATCAAGGGATCATATTGATGTTGAATTTCACTAGTAGGCAACTCATCTTGGGTAAACACAATTTGAGCTTTAGGATTCATCACAAAGTTAACCAAAGACACTATATTACTAGATGTATTAGGTGGAGGAACATTCAAATCTTTCAAGGCATCTTGTAACATTCCATGATGAGCGGAAGAAGTTTGGATCAAATCCCAAAGGGATATCTTAGAAGGGGTAGCTTTAAGTTGTTCTACGAGATCATATTCCTTACCAAGAACTTGTGAAATACGAGGAGCTTGAGGAAGAATAGGTTGGGAAGGAGGAAGTGAAGTTGGGATAACTGGAGGAGGATTAGGCTGCCTATTATTTCTAGTGTTATAAGTATGGGCAACCGCATGATAACTCTCTCTAGTCAATTGCTTAGCATACTCATAAGGGCTCTTAGAGGAATAACCTCCTTGCACAGTAATAACCGGTTTCTTAGGAGTGCAAAAAGAATCATTAGCATAACCACCTTGAACCACTAAGATAGGCTTATTTGAAGGTTGAGAATTTTGAGAAGGACAAGCACCTTGGACAGTGAAGAGAGGTTTGTTAGGTGTTTCATTCACATGTATCAAATTGATTGAGGATGGTTTAGAGGAATGAACAAAAGTGTTGGAAGAATTATTGATAGTCTTCTCTTGCACTAAAATCTTATCACAGATTAGATCAATTTTAGGAGAGAGACAAGGGATAGGCATTGATGTTCTAGTAGGAAGGGTAATACTAGGAAAGGTCATATCATCCTCTATCAAAGGATCTACATGGGGAATAAACTCTCTAGGAGAAGGATCAACATTACTCTCTAAAGTCTCACTTTTGAGAGGGAGATCTTTGAAAGAGATGTTAACCATCTTGCTTTGAACTAGGGTTTCCTTATGAGTAGAACCAAGTTGAGGAGAGGGAGATGCTTTATTTTTAGAGGGAGAATAATTGAGATTCAAGGAAGGGGAGAAACTATCAAGGGAGTTTCCAATCTTGATTTCATCCCCTTTGGCTAGGGGTAGAGAATAATCTATACCTTCTTCTAATGGTTCATCCCAAATAGTGAGGTTGTTGAAAGGAATGTTTGAAGTATTGTCAATTTTGGGAGAGGAGATAACATTGTTTATTAATTCCTCATCCTTAGGAGGGAGAGCATCAATAGATGTGTTAAACTCATCCTCTTTCCTCAAAATATGTTCAATATGATCTTTAGGGGAGAGAGAATTAAGGAAATTGCTTATTATTTCATCTTCTTTCTCTAAGGGATGCTTATGGGTAAGACCAACTTTAGGAGAAGGGTAAGCATTTACCATTAATTCATCATCTCTAGTGGGAATTTTGTTGGAAAAGGAAAGGCCATCACTAGGAAATGTAGGGATAATGTCATCTTCTTGCACAAAAGGATCCTCATGAAGGGAGTGTTTTTTAGGGGACACAAAGGCATCAAGGGCATCATTCAACAAAGCATGATCATATCTATTAAAAGGTTTATCTTTTGATTCAAAAGGAGATATCTCTTCATAGAGGGGATCATTGAAAACAACCATGCTACTAGATTTAGTGGAAGAGCTGATAGGAATGTACCCTTGAGAGGAATCATTCGACTTATCTTTCTCATCACAACGAAATGGCATAGTAACAATGTTTATGAGTTTTTGGTAAAATGAAGGTTTGGTATATTTAGGTTTCAAAAATTCATCTAAAGCTTCATCTAACTCATAATCATCACAAATATGAACATCTTGCAAATAAAAATCTGACATTTTGAAATTGCATAAAATTTTAAACACACAATGCAAAGAAACACACTTTTTTTTTTTTCTTTTTAATGAAAATGAAATGAAAACACACTAAATCTAGATCTAGATCTAACAAATGCAATGCAAGAGGAAGCAATGATAGATTCAAGTCGGGTTCACCAAAATGTGTGGGAGAAAAAGTGACACTAAGCAAACATGCCCTAATCTCACTTTCAACCACACACTTGTGGAATACGAAAGAGCCTAGAGGTATCACACAATTGGCTACTTCTTCTTGTGGAAGAGAGAGCCATGGGCTACCTATTAGGATTTCTATTCCTTTGTTGCAATTGAAAGATGAAATGATGCAAGTTCAATCCCTAACCCCAAAGTGCAAGTATGAACTAATAACCAGATTGCAGAATTGAACTTAAACAGTGGAAAGCTGTAAACACAAGGACAAGACAAGAATGCAAATGCATACCCGGAGTTAAAATCTGACTGAAAATGTTCGGGATGGGGGCGCGGGCGCCACTGTCCTGATTCTGCCCCTGAACCTGCTCCGGAAACTGCTGTTTTGCAAAGCTGTCAAAAATGCTAAAAACTGCTGTCAGAAGGACCAGGGCGCCCAACGCCCCTATCCCAGGGACCAAGGCGCCCAGCGCCCCTGTCCTGGCAGGACTAGGGCGCCCCACGCCCCTATCCTGGTCTTTTGCCCTGAGATTTGGTGTGAAGTTCGGTCTTCGTCTGCTTCTTCCGGATCTGTAACTTGCGGCGTCGTCCGAATTCTGAAACCTGCACTTATATCTGAAAAGGTGTGGTGGGCAGCTATATAGGGTTTTGCCTTAGTCAAACCCCCGCTTTGGTGATTTCCACCTCCATGAATAGCCAAGTTGTATTGTAAAATGTATTGTGTGTGCAGACCTAGTGAGTGTGCAAGGTCCTTAAATGCAAGAAAGCAAACTAGAGCAACCTAGAAAGTAAACCCTAATTGCTTGTAAATGATAATGTAAATGCTCTAAATCAAGATACAAAGTGATCTAAAGCATGAATAAAGGATATATTGAAGCTTATGCAAAGACATGAAAACAACATGAAATCATACCCAACCCTCAAGGGAGGAGTACAAGCCAATCTTCAGTCGGTAATCTCCTATTGTTCTTCAATGTCTCCCAAGCCCTAAATGAATGAAATTGATGAATGCTTGATGGATGGATGTTGAATGTTATTGAAGTCTTCAAAGATCTGCTCTTTCGCTGCATAGAAGGTCCTCGAAAGCCCAAAGTTCCCATGCTTTCAAATGAAGAAAGAGAGCTCTTATATATGAAACCCTAGGTCTTAATTTCAACTTTTGGCCGACCTAGAGATTGAATATCCCACCAATTTCTTGGGGTTAAGATTTATTTTATGATTGGATCGCGCTCCTAAAATTTCGGGAAAAATGTCCAGGACCATGTGCACTCCGGGCGCCATGGTCCTCTCCGGGCACCATGGTCCCGACAACTTTTCACCAAATTTTTAGGGCCGTCGGATACGATGATTTTAGAGAGAATCCCGAAGTTACAGGTGATTTCAAGATGTTTTGACCCCCGAAATCAAGCCCCCAAGTTCAAAATAGGACCTAATTAGGGTTTTTGATTAAATGATGTATAGGAGGAATAAAATGAAAAGGGCACACTTTAATGAAAGGGCCCAACTTTATGATGTGGGAGATGATAGAATAGAACCTTAGACCTAATTAATTTGATTAATTAAGTGCTAAAGGGGAAATGCAATGCAAAATGCAAAATGCGCCAAGGCGGGTGCTAAACTAGGTGTGAAATTGTACCACCCTAGCAAGTGCGTACAATTTACGACGCTACAGTTGTGTTGAGCCTAAAAGAAAATTGACAACCACAATCATTGACGAAGAGGGTATTGAGTACCCAATAGGGTCTGTTGTCATGACAGGAACATGGCTTCGGAGATACCGTATCAAGAGTTTTGATGTTTGGTTGTTTGAGGACTTTGAAACACAGACATATTCTTCATTTCTCTAACCTTGTTGTTGCAACAAATACTCATTTGATGAAGTATCGTGGTAGACCTCATAACAAGATTTTATGGAAAGTTCATGAATATGACCACGAGGCAATACTTGACACAATATGGGTTAGAGTCGATCCTGAAGGCTCACTTGATTGATTCTATGGTTCAGAGTAGAATGATTTTGAGAATTTTGTATAAATCGTCGATGAATTGTTCTATATTCATTTTTTGTATATATAAATGCCCATGAGGTGATTTTTACATGTTTAGGGGCATAATTTTGTATAGTTAAATGGCAATGAGCTGATTTGTACATATGTACCTGCCAAATTTTGTACATTAAAATGGCGATGAGTTGAATCACACATATTGTAATGCCAAATTTTGTATAAAAGTCCATGAGATCATTTGTATATTAAAATGGTGATGAGTTGAATTGCATATAATGTAATGCCAAATCTTGTATAAAAGCCCATGAGATGATTTGTAAGACATTTTTTTATATAATCAAATAGCCAAGATCTGATTTGACGATATTTAGAGGCAAATTTTTGAATAATATGTGACAATGTTTTGTGACTATGTTCTGAGTATATGTGATGTGTCCCTGGTCAATCATGAGCATTCTTGATTCTTGTATAATCATGGAGAATTATTTGAGTCATTATCGGGTCATAGGGGTCATAGATTGAGACTAGATACAATTTGAGAAAAAATTGTCATTGTTGTCAAAAAAATTGTCAAAAAAGTTGTCAAGCAACTTCTACATTGCATTAGTACGTTATGACTCTCGACGTTCCGACACTTTGGGATGCACAAAAGGGGTATGCCTATCATAAACCTACCCACCTAGACACACGCGTGATGTCGGTTTGTGTACATGACGAACCGAATCAATTCTAGCCAATCTTGCAACTTTGCATTGCATGCAACTGCTAGCTTTTGGAGTAGGCGAAAAAATGCTACCAACTAAAAATGGCTCCGACTCATCAAAAACCAAGATAGGCTATTGTAGAGGAGCCTCACGCAACCCCATGGGATCTAACAGATCAACCATATGTGTCCTTGATTTGAAGAAATAGTCCGTCAAATTTTGATAATTTTTTGGACTCAGGGCACTTGAGAGATCGCACCGGTACGATATGACTCTCAACGTTCCAACGCTTTGGGATGCACAAGAAGGTCATGCCTAGCGTAAACCTACCCACTCGGACGCACTTGCGACATAATTTTGTGCACACAATGAACCAAATCAATTCTATCCAATCTTGCAACTTTGCATTGCATGTAACTGATGGTTTTTGGAGCAGGCAAAAAAATGCTACCAATTGAAAATGGCTCTGACTCATCAAAAACCAAGATAGGCCATTGTAGAGGATCCTCATGCGACCCCATGAGATCAAACGGATTGACCATATGTGTTCTAGATTTGAAGAAACACTCTATCAAATTTTGACAATTTTTTGGACTTAGGGCACTTGAGAGATCGCACTAGTACGGTATGACTCTCGACATTCTGGCACTTTGGGATGCACGACAAGGTCATGCCTAGTGTAAACCTACCCACCCAAACACATTCGTGATGTCGGTTTGTGCACACAATGAACCGAATCAATTCTAGCCAATCTTGCAACTTTGTATTGCACACAACTGATGGTTTTTGGAGTAGTTGAAAAAATGCTACTAATTGAAAATGGTTCCGACTCATCAAAAAATGAGATAGACCATTGTAGAGGAGCCTCATGCAACCCCATGGGATCAAACGGATCGACCATATGTATCCTCAATTTGAAGAAATAGTCCATCAAATTTTGACAATTTTTTGGACTCAGGGCACTTAAGAGATCGCACCGGTATGGTATGACTCTTGATGTTCCGATGCTTTGAGATGCATGAAAGGGTCATACCTAGCGTAAATCTTCCCATCTGGACACGCTCGTGATGTCGGTTTGTGCACACGACGAACCGAATCAATTCTAGCTAATCTTGCAACTTTGCATTGCATGCAACTGACGGTTTTTGGAGCAGGCGAAAAAATGCTACAAATTGAAAATGGCTTTGACTCATCAAAAAATGAGACAGAACATTATAGAGGAGCCTCGCATGACCCCACGAGATCAAACGGATTGACCATATGTGTCCTGGATTTGAAGAAACAAACCGTCAAATTTTGACAATTTTTTGGACTCAGGGCAATTGAGAGATTACACTAGTATGGTATGACTCTTGACGTTTGGTGCTTTGGGATGCATGATAGGAGAATTCTTAGAATAAACCTGCCCACCCAGATACGCTTGTGATGTCGATTTGTGCACACGATGAAAAAAATTTGACCATTGCGAGCGCGAGCGTGCTCTCGCACCAAACACATTGTTGTTTATATTCATATTGTTGATTACATATGCAAATATTCATTTAAATTTATAAAAGGGCAGCCACCAAATACAATGAATACATAATAATGAACTGAATACGAGGAGTTTTGTAGGGTTAATTCAACATTTTAGAAATTTTATCAAATCATATTCCACGATTGCAATGTTTTATATCATATATTTTTGTTGTTTATATTCATATTGTTGATTACATATGTAAATATTCATTTAAATTTATAAAAGGACAACCACAAAATACAACGAATACAAAATAATGAACTCCTTACACATTTATTGGATCGAATATCGATATTTATATATATTAAAAAAGGCATGTCTGCAAAGTCAATACAAGTATTACAAAAATGTGGCATATGCCATGTCCAAATCGATATACAATAAAAATGTAGAATATATCTACATGTATTGGTCATTCTATGACCAAAACTAACACTATATGATCCTAAAATTGTGGTGGATCATCAAAATCAAGCCTCTTCGATGCAGTACGTGGCTCTATAGATGGCTGCAAACCCACAATTCAAAAGCCAAGTTAGAATTCTTTTATAGAAAATAGTTCAAAATTAACAACATAACTATGCATTTAACTTTAATTCCTTTGCAATTGAAATGTAGATTACCTCATCGACTAATCCAGGAGCTAATGTCTTCGCTCTCCTCTCCTTGTCACTCTTAGGAGTTTTCTTGAAGACATACTTAAATGGATCCATGTTATGGTCGTACCGTGAAGGGGTCTATTGTAGATTAAATGTACAATTAATACAATGTACTAACATAAAATATATCAAAAACACTTAAAAGCTATAATATAGAGAACAATGATGTACCTATGCCTGAGATGCTTCTCCAATGGACTGAGGATGGCTCACCATCGATGTAGAAACTGTTGCTATTAGCTATACAAAAAATCTTGAAAGATTAAATAAAATTAATATAATCATAAGTATTCAAGGTTAAAAATAGTTAATTTTACATATCAAACAAAAGTGTACCAGATCCTGAGATGCTTCTCTAGTGCAAGGAGGAGGGTTCGCCATTGACGAAATAGGTATGGATATTTCTTGTATGAAAAATTATAAGATTATAATATATCACAAGTTCACATGTACGCATGCATATAATCATGAAATCAAGAAAATAAAGTAGAGATACATACCTCCGCCCTCTCTTGATCCGCGGGCAAATCAGGTGCATTCAACAAATCCACAAAGCTCAATGGCCACTGTACATGTAAAATAGACAAAAAACACTAATCAATCTACAAACACCAACTAATACTTGATTTCAACATTTTCAAACAATTGTAGAACTAAAAATGTGTTCAATTACCTTCTTCACACATTTTGGCATCTTTGAGGAATTCTTTTTCTTAGGACAAGCCCTAGACGTGGAGGGGGTACCCTAAAAACAAAAAATTAACGTGAGATATTAGTACAGATAATAAATTAAACATAATTTTAAAAATCTAAAATGAAATGACTTGCATATTCCATCAAAACAATACATAAAAAGAGTTGTACAAAATATGATATCGTATAACCTTGTAGGCCAAAATCGATTGCTGAGAGCATGATGTCATTAATCTGGGACATTTCGTCCCCTGTCAACACCTACAAACCAAAAATTGGACAAGCATTAAAGATAGTTAGTATATCTTGTATTTTTTTAATTCAACGTGTACTATTCTATTTTAACATGTTACAAAATTTATACCTCAGGCATCGAAGTTGCAACTATATTAACTAGGGGAGGTGTATGGGATACCGCTGATGCATCCTGAAATGAATATTATTTGTCTCAATTTAAATCGATGTATAAATGAACATTCATTTATGTAATTACAAATTTAAAGTGACTGATAAAGAAAATGTTATGAATCCAAATCAACACACTTGTGTCTGTGGCTCATGGGCAAACACCATGTCCATCAACTCATTTGTCAACGCAACATCCTCAACCATGTGAGCCTGACATCTAAAACCATAAATTGTGCACAGATGATATGAGGATCCATCTGCATCGGCTGCATCATCTATCGCTGACCAACTGACATGCATATGCTGGATTGGCTCTTTGTCGCCCTCTAATGGCTCATCATCCAATACAATAGGGTGTGCTAATGACATCCCATGCTGAATGATGGCACCATTCAATGTTGTGGCCGCCTGAAGAGTCTACAGCTCCATCGACTCTCTCAGCTCTAATGGAACAACCTAATGCACCTTGGTTTTGGGTGCTAGGGGGCGGTGACTCTCTGCGGCTAATCACCTACGGGCTCCAGGTCTATCTTGGGCAGAGCCACCACCTCTACCATGAAACTCTCTCATGTCAAAATAGTTTGGCCGCACATTGAGCACAAACTCACAATATATTTTTCTCAAAAAATATAATGGCACCTCATAATTATTACAAGGTGGATCATCAAAGACCATCCACCACCTCTGCCAAAAAAGATTCTTCATCCGCACATTGGTACACCAATGTATGGGAAACTTCTTTGCATTAAGAGGTAAGGACTGACCAGTTTTGGGATCAACAAAAAGGGCATATATTTGTTGTTTAGTAATATTTTTGTTTTTTACTCCATCGTATGATATCCCATTGGCATATAATTGACAACACCTATCCCTAAAGATTCCCCATTTGGTAATTTCAGTGGAAACAGCTATGGCACCACTAGCTAATGTTTCTAGGCTTGTGGCGAGGGATTGATGATGGTCAAGTTCAAAAGTTTTCAATTTAACAATCAGTCTATTGATTTTAGATGTATTTTGTCCTAACTGATTAATTAATTCTTTCTATGTTTTGGGTGTGCGGTCAAAAGGAGGATTTAGGGGTTGTTCTTGTGTCTTTTCAGTAGGTGCATTTGGTTGTTCTTGTGGGTTTTCAGGAGGTGCATTTGGTTGTTCTTGTTCTGGATTAGAAGATTCTGGTTTTTGAAACAAAAATGAAAAAACCTAATCAAAATTAATGAAATTAAATTCAAAATGTAAAACAAATTTCATAAACCAGAAAGAAAGACAAAACTAAACAAAAACTAACCTTGATCCATAGCTCGGAGGACAAATCTAGCAACCCGTTCGCAGTTTAGGAGAGGAAATGGGGAAAAAACGAAGTTAAAAACGTGCTATTCACGGGTAAATAAGACCCAGTTTGTTTTAAAAAAAAATTTTTACCAGGCACCGTACGCGGTTTTATTTGGATTATTAGCGTGTATGCACTCATTTTCCTATGAGCAGTGCGTACGCGCTCATTTTCCTAATCATAGTGCGTACATGCTCATTTTTCTAAAAAGCAGTGCGTACGCGCTATCTTCTCTAGGCTCAGGAAGAATAAACCTAAGCGCGTGTGTGGGAATTTCAAATTTTAAAACCGCGTACGTACTGCTTGTTTTTCCATGTTTTTTTTGGGTGGTGTCCACTTTTCTTACCACCATCTTTGTGCACATGCCCTAATATAAAGATAAGTATTAAAGGTTAAAAACAATTAATTTTACATATCAAACAAAAGTGTACCGGATCCTACGATGCTTCTCCAGTGCAAGGAGGAGGGTTCACCATTGACGAAATAGGTATGGATATTTCCTGTATGAAAAAATTATAAGATTATAATATATCACAAGTTCACATGTATGCATGCATATAATCATGAAATCAAAATAATAAAGTAGTGATACATACCTCTACCCTCTCTTGATCCGCAAGTGAATCAGGTGCATTCAACAAATCCACAAAGCTCAATGGCCGCTGTACATGTAAAATAGACAAAAAAACACTAATCAATCTACAAACCCCAACTAATACTTGATTTCAACATTTTGAAACAATTGTAAATCTAAAAATGTATTCAATTACCTTCTTCCCATGTTTTGGCATCTTCGAGGAATTCTTTTTCTTAGGACGAGCCCTAGACACAGAAGGGGTACCCTAAAAAATCAAAATTAACATGAGATATTAGTACAGATAATAAATTAAACATAATTTTAAAAATCTAAAATGAAATGACTTGCATATTCCATCAAAACAATACATAAAAAGAGTTGTACAAAATATGATAACGTATAGCCCTGTAGGCCAAAATCGATCGCTGAGAGCGTGATGTCATCAATCTGGGACATTTCGTCCCCTATCAACACCTACAAACTAGAAATTGGACCAAGCATTAAAGATAGTTAGTATATCTTGTATTTTTTTGAATTCAAAGTGTACTATTCTATTTTAACATGTTACAAAATTTACACCTCAGGCATCGAAGTTGCAGCTATAGTAGCTGGGGGAGGTGTATGGGATACCATTGCTCCACCCTGAAATGCATATTATTTGTCTCAATTTAAATTGATGTATAAATGGAAATTCATTTATGTAATTACAAATTTAAAGTGACTGATAAATAAAATGTTATGAATTCAAATCAGCACACTTGTGTCTGTGCCTCATGGGCAAACACCATGTCCATCAACTCATCTATTAGCGTGAAATCCTCAACCGTGTGAGCCTGACATCTACAACTGCAAATCATACACAGATGATATGAGGATCCTTCTACACCAGCTGCATCATCTATCCCTGAGCATATCCTCGAGCAACTAACACACATATGTTGGATGGGCTCTTTGTTGCCCTCTAATGGCTCATCATCTAATACAATAGGGTGTGCTAATGACATACCATGCTAGATGATGGCACCTGCCAATGATGTGGTCGCTTGAAGAGTCTGTAGCTCCATCAACTCTTTCAGCTCTAATGGGACAGCCTGATGCACCTTGGGTTTGGGTGCTAGGGGGCGGCAACTCTCCACAGGAAATCGCCTATGAGCTCCAGGTCTATCTTGGGCAGAGCCACCACCTCTACCATGAAACTCTCTCATGTCAAAATAGTTTGGCTACACATTGAGCACAAACTCACAATATATTTTTCTCAAAAAATATAATGGCACCTCATAATTATTACAAGGTGGATCATCAAAGACCATCCACCACCTCTGCTAAAAAAGATTCTTCATCTGCACATTGGTACACCAATGTATGGGAAACCTCTTTGTATTAAGAGGTAATGACTTACCAGTTTTGGGATCAACAAAAAGGGCACATATTTGTTGTTTAGTAATATTTTTGTTTTTTACTCCATCGTATGATAGCCCGTTGGCATAGAATTGACGACGCCTATCCCTAAAGCTTCCCCATTTGGTAATTTCTATGGAAACAGCTATGGCACCACTAGCTAGTGTTTCTAGGCTAGTGGGGAGGGATTGATGATGGTCAAGTTCAGAAGTTTTCAATTTAACAATCAGTCTATTGATTTTAGACGTATTTTGTGCTAACTGATTAATTAATTCTTCCTGTGTTTCGGGTGTGCCGTCAAAAGGAGGAATTGGGGGTTGTTCTTGTGTGTTTTCAGGAGGTGCATTTGGTTGTTCTTGTTCTGGATTAGAAGAATCTGGTTTTTGAGACAAAAAATGAAAAAACCTAATCAAAATTAATGAAATTAAATTCAAAATATAAAACAAAGAAAGACAAAAATAAACAGAAACTAACCTTGATCCATAGCTTGGAGGACAAATCTAGCACCTTGTTCATAGTTTAGGAGAGGAAATGGCGAAAAAATGAAGTTAAAAAACACACTATTCATGGATAAATGAGACCCAGTTTTTTTTTTAAAAACTTTTTTTAGCGGGCACCGTGTACGTGCTCATTTTCTTAGGTGTAGCATGTACGTGCTCATTTTCCTAAAAGAAATGCGTACGCGCTACCTTTTCTAGGCTCGAGAAGAAGAAACCTAAGCGTGTACATGGGAATTTCAAATTTTATAACCGCATACGCGCTGCTTGTTTTTCCATGTTTTTTTGGGGTGGTGTCCACTTTTCTGACCACCATCTTTGTGCACACGCCCACCTTAGGAGTCAAAATTTGCACATTGGACTTTAAAGTCCAATGTGCAAAGATAAAACATCTTTACTTGCATATCAGAATTTAAAGTCCGATGTGCAATTTGAGGAAAGTCATCGGCACATCAGACTTTAAAGTCCGATGTGCAATTTGGGGAAAGTCATCGGCACATCAGACTTTAAAGTCCGATGTGCAAATTAGGGAAAAAAAATTATTAGCACATTGGACTTTAAAGTCTGATGTACAGATGTAAATCATTTGGAAGACCAACACATCGAACTTTAAATTTTGATGTGTTGGGGAAGTGAAACCAATTGACATGTCGGGTTTTAAAGCCCGACATGTCAATGGGATAATCTCCTCTCACATATCGGACTTTAAATTCTGATATGTGAGGTTTACCCTCCTGCATATCAGACTTTAAAGTCTGATATGCAGAGATTTATCTCCATTTATCTGCCTACATGTCAGGCCCTTTGATCCATTTTCTTTCTTCCCTCGCCTACATGTCGGGCTTTAAAACTCGACGTGCAAGCGAGGGAAGAAAGAAAATGGATCAAAGGGACAATCGGACAATAAAATCCGATTTCCCTCAACTCGAAGAGAAGGTTTAAGAGCAATCAAATTTTAATGCCTGATTTCCCTCCAAGAACAACAAAAACCAACAACAAAAATGAATTCCAAAGGAAAAGGAAAAGGTGATAAAAAAACAAAAACACTACCTGAATCCGCACAGCCGAAGAAAATCAAGTGACTGGTGATGAATCGAAGTTGAATTCATGAGGAGAAGAGCAGGAGGGCATGCGTAGAAGATAAAAATCAAAACAAAAATGAAGAAATAACCACAAAAGATTAAAAAATAACCAAAAAATTAGCAATAAATGCGCTCATTAATGCTATTACGCAGTGCATGTCGTACTTTATAGGACTAAAACCCTTGCAAGTCAGACTTTAAAATCCGACATGCAACTTTGACAAATCAACCTGCAGATCGAACTTTAAAGTACGAACTGCAAGGGAAGGATTACCTGCATGCCAAACTTTAAAGTCCGACCTGCAGGTATAAACCAAACCTTTGCACAGTGAACAATAAAGTCTGATGTGCAATTACCTTTGAAAAGAAGGAACCCTGCAGTTCAGACTTTAAAGTCCAACCTACAGGAAAAACTGCAAATCTTAAAAACTAAAAAAAACTATTAAAACAAAAAGCGAAAAGCTAAATGAGTTAACCGACGAAGTTGATAAAGCTCTCCCAGAGGTTGTAAGGTATGAAACAGAATAGTTTCATAGGGTTGCCTCACGATTTTGGTTGTGCTGAAATCAAGGACAACATATATATTAATGAAATATTTTTTAAGGAAAATAAGAGTGCTAAGGTTTTCAACACAATGGTCACTAATGGTAGTAATTTTTGGGGATTGATAATAGGGTTTCTCTCCCCTTTCATGGGTGATAGGACCTCCAAGATGATCACATTTTTGTAGATCTATCAAATCCATTCTCTTCTACTGAGTTAGAGAAAGGGTCGTAGTCTAATATTGTTGAGGATGTTGTTGTACTTTCTCCACCTATTGTCCTTAAGATTTCAAATGTTGAATTGAAGGATAGTGTTGGGAGTGCTTCTAGGGTTACTATTTTTTCTCCAAAGAGTGTTGGGATGAATATAATTTTTGTTGTTCTTGTAGATGTTGCTTCTTCTCCTCCTCTTTCTGATCTACCCTTTAAGATTTTAGATAAAGTTTCTAGGGATTTTTGTTTTGAGTGTAGTGCTCCTCCCTGATTCATCTTTGTTTTTTTATGCATCGATAGAATTTCTTAGACTCCTTGATGGTGTTTCGAGTGGTACTTATAGCTTTATTAAGGAGAGAAGTCTTTACATCCATCTGATGTTACTTCCAACCTTTGGCTGCAGCAATAGCTATAATAGTTCTAATGGAATTATATCTAGCAACAAAAGAAAATGTTTCTTAATAATCTATGCCTTCCTTTTGATAAAAACCACAAGCTACAAATCTAGCTTTATATTTCTCTATACTACCATCAGTAGCATGTTTAATTTTAAACAACCATTTGGAAGAAACAACTGACTTTCCTTTAGGTCTAGGCACAATATCCCAGACATCATTCTTGATAATGGATTGATACTCTTCGTCCATAGCTAATTTCCATGCTTACTGGTTCATAGCTTCTTCTATGCTAGATGGTTTAGTCTCAATAATGTTGCACATCATTGCAAAATAGTTGGAGAATTTCTAAGGTCTCTTACTTTCTCTGAAAGTTCCACTAGGGGCTGCAAAATGTTTTGCATCTTGAACTGTGCTCCTAACCCAAAGTGCCCTTTTCTTGCTAACTGCAATATCTCTAGGTCGATCAGTTGAATCCAAAGGCACAGGAGAATCATCATGCTCAATAGGTTCAGGAGGCTCAATAGACTCCCTCTGAATCTCAAGGTTTGTATCAATATCCATATTTTGATTATCATAAAATTCTTTATCATTACCAATAAGAGAACCTTTAGATTTCTTGAAAGCAATGTTTTTTTGAAAGGTGACATCCCTAATTACCTCAATATACCTTTGGCCAGGAATGTAGATGTGAAATGCCTTGGAAGATTCACTATATCCAACAAGGATACCCTTCTTCTCAGAAGGCTCTAACTTGGTCCTCTTTTCCATTGGCACATGAACATAGACAGGACTTCCAAAGATCCTTAGGTGGCTGATATCTGGTTTGACTCTAGTGAAATCTTATTCGGGAGTTATGTTCTTCAGGACACAATGAGGGCATCTATTCTGAATGTACACTGCAGTCTTGGATGCTTCAGCCCATAAGAAGGTCTGCAAGTCTTGATCGTGAATCATAGCTTTGGCTGCTTCATTTGGCTCTATTCTTTTGTTCAGCTACACCATTTTGCTGAGGATTGTAGGGAACGCAGAACTCTCTCTTAATTCCTATCTCTACACAAAATTCATTGAAGCCACTTGAGGTGTATTCACCTCCATTATCAAATCTTAACACTTTAATCCTTATACCAAACATATTTTCAGCTAGGGCTTTAAATTCTTTGAACCTACTTAGCACTTCATTAGATTCTTTAGATTTTAGAAAGTAAATCCAAGTCTTTCTAGAAAAATAATCTATAAATGTAACATAGTATAGAAATCCACTAGGTGAAGGAACGAACATGGGTCCACATAAATTAGAATGAACAAGTGCTAATTTTTCTTTAGCTCTACTTTCACTTTTATGAAATGGACTTTTAGAGTTTTTACCTAATGCACAACCTTTGCAAGTATCATCATGAAATTGACTAAGTTTAGGCATACCTTTAACCATCTTTTCAAGTCAAGGAAGTGTCTGATAGTGAAGATGGTCGAGCCTTCTATGCCATAGATCGATAGATTCAAAAGCTTCATGAATGAGTGCTTGAATAGGGTTAGCTGAAAACTTATACAAACTATCATATCTATTTCCAATAACATGAGCAGATTAAATACTAGATTTATTAGGCCATGCAAGTACTTTACCCTTAGAAAATGCTATTTGATAACCTTTATCTTCTAGGGCGGAAATAGAAATTAAATTCCTCTTAATTCCAGGAACAAATTAAATATCACTAAGATGCAAGGACATGCTAGATTCTAAATTTAAAGAAGTTCTACCAAAACCTCTTACCGAATAGTGAGCATCATCACCAATTACCACATGAAGGTTGGATTCTTTCTCCATCAAGTCTAAGAGATGCTCTTGATATCTTGTGATGTGTCTAGATGAACCACTGTCTATCAACCAGGTGTTACTATCATTTGGCACATTGGTGGACAAGGCAGAAATGAAGAGGTAGTCTTCATTATCCTCTGAGTTTGCAACTTCATTCAGGTTGGCCTCTCCTTACATGGGAAGATTCTGACATTCTTTAGCATAATGTCAAAACTTGTCGCATCTAAAGCAACGAACACGTGAAAGATACCTTGGCTTCTTCCTTGAATCATAAGCAGGAGGTCTGAAGTCTCTATCTCTTTTGAAGTTGTTCTTCTTCCAATGGCCTCCCTTTCTTTTAACATGTTGAGATGCAAGCACATTTTGATCTCCTCCATGAGTTCCTTTATGCATTCCTCTGGCAGCAAGGCGTGACTCCTCTTGAATGCAATCTGATTGGAGGCTATCAAAGGAAGGGAATTCAACTCTTCCACTTATGCTTTGAATGAATGGATCCCAAGAGTCAGGAAGAGAATTCAAAGCAATCATGATAATATATTTGTCCACAACTTCGCTTCCAATGGCACTGAGTTGGTCCTTCAATTTTGAAATTTTCATGAAGAAGGAAATGACTGAATCTCCTTTGCTCATTTTGACTTGAAGAAGTTGTTGCCTCAATGTAAGTGTCCAACTGATGTTGTTGATCTCATATATCCCTTCTAGATGATTAAAAATCTCTCAGGTTGTCTTCAATTTGGAGATAACTGGACCAGGATGATCCTTCATGGAATCAATAAGGAACTTCTTTGCCTTGAGAGCATTCTTCTTGAATTGCTTTAGCTCTTCTGGATCTGAAGGTTCAGTTAGATCCTTGTCTTCCAAAAACTGTAATAGCTCTAATTCTTCAAGAGGAAGGAGGACACGAACCTTCCATGATGTAAAATTGAGAGCACCTTCAAGTCTGTCCTCTACTTTCAAACCTATAACCATCTTGCAAAACTAAAACAGCAAACTAAAAGTGAAGGACAACTAATAATATGATTATTTAGAATGAACCTAAAGCTCTGATACCATGTTAATTTTAAGCAATCAGATGTTAATTTTAAGTAATCAGATTATAACAAACTATAGATGAACAGTAACAACAATGAAAACACAAGACAAGACACACCAATACCCTGGGAAAACCTCCCTCTTGGAGGCGAAAAACCTAGCCACAAAGTACAATATGTATTATCTCAAATGTAGGCAATTACAAGGCAAGTGAGCTTATCTTAGATTGTTGTCCAATCAACAAGATAGAAGATCTCAATTTCTCTTTACATAACAATGAATATTGCAACCCTTATCAACAATAGATGGCTAAGGAAGATCAACACCAAATTCTCACAAGAAAAGTCTTCATCAACTTCACATGATGGTCTTGATAGCTTCGCCTCACAATCAACCTTAATAGCTTCGCACAATAGATATGAAACAAGTTCACACAAGAGAGAGAGAGAGAGAGAGAGAGAGAGAGAGAGAGAGAGAGAGAGAGAGAGAGAGAGAGAGAGAGAGAGAGATCATCGATCTTGGAGAGCAGATTACATTCGTAGAAGATGATGATTATTATAATAACTTCATTTATTGTTAGTTTTATATCCAACCTTTGGTGCCAAACCCTCAAGTCGGCTTGCATATTAATTAGTTAATTTATTTTCCACTTATTGCCTCCACATTACATGTTTGGGTATAGCCCAAAGTTACATTTATTTGCCTCCACGTTACATGTTTGGGTCCAACCCAAAGTTACATTTATGGGTCCAGCCCAAAATAATTTGAATTACATGAGATAATACATTTGTCTTTGACAACATTAAAATGCAATAGTCAGGTATCTGAGATAGCTATTATTTTCAACACATACTACCTGAAAACATCCTTTAACATTGCCTAGTATAAGTCTCTGGTTTTTTTTATGCAACATCTATAGATTGTTATGATGTATTGAGTGGTCTTAGACATACATTTTATGTTGTTTTCAGTACTAAAACTTCTAACTTTGGCCCTTGGCCTTACCTATACTCTATTATCCCAATATCATGATGCTCATTGTTACTTTTGCATTATCATGTTCTTAATGACCTCTGTCCCACATTAACCCTTTTCATCTCCTCTATCAAAACACTCTACTCTACCATGATCCATCTCTTACTCTCCAACCAAGAATTACAATTCTCATTCAACCTCTACTACTATTCTTTTGTATACAAAGGAGATCTCATGTCTCTTTAATATTACCACTCTCATTACTATGTTTGTGCATAAAAATTTAAGTCATACATCTGATTATTTTATCAAACATCAATGTCTTTGGTCTTTTTTCCTATCACTACTAGCATTGTCTTTGTATTATAGTGACACTACCCATATTCTTTGACCCCATTTAATAACACCTTGATGTTTGTATCGAGCAAAGCTTGGAAATCAGTAAATTCTTTTGAAAATCATTTTACATGTATAATCATTCTCTAAGATAATTGCCTTCATAATTGACATAACTATAAATATTGGGATTGGAACTATCTAAGATGCAGTTAACACTTTGAGCTATTTTTTATCTTAAGCTAGCTAGGAGAAGGGGAAAGAAGCTATGTTGGCATCAGCTAGGGCTCCTAATTGTCCAAGAGCATGCATATATAAAAATTTAATTTTAAACATTAAGAGTAGATAATTCTCTCTTAATGCACCCACCATATTTTGTTTCAACTTCAACTTTTCAAAACTAGTGAATCACACAGCTTCTTCTTTCTTTCAACTTCAACTTTTCAAAACTAGTGAATCACACAGCTTCTGCTTTCTATGTGCTTTCATAGTTAGTATAAATGGATAAATTTGTCCAGAAGTGGTTGTTCATTGATATTGGTAATAACATGAGTTAGTTAGATTTATGAATAAGAACAAATAATCGACCTCAACAATATGTGATCAAATTCAATGCAATTTGTGTGCTTTTTATCATCATAACCTCCTGGACAAAGTTTTTTGTTATGGATTCTATTGCTTCTCACTACCTCTTTGTTCCACTTTATTTGCAGGTTTTGTATTGCTTCCAGTATTTCCAATTTATGGTTCATCTACACAAAGCACGACTAGAGCATTCGGAGCATACTATAGCATAAATTGGAAGTGGTAAGGGTTTGCTGACTTGTGTTGTTTACTGTTGAGTTGTTGCTGCATTGTGGACAAAATCAAAGGCAAAATGAAATTTAACTAAACAAATAGAACATATCATAGATGTAAAAAATTACAAACCAATTAATAAGCAATCACCCACAGTAAATCTACTTGTCTTGGTCTTATTCATCATCAGATATGTTTTCTAGGGCACACTGATATAGCAATTGCAAGATCACAACATTAATTTACTAAGTGCTTATAGGTTCAAACAGTAAACTATCCTTTGTTGGAACTTCTTAGCATTTTTCTAGCAAGACATAATCAATGGAAATTAGCTCTTTATGAACTACTCTATTTTACAAATTGAGCCAGCTTTATCTTTAGACATAAGCATGCTTCTCATGCAGTAAACATTTCTCAGGAATCATGTCTAATATTCTATTTTGGAGCTTCTTCAATAAAAATTATATTTCCTATTCTCCAATGCAAGTGTTCCTTAATATTGTAGAGTAAAGGACATATACAATATTAAACAGGAATTGAAATGGATATCTTTTTATTTGCAATCTATTTGAACTGTCCTTCAAGACATATTGAATAGAAAAAAAATTGCTTTTGTTTGTTTTCTTTTGAGTTTTATCTAGCAACCTAGATTGAATCCCCCCATAATCATGAACATGCACCATCTATTCTAGCCAATTCAACCCCCAATGCTCTCCTAGAAGAGGTTTAATGCCTTTTTTATGCATATGACAGAATTTTTGAATTGTCATTTTTGTAGCAAATACTCATGAACAATTAAACAGGAAGTTAGGAACCATGTAGGCAAGTGGGATTATCGTGCAACCTACAAATAACTATAACAGGGTAATGACTGATCTCCCCACATTTGGAAGCATCAATTATATATTTGGCATTGGGACCCATAAACCTGAGGATGACAAGGAAGACTTAAATAAGTGATTTGACATTAATAAAACAAATAGACAATTTTTCGCAACAACCTGGCATAATTAATATTGATCATAGGGTGATTTTCATCTATTCTTCACATATAAAATAAATCATCACTCTTCTGATTATCAGTTGAAAAGCAAAGTAATGCATCAGAATCATCAGTCATGATACATTCATCAATGCTCACTTTAACTCTGAGATTTGACAATACATGGAAAAAATAATGCTAGGGAGATGTTGGAATTCTACTAAGCTTGTCAAATTAATTGCTTCAAAGCTCGATTTTCATGTGTTTGAACCCTAAAAAAACAAACCTTTTTTCATTTGTAATAATTTTTCTTAATATAAAAGATGACCTTAACATTGTTTTTGCAAGGATTTTTGACCTAATTTTTAAATTTTTGTAACATTGCATGTTTTCATTTAAGAGCTCTTGATACCTCAGCAACCATTGGATTGATCTCCTCTTGACTTGGTTTTGATAAATTCCCTCCTTCAAGACATATGACACACTACTTCTACAGTAATTGACTCTTTTTCATGTTCTTCTCTCCTCTTCCGCTTACTTGAGTTTCCCCTTCGACTGTCTGCGCTCTTCACACTGAAACTCTTCTGCTACAATTATTAGTTCTAGAACCTCGTCCTTATATGCCATTTACATTTTTTAAAGTTACATATTTCACACTATCTCCCTTACATACTCTTGGTCATTAATAGCATGCACTAATCCCAAACTGAGACCATTTTATTTTTTGTCTAGAAAAATTCATTGTTATGTTTCACAATAATTTTTTTTTTATTTCAGTCCAATTTCTCTCTCATGCCTTATTTGATTACAAGCTAATTTCCAAATATAATGCATTTTGCAAGTCTGTCACTATAATAGTTTTGTACATAGTTAATTGACAAACAATGTTAAGCACAAGTACTTTCAATTTAAATTCTATGTAAATCAATTAACCATGATCAAGAAATATATGTCAATATATATACCTATTTTCTTCTTTGACTTTTTTTTGCAACGTTCTATCTATATGACTTAGTAAATATTGCGTATAATATCACTATTAACTTTTCCTATAGTCCTACACATTGTGTTTCTATAACATTCTTAGATGTTGCACTGTACGATTCCTTTCAGATCATCCTTTTTTTAGGAAACTTACAATCTAAATATTTTATTGAAGGTTTCAGCCCAATATAAATTGTCCATGTTTATGCTTTCATCATGAAATCAGCTAATTCTTGCTTGGTTATGTTCTTCAATTCTGTGACTTCATTTTGTTCTGAAATAAAAGCTGTCGCTGCTATTTCTCGTGTGAAGAGTAAAATTATTAAAGATTGTTATTGCTCTGTAACGAAAACAACGTAACATGGAAGTGGAATAAAACATCAAATGAAAAATGTCCCCACATGAGGGAAAGCTGAATAAAGCTGAATGAAACCTTGTAAAGCCATTAAATACAGTACCTCATTGATCATTGACATTTTTAAGGAAACATCATTAATATACCTTTAGCACGCGCCCCCTTAATTCAAACAATTCACTCTATGATTGGGCATGACACTGCACAATCAATTTCATATGCATGTTTAACGTCAAAATCTAACTTATTAGCTAGATACAACAAACTAACTTTATTATTAAAAGTAGTTTTTTATTTTAGAATCATAACCTACATTGCTAGAGATTAAACGTACTATGTTCTTCCAATTTATAAATTAGATGGAAATTAAGAATTCCAAAATTAGACATTATTAAAAGTATTGAAGAATAGAAGAGGATTTTCTAGGTGGCATGTAATATGGTCACCCTACCCAAATCTTATGGAAGCATAAGAAAATAAAGAATATGATCATGGCTCTCCTAATCATAATGGAGGCTTGGGATAGAAAATTACCTTTGGATTTATGATGAAGAGAGTCATTTTATTGTTTGTTTGGAATCATTTGTTTGAGGTTTTATATATTTTGAAATAACTTAGTCGATACTAGAAATATTTTTGGTAGAAAATAGAATAGCAAGGGATAGAAACAAGGTTTTATTTTAGGGTGATGTATGGATTTTTAATATCTTTTTAACTTTTGTAAAATCATATCTCTTTGAATCCAAGTTTCAAAAGATTGAGTGGGCAAAGGGTTAAGTATTATTGGATTGTTAGTAAAAGAAGAAAGTCTTGGAAAACTTTACAATTGGAGACTATGAACATGAAGGTTCTTAGTAGTTTGAATTTTCTCAACTATAAATTTAAAAGACACTACATTATCTTGATTTTGAAATAAGATGAGTTAGTTTGGTTAGATTTAGTTGATATCTCACTTTTAATGAAAAGTTAGTTTATTCAATTAAACTTAACCTAATGGATGATGGTTTTCATTGTAAACTAACTATTTTTACAATAATGGGTATTAAACTTATTCAATTAAACCTAACCTAATTGATTATTTATCTTAAGAATAAGTTAGTTTATTCAATTAAACTTAACCTAATGAATTATTTATTTTAATAATATTGTTTTTTCCTTGTTTTTATTGGAGGAACGATTTCCTACACCACCAAGAGAGCTCATAGATGAAAACATATTCTCTTAGTGAAGGTTTTGGTGAAAATATTTACAAAATACTCTATTATAGGGAAATCATGTGAATTAATTAACAACTCTTGAATCATCTCTTGAGAAATGTGCATATAGATCTTGATGTTCTTAATCCACTAATGATGGAAAAAATTATTCAACACCTATATATGGTACTTTGGTTATCATAGTGGATCATTGGTGTATTTAAAAAAGTAATTACAAGATCAATGAGGATATTCTACATCCAAATAGCCTTAGTAGTTTCATTAATAGTAATTGATTCATATCTTAGTCAATGAGAGAGCAATGCTTTGTTGCTTATTTTTCTAACAAAGGTGATCAAAACCAAGGTGAAAGTTGTAGCTAGAAGTTGAATTGTCATCATAAAGATCACCATCCAAATCAGAGTTTTTATATCTAATAAAATCTAAACATGTGTTTTCTACATGGTGAATTATTCATATTAGACTATAATATATATAGTGAAGAATGCATTTCATTTATTTATAGTGAAGCTCATGATGCTCCTACATGAAGTGTGAAACCATGTCAGCTATAAATAAAATGTAAGGGGGAGTGTGAGTCAACAAAATGGAGTTGTGAATAAGAAGGTGATACAAGGTAGCATCATCCAAGGGAGTGAGATACTTGGCCTCATGTTCCACTCCTAAGAAAAGGGGCTAGTAATAGCATACAATAAACCATATTAAATTAATAAAGGAGATTGAGGGCATTCTTAGGTTCTATAAGAGTCATCACAGATGAGGACTAACTGATCTTGATGCTAGGATAGTAGTGTAGTGTTGAATATCTAGGCAACTAAGAGTGGGGGGGAGGGGGGGTGAATCAGTTGACAACTTAAATAATTTCTTCAATGCTTTCACACATAAGGAATAACCAATAAAATTAATTAAAGCAGATATAACATGAAAATCACATACACACAACACATCACAAAATCAACACCAAATATGATTTTATGTACATAGAGTTATTTCAATAGTAATAAATTTAAGAATTAAAATAGATGATTTTGATTTATTTTTTTCAATTTAGGTGTATAAAAGTTGTTTTAATAATATTAATCACTCATGTGTATCGTGAAGGAAATGCTATAGTCGACTATTTTGCTAATATAGGGGTGAGGAATAATAATCTATTGAGATGGCAACATATTGATAAACTCCCAGATGCTATATTGGAAATGATAGCCTTTGAAAGGCTACACATGCGAGATCCAAATTGGTAAGTGCCATGATTAGTTGCATTAAGAACAAGAGGTTTAGGGCATTTAATTTGAACGTTTTCTAAGTGTTCTATGCCCTATTTCTCTACATTGTGTCAGTGGAGGGAAAGAATAGAGTGAAAATTATTTGCAATCTTCAAGAGATGGGTGACAATAGAAATAGGCCAGAGTCGTTGAATTACGATAAGGTGAGGAATAATGTTACAATTTGGACTATCTTGAGGAGAGGTAGAGTCACTTCTTACCTTGAGGGGCTGCACGGGTTTTACCCTAAAATCACCAAGATGTTTGTTGATAACTAGTAGATGGCTCTATCACAATGTTGGGCCAAAAATAGGAAGTGGTGGAGGAGTTGATTGTGAAAGTTTTGGGGCTCTCTATGGAGGGGGAAATTTTTTTCAAAAACTAAAAGGATTCAGATGTGACAGTGGACAATTTTGTGAAGGATATGGAAGGTGGAAGACTTGTTAAGAAATAGAAGGGTGGGTATGCCATGAATTCCATCAAGCAACTTTCGGCTATGGTTCTCAAAATCCTCATCCAATATTTCTTGTTGAATGGTAGGTTTACTATAGTCTATCGGCGTCACTTTATTCCTCTCAACCATTTTTGGCATAAAATGGCAGACATGGTGCTAGACTTTGAGGAAATGGTGCTGAATTCAAAGCAAGAAGGAAGATGCCCTTTTTCTCACGAGTTACCTGAAGAATCACCCCTTCTTAACTTTGATGACTAGAGCCCTTCAAATCACTTGGCTATTGCTCGAAATGTTGTTGTTGATTCATTTTGAATGAACACATGGATTTTTTATGAACTCAACAAGATGAATTTTAAATTGAGGGGCATTTAGTGTCAAATGGAGAGTAAACAACATATTGAGGTGTTGTGGGATGACAAAAATGGGAGGAATTTGATTAAATCTCTTCAAAAAGTGGTGAAGGATGTTGAAACTATGAAAATAGACTATGAAGGTAGGATTGTGGGCCTTGAAATAAAAATGTAAAATACTAGTGATAATCTTTTCACATTGGTCTCATTGAGCCAAAAGGTCATCAAGGATTGAATTGAGAGCACCAAGATCCTTGTCAATAAATATGAGAAATGACACCAAAAATAGGTTAAATTTGTTGGTGTGGAGGCTAGGACAAACGCACTCAAGGGTCTACTAACAATAGCAATGGGTTGTGTACAAGAACACATGGAAATTTGAAAAGGGTTTCGGTTGAATTTTCCTATAACTTAAATGATCTTAACAAGATGGCTCTTGACACATCCCAACTAGAGGGTTAAGCTATAAAAGCTCTAAAGAAGTTAAGTTAGTCTTTTGCTTTTTCTCTATTTTTTCCTTTCTTGCATTTTTTTCAGTTGATGGTGGCTGTCGGTTTCCTGACATTATGCTATAGACAACATTGTGTAAATAGGGTTTCAGGTCCCTTAAAAACCTATTTGAACCTTAATAAAAAAATAATATTAACCAACTAAAATTAGATTAAATAATTGTAAGAATTATTATCGGAGATGTGCTTCAATTAAATTGTAAATATAACATAATTAGTCAATCTTTTAATGTGTTCATAAAAAATAACACACAAATAAATGTGACTTGTTGTGGTATTTAAAGCCTTTGTTAGTTTGAAATAGTTTTTACTACTTTTATCTAGTAAGATATTTCCTTGATTTATATTATATTTACATGCATTTAATTTTTTTAGATCAATTTTAAATTATTTTTAATTAAATTAACTCATAACAAATACTTACCTTATTTATACTAGTTTGGATTTGTTTTGAAACAAATATTTTATATGTTTAGACTTATTGTTAGGGAATTCATTTGAGTCATTTTCCTAAGCATAAGTAGATGCATGTAGTAACATATATAAGTTGCATATATGGTCATCATCTCTAAGAAGTCCACTTTAAATAGATTTGAGATAGTGTTGATAGAGCCTCATTTTGTATAATGTGAGTAGCTATTGTTGACCATCAATGAATACAAGTTTCATGTATGATTATACTCATTATTGAGTCTTCTTGAGTGATTTAAAATATTATGGATAGATAATTACATTAATCTACACATGTATTAGGTATGATCCTCATCATTGGGGAATCTATTGATTTCTTTGGAGTAGTTTAAGTTAATTCGTACAATAATGAAATAAATTGAATGTACGCTCCTCATTGTTAGGTATTCACTCATGTAATTTTGAATAGTGTCAGTAGATCCTTCCAATAATGTTATAGTAATGTGCACAAGTTGTATTTATGGAAATCATAATTAGGAAATCTATTTTATTTTTTTACATAGTAAAATTAGGTATTTATAGTAAAACACACAATGAGTATGTGAGTAAACCATCAATAAGGAATCAAATTTGACATAATATATCAGCATCATTGTAAGAACATACATAAGTTATTATGTATGATGATCACCATCAAGAAATTATCTTGTGTAATTTTACATATTGTGTGCAGATACTTGTAGTAGACACAATTTGTGCATTTTGGAAACTTTGTTAAGGAATCCCTAGGTGTTTTGGTAAATATTTAGAAGATCCTTTGATCAATATACATAAGTTACATGCAAGATCATCACATTAGGGAATCCTATAATATATTCATATATATGATAGTTTTTTGTATGGTTAGATCATTATTTATGTTTCATATGTAAAATTTTGAGTTAATCATGTTGTGGGAGGATCATGTCATGATGATTTTATCCTTTAGCTACTTTATTTAGTACATGTGGTTAAAGAACAATGTTTTTCTATAGAGAAAACATTATAGGTAATTATTGAATATAATTTAATAATATTTTTTAATATAAATTATATTGTTCTATGTTTCTATAATACTAAATTATAATTCACAAAGGTCCTAACTGAGACCTATGACTGCAGCTAACTGAGACCTAACCCACAAAGATGTATGACTGAAGCTAATTGAGACCTAATCCACAAAGGTCCTCATTGAACTAGCATTCAAAATCACCATCTTCATTGCCATCTTCATCCTCTACATCTTCTTCACAAATTCTAGATGTATATATGTATGTATATGCATACATATATATGTAGTAATATAGTTAATAAATGTTGTTGTTAAATACATTCCATTACAATAGATAATGTACAATGTTGACATGTATTTCTATTCTGTAGTGGCTCTACACTTCAGTTTTATCTGATACATTTTGATCTATTGCAACAAAATTGTTGTGCGTTTGAGAAACTCCTGACATTTGGTATTTTAGTGTTTAGTACAAATATGTGCCATCTATTACCAACTCCACCATTCGAGCCATAGAGCAACAATCTTTTATTTAGTGTTTTCTGCTGTACAGTTAAATATAGTTAATTGACTTAGTTAAGTTATGCATTTAATAAATACAGGGAGAAAACTTATGCATTGGATAAATCCAAATAAAATATTCACTGTTAGGAATCAAGGGAGATACATTAATCCTATGATCTATCATTTATTGAAAAGAACATGTATATGTTTTTTAATTTACCAGATGGAATGTAACAGCATATGTTAGATTAACAGAGCTGAATTGTGCAAATGATAAATCACGAAACCGTAAAATCTTAAAACCAATATTGATCAATATAGTTATATTTTTGTTTTATTAGACAATATATTAAAATATATTTATAGATGATGAAATGGTGAAGTTGATGAAGCAGTGGAAATAAAAGAACTTCACTTGGAGTAGGTATGAAATGAAAGAGGATCTTGGTCAAGGTTAGCACCTTAGATAGGATAGTATATATACTATGTTTATACTTAATAGAACTGTCTATTGTTTGATCTCTATTTATAATGTTTTGAAAAACTTTAAATAATGTTTTAGAAAATTATATGCACTAAAAAATCTGAACTTTTTGTTTTTCAATTGCAAAAATAAATGGATAGACTAAAGCATACAAAGGTGAAGATGAATAATGGAGATAACATGGAACCCAATGTTGATACTGAGTCCATAATTCCAATCATTACATATAAGGACTCTCGCCTAGCTGGCCCTTCTCAGCCATCTCCATTTTCGGACAGATGTACTTGAACTTCATCCCAAATAGTTCTAGGAATGAAGCTTATATCTAGGGATATACATTTAGAACTTAAAGCAAGAACTATTTGTTAATTTTTTTTTCCAAAAATTGTCAGATAAATCCAGAGTTCCATTGATAGTTGGAGTACAGTTCAGTATTTTGCAATACTATGTCATGTTAAAGTTCTTAGAGTTCTTATATTTGGTATTTTCTTTCAGGAAGTTCTGTTATTTAATAATAAATGTTATTTAATAATAAATGTTCTGTTCTGTTATTTTTTGTAAGTTCTGTTATTTAATAATAAATGTTCTTGAAATAAGTGAGATAATGAATAGTGAAGCCTGTGTTTTATATAGTCATCCGTTACTAAATTTTATCTTTATGATCTTAGATGTACTAAAATTATTGGTTCCCTAAGAGATTAGTAGATTAATCAAAATCATAATTTATAATAATGTGGAAAAGATAATATTTTGGAATGGGACACTGATGAAATCATATACCTTTGCATTGTGGAGCTGAGATCAATATTTTCTGTTGCCTTTCTATCATGTGCTCAATCTTAATTTGTGTTGGTAGTATGTTATGTGCAGTACACTGCTGCGTTCTGTCCTTGTATATTTGAAAGGGAAACTAAATCCATCATAAATGTTGGGAGAACACATTGTCTATTGCTAATGGTATCAAGGAGGCTATTTAAGTTGTCACAACATTCTAACTCCAACCTTCTCAATTGTGATAAGTTGTCAATTGTATCAAGAAGGTTATTTAAGCAATCAGGCCCTTCCAAGTCCAAGTGCTGCAACTGTGACAGATTGGCAATGGTCAACTCAGTCTACTTGCAGTTTCTTGGTTGACTTTGAGTAATTGATTCCATTTGACAATTTGTGTTCTCTTATTTTCTTGTACAACAGGTCAAATCAGGAACCTTATGTGATAACACGTTAGTGTGTGATGACTCTAAATATGCAAAGAAGTTAGAAAAGGAGATATGGGGCAAAAAAAAATGTGAGTCAATCTTGTTGTTTTGAAATCCTCTCTTGTAGATATTTTAGATAGTGATGTGATGTCCTTAAACATTTATCATTTGTCATCAAATACTTGATTTTGTATTTTTAAGAAATCTATGTTTATAGGCTAATATAGGATACGTGGTATAATTATTCTTCAAATGATGCTAGCTCAAATGGAAGAGCACCTACAATAAAATTAGGAGGATGGTGGTTCCATTCCATCGTGCCCTAATATGACTAAATATATGACCATTTGATGACAAAATAATGATTAAAGTGACTAAATATACTACCAATTGACAACAATCAATGACTAAATTAAAGACTAAATCAATGATTAAATAAATGAAAAAAACAATGACCAAATCAATGACCAAATAAATGACAAAATTGATCAATCAAAACAACCAATAAATGACTAAAATTTGTTAGTCATAAATTATGTTGTGTTATGAATGATAGGCAATAAACTATGAATGGTCACGTGACCAAGATTAGTCATTTTTATGCAATTTTGAGTAGTTTTTTTAGTCATATATTGTCATTTTTGTACTAGTGATAATAAGAAATTATTATCTTTCATTTAGCCCAAATTGTGCACCCCATAGAATCAATTATTTGATTTCTAAAAAAATACATGTTTGGAACCAAATGAGCTCTAGTGTGCACTAATTCAATGTAACTAGCCTTAGATGGATAAGTTACCTCTAAATGTACACCTACATTAATAATTTTTATTTTTAATAAAATTAACAAGTTAATATGATTGAATCATGAATCCCACTTAATCAATTGTTTCATTAGTTAAATAAGATGTATGCCTAGAGCTAACTGAAACCTAATCTACAAAGCTCCTCATTGAACTAGCATTCAAAATCACCAAAACATGAATTAGAGATAACAACCTTGGACTCAAAATGGGTGAGCATGTAGGCACCCAATAGGATGTCAAGAAGGATATCAACATTGTTAGCATCTTCATCACCATGTCCATCCTCTACATCTTCTTCACAAATTCTAGATCCAATGGAAACACCATCATAGGCGCCCAAGGTTTTTCCCATTCTATCCTTTTCTCTTGCTTAGTTATGTTTTTATATGTATTGTGTTAACCATAAATAAGTCTTTGGAATATATACATATACACATGTATATGCATATGTATATGCATATGCATATATGCACATATATGCATATCCATATACATATGCATATACATGTATATATGTATATATATGTGTGTATATATATCTATGTGTTTATATATACACATACATATATATATACATACATATGTATATATATATGTATATATACATATGTATATGTATATATACATATGTATATGTATATATACATATATACATACATACATACATATATATATATATGTGTGTGTGTGTGTATATATATATATATATATATATATATATATGTATATATACATACATATATATACATACATATATGTATATATACATACATATATATACATACATATATGTATATATACATACATATATATACATACATATGTGTGTGTGTGTGTGTACGTGCAGTAATAAAGTTAATAAATGTTGTTGTTAAATACATTCCATTATAATAGATATGAATTAGGATTAAAAGATATTTCATGGGAACACATTTCCACTATCTAAAATTTAAAGAATCAATCTTTTGTCATTTTAAAATGTAGAAAGTCTTACCACCTAGTTACCATTTAAAATTTACCATTAAGAAATAGAGGAAAATAATAAATGAAACTTGATATTGGTTTAAGCATAGATGTGACTCTCAAACAAGGCATAAGAATAACTATGTAAATTAATATCTCATTTGAAAGAACATAAAAAAATCATATTGATTCTTTGTGGAAATGGTGACTTAGGATGATCTTGGGTATAAGTAGAGACTTCTAAAGGGAATTTTAAATGTAAAAAATAGTTTGAACATAAGGGTGAATATACATATATATGATATACAATTTTCAATAATACCATTGAACCAATAGAGACAAAGGTCATAAGTTAGGTCTTATAGAGTTAAGTTTGATGAATGGAAGATTAGGAAAAATTTACAATATTAGATGTACACAAGGACCTATTAAAGACTAGTGAATATGAAATTTAAAAGCATAAATAAAATTTTAAATATAGGAAGGCATGACCATTAGGCACTAATATCAAAAAATAATTCTATTTTTTTTTAGAGTATATAATTGGACCAATCTAGTATATTATAGTTAATTGGATTACATGAAATTCATTAATGTCGTGCAGTACAAGTCATCTCAAGCCATGTTGGAGATTTGGTGTGCAAGTAACACAAGTCGTTCCATAGAGGATAACTGAAGCTAAAGAATTGGAGTACAGGACAAGGTTAGAAAATCTAAATTTAAACAATGTCTATTGTAGATTATAAATTTTGGTCATATAATAGAAATAGAGAAGAAAAAGAAAAAGGAAAAAGAGAGCCTTTATGCAAGAACATTTTTATTGATAAATTATTTATTTTGTGTATATTTTGTTATTTTTTAATTTTTTTTTGATAAAAGTGGATGAACCACTGAAATTATATTAATTTTTATATTTTTTTTACATGGTGTCTGGTTCAATGAGCACTGAAGGGAAAGAACCGGTAAGAAAACCTTTCACTATAGCTCAAAAGAACAGAAGCCTATCTACCCATTACAATAGCCCATAGGCAACCCACAGAAAACCCCAGATTACATCACCAATCACATTAGATATAAAGGAAGCTTGAGAGAAGCTTGTAGGATCCAGTGAAGAAGATATCATCCTAGAAAGAAGCCACCATATCCTGAACAAAATCAGTACCAACACCCAAAAACCCATCTGTCTATGCCCCACATGTAACCAAGGCCCTGCAGAGAACAAAACACAAAGCCAGAAGGGAACCAAGTAAAAGCAATCCTATCAGCATAAGGATGGTTAGCAAACAAATGGCCATCCATATACGGAGCGGAGAGGGATGAAGAAAACCCTTAGAAATCAAAATGATGCCGATCCACAAAATAGTCCATAGTAAAAGCCATAGTATCAACAACAAGATAAGGAGCCACCTACACCACCATATTAACTGTACTTTCCAGTTCCTCGAAAGAAGCCAATAGCCTTCAATTTTGCCAAGAACTCTCCAAATAAAGTAGAGCATTATGTATTTAGAAAAAAATAACACAAAACAAGAATGAATACCATACCTGCTCACCATCCTGAATTTAACAAGGGAAAGGATAACCGCTGCATGATTATCTTATCATCATAAGAGAAAATGCCGAGCAATAAACCTCAAACCAAAAGGTGAAATTTCCTCATACCTTTCAACAGATCCAATCATTAAGGCAACTTCCAATAGAACGAGCACAAGGCGTAATGATTCAACAGAAGGACCAAAGCCACATAATGTGAAATGAAAGCTCATTGCAAAGTTGCACACATCCAACCGCAAAGAAAAATGATCAAAAAAGAAGAAGATCAAAATCAATGAAGTTTAACAAAACTAACCACGAAAACTAATGATTTGTACGGGAGATCCGATACCAAATCAGTCCCCAAAATATGCAATGAAAACTGAGGTACTCATCAACCGTGATGATATCCCATAAACCCATCATGTAGCTTCATGGAACCAGACAATGCCAATCAAGAAGTCCCAGAGATACCAAAACTGCCAACCATTCATAAGATGTCCCAAAATAAAAATAATTACACACGGATCATACGATTTCATTCGTATGGATCGGCTAGCAACTTACCAAAAAATTGAAGAAAGTAAAATAGAGAAAGACCAACCGGCAATCTCCAAAATATCAAAAAAGATAAGGAGATAGCCATCAATAGAGGTATCCATAATATTCCAAAAATGCAACCAAGGAACAACATGAGAGACAACTCAAAACCTGATCACACTCAAAAATGTCAGCTGAGCATAGTTTTCCCCTCCACCCTCCATACTTAATAAGGAACTACTACCAGAAATAGCTACAACAGAGATGCTACCATAAGGCAAGACAACATCCCCCCTATAGCCATCCAAGGAAGTGAAGCACCCCATAAAGCAAGGAGATGAGAGAGGACACTTCGACCAAAGGCAGCTCACCCCAAAAAATAGAAACAACAACAAACACTCTCCTTAATGAAGAAATTCTCCCAATAAATGTCCATAACAAAGATATTGCCCAAAAGACCAACACCTTCATTATAGACACTTATGAAAGAACACCCACACCAAGAGTAGGGAATGAGGGACTTCTGAATGGAAGAACTGCTAAGAGAGAAGCTTCATGCAGGAGATAGGAATGCCCGAAGGGGCAAGTTCTATATAGTCAGCACTCTCAGCAACAACCTTGTTAGCTATAAAATCCGCAAAGACATTGATCTCTCTAAAACAGTGAGAAATAGAGAAAGTGGAAAAACCTTTTAGTTGTAGGAGAATGCAATCTAAAAAATATTGCAAGTGCCAAGAAAGACACTTTTTGCTAGCACCACCTGAAAGACCATCATTGAATCGCCTTCAATAACAATATCCTTAATGTTTAAAGAAAGAGCTAGGACAAGCCCAAAGGATAAAACCTGAAACTCAGCCACATTATTAGTGCCATGGCCAATATATTTACCCACTACTTTAATGATCTTTTAAGAGTGATAAAAAATAATTACCCCAATCCTAGACCTCCCCGGATTACCTTTAGACTCCCCATCAAACTAAAGTTTATATGAAGTAAAAGGAGGAGGATTCCATTTAGCCATCTTGTGTTTAAGAAGCGAAAAAAATCCATCTGATATAACCCCATGAGAAGGCACTAATTGAAGCAAAGACCATCACGAAGTGACCCAATTATCCCAATGAAAAAAAGACCTGAGATGATCTAGATTTTTATGAATGAAAGAGATCACTACTTCACTAATGGAGGCTTGAATTCTACCAATTATGTCTGCCAAAGAAAATTAATGTTTAAAGATTCTTGAATTTCTTTCAAGCCAAAGATTCCAAATCACTAGAGATGGAGCACCAATCCAAAGAGATGAGTAGAATGAAGAGGCAAACAACAAGGGCCATGACATAAATTGTGAAAGTAGATTAGAACAAAGAGCAAAAGACCATCCTAACATATCAAATAGCCAATACCAACAGTCAGAAGCAAAAGGGCACAGTAGGAAAAGGTGATCCACCGATTCCATACAATAGCCACAGAAAACACAAGGAAACACTGATGTAATCCCAAGCCTGTCCAATCTCATCCCAGTAAGGACTTTATCTTGGACTACCAACCAAGAAAAAGCCCTTGCCTTTGGAAGACAAGCAGGATGCCAAAAAATCTTAGTAGGCCAAGAATAGTGCAAAGGGGCCTGAACCAAAGACTTGTACCCATATTTGACTGAATAGGAGCCTAAAGAATTTTTAACCCAAACCAAGGAGTCCTCCTTATCAAGGAAAACTAAAGGTCTTTTACGAAGTTCATCAACAAAGCTGAAATAAGATTGTTATCAATAGACAAGGGAGAGATACCCTTCCATTTAGCCACTAAACATGGGCCAGATGAGACAATATTAAAATAATCTGCAACAAGAGGCCCCTAAAGGTTAGATAAAATATCAGGCAAAGGGAACCAGTCACGTATATCTGAGAGAGCAGGATGCCCATTCCAAACTTCATCCCAAAATCGGGCCTTATTACCATTATGAACAATCCAAGATAGATGCGGTAAGACCACCTCCCTACAAGAAACCAAAAAATTCCAGAACACAGAACCCTTTGGAAGGGATGTTGCAGTAAAAATCCTTTCTCTGGATGCTCCCCTTAAATACTTGGTGAGCATGACGGAAGCCCATTTACTATGAGGATCTGCATATAACTTCCAAATCAATTTTGCCCCCAATGCTTTATTCTGAAAAACTAGATCATGGATACCCCCACCCCCCATCTCCTTGGGACGACAAATTTTATCCCAAGCAAGAAGAGGGATCTTCTTTTTACCTCCTAAATTGTCATTCCAAAGGAAGTTCCTAAGGGAAACCTTAATATCCTTAATGACTTGAGATCCAAAGCTTGTAGGATAGACATCAAATATGTAGGAATAGCATTCAGCACTGATTTGATTAAAAGGATCTTACCAGCCATTGTAAGCCACTTATGATTCCAGGAGGAAATTCTAGAGGTTATTGAATGAACAACTTTATCCCAAAAGGAGGTCTTTTCTGATCCTAAAAAGAATGGAATGCCTAAATACATACATGGAAAGGTCCCAACTTGAAAATTCTACAAGTAGGTAAGTGTATCCCGAACTAAGGTGGGGACATTCACAAAAAAGACTTTGGACTTCTGATTATTAACTCTTTGCCCAGAGAAATCAGCATAATTAGATATAATTTTCTTAATAACTCAAGCTTCCCTCATAGAGGCCATCCCAAATAGAAGCATATCATTAGAAAATAAGCAATGAGATTGTGAAGAAGGGAGACCATCGACTCTGATGCCTGACCATAAACCAGATGTCGTAGCATTGGAGATAGCCCTACCTAATGCTTCCGCCAAAAGAATAAACAAAAAAGGAGATAGGGGATATCCTTACCTAATTCCCCGGGAGGAAGAAAAGAAGCCTGAGGGAGAGCCATTAATCAAAACTGAAAAGTGGGCAAAGGATATACATGAAAACACCCATTTAACCCAGCTATGTGAGAACCCTAAACAATACAAAACTACCACCAGGGACTGCCAATTAACTCGATCATAAGCTTTAAGCATGTCTAGTTTAAGAATCATGGCTGGGACTTTTTGATGAGATATGGAGTGCAAAATTTCATGAGCTACAATGGCACCTTCAGAAGTTTCCCGACTAGGCACAAAACTGCCCTGCTCCAAGGAAATTCTCCGAGGAAGGAGTTTACACAACCTAACCGAAATTGCCTTAGTAAAGATTTTATATAAGGTAGTACACAAGGCAATTGGACGAAAGGCCGAAAATGAGGTAGGGTTGTCTACTTTCGGGATGATTGCAATAAGAGTGGTATTAATTTCTCTTAGTATCGACATAATCCTTCTAGATTCTTCCAAGGCTAGCTGTACATCATTTCATATAAAATCCTAGCATTTCTGAAAGAATAAAGCCATAAATCCATCCGGACCCGGTGCCTTTACTGGATGCATGGAAAAGACTATCTCTTTCAATTCAGCCAAAGAAAAGGGGGCCATAAGCATCCTATTATCCTGTTGAGACACTAAAGGGGGGATCGAATTTACAAACTCCTCATCCCCCAACACCAGCTCTACTGAAAGAAGAGACTTAAAGAACCTAACAACTTCAGTAGCTATATCATCCTCCTCCATCAGAGTGTTACCATTAGAGTCAATAATACAAGAGATTTGATTGCAAAGTCTCCTGAGCTTAGAAGAGGAGTGAAAGAATTTTGTATTTCGATCACCTTCGGAAAGCCAAAGGTCCCTAGACTTCTGTCTCCAATAAGATTCTTCCCTAGCCAAGATCTCACTCACCTGCAGGTTCAACAACTTTAGCTGATCATACATTAAGGAAGACATACCTGAAACAACAATGCTTTTATTTAGCTGCTCAATTTCCTCCTAAATCCTAGCCTTTTCCCCAAAAATATTCTTAGAATGCATCACATTCCAATCCTTTATCGTTAACTTTAAAAAGCCCATTTTCTTAACAAGCTGAAACATCTGAGACCAAAGAAAAAATGGAGCTGAAGCCCACCATTGTTTTAAGGAAGGTAAAAACGATTGGTCCCTGAACCACATTGGCTCAAACTGGAAAGGTAACTTTCTGGGAGCCCTATCCTCAAAAACAGTGAATTGAATAGGGAAATGATCAGAACCAGTAAAGGGGAGAATTGAGGACACAAAATCCTGACTTGAATTAAACCAGTTATCTGAAACCATAAAGCGATCCATCCTTTCTGAGATTTGACAAAAGTCCCTACGCATGTTAGTCCATGTAAATGACCCATTAAGAGGTTTACAATCAACAAAATTCAGGGACTGAATAAAATTGCAAAAGTCTGACATAGAATGTTTGTTAGGGATGATTCCTCTAGCCTTTTCATCCAAACTAGAAATTGCATTAAAATATCCCCCAAAAATCACAAAAGCGTTCCGTAGAGGAGTAGCAAGAGAAACCAAAAAATTCCAAGGATTTCTTTTTTCTAGAACCCCAGATGGACCGTAGACATTAAATAACCAGAATTTTAAACTTGATATCCTACTCTTAACCAGCCCAAGCATCCAATTGGATGAGGAAAAAATTAATGAGAAATGTACACTAGAATCTTTCCAAAGGACTGCAAGCCCACCCGAAGCACCAGAAGAGGGAGATGAGCAAAAATTCCATACTTTCCAAGAAGAAAATAACCTATCAGCCGAAGACAAATTTAGCTTAGTTTCTTATAGTAATACCAAATCACACTTCATTAAGTCTAATTGTGACTTAATCAAGTGTCATTTGTTAGGGGCATTTAAGCCCCTAACATTCCAGGATATAATCCTCATTGGACCTGAGGGGAGGCATCAGCTCCCCTCAAAACATTCAGAGAAGGTGGAGAAACTAAACCTGCCAAAAATACCTTATGCAAACTTTGTTTGGTAGTTAAGACTCTTGTGAGGGGTGGACTAAAGGGTTTCTTTGATCTTTTCTTTCTAGAGGTCTCCAAAGAGGAAAGAATAGTTGTTTGAATTCCCGCATCAATTTCTAATTTAGTCTTAGTATGCTTGGGTTTGCGACCCCTTTTCCCCGAAGTGGACAAGGGTGAGGTAGGGAGAAGAGGGGTTTGAACCAAAGGGAGCCCAAGAGTAACCTCCACGGGTGCCTTATCTACCCTAACCTCCTCCTTATCTGAGACCACGGGAGCTAGAGATGACACAGGACTTGAAGCCATCAAGCCTTATCCATGTTGAGAAGCTCAAAGGAGTTATTGGTAGGAAAAGTAGCCAAGTCATTCTCCAAAGAACCCAGATCAACCGAAATCGAAGAAATTACCTTATTTGCTAAAGGAGAATTAAGAGAGACCTTATTAGTGTAAACAATATCCTTAACCTGAGCAATGAGATGCTCGTCTGGAACAACGTCAATACCCATAGGTTTGTCACTATCTATCAAAACCTCAGGGATTCATGTTTCAGCTTCTAAGACATTACCCACATCTGAATTAATATCAGCAGCCACAGATTTAATTAAAACATCAGGAATTCGTGGTTCGATACCTAGGATATTACCCAACTCAACAACATGCTCAGAAGACAATTCCCTATTTGAAGTATCATTAGGATTTTTCGGAAGGGGAGCATTCGGCAAGCCAATCCTCAGGAAAGGAACATAGTTCTTAGATATTGTTGCTGAAACCGTAGAAGTGAAAGTTTTCTTTGAGGGGGAAGGAGGATTAGCAGCAGCACCAACAAATTGACCTTTATTCCAGGAAAAAGTGTCCATATTCTCATCAAAAGGAGATTCAGTATCCCATGATCCAAGTCAAATGGATTTCATATGAAAAACAGGGGAGAATCCATAGTAACTACAAAGCAACCAAAATCCTCAGAGTCCCTAACCAGGTTTTGATGCCACAAGCCAAACGGAGACCGAATGTTGCAGAATTTTGGTAGGGAGATTTTAGGGGAAATTAACACACAAATTTTGACAACCAACACCCCATCCTCAAACAGCGAATGAGACAACAGAAATTTTCCCAGCGAATCCCCAATTTTTGTTAAAATATCAGATTCAACAAATTTAGATGGTAAAAGAGGAAGTTTAACCTAGATAGGAACCTATTTTGGGCCAACCCTAGAAGCCGCTAGAAAGGGTTTCCAACTCTCCACAAAAATCAGGTTTTTCCCAAGCCAAAAAAATGGAATACTCAAAGGCTTATCTCTAGCAGATGCAGAAACAAACACAATGATAAACGAACTTGTAGAGATAACATGGAAATATAAAGTGCCATACCAGTGTGCATGAAGTTTACAATGGAGTTTGGACAAAGGAATAGGTCACCCCACACCTAAATCACGACTGTCAAAGCCTGAAGATCATGAGCCTTCTTCTCCAAAATGGCATCCGAGGCATCAATCAAAGGAACTGAAAATGAAGCAGGCTGAGAGGGTAATTCTACAAGTAGCAAATGACCTCCCGAATCTCTTGAATGCAAATGCGTAGAGGCATCCGACCGAGCCTTATTACCAAAAACCTTAGCATTCTATTTTTTCTTACCCTTTTGTCCATTTCTTGTAATTTGATTTCGGTCCCGATTTTGATGCCTCCAAAAAAACCCTTTAAATTATGCAGAAGAAGGGAAATCATGTTGGAGTATTTTATCATCTGTAAACCGAGTAGGTGAAGCCAAGACATCAATCCATTTGCCATCGTGAAAAACCCATTGTGGAATATGTCCTACCCGAGAGCCAAAGGGATCTTTGGGGGGGAGCAGATCAGACACCGCCTCATCCCCCCAACACCTGGTCTGTTGCATGCCAGACACCACATCCCCGAAGGCTCGCTCATCCCCAAAAGCTCGCTCATCCCTGAAAACTCGCTCATCCCGAAAACTCGCTCGCTCGCCCATGTTTGTTATATTTTGTTATTTTTTCTTTATTATCTTCATGCAGCATTATTTCAATCTTTTATTGTCATTCCCCACATACTTGTTAGCTTTCTTTTATTTCATAAGATCATTGTTGGATAGTATTTCTTACATTAATACTACTCAACAAATAATCTTGTTTACATCCAGAGTGAATAATTAGAAATTGACATGACAAAAAACACATGATACTAATTTTATAATTATTTTTGTATGAATTAAATGTCACAAATAAATCTTTAACTTTCACAACAATAAATAACAAGAAATTTTTTATTTAATTTTTATTTCATATATATAATCTAGAAAAACAATTTTGTTATATTAGAAATCATCATTAATTCATTAAAATATGATTATGAAAAAATAATTATATTAAAAATAATAACATGATAATAATAATATGATTATGAAATAATAATTATATTAGAAGTGGTTCCAAATGAGCCTATCAGAAATCAACACTTGTTGAATGCAAGACTTGAAAATCATAAAAAATGAGACTGGAATCATAAAAAAAAATTCTATAGATACACTTTATTCTTATACCTATATATTTAACCTGTTTCGACCAATTAAAACATCCTGCAGTTGGGACAAGTGTAGTGCTCCTGCAGCCATGGTTTTATACAGTGAGAGTGGAATATGTGGGTGGGATGGCAAGGCATCTCAATCGCCTCTTCTCCCAATACAAAATCTTCACTGCATATTGGGCATGTACCACCATCATCAACATGATGCTCTGAAATACTTATGAAGGGCAGATCTTTTATAATGCTTTCCAATATTTCTACTTGATTTTGTAAATTGTTATATCTACTTGTTTCCAAATCTGCACCAAACATCTGGACTTCATCAGATGAAAATTCATTAGGAAATTGCTCTGCTTGGTGTTTGAGAAAAAGCACACAACTTTTCCAGAGTTCGTTATTTAAGCTTTGCAATTGAAGCTTCAATATTTCCCATTTGTAAGCAGACATCCAGCATCTCACCTTTTCGTTTATGTGATGGAATGGTTGCAATTGATAACATCTGAATTCATCAAGTTTAGAAGACATCTGAAGTTCATTTTGCATATTGTCAAGGTCTGTAATCATCATCCGTACTTCATCGGACGAATCTCCATAACTATTAATCATAATCCGTACTTCATCAGACGAATCTCCATAACTGTTGTGTGATTGCCCAAAATGATCTTCAACTCGCTCTTTGTAAGAAAACAGACGATGCCCAATACGTACTAATAAAGCCATCTCATTCTTTTCTCTTCTTCTCATCTCTTCCTTTATTTCTTTTATTATGCTTTGACTTTTTATTATTCTCTGTCTTCTACTTCGCTCCTCATCATATATAGCTGAAATTTGATCTTGATCGCTCTTAATCGATGAGATTAGCAGACCGAAAAATAACTGAAATTCGACACACCTTAATTATTGACTTGTTTTGGATGATCCTCTGCTCATCATAAATCATTTCTAAAATAAACTAAACACAATGATCGTCTTTTACTTTGCTCGAGTTATGTATATAACAAACATTAATGGAATTAATAATATATTTGCATTTCTGATCATAAAAATATTTTAGCAATAGTATATCTGCCAAAAGGTCTGAGTCTCAATTAAATAAACTTCACTGGCCAAGTGATGTATGGAAATAAAACTCCCTTTCTCTGATTATATGAATTTAATGAATTAGATATGGGACATTTGACTATTCCTGTTAATCAAATGGAGGTTCAACCTATACTATTTGTGAAAAGAATTTGTAAATTTGACTAGAAAAAAACTATACACGAGATGGATTCTATGGTTTTGCTTTTTCTATGGAATAAACGGAAGCTTTCAAAATCTTCTTGAAAGTTGGCTTTGAATCTAGAATAAATTTCTTATGTATCTAAAAGAAATTATTAACTACTATTAACTATTATTAACTATTTAGCCAAATGAATTTCAAATATTGACAATAATTAAAAAGTTATGAATTGAAGATCTCTATCTTCAACGCATCATCTTCAAAAAGATTGAGACTCTGATAGATTGCTTTTCTATTCAAATCTATATATACTTTTTTCAAATTCAAAAACTAAACAATTATTTTTTGAAAATAAATAATAAAAAAATTGCATACCAGAAGTGCTACCACTGAACAAAATATGTACTCGTGTTCTGTGAGAGTTGTTATTGATATGGCTGAATACGTTGCGAGTCCCACTGCTGCACTACGAATTACTGAACACAGGGAAGTCAAGCAATTTATTAGTGTTCAACTGAAATTTCTGTAGAGCAAAAGAAGGATAATTTATGTATTCCCCTTACCCAAGAAGACTATCTCGATGAGTCCGTCGATGCATCCTTTCCTATACATGTCATCCATGTTTCAGACCTTTCACTGGAAATATTATTGCAGAGGGAACTTATTCTTTTTCAAATGGAGGATATATCCATATGCTTGCCTAGAAAAATAAGGATATATCCATATGCTTGCCTAGAAAAATAAGGATATATCCTCGGTTAGAAAAATAAGGATATATCCTCGTTTTTATCTATGAGAAATATAAATATTATTGCAGAGGGAACTTATTCTTTTTTAAATGGAGGACATGCCAGCGAATATCCATATGCTTGCCTAGAAAAATAAGGATATATCCTCGTTTTTATCTACGAGAAATATAAATATTACATTAAAAACAACAGTAGACCTTGGAAAACTATTATATTTAATTAAAAAATAGATTAATAAATATAAATAATTTAGTCATTTTCAAAGAGAAGATAAATGAGAGATTATTCCAATGCTTACCTAAGAAAATCAGCATATTTTGAGAATCATTTTATTTTATCAATAAGTTTGTTTAGTCATTTTCAAAGAGAAGATAAATGAGAGATTATTCCAATGCTTACCTAGGGAAATCAGCATATTTTGAGAATCATTTTATTTTATCAATAAGTTTGTTTAGCTTGAATTGTAAGTTTATATGTATTGGAGATCTTTTTCAACTAATTTTGTGCATTGTATATTAAATTATTATTTTAAGCAAATTTAAATTTTTTTGAATAATTTTTTATCATTACTAAAATATTTTTTCTAATTTCAATCTACTTTAACCAATTTAAATTTTTTGAGTTAATTTATGTTAATCCAAATTAATGAATATGAAAACCAATATGTTATAGGAAAAATATTTTCATGTGATTTCAATGAGCCTAGGGGTTTCACTCCGAACCTAGTTATTTCCTAATAAGAAGTTAACTTACATATTCAACTTCACGACACTAAAAACTAACTAGAAAAACTAGATTACATGAAAACAAAATATTGCTAGTTATTTATTTGATAACATTGAGGTTTTCGTAGCTTCTAATGTAAATTTATATCTTAATCAAGATATTTTTTACCATATTTGAATTTTAATATGTTTTGGTCTTATTGTTTTTTATTAAGGGTAAAATGGGTTTTGAGGGGACTAAAAACCCCTTCAAGCAGGTTTTAAAGGGACCCAAAACCATGTGTACATATTTTTGTGAGGATCTAGATGTCACTTATAGAACGCTAAAAAGAGATAAATAAAGTCTAACATTAGCCTACCATCAACCAAACATCAAAAATTATATCTACGACTTTATCTCATATTTTAGTAAGAAGCTTAAACAATAAAGTCCCCATCAGGAATAGTAGGAAAGGGTATGAAATAATAATATATTTGACTAATAGCATACCCCACAAAAATAATAGAAGACAAACCTTAGAAGGGGCAGAGAAAGTCTTCGCCATGCAAACTAGGGGTAGAACCCTATGACAACTAACCAAGGAGAACCCATAAGTGACTACCTCCTTCACCCCAACTCTACCCAAGACATGAGCTCCACTAGGGAAAGAAAGAATAAAGACCTAGGAATAAAAAGAAGCCAAAAATTTAAGAATTTCGGAGACATCGACAAATTCCTCCACAATACAAAACTCTGACGAACCCATAGAGAGGTTGTGACCAAGAAAAGTATACAAACACCAAAAATACCCACAAAATGTTATAGAGGAATGAACAACAAAGTGTACACCATCCTTAGCATCTACAGCTACATCTAGAAACACTTCCATTGAGGGTATAAGAACAACCTTAGCAACCACTAACATGACAAAACCAAACAGAGCCCCCAAAAGAAATCAACAAACGTAAGAGGGAGGACCCTAACCAAACAATAGAAGAACCCAAAAATACACGAGATACCAAAGAAAAAATAATTGTACATCTTCTTCATCACTATCATCCTCCATATGGGCTCCTTCTCTAGCTTCCTTGCTTGAAACCCTTGACTAGATCCTACCACTCCCATCACTCCTCATGTTTAAAATTTTTTATAGGTGTCCACTTGTGTAACTTTCCTAAGAAAAAATTACTCAATTGGAAACCTAAATGTTTTTCAAATGAGGAGTGATGATAGGTGAAGCAATCACCAGTGAGGAGGGACCTCATAGAGATCAATCTAGACTAGTCAGCAAGAGTAAACACGAAAAAAAGACAAAGATATGATGGAGGCAATCCTAAACAGATTATTTTATTGCATGAAAATTTATTACATACTGTGTGCGGGAAAAGTGGGTCAATGAAACTTAAAATGTGAAAAATACGTTCAAAGGGACTTGTCCACAAACCCATAGGACTTCTTGGTGCAAGTTATGGAGTCATGAAGAATGACTCAACTTCCCAAGGTAGGTTCCATGGTTCTCTATCTCACCAGGTCCCTCAAACCAATGCGTTTGCTCTCATATCACTGAGCAAAGTGACTTAGGGATGACGAATGCAAGAACGAGAGATGCTTTAGATTAATTTTAACATGAAATGCATCCTATTTATGCATGATTCTATGAATGAATTAAACTAGATTATAAGATGACAAGGTTAGTAGCAATACTATCCTAACATGCTATACTAGTTGATAATTTAAGCTAATGATAATAGAAATATTCTAAAATGTTTATTAGATTAATTCCTATTTAAAAAGAGAGGCTAAATGTATTGATAAATTTGAGCATAAATGAAATACTAAAAGCTTGGATGATCTTTGAAATGGAGGAATGAGAGCTCTATTTATAGTGAAAATAGGGCAATAGAAGGTCAGGATTGAAGGAGTTAATCAAGGGTTAGGATTGAAAGTTATCAATCCATGTTTACAATTCTCAACATAAGACTACTTGAGAGGAGAGGTAAGAAGCATTAAATGCTTGATAAGACCTCATGGTTACCTTAGGAGGTAAGGGTTAAGGTTAGGTTAGGGTTATCCAATGGATAAAGCTTTTACCCAAAGGATAAACTCTTGTGCAAAGGTTAAAGGGATAACCATGGTCAAAGCAATGAATGCTTGATGAGACCCCTGGGTGAGATGAGGGTTAAGTTAGGCAAAAAGTCTCTAACCATGCCACTAAGGGTTAGTTAACCATTAATGGTTTGAAGACTTTGGAGACAAATTTGTAAGAGTCCTCCAAAATTTGGGGGTATTCAACAAGTTAGCTTGTTGAAGGCATAAAGGCTTTAATGCCTTTTGAAGACTTTACTCCAAATTTGAGAAGTGACCTCCTCAAATTTAGGGAAAAGGGATAATGGATGGGTTTAGGTTAATTGATTAGGATTAGATGGATTCTAGAAGAAATTAGGAATAGGGTTAGGATGCAAGTGGGAGATGTAGGAAAATGCAAGTGGATGAGGGATAATAGGATTAATTAAAATAAATTGCTTTATTTCAATCTGGTTGCAAATTGGGGATTTAAATAAATTAGATTTATTTAATTGGGGTAAACTATTTAATTAAATGTAAATTTAATTAAAAAGTAGGGAGAAGGGATTTAATTAAATAAAATGATTTATTCAATTAAATGATGTAAAGGGCTTAAGTGAATTTAAATAAATAAATTGAATAATTTATTTAATTAAATAGAGGAATGTGGGTGATTTAATTAAATTAGATTTAACTAAATAGAGGAATGTGGGTGATTTAATTAAATTAGATTTAACTAAATAGAGGAATGAGAATAAAATGAACATTAAATATTCATTTAGGAATATGGTCATTTTTATACGTCTACATTTTGCCCCTCTTTGAAGTGACGTGTGTGCAATGTTGATTCAAAGAAAATGATGTGCCGTCATGATTTGTTTATGATCAGTGTGATGTCATGTCGAAATGTTCATGTCATACCCCAGATTTGATAAATGATGTTGATAATGCCCCCTCGGGAGATGAATCAAAATTTTGAAAATTTGATTTGATTTGATAATTTTGGTTGCATTGTAAATTTTTGTCTATGTTGAATGCAATAAATTGATTCATCTTCCGATAATGATGTTTGTGAGGGTTAGAAATGAGACCACAAGAAATTTGCGTGCTCCTCCAAGCAACCCTAATTTTCATTTTACCCTATAAAAAGGTAAAAGTGATTTATTTTGTCTCATTTGTGCTTGTTGACTTTGGAGAAAGTGACACTTGATTCATCCTATTTGACCCCTTTTGGATTTTGATTTTGTCATTTTTGATCATGTTTTTGAATTTTGTCATGCGAATTTAACAGTTTAGCGCGTCAGGGTTAAACCGTACGTAGAGATTAACGAAGTAGGTTAGCATCCGGGTAGATTAGGATAGCATGTCGGTAGGTTAAATTAGCGCAGAAAGATATGTTAGCGCGTCGGGAGCACAGGGTAGCGCATAGGAGAGACCTAGTACATAGGGTTAGCCAGGGTTTGTAGGGGTAGTGTAGGATAGCGCATAGGTATACCCTAGTGCATAGGGTTAGGTTTGCAGCGTAGGGCCAGGATAAGATAGTGCATAGGAGTCTACAGTGCTTAGGGTAGTTTAGGTGATGCATAAATAGGATAGGGTAGCGCATAGGTTCTGGCTAGCGCATAGGGTGAATGGTGTAGCGCGTTGAGAGGATAGGGTAGTGCATAACCAACAGTTTAGCACATAGATAGATTGTTTAGCGCATGAGGGAAAAATTTTGGTAAAGTAGGATTTTGGATGAAGAAAGATAGGTAAGTTTTTGCCAGTTTTGTCGGGATGGGTGAGAATTGTCAGTTTGCATGTCTGCTATCAGTGTTTTGATAAGTTGTCCAATATGAGTTTTGATATAACTTGATTTGATTTGCATTGTTTCAAGTTGATATTGATCTGATGTTGATACGATGTGGTTTTTGATATGGATGTTTTGATATGAACTTGATTTGATTTGTATTGTTTCAAGTTGATATATATGTGGAGCTTGAGTTGTTTTACAAGATGATATGGTTGTGGAACTTGAGTTGTTTTACAAGTTGATATGAATGTGAAAATTGAGTTGTTTTACAAGTCGATTTGATTGTGAAACTTGAGTTGTGTTACAAGTTGATGTAATTGTGGAACTTGAGTTGTGTTACAAGCTGATATGAATGTGAAACTTGAGTTGTTTTACAAGTCGATTTGATTGTGAAAATTGAGTTGTGTTACAAGTTGATGTAATTGTGGAACTTGAGTTGTGTTACAAGCTTATATGAATGTGATATAGAAATGGATTTGATATGATGTGGAACTTGATTAGATTTTCAATGGTTTAAGTTGGTCTGAATTTGATTTGATGAGAATTGATTTGATGAGGAAACTGATATTGGACTTATTTTGTTCGTGACAGGAGCACATTGGAGTTGTTCAGTCACAAGAGAGATTTCTGAGACCATGGTCATTGATACCACGATTGACACGGGCTCACAGGGATATCATTGAGAGGTGTGGCCTATCCTCTTTGTTAGAGATGTCTCAGTTTATCATTAACTAGGGTTTGTTGACAACGTTGGCCGAGAGGTGGCATAGTGACACCAACACCTTCTATTTGGCAACATGTGAGATCACACTGACACCTGAGGATTGCTACCAGATTCTGCAGATTCCTGTAGTAGGTGCACTTTTTCCTTATGAGCAGATGGAGGAGGGTGGGACAGAGGCTCTTCGTCGGATTCTTCAGGATGATATAGTTTGTGGATATGAGATCCCCTAGCAAGAGTTCATAGATTTGGATTACGCTCCTCTACCATCAGTGGTTTCTTATGTGTCGACCGTAGGTCGAAGGGACTGGCAATAGGATGGGGGTTGGTCCTGGAGGACATGGTGACACAGGGTCATTGATTTGCATGGGGGTCGACTATGCTGGCCCACTTATATAGGGATCTGTATCAGGTGGTGTACTTGGGTTATAGCATTCTATCAGCTGGAGTTACACTATTACAGGTATGGGCATGGGAGCATATTCCCATAGCTAGGCCACTTGCAGATAGTGATAGGCCTACTGGGTGTGCGTATGCATATGGATATAGAGGGATAGTTGTCCAGTGTAAGCTGGGCAAACTAGAGCATTGGAGGAGATTTTTGGATGATATTGATACGGTCGTTTGGCGACTGTACATGGAGTGCGAGGTATGGGCAGAGGATGGTATGGAGATGCCCTATGTATATATGTCCCAATTTTTGATAGGATGGATGCCCTTTGTTATCGAGAGATTCTTGGATAGCTGGGTGTTGCGGCAGTATGGTCGTCAGCAGGGAGTTCCACAGGGAGCATGCTTGTATGCTCGACAGAGACAGGATATACCAGAGTGGGGACCCACTATTGATAGCACGGTGGTAGTTGAGGAGTTCTTTCAGTTAGCTGACTAGATAGGGACTATGCCTATGGGGTAGTAGATGCAGGGATGACAGAGGAGTTCACCACATTGTTTGTGGCACATGTTGTTGCCAAGATATCCGATCTAGCAGAGATGATTCCTGCTTTTGACGATGATGAGGATGATGAGTAGCTCGAGAGGCTAGGGAGACAAAGAGAGGATGGAGAGGAGTTGGATGTGGGAGGTGGGATGGTGGAGGGATGATGGTGGAGATGGTAGAGGAGGTGGTCGAGGTCGGTGAGGGGATAGAGGGAAGAGAGGAGATCAGGCTAGGAGAGGAGATCGAGGTGGAGATCGGGGTGGAGATGGGGGTGATAGAAGGGTTCAGGGTGGAGATGGTGGTGACAAAGGGGTTTGGATGGAGAGAGTAGTGCGGTGAGCGGTGGTGGATAGAGGGAGAGGAGGTTTGGCTATTGGAGTTGGGGGTAAGGAGGGAGTAGGAGAGGTGATAGTAGTGATGGGAGGGACTGACGAGTTTAGACAATTAGCTCAGAGGAGGAGAGCTAATGTGTTACCTCCACTAGCACCGAGGACAGGGAGAAGGATAGGGGTACCACTTTACAGGTACCCATCCAGATGCGGATTCTGACGCACCGGGAGGATGCACAGATTAGGTTGTTGTAGTTATCAGTGCAGCACCTATAGACATAGCTACTGGCACATCAGCGGCAGATTATATAGCTTACCACAGAGCAAGATACAATTTTGGAGTGGTTGGGTCAAGCTAAGGCTTGAGCAGAGGCTTTGGAGAGAGCATCAGCGAGTGGCCTGATGAGAGACACTTTGAGAGAGTTGGCTTTGAGAGCCAAGGAGGCAGAGTACTATAGGAGGCATTATGAGGATGCGGTGCCCAGGGAGCACCGAGTGCAGAGTTTTACATCGTTGAGATCGCGTCGATCCCGAGAGACTTGGTCGAGGACAAAGAGTAGAGGCGTGATAGGGCCTCCTAGATAGGATCCACATGAAGATCTAGGTGCTGGGACATCTATAGCGAGACCGTCCCCTTCAGGAGATAGTCATACCTAAGGCATGTTGTCTCCATTGTATTTTGATCATTTTGTTGTATTGGCACAGACATGACACATTTTGTGCATTGATCATTTTTGAGATATATATGACACCATTTTCCTTGATCCTCATGTGATCTATTATGGATGATGCTTTTGATATGATTTTGATTATTCTATGATGATTATGCAATGCTTAGATATATGTGTGTTGAGAGTTGATGAATATGATGTGTTAATGCATGATGTTTATGAGATGTATGATAATGATATGCTGTGAGATGTATCTTGAAAATGAGATGTATGATATGATATGTTGTGAGATGTAACTTAAAATTGAGATGTATGATATTATATGTTGTGAGATGTATCTTGAAAATGAGATGAATGATATGATATGCTATGATACTAATGCGAGATTAAAATGATATGCAACTAATTATAAAATGATATGCAACTAAATTTAGCATTCTCATTTTGCGTTTGTCATCCCTGTATAGTCACATTTTTTGCTTTCATTGTAGGTATCATCATTGAGCATTGATTTGTTTAGGATATGTTAAAAATTTATATAAGCATAATGGTATAATTGAACCATAATGACCTGAGAAAAATCTACATGATTTTTTTTAATTTTGCAAGATAGCACAAGCGTCAAGGTATAATTGAACCAGGATGACCTGAGTGCAGATTGTGTATAAACAGACAAGATTAAACCATTTTGTATGCGCAATGTGGGATCATGTCTTTAGTGATATACTTTGAATCACGTCTCAGGACAAGTATTTACACAGTACAACTGATCGCCTCATAGATAGAAAACTAAAAAAATTGGAGTCCCCCTAACTTTCTCTAGCTTGATGCATTGTTGAGAAAATATAGAGGATCCAATAGTTCAAGAAAGTTCAAGTGCAAAAAATGTCAAAACTTTATGCAAGATGCAATCATTTGATACTTTAGAAAATCATCCATCATGTGTTGTGAATCTTTTTAAGTGATCAATGTTTTGTTTTGTGATTGTTGAGTTGTTTGTTGGATATGATGGTCTGAGTTTGCTACAAGTTTTGATGCCTTGAATTTCTTGCAAGTTCTGATCAATTCTGCCCCTAGTTGAGTTTTCCTCTTAATGTGGATATGTACAGTGATTACCAAGCCCTGATGAGATGCGGTGAAAGAATATGTGGATAAACTAGGATAGTGACTATGCTAAGTATGTCCTGGATAATACGATAAAAAAAAATGTCGGGCAATGGCCGATAATGCTTGACTGTGGATATAACGGCTTGGTAGTAAAAGATAGATAGAGGAGTTGTCCTCTCACAATAGCGCTTGTTGCAAGGTTTTCACCAGTTGCTTTTATTGTACCCTATTTCTATTTGCTTTTTTTCTTGATTTTTGATTTTTTGATTTTTTTTTATATTTTCAACTTTTCCGTGCATTAGACTGCTTAGGTGTAGTATCTCTTCAGATGGATGTTGTTAGTTGGTTCGTCGAGCACATCTCCTTCTAAATTTGTTAGCTGATAAGCACCCGATCCATAAGATAATATGATGACATAGGGACCTAACCAGTTAGGTTCAAATTTGCCTTTCTTTTCTCGATCTTGTTGATTTCTAGGATTTTCCTTGAGTACTAGGTCACCAATTTTAAAAATTCTGGGAATGACCTTGTGGTTGTAGCTTTTGCATATGCATTTCTAATATGCTTGTAGGTGAGTGTAGGCACGTTGGCAACTTTCATCTACAAGTTCTAGCTCTTGTAGTTGGTTGACTCGATACTCTTCATCTAGAATTAGGCCTTTCAAATAGACTCTGAGAGATGGAATTTCTACCTCCAATGGTAAAATTGCTTCTGATCCGTATACCAATGAATATGGTGTAGCTCCCATAGGTGTGCAGATGCTAGTTTTGTATGCCCAAAGTGCTGGATTGAGTTGTACATGCCAATTTTTGCCTGCATCATTCACTATTTTTTTTAGGATTTTCAATATTGTTTTGTTGGATGCTTCTGCATGACCATTCCCTTGTGGGTACTAAGGTGTAGAGAAACGATGTTGGATTTTGAATTTTTCACATAGTTCTCACACATCTTGGTTCTTGAAAGGTCATCCATTATCTGTGATGGTGGAACTTGGAATGCCATATCTGCAGATCAGATAATTGAGGATAAAAGAGGCGATTTGTTTCCCAGTCACTGTGGTCATGGGGACCGCTTCAATCCACTTGGTAAAGTATTCTGTTGCAGTTATAATGAACTTGTGTGCATTTGAAGATGAAGGATGAATTTTGCAAACTAAGTCCAGTCCCCACTGGCAAAAGGGCCAGGATGTTGTGAATGGTTGCAGTTCCTGTGTTGGTGCATGTATAAGATTGCCATGGATTTGGCATTTAGGAAACTTCTTTGCAAAATGATAAGTCTTTTTCCATTGTTGGCCAATAATATCCCATTCTCATAATCTTTTTAGCAAGAGTAGGACCACTCGAATGTGTGCCACAGATACTTTCATGAAGCTCTTGTAAAGTGGAGTTAGATTCATTACGATCAAGCCAACGAAGAAGACTACCATCTAGACCTCGATGGTACAAGGTATCAGCAGTGAGAGTATAACGGGTGGCTTGCCGGATAAAGTTGCGTTTTTGGTTTCGGGATAGGTCAATGGGTAGGATATTGCTTTTAAGATAGTCGTATATGGGTCCTTATAAAGGAGAGTCAAAACTAGTCAAGGCATAGATAACATGGGAATCAGAATGGTCATAGGCTAGGGAGACCAGTTGCTCTACTAGAAACTTATAATGACTTTGTTGCTCTGGAATCTATAGTAGTGAAGCGATAGTAACCATTGCATCGGCTGCTCGATTGTCTAACCTTGGTATTTTGTCAAAGGTGATGTGTACAAAATATTGTTTAAAATCATCCACCATTCACTTGTATGATAGCAGCTTGTCGTCCTTCGTCTGATAGTCATTGTTGATTTGATTGATGACTAGTTGTGAATCTCCATAGACTTTTAATTCTGTGATTCTCCGTTCCATAGCCATTTTGATGCCTAGAACCAGTGCCTCATATTCAGCCACGTTATTTGTGCATGGAAACATAAGCCTATATGATCTTGGTATGGTGTGCCCTTCAGAAGTGATGAACAAAATGCTAGCACCTGAGCCATGTTGAGTATATGATCCATCAAAGTATAGGGTCCATTGTTTGGTGTAAATAGAAAGAACATCCTTGTCCGAAAATTCGATCTCCATTGGTTATTTTCTAGGTAACGGTGCTTCTGCTAGTTGATCTACAATTGCTTGTCCCTTGATAGCTTGTCGCTCTACGTAGTGGATATCAAATTCATTGAGAATCATGACCTATTTAGCCAATCTACCTGTAAGAGCTACATTGTTGAGTAAATATTTGAGAGGATCAATTTTTTCTATGAGCTTGATTGTATGTGCTACCATGTAGTGTCAGAACTTTTGAGAAGCGAATGCCACTGTTAGGCAAGCCTCTTCAATGAATGTATAGTTGAGTTCATATATGTTTAATGTCCTGCTGATGTAATATATAGCTCGTTCCTTGCCTTGTTGATCTTCATGTGCTAATAATACCCCCAGTGACATATTTATTGTTGAGATGTAGAGAATGAGTGGTTTCCCTGCTATCAGTGGTACTAGAACTGGTGGATTCATTAGATATTGCTTGATTTGATAAAATGATTCTGCACATTTGGCTTCCCATCTGAATGGTACATTTTTATGTAGCAAATAATTGAATGGTAGACTTTTATTTGCTAGTTAAGCGATGAATCTCCTGATTGATTGGAGCCATCCTTGTAGAGATCTGAGTTGGCTGATGTTCTTTGGTGGTGGCATCTCCATTATGGCTTGTACCTTTGTTGGATCCACTTTAATACCCTTAGCTGAAACTATGTAGCCTAGTAACTTGCCTGATGTAACCCCAAAGACACACTTCTTAGGGTTGATCCTGACTTGGAATTTCTCCAATCTATCAAAAATCTTCTCTAAAATGCTTAGATGTTATGCCCGGGTAAATGATTTAGGTAATAAATCATCCACATAGTCCTCGATGAAGGTATGCATCATGTCATGAAAGATTGTTGTCATCGCTCGTTGATAAGTTGACCCAGCATTCTTTAAGCCAAAAGGCATGACATTCCAACAGTACGTTCCCCAAGGACAGGTAAACATTGTTCTATCTTGATCCTCTGGGGCTATCTTGATTTGATTATAGCCTGAAAAACTGTCCATTAGTGATAGCATTGCATGGCCTGCTATGAGGTCTACAATTATGTTGATACTGGGCAAAGGAAAGTCATCCTTTGGACAGGCTTTATTGACATCTCTAAAATCAATGCATATTCTGATACTGCCATCTGGTTTTGATATTGGTACGATGTTGGAAATCCATTCAGCATAGTCGATAGGTCGAATAAATCGGACGTCTAATAGTTTCTTTAGCTCAGCTTTTACCATGAGTTCCACATGTAGATTCATCTTTCGCAGTTTTAGCTTGACTGGCTTAGCTCATAGAGTAATGGACAAATGATGCATGATTAATTGTGGATCAATTCCGGGCATATCTGCATATGACCAAGCAAAGTTGATTTTCTTTTCTTTAAAAAAATTGATAAACTCTGATCTTTCTTCCTCTGTCAAAGATACTGCAAGGTATATATTTTTTGTTGCTTCTGTAGTACCAATGTTGATTGATTGAGTGGGATCAATCAATATGGGTGATCACTCATGATAATGCTCACGAAGAGTGTCAAGTCTCCCATCTTTAGGTGCCTTAAAAAGGTTTCCACCCTCAGATGCATTCTTTATTTTTACTTTTTAGTGATCTATTGCTGCCATGGACTGGTTTTTAGCAGTAGATTCTTTATGTTGTTCATTTTTGCGACTGAGAGACTTGGCACTCCCTTGATTGCAAATGTCGTTACTTTGTTCACTGGTAGAGTCTGTTTCTGGGTTAATGATACACAAGTAATAGATAATGGATTCATCCGTTGGGAAAATTGGTATGTCATGAGTTTCAAGTTCGTCCCAGTCTATGAGGTCAAAAAAGACAAGTGGTAAGGAGTCATTAGGTGGATCAAGTTCAGTTGTTGTAAGTGTCAGGATGGAGGTATCATCGTGGTTGGTCGGGGTGTTAAAGAAGTTAAGGATTTTGTTGAGGTCTTCGATGGTATCATCTTCTATGTAGACTTGCTCATAATGTCGTTGCTTGTTTTCTTTGGCGTCATAGATATTTTGTGGACCAAATTCAAGTGGTCTAGATTTTGTGCCATGTTCTTCTTGAGAGATGGGTGTATGACTGTCATTTGCACCAATATCTTCAGTAACATTAGAACAGCTGCCCTATTCATATTCATTGGAATCAGTCTTAGAGGTATTATCCTAGATTCTGGCAGTGTTGTGGACTAGTATGTTGTAGGGTGAGAACAGGTCTTTGATGATTGATACAAGTTTGATAGTTTTCTTTGATTCTGTGTCAGATCCTGCTTCCACTCTTTGCATTTGTTCATATGATGTCTCTCCTCGAGGAGGAAAGATGTTACTAGGAGGTGATTCCTCTTTGTCGGATGTTGGTTCTTGAATATGATGTGCTTCTGCAGTAGATACTTCCTTCTTTTGTTTGATGGGCTTCTCTTGATGTTGCTTTCATTTGTGATATTCACATTCTTTGCATATTGTCTCTGCTGACTCAAATAGTGCCTCCTGCCAGGAGTCCTCCTTGTATTTCTTCTTTTCTTTCCACTAAGGTTTTTGGTATTTTCTTGGTGTCTTCCTTGGTGGTAGAATGTATTCATAGCCCAATCCTTTTTTGTCTTTACTGAATTGTGAAGGAGGATCTAATGGTTCTGTGACACCTTCCTGACGTTTACCAATAGGTCCTTTGCCATTGTATCCCATTTGTTGCATGATCAAGTAGCCTTTTCCATTAAGGTGTGTTGGTATAGCTACCTCCATAGTAGCTTCTTTGTCTTCTTCTTCATCCTTGTACAACCAACTAAGGATGTCTTTCTCCTCTGATTCATGTGCTAGAGTGCCTATTTGAATAAATTTGCCATCAAACTTGGTGATGGGTTGGGTTGCTTGATGTGTTTATGCTGTAGGTAATCCATGAGATTCAGGTGATGCTGGTAAGTTGGCCAAACACAAGGGTTCCAAAGAGTATTCTCCATGCCTTGTTCTTTGATTTTCATTTTCTGCTTGAAATCCATAGATAGTGCTTTAGACTTTTCTTGCTGAAGATCTGGTGCTGAGTAACTTTGTTTTTCTCTATTATGTGGAACCAAGTTGTCTTGGGCTTCCCCCATAGCATTACAATGTTGAAAAGGGTTATGATCTACTGATATAGAAATCTCCTACCCATTGTAGGGGAACTTAACACACTGATGATAAGTAGAAGGTACTGCTTGCATTTCATGTATCCAAGGTTGACCCAATAAGATATTGTATGTGAGGTCTATGTCTAAGACTTGGCACATAGTGTCCTTTTGTATTGGTCCTACCTGAATTGGAAACATTAATGTTCCTTTGGATGATCTCTCTTCATCATCATATGCTTTGATAGTGATCTTTTTGTGTGGATCAATAGATTGCTCAGAGAAGCCTAATGCACAGATAAGTTTTAAGGTACAAATATTGAGTCCAGCTCCTCCATCTATTAATACTCTTTTGACTCGATTCTTGTAGACCAAGACTTAAATGTGGAGTGGAGTGGAGTGTTGTGTGGATAGCTCAATGAGATATTATCATGCTCAGAAAAGGTGAGGTTATGAGGTCCTGTCATATGAGCTACCATGGCTTGGAATTTGTCAGCATCTAGATCTTGAGGTACATTTGTTTCCAATAGTGCTTGTTCCAAGATGTCTTTGTGTTTTGGTGAAAGTTTCAGCAACTCTAGTATAGATATTTGAGCAGGATTTTTGCGCAGTTGACTAACTTGATCATATTGAATTTTGGGTATGGTGTTTGTTGTTGACGTATGCCCCTTCAAGGCATATTTTTGAGCTCTGGTTGTTACGTTAACGGATTCATGTTCACGCTTGTCCTTGATTGTGATAACGTTGACTTGATTGTCCTCAACTGATATATGATTGATGGTGTTGTTGTATATATGATTGATACGAGCTCCACGTGTATCATTTGAGGTTGAAGCTCCATCCTTGTTGTAGTTTGGAAGAAGATTCTTAAAGGCTCCATGGTCACCATTTGTTTTGAGACCATCAAGTGCTAAATCACCTCTATCAATCATGTCTTGAACAATTTTTTTCAGTCTCATGCAATCATTTGTTTGATGACCTTTGTTGCAATGAAAATCACAAAAATGTGAGTCATTCCACCAGGGTGGTTTGATTTGTGGTTAAAAGTTGTTGATCCCTGGTAAGGAGATAATTTTGTTTTCCAGGAGTTCTCTGAATGCTAACTCTAGTGATTGCCCTAGTGGTGTGTAAATGCATTTTGGAAAGTTGTTTGCATTACCTCGTGAGTTTGGATTAGGTCCTCGATTGGTATTATTGCTTTGGGTATTGTTGGCATTATTTGAGTTGAGTTGATCTTGATTGGTATTCAGTGCATAAGTGTTTGTACCTTGGTTAGCACCTTTGGGACTCTTTGTAGTTTGAGGATTACCTAATAACGCTAGCATGTGTTGCTTGGATTTGGGATCATTTGATTCATTTCCTCCTTAATTTCCAGTGCTTTTGTTTCTGGTCCAGAATATGGATTTGTCTAAGTTGTTGTTGTTTTGGTTGTTATAATTGAATGAATTTGTTCCTTCTTTGAAGAATTTCAACGTTCCTTTCTTGACATATGCTTCTTCTACTTGGATGCCATTTTCAATCAATTTGGAAAAAGATGGTATGCATTTAAGTTTGAGTATGTAACTCATCTCACTATTCAAGTTGTCGATGAAAATTTCCATCTTTTCTTTTTCAGGCACATCTCGAGGATATCTCGAAACCATACGCCACCAAAGTTGAACGAATACCATGAATGTTTCATTTTTTTTTGTTTGGTGTTACAGACATCTAGCACAATGATAGCATGTTGAATGTTATAGGAATATTGAGTTATGAATTTGTTGACTAGTTCATCGAATGATCTGATAGGAGGTGTGATTTTGGATAACCATTCCATTGTTTGTCCTCCCAAGCTTCTTGGGAATAACCTCATCAAATAGATGTTATCATGGGTGAATTCAAGACTCATGGTACAAAATTCCCGAACATGATCAGGAGGATCACTTTTCCCATCATATTTGTCAAATTTGGGAATATCTGAGTTTGGAGAAAAAGGCACCATGTTTAATCGTCTATCAAAAGGATAAGGACAAATTTCAGTTAAGGAGTACCGTACTATTGTCCATTTTTGCATGGCTTGCATTTGTCTTTGTAACATTTGCATTTCTTGAGTGAGAGCAATCAAAGGTGCATTATTTTGTCGAGGGAAGAATTCTTCCCTTGTATTAGTTCTAAGCTGAAATGATGTGTGGAATGGTATGTTTTTCTCCGGGATGTTTTGCTTAGGGATATTTTGCTTGGGCAAGTTCTATTCTGGTAGATTTTTCTCATGTATGTTTTGTTCAGGGTCATGGGATTCTTCCTCTCTTTGTCATTCTTGATAATCATAATGTTGAGACCTTATTCTAAAAACGTCAGTATCAAAGTCTTCAGGAAGTTTAACTCCTTTGCTTGTGAGCATGAGCAGATATTTTTCTTTGTCGTTTTCCATGAGTCTTTCCACAAGCCTTTGAAATGAAGCGCTTTCTTGGCACTCTTGGAGGAGTTCCTCAGATATTTCGGTTTCCTCTAGATTTGGACACTCGAAAGGATTTGATAATCTTCGATTCATGCTGGACTCTGGTTGCATTTCACTTTGTTTGTTTCGTTGAGAGCGAGTAACAAGAGGCATCTAGTAGAAGCTTTTTGTGACAAAAGGAACGAACTCTTCTTTGATGTTTTGTTCAGGGGTTGGTGGTTCAAATCGCGATATGTTGTAAGTGATGCACTCTTCAGGGAAGAAATACGGATTGATCTTTCCTCCTTGATTTAGGCATTGACTGAATGCTGATTTTTTATAGAATACTCTACCCCTCAATGGTTCCTTGTCAAATTTGTTGGTTTTGTTTTGAAGATATAAGTGGATATGACGAAGGAATTTTCGATGAAATTTGAAGAGTTGGCAATTGATGTATAAAAATTTATTTCGTTTGGCAAGTTTTAAAGAACTGGGTTGTTGTTTCCTCAACTTAGTGTTATGATAAATACTCTTTCTTCTCACAATATGAGGATTAGTCATGCACAAGCGATCAATGGTTTCCTTTGATTTGTTTTGGATTTAGTTGGCTTGTTTTGGAAACTTTAAGTTTTACTTTATCAAATGAAGGTTTAGATGCCCCCTCACGACAAAGTGCATCAAATGATTGGAATATGAGCTTTCCCGATATGAAAACTCGATCTGACAACTTGGAGTTTTAAAACAAGTGTGTTTTTGGATAGAAATCCTTTTGTTTGAAAGACCTGTTTGATACTTGTGATGAGGTTTCTTGATTTTGATAGGAGAGATGTGTGTTATCTTGCAACTAGTTTTCAGATTCTTGACAACTTTGTTTTACGGAAAACTTGCTTTGAGAATAGGTTTTGATACTCGGTTTTGATTTTCTATTTGATGAAGTTCAGGCTGAGGAAGGAAAGTTTCCTAAATTGTTTTTAAATTTTTCAAAAATGGCTTTTGTTTTGCCCCTTGTTTTCCTAGTTTTCACCATGTGCTAAGACAGAGATGCAATGCGCTATAGAAAGTCCTCAACGCACTAGAGAAAGGACTCTACGTGCTAAGTTACCCCCTGTGACGCGCTAACTAGTTTGTTTTGATTTTGTCTTGGTTCAAAAGGTTATGCGCTAATATGGGCCGCCAATGTGCTAACAGTTGATCTCTATGCGCTAAAGTTTGGTCTCCATGCGCTAAGTTGTTGCTTCAACGCACTAGACAGTTTTCAATAGGCGCTACTTTAAACTGCTAGTTTTGGATTTCTATGAAGCACTAACGTTCAGACTTAAAGCGCTAAGGTGAAGGTTGAATGCGCTAAAGGATGGTTTCCACGCGCTAAGAGGTTGCTCTTAAGCACTAAACTGCCCTGATAGTTTTGACTTGGTTGTTTTTTTGCAATTTTTGGAGCTTTTTTTTTAGTTTTTAGTGATGATAGATGATTTTCTGAAGTAAGAAATGAAGACACAGCACCAAAGAGACAACCATTTTTCTTAATCTAAATAATGAGTGTATGTTCTGCGAGGATGTGTTCAAATCCTCAATGTTTTGACAAGTTTGGATACAACACATGCACTTCAGTCAAACTCTTTATTCAAGGGTCATAAGCAATATCATAGCCCACTAATCTCGATACTCCGTCAGCTCAAACAGCCATGTCACCCCCTAGGGGGTGCCCATTTTTTTGCCTTTTTCTAGAAATTAACCCAAAGTGAATTGCTTCACAATTGAGTAGTTATCTTGGGAGATATATGGTGAGTGATCTTGGGGGCGGATTCTTCCCCACCCTTGCACTATGATATTACAAATGTCTGGATACTAACTCGGCTCAAATTTTCTATGCTAAAGTTCGTAATCAGACTTCCCGTTCAGCCGTTAGTGATAAACTCCCTCAGTAGGCTTCCCAACCTTTAGAACAAAGGCTTTGGGTATCTCAAGGATACTGGGGGAAGGCTAATCATTGTGTGCAACCATTGAAAAGGGTTTCATCACTTTCCATTTTTTATTATAGTGGGTTGGAACACTTGGCTTCAAAGTCATTCCCCACTTAGGTCATTCCCTTCACACCGGCCAAAGAATGGCTTTTAAGAGTTTTTCAACCCCTCGGGAAGGAAGGCTTGCTAAAGGTTTAAATGCAGTAACACTGAAAGCGTAAGAGTGGTCTGACTTTTTGATCACCCAGTTAAGGGGAGAGCATATACCCTCCACTTTTGAGACAAGGCAAACAAGTGTTCTTTTTAACTTTGCATTGCAATGATTTGTTAAGATCTATATGGAGATGTTGCTCCACAAAAACATGGTGTTTATTTTATCCCTTTAAAGCAATGATTTTCTGATCTAGAAAAGGACCCTGGTCAACAAAGCAACTTCGATGTTTGGTCAACAAAAGAAATCGATCAAAAGGGGAAGATCTTCCCTCTTTAGTTGTGACTGGGCTTGGACATGTGTGATTCTTTTTACTTTGCAAAAATTTGAAGTGGATCCTTTTATGCACCAAAGGATGGTGAAGTTATTTTTAAACACCTTTATTTGCAAAAATGAAAAATTGCCTTGTTCTTTTTAGAGCCCAAAGAGAAAATTTGTCTTCCTAGGAAAAGCAAGAAGGATTGTTTTTGTGGTTCTTTTTATAGCCCAAATAAGATGAGTTCAATTTTATCTAACAAGATTTAAAAAGACTCTAAATTATAACTAACTTAAATAAGTTAGTAAAAATTTAAACTATTTATAATTCTAAAAATAAAACTAAGCTCCTCCCTGCAAGAAAATGTCAGAAATCCTGCAAAATGCCGATTTAAAATAGTTAGAAAGATTTTTGTTCTTGTGGACTTCTATAAGTATAAGTTTTATCTCGGTTACAATTTAATTCTTGCTTTCTGTCTATGATACGCTACAGAAAGGACTGTATGCACTATAAGATAACTGGGATGTGCTATTGGACAGAACCGATGCACTGAACTATTTTCTAAATAAGTTGCTTTGTTATTTTCCGGCACCAAGAACTATAGGAAAAATGTTAATAAAGTTTATGTGCTAAGTGATGGTCTACACGCGCTAGGGAATGAGTCCCACATGCTAAACAGTGAGTCGGATGTGCTGGAATGTTTCCCAGATATGCTAAGGGATGTTCCCCACACGCCGATTCCTATTTCACATGTACCTGCAAAAGTGATTATATTTAAAAACTGATTTGATTAATGGGGTAGAGCCCCACTTGTGGGTGCCAGAAATGTGTGCGGGAAAAGCGGGTCAATGAAACTTAAAATGTGAAAAATATGTTCAAAGGGACTTGTCCACACACCCACAAGACTTCTTGGTGCAAGTTATGGAGTCATGAAGAATGACTCAACTTCCCAAAGTAGGTTCCATGGTTCTCTATCTCACAAGTTCCCTCAAGCCAATGCCTTTGCTCTCAGATCACTGAGAAGAGTGACTTAGGGATGACGAATGCTAGAACGAGGGATGCTTTAAATTAATTTTAACATGAAATGCATCCTATTTATGCATGATTCTATGAATAAATTAAAATAGATTATAAGATGACAAGGTTAGTAGCAATACTATCCTAACATGATATACTAGTTGATAATTTAAGCTAATGATAATAGAAATATTCTAAAATGTTTATTAGATTAATTCCTGTTTAAAAAGAGAGGCTAAATGTATTGATAAATTTGAGCATAAATGAGATACTAAAAGCTTGGATGATCTTTGAAATGGAGGAATGAGAGCTCTATTTATAGTGAAAATAGGGCAATGGAAGGTCAAGATTGAAGGAGTTAATCAAGGGTCAGGATTGAAAGTTATCAATCCATGTTTACAATTTTCACCAATGAAATGGTGACAATTCTCAACATAAGACTGCTTGAGAGGAGAGGTAAGAAGCATTAAATGCATGAGAAGACCTCATGGTTGCCTTAGGAGGTAAGGGTTAAGGTTAGGTTAGGGTTATCCAATGGATAAAGCTTTTACCCAAAGGATTAACTCTTGTGCAAAGGTTAAAGGGACAACCATGGTCAAAACAATGAATGCTTGATGAGACCCCTGGGTTAGATGAGGGTTAAGTTAGGCAAAAATTCTCTAACCATGCCACTAAGGGTTAGTTAACCATTAATGGTTTGAAGTCTTTGGGAACAAATTTGTAAGAGTCCTTCCAAATTTGGGGGTATTCAACAACTTAGCTTGTTGAAGGCATAAAGGCTTTAATTCCTTTTGAAGACTTTACTCCAAATTTGAGAAGTGACCTCATCAAATTTAGGGAAAAGGGATAATGGATGGGTTTAGGTTAATTGATTAGGATTAGATGGATTCTAGAAGAAATTAGGAATAGGGTTAGGATGCAAGTGGGAGATGTAGGAAAATGTAAGTGGATGAGGGATAATAGGATTAATTAAAATAAATTGCTTTATTTCAATTTGGTTGCAAATTGGGGATTTCAATAAATTAGATTTATTTAATTGGGGTAAACTATTTAATTAAATATAAATTTAATTAAAAAGTAGGGAGAAGGGATTTAATTAAATAAAATGATTTATTCAATTAAATTATGTAAAGGGCTTAAGTGAATTTAAATAAATAAATTGAATAATTTATTTAATTAAATAGAGGAATGTGGGTGATTTAATTAAATTAGATTTAACTAAATAGAGGAATGAGAATAAAATGAACATTAAATATTCATTTAGGAATATGGTCATTTTTATTCGTCTACACATACAACTGGTAACAACCAAGTTATAGTATACCGGGTCACAGGCCTGGAAGAACATATAGAATAGGTCACGATTGGGACCTTGAATCTTGAAATCTATCTTCTATGCACAATCCAGCTACTTGATTCTCTGATTGATTACTTCCTAATGCATAATTACAGTTATATATATCGATCCAAATGATCCAGTCGGCCTAAAAGGGATCAAAACCTGAAGAACGAGACCTAACGTGTAAAATAACAAGGTCAACTTCTACCAAGAGATTCCTCCAAAAAATCCAAAGGATGAAACGCAGATCACAAGAAAAGGTCAGCCACACACCAAGGAACATCAAAATCAATGCCCAAGGCTCCACAAGCTTCAAGATGGTTTCTAACAAATAATCAAAAATAGGTTCATGCAACTAGTAACAAGAATTGCCAATCGGTAACAGGAAACTAACAAGGAAACCGATTGCGATATCTTGTCGGAAAAATGATCCAAATACGGTGTGGTCTGGAAGCAAAAAATATAATCAATTCTTCAAGTATAATCCAACTCTACAGGATACGGGGAGCCAAAACTGGGACACATGGAAAGGAAAGCTAAAACTGCAAGCAGAAAGCAAAACAAAAAGGAAAATGTTTTTGGTTGATGCAAGATTTCTATGAACTGGGGACGCTCCTGCATCACACATCCAAGGTTATTGAAAAAGTGAACCTCTCACTTTACTAGGGTCAGAGGGAAAGCAAGGTGGTCTACCTCTTCCTGAGAAATCTAAGATGATTCTTCAACTAGTCTATCCTTCCACTTCACAAGATATTCCTTATACTAACTTCTCTGGGTACTACGCCCAATCCTACTGTCCAAAATCTCTTCAATCTGGTCTGGTTCCTTTCGGGGCAATTGTTTCTCCAAGTTTGCAACACTATTCTCACTGAATTCTAGTTCATGATACTCATGAAGATCTGTAATGTTAAACATAGGTGAAATACTTAAACTATTAGGTAACTCCACTTCTTATGCATTTCCAGAATTGAACTTCCTCAAAATCGTGCAAGATCCAAACTTTTTCATCTACAAATTATTATAAGTTCCAACCGAGAGTCTCTCTATTCTCACATATACCATCACTTCATCGCCAACTTCAAATTCCTTATGTCTCCTATTCTCATCTGCCTTCTCCTTATATTTTCTATTCATGTCTTCCAAATGCTGCTTAACTTGAATATGCAGTGTTACTATGTGATCTGCAAAGTCTTATGCTTTTGAACTTCTCCAGTCTTCACTGCTAATATCTTTCAATTTTGATATACCTTTAGGATGCACTCTGGTAACAATATCAAAGGTGTTCTTCCAATACTTCTATTCACTGAATTGAACTATATGTAAACTCTTCTTGTGCAAGGATCAAATCCCAACTTCCAGTTTTATCTCCCACTAAACATCTCAACAAGTTTCCCAAACTTTGGTTAACAACTTATGTCTGTCCATCATTCTATGGATGAAAAGTAGAACTGAACTTCAAATATGTCTTCATCTTCTTACAAAGTGTTCTCCAAAAATAGCCAACAAACTTAGTGTCTCTGTCTGAAACTATGCTCTTAGGTAATCCATGCAATCTCACCACTTTCTTGAAAAATAGGTCTGCTACATGCAATGGATTAATCGGTGTGGAAAGAAGCTGAAATATTTCTTGGATAATAAGGAGCAGGAGGTTGAAGTGAAGTTCATAGTAAAAAAATCTGATGCAGCGATTGCTTTGAAACTTGATGAATATAAGACATAGCTTCAATATGATTCTTTGGTCATGCATGCAACTATTGAGGATGAGGTTGTGCATAAAGGAAAGGACAAAACAACAGACTTGGATCCTATTTTGGATCCATCCAGTAATGATTCTAAGACTAGTGCCTTCCTTGATGTTTCTAGTGGAGCAGATATTGATGATGAGTTCACTAATGTACCTTCAGATGATGGTCATGGAGAAAGAAAAAATGACAATGTCTTCAAATGAGCTTTTGATGATCCCCTATCACATTTCATTTATGATAGCTTAGGTGGCTTTTTATGTATATGGTAAAAGCATGTCTTAACTAGATCACCAGAATCACATTTGTGCTTCATAGGTAGATCCAATGCAGTTCTAATAGGTCTTCTTACAAGGTATGAAATGAGTCATCTTCAAGAATATATCCACTACCACGAATATAGAATCATCCTCTCTCGATGTCTTAGGAAATCCAAGTATAGAACCCATGCTTATATCCCCCAAGATCTTACCGGTACGTTCAAAGGTTTATACAATCCCACATTCTGACTACAACCCTTTCCAACTTGAAAAAATCTACAACTCTGGACATATTTTTTAACATCCTTATGAATTTGGGGAAAAAAGTACTACTTACTCACCACTGCTACTGTTTTGTCAATGCCAAAATGTCTAGCTGGTCCTCCACTATGTTTCTCCTCTATAATGTTCTCCCTCATAGAACTCTTAGGTATGCACAACTGAACTCCTCTGAAAAACATCCCATCCTAAATGAATTAATCCAACCACTTTCTTCTATCTACCATAACCGGTTCTCTACATGCTTTCCAGGGTTATGAAAAATCTAGGTCATCATCATACAAGGTCTTCAAATCTTCAAATCTTAATACTCTCACTCTCATCTCTGTCAGCAAATTCCTTCTCCTACTCAACGCATCAACAACTTTGTTAGATTTCCTACTTCTATGCTTCAACACAAAGGTGTAACTCTGCAATAATTATACCCATCTCATATGTCTCTGATTCCACTTACTCTGACTATTCAAATACTACAAAGCTTGATGATCCGTATACAACACAAACTCCTTAGGCAACAAGTAATGTCTCCACTTCTTCAAGGCTTGAACTGTGACATAAAAATCCTGATCATACACTAAATATCTCCTCCAGGCATAATTCAATCTTACAGAAATAAGCTACTGCTCTCCCTTCCTGACTCAAGATTGCTCCTATTGTTGTTCCACTTGCATCACAATCCACGTGAAATACTTTATTGAAATCTAGTAAAGCTAACACAGGCTGCTCAATCTCTTTCTGCTTCAATAGTTCAAAAATTTTGTTTGCTCCAGTGGTCCACTTGAATTCCTTCCAATCTCCTCTCATGGTCTCAGTCATAGAGTTACAAATTGAACTGGAATTTTTTATGATCTTCAGGTAAAAACTAGCCAATCCATGAAATGATCTTATCTCTCCAATGTTTTTTGGTGTAGGCCATTCAACAATTGCTTGCACTTTCTCAGGGTCCATCTTTAAACCATCCTCAGATATCACAAATCCCAAATAGACTAACTCATCCTTTATGAAAGTACACTTCTTGATATTGTTCCGCAACTTCTCTTCTCTCAACCTTTGCAAAACTTGTCTTAATTGCAACAAATGCTCCTCTTTTGTCCAACTAAAAATCAGAATGTCATCCAAATACACAATAATAAACCTACCCAATAATTTCTTCAATACCTCATTCATCAGTCTCATGAAAGTACTTGGTGCATTAGTCAATTTAAAAGGAATCACCAACCATTCATATAATCCTTCATTTGTCTTAAATTTTGTCTTCCACTCATCACCTTTTATGATCCTGATCTGATGATATCCACTCTCTAAATCTATCTTTGTCAAGTATTTTGCTCCACTGAAACAGTCCATTATGTCATCCATCCTAGGCAAAGGAAAACTGATATTTCACTGTGATCTTGTTTATTGCTCTGGAATCAGTACACATCTCCACTCTCCATTCTTCATAGGTGTTAATACTACTGGTACTGCACAAGGGCTCAAACTCTCCCTAATCAAACTTTTCTTCAACATCTCCTGCACTTGACTATTCCGTTCTTCATTCTCTACCAGTGTCAACCGGTGTGCAACATTGTTAGGAAAACTAGCTTTGAGAACCAAGTCCATGCAATGACTAATACTTTTTATAGGTGGCAATCCATTAGGTACATTATCTGAAATGATGTCCTCATATTATGTTAGCAAATATTTTATCTCTTCCGGGTGTTCTCCTTCCAGTTCTGGTTTCTCAGTCTTCTTAGGAATTAAGGAAAAACACACATTCTCATGTCTCAGTCCATCTAGGAATTTCCTTCCATCTACCAAACTGATTCTAGCATTCATGCAGACTTCATTCCTTAAGGGTTCCTCCAAAGGTAACAAGGTTTGCTTCATCCCATTAGCCACAATAGTGTATGTATTCTTCCTCACATCATGTACTGCCAAGGTCTACCCAACAAAAGGTGACAAATATCCATAGGCATAATATCACACAAGACTTCATCATGATAATTCCCAATTTTCAATTTCACCAAACATTTTACTCTTACTAACAACTTATGTTCATCCTGAATCCATGATATCTGATAAGACTTAGGGTGTTTCAATCTCTCCAATTTCAACATATTCACCATTTCTTCTGAAACAAGATTATCTAAACTACCACTATCAATAAAAACTTTACAACACTTATTGGATACCTTACATCTGGTCTTGAACAGATTCTTCCTCTACAAGGTCTCTTCATCTCCTTTGGTATGAAACAAAGCTCTCCTCATCACCAATAGTTCTCTATTTTTCGATTTATTGTCTAATCCGGTGGGGTTTTCTTCCACCACTACTTTTCTTTTGGTAGTTTCTGTCTTCTTACACTTGAATGCATGATGTCCTTCTCCTCCACACTTAAAGTATGTTCTTCTAAATGTCCTCTTGTCTTGTCTTCCAAAATTGTCATTCCTCTAACCATCTGGTTCTCTCCTCCAGTAGAAATTTCTATCATCCTTCCAGTATAAATTACCTTCTTTGCTCACTTCCTTGTCCTTGCTCTGATATGTATTGGTTCCTCTTCTTCCAGTATATCCTCTTCCTCCTTGAAATCTTCCTCCGGTAAACCTTCCACCTTTGCCATTCTTCCTCTGCTCATGTCTTTTGTTTAACTTCTCTTCTGCCTTTAGGGCATACTGCTAAGCCTCTTCAACACTCTCTAATTTGATCAAATTGAGTTCGTCCTGTATAAATATTCACAATTCATTACAATATCTTTCAATTTGTTCAAATTCATCATTAACATGTCTGGATCTGATATTTAACTTGTTAAAATCTTCGGTGTACTCCTTCACACTAGATTCCTTGTCTATAATTATGCAACTTCCGGAAAAAATTCACTTGATAATCAGCTAGCATAAACTTCAATTTCAACTTAGCAATCATCTAATCCCATGTCTTAATCTTCTCTTTACCTCTTCTCTATCTATCAACTTGCGAATTCTCCCACCAAAGAGATGCATGACCTTTCAACCAGGTATAGGCATATTTCACCTTCCTCTCTTCTGCAGTATTTTCAAAATCAAAATACTTCTCCATCTGTAAGATCCAATCCATCAATTCATTTGAATAAAACTTCCCATCATATTCTAGTGGAGTAAAATGAGGTCTAGTATTTTCTCTACTCAAAACCCTCAAAAACCTTTCCTCATCCGAATCAACCGCCGGTAGGTTTGCTTGTTCTATCAAGACTTCTTCTCCTTCATCTTCACTTACATCTTCAATATGTCGGCCTCTTCTCTGGATTGTCTCCACGGCTTCTAACCGGGTTGCTATACCTCACAATATCTCCATCACAATAGGGTCTACATTCCCCACTCTCCACCTTTCTTAGCTCCTATTCGCACCATCATTCATGCTAGTCCTCCGCAACTGTAGGTTGGATCTTCAGTCTATGACCCTACAACAAAATTTCAGGAAACGCAACCTCTGAAATGAAACTTTTAGCTGATGCCACTTGAAGCACTTCACTAGTGAGGAGAGACCTCAAATAGATCAATCTGGACTAGTCAGCAAGAGTAAACACAATGGAAACACAAAACAATGATGGAGGCTATGCAGAATAGATTATTTTATTGCATAAAAATTGATTACATCCAACGAGTAACAACCAGGTTACAACATATCGGTTCATAGGCCTAGTAGAACATACAAAATAGGTCACAACCAGGACCTTGAATCTTGAGATCTATCTTCTATGTATAATCAGCTACTTGATTCTCTGATTGATTACTTCCTAGTGCACAATTACAATTATATATATATTGATCCAAAGGATCCAGTCAGCCCAAAAGGGATCAAAACCTGAAGAACAAGACCTAACGTGTAAAATAACAAGGTGGGCCTCTACCAAGAGATTCCTCTCGAAAATCCAAAAGATGAAATGTAGATCGTGGGAAAAGGTCAGGCACATGCCAAGGAAAATCAGAATCAATGCCCAAGGCTCTACAAGCTTCGGAAGGGGTTTTGGTAGATCACCAAAAATAGGTTCAGGCAACCAGTAACAAGAACTGCCAACCAATAATAGGAAAATGACAAGGAAACCGATAGCGATATCTTGCCAGAAAATGATCCAAATGTGATGTGGTCTGGAAGAAAGAAAGATGATCATGTCTTCAAGTAGAATCCAACTCCATAGGATCCGGTGAGCCAAAATCGAGACACGGAGAAAGGAAAGATGAAACTGCAAATAGTAAGCAAAATAGAAAGGAAAATGTTTTCGGTTGATGCAAGATTTCTATGAATCGGGGATGCTCTTGCATCAATAGGATAGGAGTCGGTCTAGTGTTTTAGGTAGGGAAGTTGGAGAAGGAGTCGATGGGGGGGATGATGGTGATGAAGCAGATGAAAATCTATTTCTACTTGTGGTATCTCGCATTTTTTAGGAACTTTCTCTATTTTGTCAAGGTCCTCCCTTAGGTTTGCTGCTTCCTTTCAAGGGTTCTATTTGGTTGTCTTTGGCTTTTGGGTGGATGGGTTTATTCATGTTAGGATTTGCTAAGGTTGTTTCTTTGCCTTAATGTGAGGTTATCCTTTGAGTAATTTTCCTAAGAATCAGTAGATCAATGTAGTAATATATATAATTTACATGTATGGTCATCATCTCTAAGGTGTCCACTTTTTAGTGATTTGAGATAGTGTTAATAGATCCTCATTTTGCATAAAGTGAGTAGTTGTTGTTGACCATCAATGAATACAAGTTTCATGTATGATCCTTCTCATTACTAAGGAATTTTCTTGAGAGATTTAAAATAGTATGGATAGATAATTATATTAATCTACAATGTATTAGGTATGGTCCACATCATTGGGGAATCCATTGATTACTTTGAAATAGTTTAATTTAATTCATGCAATAATGAAAACAAATTGAATGCATGTTCCTCATTATTAAGTATTCACTCATGTGATTAGATCCTTCACATAATTGTATATTAATATACACAAGTTTCATCTATGGTAATCATAACTAGGAAATCTATTTTCTCTTTTTGTATAGTAAAATTTGATATTTATAGTAACACACACAATGAGTATGTGAGGAGACCATCAATAAGGAATCAAATTTGACAAAATATATATGCATCATTATAAGAATAGTATATGTATCCAATCATCATATGTAATCAGGAAACTATCTTGTGTAATTTTACATATTATCTATAGATGCTCGCAATAAGGAGACAACTTGCATGTCTTAGAATCTTCATTAAAGAATTCATAGGTAATTTATTAAATATTAAAAAGATCCTTGGAACAATATACACAAGTTGCATGTAAGATCATTATATTAGGGAATCTTATAGTGTATTCATATAGGATAGGTTTTTGTATTCTTAGATGCTTATTTATGTCTCATATGTAAACGTTTTAGTTAAGCATGTCGTGGGAGGATCATATAATGATGATTTTATCCTTTATATAGGGTATGTGCAGGATCATGGTGTGCCAAAACAAGCCCTTAAGTGGCAATGAAATTTCAGAAAATCAGAGTTATGCAACTTGGCATGAAAATTTGAATAAGTTGTAAACATTATTTTTAAAATATGTAAGAAGAGATTATATAGAAAATTGAATGTAGTTTCTAAGCTACTAGTTGTTTTTTGGAAAAAAAATCCTATTTGATGAAAATTTCAAATTTCAATGCAGTGGTACTAAAATTTCAGGAAAAAAATAAGAAGTAGACGTATGTCTGAGCACCCTAATCACAATCAAATCATAATACTTTTTTATAATATTTATAATATAAGTATTAGACTCATGTCCGGATGTGACACATATTTTTTTTAAAAAATTTATCAAGTAAATAATTATTTATGAATTTTTTACTACAGCTTTTCAGAAATTCAGAAACTCCTACATCTGACCACCTTAACTTGGTCAAAACCTAATGAAATTTTTTTTTTTTAATTTTTCCCTATAGTAGACGAAGCATAGGATGTGACGCATGTTTCGGATTTAAAAAATGTTTTACCGTTTGAAAGTTATAAGTGTTTTTCAATCAGTATATCAATTAGGACTATTGTCAGAATTCAATTAGAAAATAAATAATAATTATTTATTAAAGTCAAAATAAGACAAGCCTTATATTGTTGGAAAGCTCGGAACGTCCTTAAAAAACCCTTTTTGTTTTATCAATTTTGGCTACAAAAAAAGTCGTCAGCCACTAGTGTAAAGTCTGGAAAATCAAGGAATACTGAAAAACACGTTTTTTCAATTGACTTTCCAGGCTTGTCACTTCCAAGCCAAATACCAAAGCATTCTTGGGCTGAAATTTGAAATTTGAAAATTTGACCACGAAAATCGGATATCCAATTTTAATATATAAATTTGTGGTCCCCAAAAATTTTACCCTTGCCGCCTTTTATTTAATGAATTGCCACATTAATGGCAATGGCAGAAATTCGATATCGGATTTTATTAATCATATTTTAGAGAGAGAGAAAGAAGGAGAGAGAGAGAGAGAGAGAGAGAGAGAGAGAGAGAGAGAGAGAGAGAGAGAGAGAGAGAGAAATTGTGTCATTATGGGTCATATGTTGTCCTAAGAGGTCGTAAGACACAATATGACCCCTTAGGACACAATATCCGATTTTATTTAGTAAATTCTCTAACTAGATTTTTTTATTAATATATTAAAATATTAATTTATAAATAAATTAGTATATGATCTTAGGGAGAGGGAGAGGGAGAGGGGGGAGTGGGGGGAGAGAGAGAGAGAGGGAGGGAGGGGGGAGGGATAGAGAGAGAGAGAGAGACGGGGAGGGGGAAGGGAGAGATGAGTAGGGGGAGGGAGAGAGAGAGAGAGAGAGAGAGGGGGAAGGGAGAGAGAGAGAGAGAGAGAGAGGGGGAAGGGAGAGAGAGGTGGAGAGAGAGGGAGGGAGGGAGGGGAGGGAAGGTAGAGAGAGATAAAGAGATTAGTAGAGAGAGAGGGGGGGGATAGAGAGAGATTAGTGGAGAAATTAGGGGAGAGAGATAGACAGAGATAGAGAGATAGAGGGAGAGAGATGGGGAGGGGGAACGGAGAGAGAAATAGATAGAGAGAGAGATTAGGGGAGAGAGAGATAGATGGAGAGATTAGGGCAGAGGGAGAGAGAGATTAGGGAGAGAGAGAGGGTCGCTTTGGGTCATATTGTGTTCTAAGGGGTCATATTGTGTCCTAAGGGGTCCTATGGTCTCCCAAGACACCATATGACCCCTATGGACACCATATGACCCCTAACGACACCATAGGCCCCTTAAAACACCAAATCATGTCATTAGGGGTCATATTGTGTCTTACGGCCCCTTAGGATGCAATATGACCCGTAACGACACAATGTGGTGTCTTAAGGGGTCCTATGGTATCCCAAGACACCATATGACCCCTAACGACACCATAGGACCCCTTAAGACACCAAATCATGTTGTTAGGGGTCATATGGTGTCCTAAGGGGTCGTAGGACACAATATGACCCCTAACGACATGATTTGGTGTCTTAAGGGGTCCTATGGTGTCGTTAGGGGTCATATGGTGTCCATAGGGGTCATATGGTGTCTTCAGACATCATAGGACCCCTTAGGACACAATATGACCCCTTAGGACACAATATGACCCAAAGCGACCCAATATGGTGTCATTAGGGGTCATATGGTGTCCTAAGAGGTCATAAGGGTTCATGGGACACCATATGACCCCTTAGGACACCATATGACCCCTAACGACATGATTTGGTGTCTTAAGGGGTCATATGGTGTCTTGGGACACCATAGGACACCATATGACCCCTAACGACACCATAGGACCCCTTAAGACATCAAATCATGTCGTTAGGGGTCATATTGTGTCCTAAGGGGTCGTAGGCCACAATATGACACCTTAGGACACAATATGACCCAAAGTGACCCAATATGGTGTCATTAGGGGTCATATGGTGTCCTAAGAGGTCATAAGGGTTCATGGGACTCTCTCTCTCTCTCTCTCTCTCTCTCTCTCTCTCTCTCTCTCCCTCTCCTTCTCTCTCTCTCTCTAAAATATGACTAATAAAATCCGATATCCGATTTAATTGGATATCGAATTTCTGCCATGTGGCAATTTACTAAATAAATGGTGGCAACGGGAAAATTTTTGGGGACCATAAATTTTTATACTAAAATCGGATATCCGATTTTAGTACAAAAAACTAGGAAAAAGGGGTTTGTGGGCCATTATGTAGATTCCAACGGCCCACAGTCTGCATATTCTATTTTCTGTCAAGGATCACAAGTTTTTAGACAGCTAGAGACAAATTTGTGCTTTTAGGAGATTCTTAAAGTGAAAACTTACATTGTCAATCACGAAGCAGCATATGTGTGGAAGGAAATGGGGAGTAGTAGTTGTCGGAAGTCTAAACGCAAAAGAAAACTTTCAAATGACCAAATTGAAGTGTATAGAGAAAGAGATAGAGAATGTCATAGGAGGAGAAGACAAGGTATGTTAAATATTGCTAATGTTACTTCAACTGAAGAGGAAATTGAATTTGAAAATGTGCCACAAGTTATTGAAAATGAAAATGTAGATTTTGAAAGTGAAAATATTGAAAATTTTGAAAATGTTGAAAGTGATAATGAAAATGCTCAACATGTGGAAAATTTTGACATAGGAGGTGCAAATTTCTCTGATGCACATTCTATTGTTGATTGGTGTGGTTCAACATTGTCACATGGAGGTAGTCTTGATTCAACAGTAAGCAGATTCCTTTGGCTGGTTGAGGAGGGAATAGTGGGAGATAGATTGGATTGTCAAACAATTAAAGATTCTTCAAAGATGCAGTCATTTCTCATCTCAAATGCAAGTACATGGACCATCTGGACACGAGCATTGGCTTGTGTTTTGTCAGAGTTGTGTTTGGTGTGGTTGGGATCAGTGCAGTCAAGTGAGTGGGTTGATACCTGGGTTCCCCACTATCTAACTCCTTTATCTCAAGCAATATCCTTGTCAAATGATGACATGGAAAGTTCACTTGAGTATGATCGTCTATCAAATCTTGTACAACCAGTGCATGTTTTTGCAGTTGTTGCACCACAAGGGAATGAAGAGAGATCAGAATATTGGTTGGCATGATGTGTACAAGGAAAACAAAAGCTAACACAACCAGTGATAGATGATGATGGGTTCACATATCCTACAGGTTTAGTTGTTGTTGTGGGAACTTGGTTGCGAACATACATCATTAGAAAGAATGGCATAGCTGCATTTGAAGACTATGAGAGACACAAAACCATTATAATGTATTCACACCTTATTATAGCTACAAATGTCAAGTTGGTGAAGCATCAAGAAAAACAAAAGACCAAAGAGCTATGGACAGTGACTATTGTTGATCATGAAGCAATACTAGATACTCTTAAACAAAGAGATGACCCTTCAAGCACACTTGAGTAGTAGGTCTTTAATGGTGCCTTATTTTTTTTATCATGCATTTCATTTCAAACAATGATCATTAAACCTTAATGATCAATTATTTTACGTGTATATTAAGGATGTCTTGAAAATGCAGGTCTATTGATGAACGTTTTTTTTTGTAACATGGTTTTTGCATGCACATAGCGGGTACACGATATAATCGGAAGGGACGTATTTTTGCAACACGACTTATTATCATGCATTTGATGAGCTTTAAAATTTTTGACGATATAATTATCACAAGACCTTTATGCTCATGCAGGTCTTTATTGATGATATACAATAGTACATCACATTATGATTTTTGATGATATATAGGTTCATGCTAGATCATTCGCCGTTGACAAGACCCTCTCTTGGTGATGGTACATATTCTTTTGTGCATTATTGAGATAAAATTTTGTGCATAAACATTAAGTCAAGTGAATGTATTGCTATTTAGAAATGACCATATCTATCATCGTCTTCAACCATGCAGAGAAATGTGGTGAGAAGGGCTTTAATCAACATGAGTCTTTATTGAAAGTTATGCTTGTATACTTTGCAGAGAAACTGGTAAGTTTCGTAATTATACAATCTTGTGCGTCTTAAAAATGTTTGAAATGATCTATTTATAATTTGCCAAACTAATTTGTATTAAGTGTTATAATTTGTTTCTTGTAGCACATTCATTCCGCATAAAAAGGTTACTTATTTTGGTCTTCATTTATATGCAGGCATTGTTGTATGTAAGATTTTCTCTTAGGACATGAGGATGTCTGATGCAGATGAAGTGGGATGTTGTATTTGTATATGGATGTGAATTGATGTAATATTGTTATGATGATATACAATGTCCATGAGCAAATTGGTTTAGTTATATTGATGATAATGTCCATGTATCTGTACATGAGTACATTGGTGTAGTTGTATTGATAATGAAAAAAAAATCATGTTTGCTTATCCCTTCATGGATGTCACATGCAACTATAATGGTAATTATATGTATACAATACATCGAAATATTCATGAGCATTATGTGTCTACAGTGTAATGCTTTTTTATATATAATTTTAGCGCTCAAGGGACGACGGCGGTACGGTATGACCCCGAGTGTTGGATCGAGTGGGGGGGGAAATAGGAGCATGCATAGGGTAATAATGCCTAACTGGACATGTCAAAGCCAATGGTTCATCATCGCGAGGAGCAGAACGAGAATTCGGCCACGCGACAACACTCCATTGAGTGAGACTGACAATTTTTTTGCCAACCAAAAAATTGCTGCCCTAATAAAACCGTAGGGAAACTTTAAAAACCGAGATAGGATTTTGTAGGGACCCCTCTCATGGCCCTGTAGGTTCAAATGGATTGTTCGTAGGTGCCACGGATTCCGAGTTCGGGTCCGTCAAAGTTTGACAATTTTGAGCACTTAGGGCACTCAAGGGACAACATCGGTAGGGTATGACCCCGAGCGTTGGATCGAGTGGGGGGGGGGGAAATAGGAGCATGTGTAGGGTAATAATGCCTAACTGGACATGTCAAAGCCAACGGTTCATCATCGTGAGGAGTAGAACGAGAAATTGGCCATGTGACAACATTCCATTAAGTGAGACTGATGATTTTTTCGCCAACCGAAAAATTGCTGCCCTAATAAAACCGTAGGGAAACTTGAAAAACCGAGATAGGCTTTTGTAGGGACCCCTCTTGTGGCCCTATAGGTTCAAACAAATCATTTGCAGGTGCCACAGATTCCAAGTTAGGGCCCATCAAAGTTTGACAATTTTGAGCACTTAGGGCGCTCAAGGGACAACGCCGGTAGGGTATGCCCCTAAGCGTTGGATCGAGTGGGGTGGGGAAATAGGAGCATGCGTAGGGTAATAATGCCTAATTAGACATGTTGGAGCTGATAGTTCATCATCACGATGAGCAGAACGAGAAATCGGCCTCGCGACAACATTCCATTGAGTGAGACTGAGGTTTTTTTCGCCAACCAAAAAATTGTTGCCCTAATAAAACCCCGAGCGTTCAACTGAAGTGGGGGGCAAAATAGGACCATGCATAGGGTAATAATGAATTGTATCAAGTATTGTTTATTAAATGAATTGTATTGTATTGTTCATTAAATGAATTGTATTGTTCATTGAATGAATTGTATTGTATTGTTGATTAAATGAATTGTATTGTATTGTTCATTAAATGAATTATATTGTTCATTATAAAAACAACACTTACGATGAAATGAAATGAATTGTATTGTTCATTAAATAGCCATTATTAACCATTGTTAATTATTGGAATGAAGATTAAAGATTTCCATGATAACACCACGCACAGATGAGCAACAATTTATATGATCGAATATTAACTTCTGTATATATAAAAATTTCAAATGATTACAAATGTATGTCCATACACAAATATGGCATAAACGCCAACTGAAACAAAATGTATGTCTAAATACGTGAGTGTATGTCCATATACAAAATATACATGCCAACTAGACATGTAAGCATCCCAAAACTATCTAAAACATCCTAAGTTGCTGATGGATCATCAAAATCGATCCTCTTCACCACACTACTCAGCTTTGAAGGATCCTGCACAAGAAAAAAAAACCACGATTAATATTAGTTATATTATATAATTCACATTCAAAAAGTTAACATAAAAATGAACTATAACTGAACTATTCATGTTTACCTCATCTCCATGTTTTCTCTTCAACTTTGCAGGACTCTTGATGTATGTCTTCAGTAGAGGAGGTATGTTTTGAATATTTTCATACACAACCTACATATGTTCAGAAACATGACATTGATACAAGTTAGCATATAATTGTCACTAATAATAACAAATTATATCTACTAATCAAAAAATAAAATAAACACACATCTACTTGAGGCATCTCTTCTTCTTCTTCAGGTATACTGGTTGTAGTCATCAAGAATGTGAAGCCAAGAATTCTCTATATATATACACAACAAGTATATGAAACTATCAATCTATGTCTAGACATGTATAATCACTATAAGTTATTTAAACTATTCATTCAATCATATTTGCATTCAATTACCTTTCCCTTGTCTCCAACTGCACTACCAGATCCTAAATCACATTGCCCCACACCCGTGCTGCTTGTGCCCTACAAGAGTAAAATAAGATATACATGCAAGTTACTACATAATCTAATTAATACCAATATAAATGATGAGCATGTATGTACAATAAAATAAAAACGACTAGGTGCAATAATATATGTACCGTCAAGCTATCAAGGCCAAATGAAATGGCCGACAAGGTGCCCTCTTGAATCTGTCTCAACTCATCCTCAGTCATCAACTATTAAATAGACCATGTAAATAAAAAATAGTACTTAATATTATCTAATTTATAAATATTTAATTAAAATATAACATGAACTGTGAAAATACAAATCTTACCACTACATCATCAATGTATGATGACGGTGCCTCCTCGCCTCTAGCATGTGAGGACTCCCCAGGGTATCCTCCAGTCTGTGTAATAACATCTGGTGCATCATGCATCTCATGCACCTCATAATCTGCACTGTCCACAAGAGGATCAACGAGTTATCCAACTAGACCCAAGCATACATGCCCACACATGACACAACTATGGGGCAGGCATATGTGTGGAGCCGAGGATGATGTGTCAACGACACCGGATGTACTGTTACCATCAAGAGTAGGTTGAGCTACTGACGCAGCCTGAGAAACCAAAAGGCTACTCAAAGAGTGAATAGCCAATATGGTCTGTGAAGCCACCTCACAAATGATATTAGGATGTTGCAATGCAGGTGGGGGATCAACAGGAGGAGGGGGGACATATGAGCCCTGGACTACTCTGACTACCCCAAGTCTATTTTGGGGCATACCTAAACCTACACCCTGGAAAGGCTGGATGTCAAAGTAGTTCACATGTTTGTTTAAAACAAACTCAGCATACAATTTTTTTATGAAATAGAAGGGGATATCAAGATTGTTGTTGGGTGGTTTGTCGAAAACCATCCACCAACGATCCCAAAAGTTTTTCACAATCCCATCATTTGTGCACCATTTAATAGAAAGTTTTGTTTTTTTTGGATCTACGAGCTGACTAGTACGCGGATTGACAAACAATGAGGCGATTTCGGCTTTGGATATCTTGATATCCTTGATATCCTTATACGACAAGCCATCTGCATATTTTTCCCTCATAGAATCTCACCACAAAAGAGTGGCATTGTTCTCCTCAGTCATGGTTTTCATACTTTTTATGATCGACGTGAGAGGATCAAACATTGGGTTTAGATGAGGGATCCTATGATATACTTTTGCAGTCCCCCTCGATTCATTCAAATTTTGTGCAATCAAATCCTGCATTATATTGTATGAAATCAATCTTGTAAATTTTGTAATTAAGAAATTGGTTCACCTCACTTTTGGGTATTTATAAATATAATAATAAAATGGTAGAATTAATAAACATCTTTGAGGACCCTATTAAGGGTCATATTTTCCTTAGCTAAATTTATAAGTGGATAAATTTAATGACCCATGAAAAAGATTAAATGCATGCTAAGATATCATGCAATATGCCTAACCATGTATTATTGCATCTATGATGATGAAATTTTTATGCAGTGCTCTTATGATGAGGCAATATGGATTAGATCTTTATAATAACTTACTTTTTAATTGATTTCGTAGGTTTCTTAAAATTAATTCATGCTACAACATATATACTTGTCATATAATAGAAGAAGAGAATGAAAATAAAAAGAAAAAATAGTGCCTTTACTCTAGATAATTTTTATTGATAAAATATTTATTTTGTTTATATTTTCTTGTTTTTTCTTTATTATTTTTGGGCAACATTAATTCAACCTTTTGTCATTGTTATCCACACTTGTTATCTTTCTCTTGTTACATAATATCATTGTTGATCATTATTTGTTGTTGATATATAAAGTAGCAAAACAAGGGTGTTGACACAACATCCCAAAGGTTTCATTAACCAGCCACTAATAGCACATTAAAAACACCAAATAGTCTAGGCTTACAATATCAAAAGTACTTATAAAATTCTGAAATATAAGAGTCTATAACAGTATCAAAGATTAAAATACCTCAATGAAAAATACCAAAAAGACTACCACAAGTTGACCTTATGTAAATAGAATGCCCCAATCTTCAACGAGGAATTTAAACAAATCTTTGTAATTGTTTTCATCATCAACATCCTTCCCAAGAACCTTCTTCTGTGGAAAACAAAAAGTGGTGGTTGAGTTGTGCATCACGTTTGCACTAAATCTAGTCACATGCACCATATTTTTATCCTGATTGGTCACCTTCGCGTTTAGGGAAATTGGGTCTCTAGCGGTAGCATATCACATTTTGCACAAGAATGAATCTCCTTAGCCTAGCAAGTTTTCTCAACTAGGTGTTTGTCCTTTGATAGGTGGCTAGCTTTAATGAGGTCTAGTAGCTCCATAATGGTGCTCTTTAAGTGGTCACCCATAGTCTTTCAAGAAAATCTCTTGTCCTCATAGTCCTTGGTCTCCTCTGTTGAAATAGTTGTGATTCTAGGTAGGCAATTGAGAGGGGGGGGAGTGAATCAATTGTCTCAAAATCACACAAATTAAACTTAATCTCTAATATGGTAAATAAACATGAAAGCATAAATAAAAATCATATCAAGAATAGACATAACACCAAGATTTTTGATGTGGAAAACCTAGTTAAGGGAAAAACCATAGTGGGAACCTACCCACAATATGATGATAATCTGTTAGAAGTATTAGAAATATTACAATGGGGAATACACATGCATTCAGACACACTACCTAGATCTCTCTACTAAAAAACTACAAGGGCTAAAACCTAGGGAAGACTCACTCTCTTACAAACACATTCAAATCACATTCGGAAGATCATGAATTGAAGAATAGCATCTCCTTAATGTCTGGTTACAGTTTTGGTTAAGCACATAAGAACTTTCTTCTTCTCACTCTTCTTCTCTGCCTCCAAAATTTGTATACATTCAAAGCACATACATTCTAATTCTCATCCATACATGCACTCAATTACAAAGATATTACATTTATTTATACATGACATCAACCTTGTGAAGATCATCAAGGTCGGCTCAACAAACAACACCTAATTACAAAGATATGACCACACACACTACAATATCATATGCAAACCAAGCAATGTCGGCTAAGACATAGCACGAACCCATATCACATGTCTCAAACATAAAACACCTCCAAGAATCATGCATCGAACATCTGCAAAATGCTACAAACATCTAGTCAACCAAAAAATATGAAGAATGCTAACACACTAGAGAAAATCATCAATTATGCACATAAAGATTAATGCGGACCACCAACACAAAAGGAAAATGATCTAGAAACATCCAAAAGCATCATGAATTACCACCTCAACATTTGCACAAACATGAATTACTAAAATCACATCATCTTTATACCGAACTTCAAGAACACTAACTAGAATGACTGTCATTCTAGAAAAATAACTCTGGGGAGCTCCAAACCATGAACCAACTGAAATGAATACACACATCAACATCCCAAACACATCTCCAAATCCGCAAATAAAGATATTGCTATGCAGAGCAATGTAGATCCAATGCTGACACTCTGGCATCACTGAATACCAAAAAACTATCCACAACACAGATAACTATAGCCCACTCAAATCTTCATGCAGACCTCTGAAAATTGCATTGAATCATCTATACACAATCCTCTACAACCCCTTTGATATTCAAAATCTGATCATCACCAAATACAAAAAATCAACTCACTGATCTTACTACATCACTATCATAGACAAAGAAATATGTTGACATCAATGACGACACATCTCTTAGATATCTCTCAAACACATATTTTTCAGCATACTCTCCAAACATGCAACAATATTCCCCTTTGGCATTGATGGCAAGATATGATGTGAAAAAAAATCAAAGACAAATAAATCAACAACATTCTCATATTACTCTCTCCCCTTACAGATAACTCTCTCACCCTTAGATTATTACAGAATTTTTCATGTGACTCTCTCCCCCTTTGAAATAAATGACAAAGACACATATTTGCACCACAAAACTCAAAACTAACTCACTGACTACTCCCCCTAAGTAGCAGCCTCCACTCATCAATCGGGATCACAAGATATGACTATGAAATGCACTGGACTGATGCATACCAATGCACCTTAGTTCTGATCAAGAGGGGCAATCACCCCTAACTTCCCTCTAAGATACTCAAAAGTATCCTTAGGGAAAACCTTCATGAAAATATTTGCAATTTGTTCCTTTGTAGGCACATAACCCCTAACTTCCCTCTAAGATACTCAAAAGTATCCTTAAGAAAAAGCTTCATGAAAATATCTGCAATTTGTTCTGATCTGACTTCCTTCTCATTTACCTTATCTCTTAGAAAGTGAAACTTGATAGATTTATGCTTAGTCTTTGAATGCAACATTGAATTCTTATAAATGCTAATTGCACTTGAATTATCACAATAGATAGAAATAGGCTCATCATACTCAACTCTGATATCTCTCAACATCTGCTTCATTTATACTACCTGAGTACAATTGTTAGTAGTAGCAATATATTCTACCTCTGCGGTAGATAAAGAAATAGTATTTTGATTTTTCCTTAACCACAAAACAAACCTTTTTCCCAAGAAAAATGCACCACCACTAGTACTCTTTCGGTCATCAACATCTCTTGCCCAATCAACATTAGTAAAAGTGCTCAAAGTAAAATCATAATCTTTAGGATACCATAAACCAAAATCAACAATTACTCTCAAATATATGAAAATTATTTTAATAGCTACAACATGAGATTCCTTAGGATCAGCTTGAAATCTAGTAGAAAGACAAATTGCATTCATGATATCAGGTTCAGTATGAGTCAAATAAAGTAATCCACCAATCATAGATATGTATCTGGTCTGATTGTCTTTAAGGGAATCATCATCCTTAGTCATCTTACATCTGGTCACCATAGGAGTTCCAACTGAATTTGTATCTTCTAAACCAAACTTCTTCTTGATAACTCTTTCACATACTTGGACTGTGATATAAAGATCCCTTTTTCTGACTGAGTAATTTGCAAACCCAAAAAGAATTTCATTTTTCCAATCATAGACATTTCAAACTCATTCTACATTTCATTAGCAACTCTTTGCACAAACTATCATTTCCTCAAAAAATAATGTCATCAACAAAAACTTCAACAATCAGAATATTATCATGATCAATCTTGAAATATATATTACTATTAGCAGTACCTTTATTGAATCCTAGCTTCAACAAATACTTATCCAATCTAGCATACCATGTTGTTGGCACTTTCTTCAATCCATACAATGCTTTCTTCAACCAACATACCATATCTCCTTGATTAGTCAATTGAAATCCATTTGGTTGCTCTATGTACACTTCTTCTTCCAATTCTTCATTAAGGAATGCTGACTTGACATCCATCTGATACACTTTGAAATCTTTGTAAGTAGAATAAGCAAGAAATAATCTAACAGCTTCAATCCTTGCCACCTGAGAAAAAGTCTCTTCAAAATCAATTCCTTCTATTTGAGAGTAACCTTTGCAAACAAGTCTTGCTTTCTTCCTAACAGCTTCACCTTGCTCATTCAATTTGTTCAAGAAGACCCCTTTGGTTCCTATTACAATTTTATCCTTAGCTCTAGTAACAAGAATTCATGTATTGTTCTTTTCAATCTGATTTAATTCTTCTTTCATTGCTTTTACCCAATGTTCATCTTTACATGCTTCATTCACATCCTTACGTTCAATCTTTGAAATCAAACAATACTCAACCTGATTTTATGTAATTATTCTTCTAGTCTAAAGACCTTTATTTCTATCTCCTATGATCTAATTTTCAAAATGATTCAATCTCACATACTTGGGAGTCTTAGAATTTTCTTGATTTTTAGACTCTCCTGTTCTCTCTTTAGCACTTGCACTAGTTCCTTCACCTTGATTCACTAAAGTCGCCTGAATAATTTGAACTTGATTCTAAATCTGAGGTTGCTTTCCTTTATTTTCAGTGTCACTTTGATCATCTAAATCATATCTGCAAGATTTTATCTCTCTCATTGCCTTCATCAACCTTGACATTAGCACTCAACTATCTTTCTCAATCTCTTATTATAACACCGATAGGCTTGTCTTTTAGTAGTATAACCAATAATTATTCCTTTATCACATCTAGCATCAAACTTCCCTAAATCTTAATCCCTTCTAATATAGCATTTACTTCCAAAAATTCAAAAATATTTTACAGTACGAACATGACCAAACCATAATTCATAAGGAGTCTTACCGGTATCACCTTTGATATGCACTCGATTAAGAGTGTACACAACAGTACTCATATCTTCTCTCCAATAAACATGTGAAACATTTCTTTCAACGTCATTTTCCTAGAAGTTTCCTGAATGGTTATGTTATTCCTTTTCACAACTCCATTTTGCTGAGGGGTTCTCGGAGCAAACCATTGTCTTCTTATCTCATGCTCTTCACAATATGCATTAAACTCACCAAAAATGAATTCACCACCTCTGTCAGATCTCAAGCACTTCAGCTTTAGAGCTATTTCTATCTCAACCATAGCTTTGAAAATCTTGAATTTCTCTAGAGCTTCAAACTTCTCCCTTAAGAAAGTAACCCACATCATCCTAGAATAGTCATCAATCAACAAGATGAAATATCTATCTATTTGCAAGCTTCTAACTCTACAAATGTCCACACAAATTAGTATGCACAAGATCCAACAATCCATTTGAAAAATGCTTCTTACTCTTGAAATATATTCTGGTTTGTTTCCCTAACTGACATTCCTTGTATATAGGGTTAGCAGGTTTCATCAACTTAGGAAGATCTCTCACAACCTCGTATGCCAAAATTCACATGACACATTCTTGTATGCCACAACCAACTTTCATCAACTTGAGCAATCAAACATCTTTTGTTGTAGCTATTCAAGTGAGAGATATTACCTTTAGTCTTTATACCTAATGAAATCTCAATTTTGTAGCTACCCAATATTATACACTTTCCATTCTTGAATATAAGATCATATCCCTTGTCAACCATCTATCCCATACTTTGTAGTGTTGTAAATTGTACACACTTGCTAGGGTGGTACAATTTCACACTTAAGCTAGCATCTTCCTTAGTGTGTTTGCATCTTGCATTATTATTTCCCTTTAAGCATTTAATTAATTAATTTAATTAAATCTAAAGCCATATTTCATCACTCCCCACATTATAAAATTGGGCCCTTTACCCTAAGTGTGCCTCTTTTTATTTTATTCCTCCAATAAATCATTTAGTCATAAACCCTAAGGACCGATTTTTCATATCAGAACACCTCAAAATCAGTTGTAACTTTGGTATTCACTCTAATATCATCTTATCTAACAACTCTGAAAATTTGGTGAAAACTTGTTCAGACCATGTGCATTCCCGTCACGGTCGTTGACTTTTTTCCTAAAATTTTGGGAGCACAATTCTATGATATTATAATGCTTAACCCCAAAAGATTTGTGGGAAATTCAATTCCTAGGTCAGCATAAAAGAGGAATTAAGTCGAAATTAAGATCTAGGGTTTCATACATAAGAGCTCTCTTTCTTCATTTGAAGGGAACTAAGAACTAGATGGATGGATCCTCGTAAGAATCTAATAGCAGGTTTTTGGAGCATAAGGAGCCTTCTATGTAGTGAAAGAGAAGCCTATGTGGAGTCTTCAACAACATTCAACAACATTCATCAAGCATTTGTCGAGCATTCATCATCAATTAGGAGCCTTGAAGACATTGAAGAGTAATAGGAGATCTAGTGGCAATATCTCTCCCTTTGGAATTGGTATATTGATTTCATGTTATTTTCAAGTCTTTTTATGAGATTCTTTACATAAACTTGCATATTTACATTCATGCTTTAGATCAATTTGCATCATTTATTTAGAGCATTTGCTTTGTCAATTACAAGCAAATAGGGTTTACTCTTCAAGGTTGCTCTAGATTGTTTACTTTCATTTTAGGATCTTGCATACACACAAGGTTCTAGCACACACATTTTAAGTACATTATCGGCAATTTGTGGAGGTGGGAATCACCAACACAGGGGTTTGACTAAGGAAAAACCCCATATAGCCACCGAACCTTCCCTTTTTAGTTGCAGGTTTAGAAATAGGTACCCAGAGGCACTTTTAGCTCAGCAAAAGGCACAGGAATCACCCAGAATCATCAGATCTGCCCTAATCTACATGGGACAGGGGCATGGTACCCTGTTCCTGCCTAAGATGTTGGTGTGGTGTCATGGTCCCTCTGCTTTTCAGTGATTTTGACCAGGTTGCAGCTTCAGGTCATCAAATTTGTAGTCTTTCAGTTGCAACCTCATGTCTGCAGAAACAAGACAGTGGCGTGCTCGGGTCAATAGACTAATGGTGTCGATGAAGCTAGGGGCGGTTGCAGAATAATGGATAGTGAGATGCCCCCCTTAAATATATCTTTAGGCACTTGATGAACCGATGGCCCGTGCGATTTCAGATTGAAGAGATCCCCACCTCACTTACCTAACGGTAAGCTCAGTGGGGGGTCGGGGTGGTAGTCAAAAGGGAATAGTAGTTAAGGGGGGGATGAGTGGGGAACTTGTTGATTGGATCTTGATGCACCAATCGGTGAATACCTAGATGTGAGGGGGTGCTAGATGATCGGGGCCCAGACCTACCTCCTACCGCATCTAGTGGGAGTGGGGTGGGGTGAATCTATCTATTATTTCATTCACCCACTTATCCTCGATGCATAATGAAGATAACCGAGTGGGTGGTAATTTTAGTTGTGGGTGGGAGGGCCCCTAAAATTCTAAGGCCCTAATATTCTAATGGGTCGGGTGGGTGGCGAGTAAGAAGCCAGAGGAGAGGCAGAGCCAAGAGCGGCATCCCTTCTAAGGTTCCATTGTCTGTAGCACCCTAGTCTAGGTTAGTTTTATTCAATTTTCAGCATTAGGTACACATCCAAAATCCTCCCTCTTTCATTCTTTCAGTATCTCAATTTCAGATCTACAAGTTTGTGCAATTTTGAGTTCATTTATGCTTCATTCTTTATCTCCTAGTCTAGGTGATCATTCAAACCCTATTTTTTCTCATCATTTGCAACAAGAGTAATAGAAACCCTATGAGGTAATCCTTGGATCTCTCTTTCTTACAAGAAGTAGCCAAAGTGATATATCTCCCTAGGCTCTTTTGTATTCATAATATGTTGCCAAAAGTGGGATTAGGTCCTAGTCACCCGATCTCACTTTTCCCACCCCCACACACTCAAAATATTATGCTTTAGACTTTCCACATACAAGACATCATCAGTATAATGCTTACCATGAAGAGAAATAGAACTTGTACTATGGATTATACCAGCTTTATCATCACCAAATTTTACAAGTCCACCTCCATACTTCTCCAAGCTCACAAACCTACTCTTATCACCTGTCATATGATGACAACATCCACTGTCAATCACCCATTCATCTTTCTCTTCAACTTGTGCAACCAAAACTCTTTCCACATTTGTGCAGCTAACAAAATTAGTAGGTATTGGATTATCTTCCATGATAGCAATAAACACCCCTTCATTATCACTTGTATTTCTTTTATCCAATTCATCATCTGACACACCTTCATCAACAACATAATAACATCTCTTCTAAAATTTAGGCTTGTAAGGCTTTTTGGGAACTCTTTTGGGACATCTTGAGGCAAAATGACCTATCTTATTGCATGAAAAACATTTATGAGGCAACTTTCCTTAATACTTACTAGCTCCTTTGGGTAATATCCTGGCAATCAATGCTTCAAGATCCTCAAGCTCTCTCTCTTCTTCTTCCATTTCCTTCATCTCTTTCTCATATCTAGACATCCTCCTTGAATAACTTTCTCCCGAATCATATCTATGCTTATCCTTTTTGGAAACAATGGCTTTGAATGCAGATTCTACCTTAGGAAGGGAATCACCAAACTCACTTAACTCAAAGGCTAAAAGTTTGCCAATCAACATGTCTAGTTGGGTCACATTAGTAATGGTTTGGATCTCCTCAATAGAGAGTAATTAGTTCCATGAAATCTTAGACTGTCCTTCTTGTAAGTCACCATGTAGGATCATCGCTTAAGCTTATTTGGAGGAACCTGCTTTGATACCAATTGATGAAATAGCTCTGATTCTAGGCAGACAACTTAGAGGGGGTTTGAATCAGTTGTCTCAAAAACTCACACAAATTAAACTTAATTTCTGATTTGATAAATAAACATGAAAGCATAAATCAACATCACATCAAGAACACACATAACACCAAGATTTTTGATGTGGAAAACCGGGTCAAGAAAAAAATGACAGTGGGAACCTACCCACAATACGATGATACTATGTTAGAAGTATTACAAATATTAAAATTGGAATTGCACATGCATTCAGACACACTACCTAGAGCTCACTGCTCAAAAAAAAAAAGGGCTACAACCTAGGGAAGACTCACTATCATAAAAACAAATTTGGATCACATCCAGAAGATCATGAAGTAAAGAATATCATCTCCTTAATGCCTGGTTATAGTTCCAGTTAAGCACATAACAAATTTCTTCTTCTCACTCTTCTTCTCTGCCTCCAAAAGATGTATACATTCAACACACATACATTCTAATTCTCATCCATAAACACACTCAATTAAAAAGATATTACATTTATTTATACATGACATCAACCTTGTGAAGATCATCGATGTCGACTCAAGAGATAACACCTAATTACAAAGATATGACCATGTACACTACAATATAATTTATAGACCAAGCAATGTCGGCTAAGACATAGCACAAACCCATATCACATGCCTCAAACATTAAACACCTCCAAGAATTATGTATCGAACATCCACAACATGCTACAAGCATCCAGTTGGCCAAAAATATGAAGAACACTAACACATCGGAGAAAATCATCAATTACGTGCACAATGATCAATGCAGACCACCAACAAAAAAGGCACATGATCCAGAAACATCCACAAACACCATGAATTACCACCACAACATCCGCACAAACACGACTTGTATGTGGGAAAAGTGGTTCGATGAAATCCAAAATGTGAAAAATATTTCAAGGACTTGCCCACACACCCATGGGACTCTTGGTGTAAGTTATGGAGCCATGAGGAATGGCTCAACTTCCCAAGGAGTTTTCCATGGTTCTCTATCTCACAAGGTCCCTCAAGCCAATACCTTTACTCTGAGATCACTGAGAAAAGTGACTTAGGGATGATGAATGCAAGAACGAGGGATTATTTTAATGGAATTTAGTATGAATGCATCCTATTTATGCATGATTCTGGTAAATGAACTAAACTAGATGATAAGATGACAAGGTTAGTAAAAATACTATCCTAACATCATATACTAGTTATATGATTTAAGCTAATGATAATAGAAATACTCTAAAATGCTGATCTTTACAGAAGACTTGAAGCTAGAAGGGTAGCTATTGTTGAGCTGGACAAGAAGATAACAATTGAAAAATTACTTGCAATGCATCCAGTGAACTCACTTGGTGAGATAGACAAATTAATTAGTGAGGCCAACCAGATAGTATTTTCAACTGCTCACCGACATGTTGCATTGATGGCAAGAAGAGTAAATGAAATTTCAGAAGAGACTGCGGACCAATGGGACATATTCTTTGTTGAAAAAGAAAAATAGGAAGAGATTAAAAGACCTAAGACTATCAGAGTCTATCAAAAGGACATGGATAAGGGGAAAGGTAAGGTAGGTGGTCCTCCAAGCCTAAAAATAACTGACAACTTACCCCCACCTCTTTCTGATGCTCCACTGGCACATACTGCTGACAATCAACCAACAACAGAGAATATGGAGACTCCTCAAGAGGATAAAAATCCTGAGTCAGAGATATTATATACTATGAAAATAGACACTCGGGAGGTGAATATTGTAGTAGATAAAGAAACCTCTAAGGATAAAAAGAAAGATGTGACTACTGAGTCACGGGCTGTAGATGTTGAGGTTGAGGTTAATGATAATATAAACATAAGCACAGAAAAACCTACTCGGACAGAGCAACCAATAGAAGACACCACTGGTTAAACATTAGAAGAACCAGTAGATAAAACTAAAAAACAATCAGGAGAACTGGCAATGGACAGTGCAGAGGTACAAACTGAGAAACCGGAAGTGCATATAGAGACTACATCTGAGAAAATGGCTATTGAGAGCTCAGAAAAAACTTTTGAGACATAGATGAAGAAACTGGAATAGAAATAGGTTGAGACACAGGTTCAGACCAAGACAGTGCCACCGGCAAAAACTGAAAAGCCTAAACCTTTGCTAATAGAAATGCAAACATAAACTGAACTACTAGAGGTTGAAACAAGCAAGGCTACTACTACAACTGGCAGCATGGATATTATGAAAACAGTTGGGTAGACATCTGGTACTTCAATAGCATAATTCTGGCCTAGAAATGTGATAGAGGTCTTACTGGACTCTATAAAGAAAATCACAGAGTGTAATGCACACGCCTATAAGGCTATTAATGACACAATTCCTATTCTCAAATTGGTAGCACCCAAGTGCATTGTGGATAATAAAGATTCTTTAGGTCAACTAGAAACATTGTCTAAATTCATCACCAACAACATTTTGACAGTTGATCAAATCAATGAAGACACATTCAAAGAGAGGATGAATAAGGAGAAAGAGAAATTCTTTGAGGAAATAGTAAAGAAGAATAAGGAACAAACAGAAACCTTATTACCGGCACTAGGAGAAACAATTTTGGATTTCAAGAAACTGTACAGGGATACTTGTAAAATCGACATCTTGACAAAGGACATAGATTTGGAGATCAGCAAAACACAAACTGAGATTAACAATATTGCTGACAATCTAATAGGCACATCAGATTCATTTTTGGAAATAAAAAAAAAATTGCAAATCTTGAAGAGAAAATTGAGAAGTTAGAAAGGGATAAAGAGAAAATAAAGGATAAGGCAAAGAGCTTAAAATGTAAACTTGGTCCCAAACTAGATTACCTCATTTCTTTGAGAAAAGAAATATTTGAGGCTTTGGTTCTCAGACTCAAGACACTGAAAGAGAAAATGCACATACTCACCGGTACAATTCAGAGAACACAAGAGGCTTTATAGGATAGCAAAAGATTCAGCGGTAGTTTAAATTTGGTTTTGGCTGATATTTTCCAAATTATAACCCACTGCTTACAAAAATCTAGGCAGGAATCACACTCCACTAATAGCGAATGACAACCTTTGTCATTGATGTCAAAGGGGGAGTAGTGACATGAGAAAAATGATCAGAATAGGACATCATCAGCTCAGGGGGAGCATACTTTTTGGGCACATAGTTTTGGTAAGACAATTTTGGTAGATTCCTTTTTGGACATCATTTTGGACACTTTTTATTTTTCTCATGAGTGCCATCAATGCCAAAGGGGGAGATTGTTGGCAAATGCACACTCCAATGAGAAATTATAGGTGATTGAAGGTATTGTCATTGATGGAAACCTTACAATCATGTGATATCGGTAGGCAAGCACAGGCACCGGCACTGGCAGACTCTACACTGGCATACAGATCACCGGCATCGAAAAAGAAGATTACCGGCACCATGGCCGACAGGAATTTTGTATAAATGTATTTTGTAATTAACTGTAAAATCTTTTGTAAGCCAACATGGCAGATTATAATATGATTCATATATGTATGAGATCATTGTAGATCATTTAAAGAGTAAAGTATGAAAAAAAATATAGCAGACCTAATGTGCGAATTATTAGGATAAGGGTTTATGTATATTGTAGAGCTTAAACCGATACTAAATCTAGCATAAAAGATGTTGAACTAAAGCAATACAAGACATTGGATTTGTATAATCCAATTTTGTAAGTCAGTGTGACTTCTTTTGTAACTGAGCAGTGAGCTCTAAGGACTTGGCCTTCCTGCATGTGCAGGCCCCTGTTGTAGACAGTCATATTCCCTTATTGGTCAGTAAGCAAATATTATGGGTCACAAATCCCACCGAGTTTTTTCCCACACCAGGTTTCCTCACTAAAATATTGTGTTATGGTGTGCTTTTCATGTTGTGGTTGTTGTTCTTATTTGCTACATTATTTTTGGTTTACCGGTACACAATTTTAATATCCTTTTCATGTTATAAGTTAAGAAAATTATTCAACCGGTCAGATACTGATTCACCCCCCCCCCCTCTCAGTATCTTTGGGAATCCTAACAGTAGTGTCTTAGGAACTAGGGTAGCGCCTAGGTAGGTTAGGATAGTGCAGAGGGGGGTTAGGATAGCATATAAACATAGGTTAGCATAGCAGGTTCACAGGATAGCACGTAGGGGGAAGCGGGTAGCGCATCACTTAGACCTAGCGCTTAGGGTTAGCAGAGGGTCGCATGGGCAGGTTAGGTTAGCGCATAGGTGTGACCTAGCACTTAATGGATTTGTGATGTGATATGAACTTGATTTGATATGCATTGTTTCAAGTTGATATAAATATGGGACTTGAGTTGTTTTTCAAGTTGATATGGCTATGGAACTTGAGTTGTTTTACAAGTTGATATAAATGTGGAACTTGAGTTGCTTTACAAATTGATATGACTGTGGAACTTGAGTTGTTTTACAATTTGATATGAATGTGGAACTTGAGTTGTTTTACAAGTTGATATGAATGTGGAACTTGAGTGTTTTTTTTTTACAAGTTGATATAAATGTGGAACTTGAGTTGTTTTTCAAGTTGATATGGTTGTGGAACTTGAGTTGTTCTATAAGTTGATATGAATGTGGAACTTGAGTTGTTTTTCAAGTTGATATGATTTGATATGGATATAGATTTGATATGATGTGGAACTTGCTTATATTTTCAATATTTCAAGTTGATATGAATTTGATTTTGATATGAATTAATTTATTGAGGAAACTGATATTGGACATGTTTTGTTTGTGACAGGAGTGACTTGGGGTTGTTCAGTCGCGAGAGAGATTTCTGAGACCATGATCATTGATACCACGATTGACACAAGCACACAGGGATGTTATTGAGAGGTGTGGACTATCCTCTTTGTTAGAGATGCCTCGGTATATCATTAACTAGGGTTTATTGACAGCTTTGGCCGAGAGGTGGCATAGTGACACCAACACCTTCCATTTGGCGATAGGTGAGATCATAGTGACACCTGAGGATTGCTGTCAGATTCTGTGGTAGGTGCACTTTTACCCTATGAGCAAACTGAGGAGGGCGGGATAGAGGCACTTCATCGGATTCTGCATGATGAGCATATTTGCAGGTATGAGATCCCATGGCAGGAATTTATTGATTTGGATTATGCTCCTCTACCATCAGTGCTGGCAGGATTCATAGGTGGCTTTTTATGTCCCGACAGTAGGTTGAAGGGACTGGTAGTAAGATGGGGGTTGGTCTTGGAGGACATGGTGACACAGGGTCACCAATTTGCATGGGGGTCGGCTATGTTGGCCCACCTATATAGGGATCTGCATCAGGTGGTTTACTTGGGATACAACAATCTATAAGCAGGGGTCACTCTACTATAGGTATGGGCGTGGGAGAATATTCCCACCACTAGGCACTAGCAGACAGAGATAGGCCTACTGGATATAGAAGGATAATTGTCCAGCGTAATCTAGGCAAACTAGAGCATGGGAGGTGAGTGCTAGATGATATTGATACAGTCATCTGGAGACCTTATACAGATTGCAAGGTCTGGGCAGAGGATGGGATGGAGATGCCCTATGTTTATATGTCCTGATTTCTGATAGGGTGGATGCCCATTGTTATTGAGAGATTTTTGCACAGTCGAGTGTTGCAGCAGTATGGTCGATAGCAGGGGATACCATAGGGAGCATGCTTGTATGCTCGACGGAGGCAGGATGTACCAGAGTGGGGACCCACTATTGATAGCATGATGGTTGTTGAGGATTTCTTTCACCTAGCCAACCAAATATGGGACTATGCCTACGGGATAGTGGATGCGGGGATGACCGATGAGTTCACAGCACTCTTTGCAGCTCATAGAGTGGCCAATATATCTGATCTAGAGGAGATGATTCCCTCTTTTGATGATGAGGAGGATGAGCAGCCCGAGAGGCTAGGGAGATGGGGAGAGGAGGGAGAGGATCTGGATGAGGGAGGTGGGGATGGTGGAGGAGGTGGCCGAGGTTGGCATGGGGATAGGGGTAGAGTTGATCAGGGGAGGAGAGGGGATAGAGGTGGAGTTGGTGGTCACAAAAGGATATGAGTGGAGAGAGTAGTGCGGCGGGATGTGGAGGATAGAGGGAGAGGAGGTTTGGCTATTGGAGCTGGGGGTGACGAGTAGGCAGGAGAGGTGATAGCAGCGGTGGGAGGGACATATGAGTTTAGACAGCCAGCCCAGAGGAGGAGGTTAGATGTTTTACCCCCACCAGCACCAAGGGATAGGGGGTACCACTATATAGGTACCCCTCCAGATTCGGATTCCTACTCACTGGGAGGATGCTCAGATTAGATCCTTACAGTTATTAGTGCATCACCTACAGACACAGCTACTAGTGCATTAGTGGCAGATTACACAGCTAACCACTGAGAAGGATACAGTTTTGGAGTGGTTGGGTCGAATCGAGGCTCGAGCAGAGACTTTGGATAGAGTAGTTGCAAGTAGCTCGATGAGAGACACCCTAAGGGAGTTGTCTTATACAGCCAAGGACACTGAGTATTATCAGAGGCATTATAAGGATGTGGTGCCTCGGGAGCGCAGAGTTCCTAGTTTCACATCGACGAGATCCAGTCAATCTAAGCAGATGGGGTCGAGGATAAAGCGTAGAGGCATGACTGGGCCTACTCGTCAGGATCCACCTAGGGATCCCAGTGCTGGGACATCTGCTGCGAGACCGTCACCCTCAGGAGATAGTCATACCTGAGAGACGTTGTCTCCTTTGTATTTTGATCATTTTGATGTATTATGGGACAGACATGACATATTTTGTACATTTGATCATTTTTGAGATATATATATGACATCATTTTCCTTGATCCTCATGTGATGTGTTATGGATGATGCTTTCTATATGATTCTGATGTTTCTATGATGATGATGCAATGCTTAGATGCATGTGATTTGATATGTGATGAATATGATGTGATAATGCATGATGTTGTGAGATGTATCTTGAAAATGAGATGTATGATATTGATATGTTGTGAGATGTATCTTGAAAATGAGATGTAGGATAATGATATGTTGTGATATGTATCTTGAAAATGAGATGTATGATAATGATATGCTATGAGATGTATCTTGAAAATGAGATGTATGATATTGATATGTTGTGAGATGTATCTTGAAAATGAGATGTATGATAATGATATGTTGTGAGATGTATCTTGAAAATGAGATGTATGATAATGATATAATGTGTGCAACTAATTGTAAAATGATATGCAACTAATTGAGCATCCTCATTCTTCTGTTTGTCATTCTTGTATAGTCACCTATTTTTTCTTTCTTTGTAGTTATCATCATTGAGCATGGATTTATTAGGATATGTTGAAAATTTATACAAGCATAATGGTATAATTGAACCATAATGACCTGAGAAAAATTTACATGATTTTTGATTTTGCAAGATAGCACAAGTGTCAAGATGTAATTGAACCAAGACGAACTGAGTGTGGCTTGTGTATAAATAGATAAGATTAAACCATTTTTATGCGCAAAGTGGAATCATGTCTTCAGTGATATGCTTTGAATCACATCTTGAGATAAGTATTTGCATGGTACAAGTGATTGCCTCATAGACAGAAAACTAAAAAAATATTGGAGTCCCCATTACTTTCTCTACCTCGATGCATCATTAAGAAAATGTAGAGGATCCAATAGTTCAAAAAAGTTTAAGTGCAAAAATAGTCAAAACTTCATGCCAGATGCAAACATTTGATACTTCAGAAAATCATCCATCATGTGTTGTGAATCCTTTTAAGTGATCAATGTTTGTTCTCATGATTTTTGATTTGTTGTTGGACAAGATGCTCTGAGTTTGCTACAAGTTTTGATTTAGGACAAAATTTTGATCAATGTTGCCCCTAGCTAATTTTACCTTCTGATGCGGATATGTACAGTGATTACCAAGCCATGGTAGATGACGAAATGGTATTTGGATTAACAAGGACAGTGACTACGCTAAGTATGTCTTGAAGAATGGTATTTTGATAAAGTGTCGGGCGATGGCCGATATTGCGTGACTGTGGATATTAAATTTCAAGAGTATAGATAGATAGAGGAGTTGTCCTCTCACAACAGCACCTGTTTCTAGGTTTTCACTAGTTGTTTTTATTGTACCCTTTTATTTTATTTTTTATATTTGTTTTAATTTATTTTTTTATTTTTTTGACTTTTTCATGCATGAGACTTCTCAAGTGTAGTATTTCTTCAAATGGATATTGTTAGTTGGTTTGTCGAGAACATCTCCTTCTGAAGTTGTTAACTGATAGGTGCCTAATCCATAGGTTGATATGATGACATAGGGACCTAACCAATTAGGTTCAAACTTCCCTTTCTTTTCCCAATCCTGTTGATTTCTAGGATTCTCTTTGAGTACTAGATCACCAATTTTAAAAATCCTAGGGATGACTTTGTGATTGTAGCTCTGGCACATGCGTTGCTGATATGCTTTGAGGTGAGTGTAGGCATGTTGTCACTTTTCATCCAGAAGTTCTAGCTCTTGCAGTTAGTTGACGTGATACTCTTCATCTGGAATGAGACCTTTCAAAGATACTCCAAGAGATGGGATTTCTACCTCCAGGGGTAAAATTGCTTCTGATCCATACACCAATGAATATGGTGTAGCTCCTGTAGGTGTGCGGATGCTAGTTTTGTATGCCCAAAGTGTCGGATTGAGTTGCACGTGCCAATCTTTTCCTGCATCATTTACTATTTTATTGAGGATTTTCAATATGGTTTTGTTGGATGCTTCGGCCTGACCATTCCCCTGTGGGTAATAAGGTGTAGAGAAATGATGTTGGATCTAGAATCATTCACATAGTTCTCGCACATCTTGGTTCTCGAAAGGTATTCCATTATCTGTGATGATGGAACTTGGAATGCCATATCTACAGATAAGATAATTAAGAATAAAAGAGGTAATTTGTTTCCCAGTCACTGTGGTCATGGGAACTGCTTCAATCCACTTGGTAAAATATTCAGTTGCAGTAATAATGAACTTGTGTCCATTTGAAGATGAAGGATGAATTTTTCTGACTAAGTCTAGTCCCCACTGGCAAAAGGGCTAGGATGTTGTGAAGGGTTGTAGTTCCTATGCTGGTGCATGTATAAGATTGCCATGAATTTGGCATTTAGGAAATTTCTTTGCAAAATGATAAGAGTCATTTTCCATTGTCAGCCAGTAATATCCCATTCGTAGAAGCTTTTTAGCAAGAGTAGGACCACTTGAATGTGTGCCACAAATACCTTCGTGAAGCTCTTGTAAAGAAGAGTCAGATTCATTACAATCAAGGCAATGAAGAAGAGTATCTTCTAGACCTCGACGGTATAGAGTATCAGTAGTGAGAGTATAACAGGCGGCTTGCCAGATAAAGTTGTGTTTTTTGTTTCAAGATAGGTCAATGGGTGGGATATTGTTTTTAAGATAGTCATATATCATTCTGTATAACGGAGAATCAGAACTGGTTAAGGCATAGATAACATGGGATGTGGAATGGTCATAGGCTGGGGAGAACAGTTGCTCTACCAGAAACTCGTAATGACTTTGTTGCTCTAGAATCTGTATCAGTGAAGTGATAGTAGCCATTGCATCGGCCGATCTGTTGTCTAACCTTGGTAGTTGCTCAAAGGTGATGTGTACAAAATATTGTTTGAAATCATCCACCATTCGTTTGTATGGTAGCAGCTTGTCGTCTTTCATCAGATAGTCATTGTTGATTTGATTGATGACTAGTTGTGAATCTTCGTAGACTTTCAATTATGTGATTCTCCATTCCATGGCCATTTTGATCCCTGTAACCAGTATCTCATATCCAGCAATGTTATTTGTGCATGGAAACATGAGCCTATATGATCTTGGTATGGTGTGCCCGTCAGGTGTGATGAAGAGAATGCCAACACCTAATCCATGTTGAGTATAGGAATCATCAAAGTAGAGGGTCAATTGCTTGGTGTTTATTGTAAGAACATCCCTATCTAGAAATTCAATCTCCATTGGTTGTTTATCTGGTAATGGTTTATTTACCAACTGATCTGCAACCACTTGTCCTTTGATAGCTCATCACTTTGTGTAGTGGCTATCAAATTCGTTGAGAATCATTACCCATTTAGCCAAATGGCTAGTGAGAGTTGCTTTGCTGAGTAAGTTTTTTAGAGGATCAATTTTTGCTATGAGCTTGATTGTATGCGCTAGCATGTAGTGTCAAAACTTTTGAGAAGCAAATACCACTATTAGGCAAGCCTTCTCAGTGAATGTATAATTGAGCTCATATCCATTCAAAGTTCTACTAATGTAATAGATAGCCCATTCCTTTCCTTCTTGATTTTCTTGTGCTAATAGTGCCCCCAGTGATATGTTTATTGTTGATATGTAGAGAATAAGTGGCTTCCTTGCTATGGGTGGTATTAAAACTGGTGGGTTCATTAGATATTGCTTGATTTGGTAGAATGATTCTGCACATTTAGCCTCCCATTTGAATAGTACATTTTTATGTAGCAAATGATTGAATGGTGGACTTTTATCTGCTAGTTGAGCGATGAAACACCTTATTGACTAGAGTCATCCTTGCAAGGATCTAAGTTGACTGATGTTCTTAGGTGGTGGCATCTCCATGATGGCTTGTACCTTTGCTTGATCGACTTCAATGCCCTTTTCTAAGACTATGTAGCCTAATAACTTTCCCGATGTAACCCTAAAGACACACTTCTTAGGGTTGAGCCTGACTTGAAATTTTTCCAATATGTCAAAAAAAATTTCTAAGATGCTTAGCTGTTCTGCTCGGGTAAATGGTTTAGCTAGTAAATCGTCCATATAATCCTCCATGAAGGTATGCATCATGTCATGAAAGATTGTTGTCATTTCCCATTGATAAGTTTCCCCATCATTCTTTAAGCCAAATGGCATGACATTCCAATAGTATGTTCCCCAAGGACAGGTAAATGTTGTTTTATATTGATCCTCTGGGGCTATCTTGATTTGATTATAGACAGAAAAACAGTCCATTAGTGATAGCATTGCATGCCCTGCTATGAGGTCTACAATTATGTCAATACTGGGCAAAGGAAAATCATCCTTTGGATAGGCTTTGTTGACATCTCTAAAATTAGTACATATCCTGATGCTTCCATCTAGTTTTGAAACTGGCATGATGTTGGAAATCCATTCAGCATAGTCGATAGGTTGAATAAATCTAACATCTAATAGTTTCTTTAGCTCAACTTTGACCATGAGTGCGACATGTGGATTCATCTTTCTTAATTTTTTCTTGACTGGCTTAGCTCTTGGAGCAATGGATAAGTGATGCATGATTAAATATGGATCAATCTCGGGCATATCTCCATAATACCAAGCAAAATTGATTTGCTTTTCTTTGAAAAATTGGATAAACTCTGATCTCTCTTCCTCTGTCAAAGATTCTGCTAGATGTATGTTTTTGGTTGCTACTTTTGTACCAATGTTGATTAATTGAGTAGGCTCAATCAATATGGGTGATCATTCCTAATAGTGTTCAGGAAGAGTGTCAAGTCTCCCATCTTTAGGTGCCTTAAAAAGGTTTTCACCCATAGATGCGTCCTTTATTTTAACTTTTTTGTGATCTAGTGCTGCCATTGACTAGTTTTTAGTAGTAGATCCTTTATTTCATTCATTTTTGCGACTGAGAGACTTGGCACTCCCTTAATTGTAGATGTTGTTACTTTGTTCACTGGTAGAGTCTGTTTTTGGGTTGACAGTACACAAGTAATAGATAATGGAATCATCATTTTGGAAAATTGGTATGTCATGATTTTTGGGTTCATCCCAGTCTATGAGGTCAGGAAAGATAAGTGGTAAAGAGTCATTGGGTGGGTCAAGTTCAACTGATGTAAGTGTCAGGATGGAGATATCATCGCGGTTGGTCAGGATTCTAAATAAGTTAATGATATTGTCAAGGTCTTCGATGATATCATCTTCCATGTAAACTTGCTCATAATGTCGCTGCTCATTTTCCTTGGCGTCATAGATATTTTGTGGACCAAATTCAAGTAGTCTAGGCTTTGTGCCTTGTTCTTCTTAAGAAATGGGTGTATGACTGTCATTTGCATAAATATCTTCAGTAACATTGGAACAACTACCCCATTCATATTTATTTGAATCAGTCTCAGAGGTATTATCCCAGATTCTAGCAGTGTTATGGACTAGTATGTTGTAGGGTGAAAACAGGTCTTTGATGATCGATACAAGTTTGATAGTTTTCTCTGATTCTATATTAGATCCTACTTCTACTATTTGCATTTTCTTATATATTGTCTCTCCTCGGGGAGGAATGAGGTTATCAGGAGGTGATTCTTCTTTGTTTGAAACTGGTTCTTGAACATGATGTACTTCTGCACAAGGTGCTTCTGTCTTTTGATTGACTGATTTCTCTTGATGTTTCTTTTTTTCCTGGTATTCACGTTCCTTGCGTATTGTTTCTGTTGATTCAAATAGTGCCTCCTACCATGAGTCCTCCTTGTATTTCTTCTTTGTCGTCCACTAAGGTTTTTGGTATTTGCTTGGTGTCTTCCTTGATTGTAGAGTGTGTTCTTATCCCAATCTTGTTTTGTCTTTACAAAATTGTGAAGGAGGATCTAATGGTTCTGTGACGCCTTCCCGACACTTGCCAATAGGTCCTTTGCCATTGTATCCTATTTGTTGCATGATCAAGTAGCCTTTTCCATACAATTGTGTTGGTATAGCTACTTCCATAGTAGTTTCGCTATCTTCTTCCTCATCCTTGTATATCTAGCTAAGGATGTCCTTTTCCTTTGATTCATGTTCTAGTGTGCATAGTTGGATAAACTTGCCATCAAAATAGGTGATGGGTCATGTTGCTTGATGTGTTGATACTGAAGGTAACCCATGAGATTTAGGTGATGCTGGTAATTTGGCTAGACACAAGGGTTCCAAAGAGTATTCTCCCATACCTTGTTCTTTGATTTTCATTTTCTGCTTGAAATCCATAGATAATGATTTAGACTTTTCTTGCTAAAGATCTGGTGCTGAGGAACTTTGTTTTCTCTATTATGTGGAACCAAACTGTCTTGGGCTGCCCCCATAGCATTACAATGTTAAAAAGGGTTATGATCTGCTGATATAGAAATCTTATGTCCATTGTAGGGGAACTTAACACACTAGTGATAAGTAGAAGGTACTGCTTGCATTTCATGTATCCAAGGTCAACCCAGTAAGATATTATATGTGAGGTCTATGTCTAAGACTTGGCACATAGTGTCCTTTTGTATTGGTCCTACCTGAATTGGCAACATTACTGTTCCTTTGGATGATCTTTCTTCATCATCATATGCTTTGATAGTGATCTTTTTGCATGGATAACTATATTTCTCAGAGAATCCTAAAGCACAAATAAGTTTCAAGGTATAGATATTGAGTCCATCTCCTCTATCTATTAATACTCTTTTGACTCAATGTTTTTAGACCAAGACTTCAATGTGGAGTGGAGCATTGTGTGGATGGCTTAATGAGATATTATTATGTTCAAAAAAGGTGAGGTTATGAGGCCCTGTCATGTGAGCCACCATGGCTTGGAATTTGTCAACATCCAGATCTTGAGGTACATTTGTTTCTAATAGTGCTTGTTCAAAGATGTCTTTGTGTTTTTGTGAAAGTTTCAGCAACTCAAGTATAGATATTTGAGCAAGAGTTTTGCGTAGTTGACTGACTAGATCATATTGAATTTTGGGTATGGTGTTTGTTGTTGACGTATGTCCCTTGAAGACATATTTTTGAGCTCTGGTGATCACATTGATAGATTCATGTTCACGCTTGTCTTTGATTGTAATGATGTTTACTTTATTGTTCTTAGCTGATATATGATTGATGGTGTTATTGTATATGTGATTGATATGAGCTCCACATCTATCATTTGATTTTGAAGCTCCATCCTTGTAGTTTGGAAGAGGATTCTTAAAGGCTCTATGGTCACCATTTTTCTTGAGACCATTAACTGTTAAATCGCCTCTATCAATCATGTCTTGAACAATGTTCTTTAGTTTCATGCAATCATTTGTTTGATGGCCTTTGTTGCGATAAAAATCATAAAAGTGTGAGTCATTCCACCAAGGTGGTTTGATTTGTGGTTCAAAGTTGTTGATTGCTGGTAAGGAGATAATTTTATTTGCCAAGAGTTCTCTGAATGTTGACTCCAATGATTTCCCTAATGCTGTGTAGATGCGTTTTGGAAAGTTGTTGGTGGTACCTCGTGAGTTCGTATTAGGTCCTCGATTGGTGTTATTGTCTTGGGTATTGTTGGTGTTGTTAAGATTATCTTGATTGGTAGTTGGTGCATAAGTGTTAGTACCTTGGTTAGCAAATTTTTTATTTTTGGTAGCTTGAGGATTACCTGATAAAGCTAACACTGGTTGTTTGGACTTCGTATCATTAAGATCGTTTCCTCCTTCATTTCCAGTGTTTTTGTTTCGGGTCCAAACCTGGATTTGTCTAAGTTATTATTGTTTTGTTTATTGTAATTAAAGTTGGATGAATTCATCCCTTCTTTGAAAAAATTCAATGTTCCTTTCTTGACACATGCCTCCTCTACTTGGATGCCATTCTCAATCAATTTAGAAAAAGATAGTATGCATTGGAGTTTGAGTATGTAACTCATCTCACTATTTAAATTGTCGATGAAAATTGCCATCTTTTCCTTCTTAGGTACATCTCAAGGATACCTTGAGACCATTTGTCGCCAGCTTTGAAGGAACACCATGAATGTTTTGTTGTTCTTTTGTTTGGTATTGTAGACATCTAGCATGGTGATGGCATGTTGAATGTTGTAGGAATATTGAGCAATGAATTTGTTGACTAACTCATCAAAGGATCGGACAGGAGGTGTGATTTTGGATAACCATTCCATTGTTTGCCCGCTCAAGCTTCTTGGGAATAATCTCATTAAATAAGTATCATCATGGGCAAATTCTAGGCTCATGGTATAGAATTCCCGGACAAGATCACGAGGATCTCTTTTCCCATCATATTTGTCAAATTTGGGAATGTCTGAATTTGGGGGAAAAGGTACCATGTTTAACCTCCTGTCAAAAGGATAAGGACAAATTTACTGTTCATCCTTGTTGCATGTCTTGCATATGTTTTTGCAGCATTTGTATTTGCTATGTAAGAGCAACCAAGGGTGCATTTGTTTTCCAAGGGAAGAGTTCTTCCCTCGCATTGTTTCTAGTTTGGAATAGTGTGTGCAGCAGTATGTTTTGCTCAGGTAAATTCTGCTCAAGTAAGTTTTTCTCAAGTATGTTTTTTTCATGGTCACGTGCTTCCTCCTCTCTTTGTCATTCTTGATAATCATAATGTTGAGACCTTGTTCTAAATATGTCAGTATTGAGGTCTTCAGGGAGTTTAACTCCTTTGCTTGTGAGCATGAGTAGGTATTTTTCTTTGTCGTTTTACATGAGTTTTTCCACAAGTTTTTGAAATGTAGCACTTTCTTGACACTCTTGGAAGAGTTCCTCAGAAATTTCTGTGTCTTCTAGATTTGGATATTCGAAAGGATTTGATAATATTTGATCCATGCTGGACTCTAGTTGTGTTTTGCTTTGTTTGTTTCGTTGAGAGCGAGTAACATCGGGCATCTAGTAGAAACTTTCTGTGACAAAGGGAACGAAATCCTCTTCAATGTTTTGCTCAAGGGTTGGTGGTTCAAATCGAGGTATATTGTAAGTGATGCACACTTTGGGGAAGAAAGCCGGATTGATCTTTCCTCCTTCATTTAGGCGTTGACTGAATGCTTATTTTTTACAGAATTCTCTACTCCTCAATGGTTCGTTGTCAAATTCATTTGTTTTGTCTTGAAGATTCAAGCGCATATGATGGAGGAATGTTTGATGAGATTTGAAGAGTTGGCGATTGATGTATAAAAATTTATTCCATTTGGCAAGTTTCAGAGAACTGGGTTGTTGTTTCCTCAACTTAGTGTTATGATAAACACTCTTTCTTCTTAGAATATGAGGATTAGTCATGCACAAGTGATCAATGGTTTCCTTTGATTTGTTTTAGATTCAAGATATCTTGTTTGGGAAACTTAAGTTTTACTTTATCAAATGAAGGTTTAGATGGGCCCCTCATGACAAAGCGTGTCAAATGATATGGAATAAGAGATTTCCTGATATGGAAACTCGATTTGACAACTTTGAGTTTAAAACAAGTATGTTTTTTGATAAAAATCTGTTTGATTGAAGTACCTTTTGATCCGTGTGATGGTGTTTCGCGATTTTGATAGGAGAGATGTGTTTAATCCCTTGACTAGTTTTTGGATTTAAACAACTTTGTTTTACGGAAAACTTGCTTTTGGAGTGGTTTTGATACTTTGATTTTTATTTTCTGTTTGATGGAGTTCAAGATGAGGAAAGAAGGCTTCCTAAACTATTTTTATCTTTTTCAAAAATAGCTTCTGTTTTGCCCCCTATTTTCTCAGTTTCTACTATGCGCTAAGCCAGAAAACCAATGCGCTACTAAATTCTCGCGATGCGCTAGAGAATGGTCTCTATGCGCTAAGCTACCTTTCTGACGCGCTAACTGGATTGTTTGAGTTTTCTTTTCTTTGAAAGGTTTATGCGCTAATATGAGCTTCTAATGTGCTAACTGTTGATTTCAACGCGCTAAGCTATTGCTTCCATGTGCTAGAATGTTTTTAGAAAGTGCTAAGTTTTGAACTGTTAATGTTTTAGACTGATTATGCGCTAAAGTTCAGAATAAATGCGCTATGTTGAAGCTTGCATGCACTAAATTGTGGTTCCAAAGCGCTAAGATGTTTCTCTTATGTGCTAACTACCTTGATAGTTTTGACTTGGTGGTTTTCTTGTGATTCTTTAATTTTTCCTCAACTGTGATAGATGATTTTCTAAAGTAAGAAATGAATGCACAACACAAAAGAGATAACCATTTTGTCTAGTCTAAACAATGAGTGTATGTTCTGTGAGGATGTGTTCAAATCCCCAATGTTTCAATAGGTTTGGATATAGAAAATACAAATCAATCAGACTCTTTATTCAAAGGTCATCAACAATACCATAGCTCACTAGTCTCGATACTTCGTCAGCTCAAATAGCCTTCACCCCTTAGAGGGTGCCCATTTTTTTGCCTTTTGCCAGAAATTAACTCAAAGTGAATTGCTTCACAATTGAGTAGTTATCTTGGGAGATATATGGTGAGTAATCTTGGGGGCGGATTCTTCCCCACCCTTGCACTATGATACTGCAAATGTTTGGATACTGACTCGGCTCAAGGTTTCTATCTCTAAGGTTCATAATGAGGCTTCATGTTCGGCCGTTGGCGATAAACTCCCTTAGGAGGCTTCCCAACCTTTAGAACAAAGGCTTTACGTATCGTAAAGATAATGGGGGAAGTCTAATCGCTACACGCAACTATTGAAAAGGACTTTCATCACTTTCCACTTTTGATTATAGTGGGTTGGAACACTTGGTGTCAAATGCATTCCCCACTTAGGTCGTTCCCCTCACACCGGCCAAAGAATGTCTTTAAGAGTTGTTCAACTTCTCGGGAGGGTAGGCCTGCTAAAGGTTTTAATGCAATAAACACTAAAAGCATAAGAGTGGTCTGGCTTTTTGATCACCCAGTTAAGGGGAGAGCATATTCCTTCTAATTTTGAATCAAAGAACACAAGTGTTCTTTTTAACCTTTTATTTCAATGATTCGGTAAAATCTATATGGAGATATTGCTCCACAAAAACATGGTGTTCATTTTATCCTATCAAATCAATGATTATCTATTTTAGTAAAGGAAAAGCAAATTTTTGATTTTAGTGGTCAACAAAAGAAATCGACAAAAGGGGAATAACTTCCCTCTTTAATTTGAAAACAAAATTTACACAAATGTGATTCTTTTTCCTTGCAAAAATTTAAAAGATTGATCCTTTTATGCACCAAACGATCGTGAGGTTCTTTTCCAAGTTCTTTTTGCAAAAATAGAAAGTTTCTATGTTCTTTTTAGTAACCCAAAGGAAAGTTTTCTCCTATGAAAGCAAGGAAAGATTTTTGTTGTTGTTCTTTTTAAGTGCCCCAAATGAGGTGTGAGTTCAATTTTAGCTTTAAACAAGAATTTAAATTTTTAACTAACTTAGATAAGTTAGTAAAAAATTCAAACTAATTTAAATTCTAACTTAAAATAAAATGGGCTCCCAAACTTGTAATGAAACTGTCAGAAATCCTGCAAAAACAACCATTAAATCCATTAGCAAAATACAGGCTTTGTGGACTTTCACAAGTCTAATTCTGACTTGTGGGAAAATGCAAGTGGATGAGGAATAATAGGATTTACTTAAAATAAATTGCTTTATTTCAATTTGGTTGCAATTTAGGGATTTAAATAAATTATATTTATTTAATTGGGGTTAACTATTTAATTAAATGTGAATTTAATTAAAATTAGAGAGAAGGGATTTAATTAAATAAAATGATTTATTCAATTAAATGATGTAAAAAGGCTTAAGTGAATTTAAATAAATAAATTCAATAATTTATTTAATTAAATAGAAGAATGTGGGTGATTTAATTAAATTAGATTTAACTAAATAGATGAATGAGAATAAAATGAACATTAAATATTCATTTAGGAATATGGTCATTTTTATACGTCTACATGACTAACTCGAATGACATCACCATTATACTAAACTTTGAGAACACTAACTAGAATGACTATCAACTTGGAAAAATAACTTGGGGAGCTCCAAACCACGAACCCTCTGAATCGAAGACACACATTAATGTCCCAAACACATCTCCAAATCAGGAAATCAAGATATTGAAATGTGGAGCAATGCAAATAAAAATTTTAACACTCGGGCATCACTGAACAACAGAAAATCAGCCACAACACGAATAATCATAGCCCACTCAAATCTTCATGCAGACCTCTAAAAATTGCACTGAATCATCTAAACACAATCCTCTACAAACCCTTTAATCCACAAACTCTGATCATCACCATATAGGACAAACCCACTCACTGATCTTACTACATCACTTTCACAAACAGAGAAATATGTTGACATTAATGACAACACATCTCACAGATATCTCTCAAGAACATATTTGCACCATACTCTCCAAATATCCAACATCCTCCACCTCCTCAATATTATCACTAGTATCATAACTTTCTATGAAATCTTTACTTTTTAGAGACCTTCTCAAATCATATTAGACCTATGAGGCTTGGTGTTACACACCTCTTTGTACTCCCCATCATTGTCGATGTCCTCAATAGGAGATCAATCCTAGTTTTTCTTATCTTTATTGAATGGGGGGATGGATTTCCTTTTTTTCTCATACTTAAAGGAGTATAAAATTATTTTAGGTTGCAAAGACCAATGGCAACAAGGTTATGGATAGAGAGGGGAATGCTAGGAGTAGATTCAATCCCCTTAGGGGTGGCTAAGCTAGAATTGGTTGGAGTGGTAAAAGGGGTTTTAGGAGGGGCTTTGTTGGCATTCAAGATCCTGAGATTCTTATCCATTCTTTTGTGGCCATTGGGGGAGTCTAGGATAGTGGTTGTGGGTAGGGAGAAAAAACACTTGTTGTCATATGATGAATCAGTGACAAATCATGTTGTCATTGATGTCAATATGTATTCAAGCAGGTACACTGGTATGCACCGATATGAAGCTTGGAAGCGATACAAGCCATCCGATATGAAGAGATATAGTGAACCCGTGTCAGGGTTTCACTAAGTGTGACTACCGATTGGTAGTCTCAGCTCTAGGGTTTCCGGTTTGGAAATCTAGCTTGTATGATGCAACCGATGATATTCTGTGATGAGTTAGCTAAGAAACAAGGATGAGATCGAGATGCCATGTCCGTTTTGTGCACATGAAAGGATTTCCTTGAGGATCTTGCATGTGAAGACTGCATTAAATGTCTACCTCAAGAATGAACATTCTTCTTAGCGGTATGAGAAGAAAGCATGATGGGACACTGATTTCTATGTGGGGTGAAAAATGGATGATGCAGAATGACTTGTGATCTATTTGAGATTGTTTCATTCTATGTAATGAGTTTGGACGGTCAGGATTGGACCGCTTGTAATAGTAAACCTAAGATGCTTAGGGTTTAGGGTTTATGTTACCGACCTAATTGTTGTCTATAAGGTCAATGAGTTTTGATATTGTTGTGGTTGGAAAAATTTGTGTATGTATTTGTATGATGAGATACTTGCCAGACCAGTGAGTGAAAATTGCAGAGTGTGATTGCAAAGTAGAGGAACTGAAAAGGATCTGCCTTAGAATATAGTGTTGTTATCAAATCAGAGTTTTACCTATTGTCTTCTAACCATTTCAACAGAAGGAAAATCCCTTTGTCAGGTAGCTTTAACAGGATTACTGTAAATCCTCTAACCAGGTGACTCAAGTTCATTGAATTCTTTAAATCCTCTAGCGAGGTAACCTTTAATAGGTTTTCAACCTTTAACAAGGTATATAGCCATCCCTTAACTAGGTGATCTTTAACAGGATCAGTTCCTAGCAGAACCTTATTGTAAAGTCTTTAACCGGACTAGGCTCCTAACAAAGAGAACTTCAAAAGAGTTCATAACAAGCTTGTGGGTATTCATCCCCACTGTGGTTTTTCCTATTTGGGTTTGCACGTGAAAAATCAGTGTCATGAGTTGTGCATTTTTCATGTGATGATTAAGTATTCTTTGTTTAACTGATTATGCATGCAGAGCTAATGGTTATGGTATTGTTGATTTACCACATGCATATGTTTATGGGTGAAGTATCTATCAAGTATTGAATGTATTTGAAGTGTTTAGTTTTACCAGTTTATGTTGTCTGTAATCTTATTGTGTTTAACCGGTATTGCCATGGTTAAGTTCAGTAATGAAGACAACTGGTTAGCACTGTTTTAACTTGATAAATTGCAGAAAATTTTTTGTATGTACTGATTCACCCCCCCCCCCTCTTAGTACCAGTTAGGGTATTCATTGTCCATCATTATTCATCAATTGGTATTAGAGCTACTCCAGGTCCTCGGTGATATAAGCGTAACCGCTTGAGGTAAAAGATCATGCCTTAATGATGAAGAGGGAATGTCCTAAGTTCAATAGAATTAACTTCAAAATATGGAAGGATAGAATGAAGATATATATCAAGAGTTTGGATGCTCAAGACTAGAGCTATGTTGAGAATGCCTATGTAATCCCCACTGGCACTCTAATCTATGATCAGGAAAGAGAGATTCAAGAAAATGGGCAAGTCATGGAAGCCCTAACTAGCAGTTTGTCTGATATTGAGTTCATTGATGTACAAGATAAGGAAAATCCTAAGGATGTATGGGACACACTGGAAACTATTTATGGTGGTTATGAGCATGTCAAGCAAGCTAAGGAAGAGAGCCTTAGAGGAAAATTTGAAGACATGAGGATGGTTGAAGGTGAAACCATTCAACAATATGGCATAAGGATCAAGACTGTTGTTGGAAGTATCAAGTGCAGTGGTGGAATAATTGAAGATTCCACCATTGTCAGTAAAATTTTAAGATTATTGTTACTGGTCTGTGCAATCAGAGTGGCTTCTATTTAGGAGATAAGGTCTATTGACAAAACCAAGGTATCCTTAGACTCTATCATTGCAAAGTTGATTGCATATGAGTTGAATAGCTATGATGGCAGTGTTTAGAAGACTGAGTCAGCCTTTAGAGCATCTATCGCACCAACCAGAAAAGGAAAAGAAGTAAGTACCACTTATGAATCCATGCAAAGCAGAGGTATGGATGATGAAGAGATTTTGATGGAGTTTGAAGCTCTTCTTGCCAAGAGACTTCCAAAAGGCACTGGAAAATATAGAGGTAAGCTTCCTTTAAAATGTTTTTCCTGCAATAAGATGGGACATATAATTGTTAACCTGTCCTAACAATGAAAATAAGGATAAACCGGAGAGGTTTAGAAAGTATAAAGGAGGAAATAGAAGAAATTGTCTTGTTGCAGTTGATGAAGGTGTTACTGATGAAGAATCTGAGGATGAAGAGAATGAGGACATAATGTTTGTAGATGTAAAGGAAGAAGTGTCTAACAAGAAAGCACTTGTCTCTCGCATTGACAACTCTAATGAGTGGATTATTGATAGTGGTTGTTCTCACCACATGACTGGTGATCGGAGAAATTTTTTGTCTCTAGAAGAATATGATGGAGGTGTTGTCAGATTTGGCATCTTATGCACCATGCTTGGTAAAAGGAAAAGGATCCATCTCACTAAATGGAAAGAGCAGTGCGGATGACGTCTACTGGGTAGAAGGTCTTAAGCATAACCTGTTGGGTTTTGCTCAGCTAAATGATAAAGGACTTGTTCTGGTGTTCAAAGGTGGAGTCTGCAGTATAATTGGAGAGAGTTGTGAACTTATTGCCACTGGTAAGCAGACCAGAGGTAACTTGTTTCAATTGAATGCCATGATTAATCGGTTTCTGATGGCAAAGTTTGATGACAGTTGGATATGGCATAGGAGACTTTGTCATATGAACTTTGATAATATTGTAAAGGCTAGTAAGATCATGTCATGCCCAACTCTTGGGCACGAACGGGAAATTTTTTTTTTTTAAAATACTTAACTAATTAACGAACTACTTAACTAATATAATCAAACTAAGTGCGACTAACTTAAATAAATAATGCAATTGGTTTGGTCTTAATTACATTTGTGTCAATCTGGTAATTAAATTTCAATTCAGTAGCTTGGCTTACTAAGTTATCAACGAGCTAAAATCTCTCCCAAATGGTTTAATGCTAATCCTCGTTAATAAATATTTAGAATCTCAAGTATAACGATAACTCTCTCGAATTTAAATTTTCTTTATAAGATCTGTTTAACATTCTTAACCTTCTAGGATTCCTACGTTTATTTAACCTCGAAATTCAGAACACCTTGTTTAAATGAAACTTCCGTAATTTAAATAAAATACTATATAGTCTAAAACTTAAATGGTCCTCTTGGCCCTTCAAGGGACCTAGTGATTACACCCCTTTTATTTTAAATCTAATCCTCCTAAGTATAAAATTCCTCCTTATAAAAATTGCCCCTACGTTTGCCCGATACTCTAAAAACATACGGAACTTAATTCTGCAATTAATTTACAATATGAACTTAAAATAAACCCACTGATTTATATATATAAATATATATATATATATAGATATATATATATATATTTAAATATTCTAATTTATGAATGTATTCACAAAAGAAGTGGGGGTTTTAATCCAACTATTAAGTTTCCCCCTTTTTGATCAATTTTATTTTTAGACTACTTATATATATATATATATATATATATATATATATATATATATATATATATATATATATATATATATATATATATACACATATATATATATAAATTTTATATTTTCATTAACATATTTAGTTATACTCCCCATATGACCAAAAATCTCACATGTTTATTTGTTTTGAGAGTGTTGCCCTAACCCGAAACTAGGGTTAGGGCGAACACGCTATTACCAACTTCTCTTTTTTTGTGCGGAAGGGATTGAGTTCATTAATATTTTCTTTTACCTCTAACCCCTATGCGTGGGTGTTGTTGCAGGGTCGGCCGCGGGAGGGGCGCGCAGGGCCGAACCCGAGCCACCCCCTTATTTCCCTGCAACTTTATCCGAACGGCGGTTAAAAGAAAACAGGTTTCATTTTTTTTTTTTGTGATTTAACACGGCAAGAGGGGAAGGCGGGGGTGGGGAAGGCACCGCAGCGCGGGGCACCGCCGCTGCGGACGGCACTGCCGCAGGCTGCGGCTCTCGCAGGCTGTGGCGTCACCGCCCGCAGACTGCGGGGCACCGCAGGCTGCGGCCACCGCCGCCCAGCGCTGCGGCCCGCAAAAACCTAGCCCTTTCTTTTTTTTTGCTGCGTTAAACATTTTTGCTTGGTGTTGTTTCGCCTTTCAAGCGGTGTTAAAGCATTCAGTTTCTTCTTTATAATATTTTTTTTTAAATAACATTTGTATATATATAAATATATATATATTTATATATAAATATATATATATTTATATATAAATATATATATATTTATATATATATATATATATAATCTGGTAAAATGAAATGTTTCAGGTTCTTTGTTTGAAACTGGCAGTTTTTTAAATGAATAAATATATATATATATGTATATATATATATCCATATCTATATTAGATATACTTAATCATATTATCAGTTTACTCCTCTTTTTTTTTTGGGTAATATCAGATCTGGAAAAGTATTATTTCTCCTTTTTTTTTTAAACAGATTCTTCTTAAATGATTCTTAATGGTTAAATATATATATATATATATATTTTAAAAGGACTAGTTTAACAAGATTATCAGATCTTCTTGCTGTTTTAAAATATTATCAGAACTGTATCTAAAAACCAGTTTGTCCAAACAACATTTAAAAGTAATAAATATTAAAAGCTAAATATTCTTTTGTTTTCTTGCAAAGAAAAGACTAATATAACAAATTTCTTTTCAGCAATAACCAGAAAAATAAAAGACTGTTTATTTAAATTTACAGCAACATGGTTTCATTTACTTGCAGAATATAAGAAAATAAAATGTATTTACTTCTCTTTCCTTGAAAAACATGAAATTTTACATGCAATCTAATGCATTACTTTCTTCATTTGCAACTAAGTAAAGACATTATAATTTTTCTCTAGCAAGTAGATGCAAAATAATAATGTGCACAAATAAGCTTAAATACTAAGATTTTGGGCAATGGAACATTTCATTTTCCTTTCCATGGAATAATTATACATAGCTTTACTTTTTGGAAAATTAAATACTACATTGTCTATCCCCTCTTTTACAAGCTAACCTTGAATACATTAACCTCCTTCCTTATTAATAACACATTCTAGCTCTTTCTTTTCATTTACAACTCCAAAAGAGAATACATTGCCATATTAACTAGTTTCTGCAACATAAAACAGCAACATGGTCTTTTTATCCTTCTTTTCCCATTCCCATGCAACCTGCAAAACAACACATTTTGACCATGGGAAGCTCACCTCCCAGCCTAGGCTTACTAGAAGCCACCCCCGAGCTTGGAGAACCAAGCACTAGACGGGCTACAAACATGCAAACTCTACACAAACATAGGAAAACACTTACATTCAAATTTCCCTTCCCAAGCTACACATTCACCACTTTCATGGTGACTCTTCTATGGGTGGAAGTGGACCAAGTACCAATGGGGAGAATGCATACCAAAAACAATTTAACATAAGCCACCTTATGGCAATACAAATGCAACCAAGAATACTCCCACAATCCTTATGCCCCCCAAAAGGCCCATGGCCATATTTACTCCCCTTATGACCCCCAAATGCATACACAAGGCTATGCATCAAGGGTCACCAAGGACACCCTTGAGAACACTCTCCATGAGGAGAGCCTCTCACCCATGGCTGTCATACTCCTTCCACCCCAAGATCTTCCTACCCTCCCAAGGGTAGGAGATCTTGGACACACCCAAAAACAACAAGAAACACAACAAACACATAGAAAAGCAAACTACACATTTTAACTTCAACAAAACTTCATGAAACACATTCTTACAAGCAACTCTTTCTTTTTTCAAACAACATAACTAACACTTACAACATAACAAGAGGAAGTAAGAAGTAACCAACCTTATTCTGCCCAAAAGGTTTGCTAAGTTTAGTTGGGGATGAGCTGCCCAAATTCCACTAACTTTTCTCCAAATTCCACCAAAAGTGCTAAACTCCTACTAACTTTTTCAAACAAGCATAATCTCCAAGAAAGGAGAGTGGGTGATTACTCACTAAGTTTCCAAATTCTTGCCTAAGAAGGCCTCTCACACACTTCCCAACCCCTTGGGTGAGGTGTGAGTTCCCATTGGTTGCCCTTCCCAAACTCTTGCACTTTACTCAAATTGGAAAGGGAAAAGGTGGAAGAAGATGGGGAAGAGAGTTTAACTCCTAAAGGGAAGGTTCTCTATCCTAGGAAGAACTTTCTTAGTTCAATTTTCGTGCATCTTGAAAACACCACTTTTTGAAGTGACTACATAGTCACATGGGAGAAGCCACATGTTGTAAAATACCCCTAACCCATAGGTATACCCTTTGGACCTTTGGAAAAGCCTAAAAACTTACCCTAGGAGTCCATTAAACCCTTTGGAAACCCCACTGAAGTTTACCTACGGGTCAAGCTTGAGTTGACCACTCCCATGACTCCCTACCCAAGACAAATTTGGGACCACACTCATGTTTTTGAATGGCTTTGGTAGAAACAAAACTCCCTCCAAGAGTCAAGTCAAAATCAATGACACTCAATCAGCACATGTGTCAAGTGACACAACAAAAATACAATATAAAAATCACACATGGAAAATTGGTCTCTTGAAGGATTACACAATTACATATAAATTAAATTTTACACTCAAGCATTATACACATCACAAATAAAATACATTACAAGGGGGGGGGTTGTTGTCTCTCCAAATAGACAACTCCCGGCTTAACAAACGCACATTGGTCTAGGCTTGGTTCTCCATATAAATTCCATGGTCACATGGATAATTTTCCTGCGCAACTCAATTAACACATTAGTAATTCCAAATAATCACATTTATACATAATCAAATACATGGATTCCATAGCACATCATACACTCAAACATTAGGCAACAATAATTAAATATCTCATTTGTTTCAAATTCAATTTCACATAAGCAATAAATATAATTTCCCAAAATTGAACCACTCATAAATAAGCATCATTTTTCTATCATCAAAATAAAATCCTGCAAATTTCCAATAATGACATTCACCATCATAATGTAATTCTATTCTAGTATCATATCTAAAGTTTCATAATCATCATGCACGAAATAAAGCATCAACATATGTCAGTGTGATGGAATCACATAAGTTCTAAGTCCATAATGCATAAAATAAAGCATCCATAATAGTCTCAATATGCAAATAACTGAAAATGTCAAACTGAATCGGGGTAGGGCCTCACAGATCAAGGCAGTAAGAGGATTGCCTTTGCTGAACAAACGAGAGAATGCTTTATGCAAAGAATGTTAACTTGGGAAGATGTCTTCCTCAACTTTCAAAGGAAAGTCTTTTTCAACAGAAAACTTACTTGAACTTGTGCATACTAATTTGTGTGGTCCTATGAAAACTAGAAGTATTAAGAGATATGTATTTCATGATTCTTACTGATGACTACTCAAGAGTGATGTGGGTCACATTCTTGAAAGACAAGTTTGAGGCGTTTGGAAAGTTCAAAGCCTTTAGAGAACTGGTAGAGAAGGAAAGTGGTCAAAAGATAAAATGCCTAAGAACTAATCAAGGAGGTGAATTCACTTCTGATGAATTCAACAAGTACTGTGAAGATAGCGGTATCAAGAGGCAGTTGACTGCCCCAAGGACACCACAACAGAATGGCATAGCAGAAAATCATAATAGGATTGTAGTTGAAGTGGCTAGAACAATGCTGATCCAAGGAAAGGTTGCTCACACTTTTTGGAGAGAAGAGGTGATCACTCCAGTCTATACTATGAATCGAGTACTCATCAAGAAAGGTAAAAATAAAACCCCTTATGAGTATTGGACCGGGAAGACTCCCACTGTGAGTTATTTTGAATTATTTGGTAGTAAGTGTTACATCAAGAGAAGTGAGCATTTGAGCAAGTTTGATACTAAATGTGATGAAGGAATCTTTTTGGGATATTCCACTAAGAGAAAAGCTCTCAAATGCTACAATAATAGAACACAGAAAATTATTGAGAGTATCAATGGTAGGGTTGATAAATCCCCTAAGGAGCCTGAGGAAACCTACGGTGAGAAAGTGGAAGATGAACCGGGTATAGCCTTCTGGGAACTGGTTAAGAAAGAAACAAGTAAAGACCTCAGTGTTCCTGTACTGGTAGAAGCTGCAGTAGGTGAAGAAGAAGAAGTAAGTCAAGAAGAAGAGGAGAAGCAAGAAGAACCAGCTAGATTCATTCCTAGATATGTGAAACTACATCATGATCCGAAGCAGATCATAGGAGATAAAGATGCAGGGATACTCACAAGAAGAAAGTTGAAAGAAAACTCTTGCATGATTTCTGAATTGGAGCCCAAGACTTCTAGATAAGCACTTACAGATGAAGACTGGATTAAGGAAATGGAAGAGGAGCTAGACCAGATAGAAAAGAATGCAACATGGTCCTTGGTACCTAGACCAAAACATAAGAATGTCATAGGTACCAAATGGGTCTTCAGGAATAAGCTAAATGAAGAAGGCACAATTGTAAGAAACAAGGCAAGACTTGTATGCAAGAGATATGCTTAGGAAGAGGGAGAAGACTATGGAGAAACCTTTTCTCCTATGGATAGACTAGAAGGTGTCCAAATGTTACTTGCATTTGCAACATTCAAGGGATTTAAGGTATACCAGATGGATGTGAAGTCTGCGTTCTTGAATGAAGTCCTAGAAGAGGAAGTGTATATTGAGCAACCAGATGGGTTTGCCTTATCAAAAGATAGTAACATGGTGTGTAGATTACACAAGGCCTTGTATGGGTTGAAACAAGCACCAAGGGCCTGGTATGAATGGTTACACTCTCATCTTGTGAAAATAGGATTTCAGAGAATAAGTAAGGACAGTAACATATACCTGAAATCTGAAGGTGAGCAGATTCTGATATGTGAATTATTTGTAGATGACATAATCTTTGGAGGAGATGATGAAATGAGTCATGCTTTTGCAGATGAAATGAAGAAAGCATTTGAGATGTCTCTGATTGGAGAGATACATTTCTTCATTAGTTTACAGATTCAACAAATGAAAGAGGGTATCTTTATTACCCAGTCCAAGTATGTCAAAGAGGTATTGAAGACCTTTGGCATGGAGGAGAGAAAACCGGTTGGTACACCGATGGTGACTGGCTGTAAACTGACTAAGGACTTGATGATTCAGCATTATTGAATGAGAAGGAGTATAGGTCAACGATCGGTAAGCTGCACTATGTGGTGCACAACAAACCATATATTGCTCATGCAGTGGACATAGTAGCTCATTTTCAGAAGATTCCAAGAGAATCCCACTTGGTAGCGATAAAGAGGATTCTTAGATACTTGAAAGGGATTGTTGACTATGGATTGTGGTATCCATACAATGGTGATTTTAATCTTAAGGTATTTACTGATGCAGACTGGGCAGGTAATGTGGATGACTGGAAGAGCAGAACCGGTGGAGCGTTCCTTCTTGGTGGAAGACTACTCTCCTAGATAATCAAAAAGTAGAGTTGTATTTCTTAGTCTACAATTGAAGCAAAATATGTGGCAGCATTCATGAACTACACTTAGGCAATCTGGATGAAACATGTATTGAATAGCTTCAAAGTACCTATATTTGAACCGGTGAGTATATTTTGTGACAATATTAGTGTAATCAATATTTCCAAGAATCTGGTATTGCATGCTAGAACTAAGCACATTGAGCTCAAGTATCATTTCTTGAGAGAGAAGGTTCAAAATAGAGAGGTTGTATTACAACACGTTTCCAGTAAGGAGCAGGTAGTAGACATATTCACTGAGCCCTTGGTGAAGACTACATTTACCTATTTTTGAGGTGAATTAGGAGTTTTGCCCCTTCATGAAGTAAACTAAAGATGTGTGCTCCACATCAGTCAGGCATTACAATGACAAATCTTTCAGGATTGATGTATTGAAGGATGCTACTCCATAGGGGGAGCAACATAGTGGAGTATGGAAGCTTGTGCCTCCACTTTGGCATTGTTGTAAAAGGGGGAGAAGATAAGATATCTGATGAAGATATTTTAGATTCACTGGTCTATGATGTTTTTAGTTGCAATGCTATGCTAAGTATTGCCATCAATGCCAAAGGGGGAGATTGTTGGCATATGATGAACCGGTGACAAAGTATGTTGTCATTGATGTCAATATGTGTTCAAGCAGGTACACTGGTATGCACTGATATGAAGCTTGGAAGTGATACAGGTCAACCAGTATGAAGAGATATAGTGAACCGGTGTCAGGGTTTCACTAAGTGTGACTACTGGTTGGTAGTCTCAGCTCTAGGGTTTCCGGTTTGGCAATCTAGCTTGTGCGATGCAACCGATGATATTCTGTGATGAGTTAGCAAAGAAATAAGGATGAGATCGAGATGCCACATCAGTTTTGTGCATGTGAAAGGATTTCCTTGAGGATCTTGCATGTGAAGATCGACTGCATTAAATGTCTACCTCGAGAATGAACATTCTTCTTAGCAGTATGAGAAGAAAGCGTGATGGGTTACTGATTTCTATGTGCGGTGAAAAATGGATGATGCAGAATGACTTGTGATCTGTGATTGTTTCATTCTATGTAATGATTTTGAACGCTCAGGATTGGACCACTTGTAATAGTAAACCTAAGATGCTTAGGGTTTAGGGTTTATGTTACCGACCTAATTGTTGTCTATAAGGTTGATGAGTTTTGATATTGTTGTCATTGGCAAAAGTTGTGTATGTATCCGCGTGATGAGATACTTGCTAGACTAGTGAGTGAAAATTGCAGAGTGTGATTGCAGAGTAGAGGAACTGAAAAGGATCTGCCTTAGCATATAGTGTTGTTATCAGATCAGAGTTTTACCTGTTGTCTTCTAACCATTTCAATAGAAATAAAATCCCTTTGTCGAGTAGCTTTAACAGGCTTACTGTAAATCCTCTAACCAGGTGACTCAAATTCATTGAATTCTTTAAATCCTCTAGCGAGGTAACCATTAACAGGGTTTCAACCTTTAACAAGGTATATAGCCATCGCTTAACCGAGTGATCTTTAACAAGATCAGTTCCTAGCAGAACCTTATTCTAAAATATTTAACCGGACTAGGCTCCTAACAAAGAGAGCTTCAAAATAGTTCAAAACAAGCTTGTGGGTATTCATCCCCACCGTGGTTTTTCCCATTTGGGTTTCCACGTGAAAAATTTTTGTGTCATGAGTTGTGCATTTTTCATGTGATGATTAAGTATTCTTTGTTTGAGTGATTATGCATGCAAAGCTAATGGTTATGGTATACCACATGCATATGTTTATGGGTGAAGTAGCTATCAAGTATTGAATGTATTTGAAGTGTTCAGTTTTACTGGTTTATGATGTCTGTAGTCTTACTGTGTTTAACCAGTATTGCCATGGTTAAGTTCAGTAATGTAGACAACCGACTAGCATTGTTTTAACTTGATAAATTGAAGAAAAGTTTTTGTATGTACTGATTCACCCCCCCCCCCCTCTCAGTACTAGTTAGGGTATTCGTTGTCCATCATTATTAATCAATTTGAGATTCTTATCCATTCTTTTGTGGCCATTGGGGGAGTCTAGGATAGTGGTTGCGGGTAGGGAGAAAAAATACTAAGTGATATTTGTGAGAATTATGGGTTTGGGAGGGCATAGGGCTAAATGAAACTTGTAGAGCCTAAAAATTATCCCTTGTTGTAGTGAAATAGGCTTTTTATCAAAAAATTAGGCAGCTTCAAGGGTATCCTTAATACAATTATCAAGGGAGTTAAGTAGAAAAAATGGAGACCAGATTAAAATACTATGACAAAAATGATGAGCAACAATAGGTGATAATATTAAAAAGATGTGAGTCTCCCCTCAAGAGAGAAGAATTTTGTTATCATAAGGCATACCTAGCCCTATGGCAGTGAGAACTCATCATGGTCAAACCCTCCATGTAGCTTCATAGGATTTAATCCATCTTTCAAGAAGAGGGATAGGCCATCATTGGTTGTACCCCTACTTTGTTTCTTCTATTTCCTTCCTTTCATGGGTAACCCAATCACCTTAGAAATCACATGATCTTTGGTTAATTCAAATGAAATCAAATCAAGCTTAACCCTATAATCCATCCAAGAGGTAGAAAACTAGATAGATATTTTCTTCAAACCCATTCATTCTTTCAATGAACTGGGTGACCCCATATTCACGAGAGTTTTGAAGCCCAACTTAGCCAAATTACTCTATCATAAAACCCAACCAACGATTAACAAAAAATAAAAATTATAGATACATATGGAGTAGATGGGATGTGTGTCATAGTAATAAAAATTAGGAGTAGGCACCATTTGTCTAAGATGTCGAGCATGCCAATCGCCACCCATGATACATAAAATGAGAGAACTTTTTTTCAAAATTTCCAAAATATTGTTGGGATGAAGGATGACAAAATGGATGTGACCAAGAATTAAATTTCTAATCAAAATTGAGATATAATCAGTACCCCTATAATAATTATTTTGAAAGGCCACTAAAATGGCAAGACCCAAAATGGGATGGGTCTACTATGGGATGGGTCTTCTTAGATGGCTCCTTTGGGTCTATTTCTCTCTCTCAAACAATAGTAGTAGATTCTACTTGTCCTATGGGTGAATAAGGTTCTTGTGTGGGTGATATCCCTATCACAAAATTTATTGTGGGAGGGGTCCCTATTGTGGTTTGTGTTGGAAGAAACTATGAGGACTCTTGGTCATGTTCTTGGTGCAAGGAGGATGATAAATCACTATTAGACATTCTATTAGAGGCATGCATTAAAGAAAAACTAGATTTGGTTGATGGGGAATATGTTTACCTTAAAGAGGAAGATTATTTGTTTTTGGAGAGGGAAAAATATCTTCCTTCTCCTTTGTCTAATTTTGGTTTCTCCCCTTCCAATCGGCTTGAAGGTTTTAGGGAGGCACTGGATGATGAGGAGGAGATTCTTTTGGATATCTTAATGAAATATTTTTTAAGGAAAATAAGAGTGCTAAGGTTTTCGACACAATGGTCACTAATGGTAGTAATATTTTGGGATTGATAAAAGGGTTTCTCTCCCCTTTCATGGGTGATAGGGCCTCCAAGACGAATAGAAAGGATCTTAGTCTAATATTGTTGAGTATGTTCTTGTACTTTCTCCACCTATTGTCCTTAAGATTTCAAATGTTGAATTGGAGGATAGTGTTGGGAGTGCTTCTAGGGTTACTATTTTTTCTCCAAAGAGTGTTGGGATGAATACAATTTTTGTTGTTCTTGTAGATGTTGCTTCTTCTCCTCCTCTTTCTGATCTACCCTTTAAGATTTTGGATAAAGTTTCTAGGGATTTTTGTTTTGGAGTTTAGTGCTCCTCCCTAATTCATCTTTGTTTTTTTATGCATCGATAGACTTTATTAGAATCCTTGATGGTGTTTCGAGTGGTACTTATAGCTTTACTTATATCTCAGATACTTATAGTTGATGCTAGACATTTCACATTGACATTTGATACATTTTGGTTTATGTGGATGATGATATATTCAGGATTATTGTGATGATTGGACTGATGTTTGGTGATTTATATGCACTCATTATACATGTGAGGTTTATATTGCTTATGATGATATGATGCTATCTTGCTAGTGCTAACCTCGCCTCATGGTTATATTGGATGAGATGATGATATGTTACCATGATTTTTTTACTACTAGGTTTCTGATAGGGACAATGTCATACAACTCGTTATGAGCATGATATGATGTCACGATTATCTTTCACTTCTCTTATTATTTTAAGATGAATGCAATGTATATATTATTTTGTGGATATTGGTGGTTTCAAGATTTCAGGTACTAGACATCAACAACACCTGGTCCCACAAGTTTGAGAGTGTCTGTAATCCCAATGGCAAGTTGATCAGAGGTGACATGAGCTTGTTCTACAAACTCTAGGCTTAGTTGATGCCTTGTTAGTTCAGTGTCTTGGATTGAGTCATCTTGCTAGCATCGTGTGGTATTTCATTCAACCCTATGTTGGGTTGCTTTGTGGAGTTGTGGCTATTGGTCATATTATTATTAATTTATTGATCCCTATAGTTTATTGGTATTTAATTAATTATTATGCTTGGCTTGGATATTTAATATTAAATTAAATCAATGTTTGGAAAAGTGTTAAATTAAATATATTTAATTAATTAGGTTATGGTATATTAATGTATTTTTTAGTTTTATATTTAATTGAGCTTTTGATTTATTTATTATTAATTTGCTTACCCTCTTTCATTATTGCCTACAAGGATTGGAATATGAAATAATATTATTTTATATAATTTCATTTTGATTTTGGAGATGGTTGGTATGGTTAATTATATTTTTTATTATTTTTGATTGGTTATTGTTGGGGTAGATTTTTTTGATTAGCTCTTATTTATATGTAGATCTGAGATTTTTCGGAGTGGTTGCTTGGCTAAAGATTTTTCTCGAACTTTATTGTTTGATGGATTTTTTGCGATTGAATGAGGATTGGAGCTTGTTTTCAATTTTGTATTGAAGTTGTGAATTCATGGGAGGATTGGTTGTGCTTGCGCTTCTTCAAATTTTCTTGTCCATTACTTCTAATTCCAGGTTGGAGGATTTGACACCTTCTTTGCATTTTATTTTTGAAAAGATTGTCTACACTGTCTATGGGAAAGAATTTATGATTTTCATGTGTTGAAAGATACTTTTGTGGTTGAAACAATTTGTTGTGATTTTATTCTTTTGTATGTTTTATAGGTAACTCTAGAGTTTCGGGAAGTGTATTGCTGGGAATGTTTATTGAGGAGTTCAAATTTCCTTTGTCTGGTTCTTTTTCCCTGAGAAGATGAATTATGTTCATTATCTTTGTCGATTGTGCTAGTGGAGAGATTGGGGTTCTTGCTCTTTCATGTTTATATGATTGTCGGGAGTGTTGTCTTTCTCAATATCGAGCAGTGTATGTTTGAGTTGCAATATTGTCGTGTGAGTTTGATTTGGGAGACTATGTTCTATCCTTCTGTAACCATGTTATTATTTGTGAATCTGGATTATTAGCATTCTTTTGTAGCCAATTTGGAGTCGGAATTCTTTTTATGAATCATTTTTTAACTTAATTGTTGTTTCTAGTCACGTCTGAGTATTTTCAACTCTCTGTTACATATGCACTAATCCGGCTAACAGATGCGCTAAAGTTTATGTTCTATGCACTAGATTTTTACCTGTATGCACTATTCTTTTTCCCTAATGCATTATTTTGAGAATCATTTTCACTATACTAGCCTACATATGCGCTTTAGTATGTGGTATATGTGATAGCCTGGTATGCAAAAGTGTCATATTGGTTAATATATGTGCTAAAACACTATCTGGAAGCACTAATATGGTTAATAAAGGCACTAGAGATTGTCACAAAAGTGCTACTTCAATCTATTAAAGTTCTAGTTCAGTTGGTAAATGCACTGCTCTACTTTATTTTCTGTTTTATGGTCATTTTCGTAGCCTGAGTTGATCTTTTTTAGTCCAGAGGCTGGGTTTTTTTTTTATGTTTCAGTTTTCCTGTTATGTTCTAGGATATCTTTCTGATTAGAGTTGGATAATTGATATTTTATTGCTTGAGAAAGATGATTCATGCCTTGCTTTTGATTATTGTGATTTCTATTATGGCTCTCTATTAAAGTTACATGACTATTATGGTAGAGCCTTGTTGCTTATGTATGTTGTTTTACCCTAAGGTCTTGGAACATGGTTAGGGAGAGTGGGCTTTCAAGTGAGTGTCGCGGTCATGAGAGAGGGACTACCAGGAGGTTCCTTGTAACGATGCCTAGGGGTCTACACTGCCAGAAAATCTCATTGGAACTTTTCTTGTTAGGCAAGTGATAACTTTAATAATTAATTTAAATGGGCTCGCTATTAGGATTCATCTAAAAAAGATAATGAATGTTTGTGCCCCACTCATGGCCTTGGAGCGCTAGTACAGACTCAAGATGAGATTTGGGAAGGCCTTGGATAGGCAACCAAACTCCCTTGATTCTCTCCAAGCTTGAGATGTTTCCACATGGGTATCACAAGTGTCGGGGTTGGACCCTAGGAGATCCCCTTTTTATGGTGATGGAATGTGATGACACTCTTCCAGGTACATGTGTCCTAGTTCTTTATCCCTTGTCTTGTTGGGCAGTCTCTGAGATTCTTATTCTTTTGAATTAGCCTTGTGTGTTGACAGATTATTATCCACGTGATTGTTTTCAGTTGTGGATGTTGTTATATTCATGTCCCTTGATAGCTAGGTGTCAACCTACGTCTAGAGTTTGTGTGGGACCTTGTGTCATTCTTCAGAGCATGGGGGGTGGTTCCTTATTGGTACAACATTGTCGGGTGGTTTGATGTCTTCTTCCATTGTGATTTTCTTCTTCATTGGATGTTCATGTGTGTGGATGAGGATTATTTATCTCTTCAACTTGTACTTGGATTCTTGGAGCAAACTGTTATGTTATCTTGTGGATTCAAAAGTCATTATTGTATCATGTATCATGAAATATTCATGTTTGTAGTTGGAGGCTATGTAAATGGATGATTATTCTTATGGTTAGTGATTATGTTTCTTGTTGGTAATAGATGATGTACTCTTATTGATCTTACTTTATTGGATTTAATTATGTAATGCGTAGCATACTAGATGGTGTAGTTCTTTTATGGAAATGGAATAGTTATGTTCTAGATGATGGAATTATGGGGTAAGAACATTTGGATTTGGTGTATAAAAACATGAATCTAAGATATTAATGGTGATTGGATTATAATAGCATGTTAGCTATATAGTTAATGGATGTTTTCCTATGTTCTTGAAAGAGATGAATGTTTGAATTGGTGAATGAATTGGATATGGTATAATTATTATGATGTTATTTATACTCATGTTCTTAGTGTTGTGTTAAGTAATGGTGTTGATATACCCTAGGGAATGTTAGTCTATGTGATGATATTTATTTTTGTATGTGTATCTATGTTTTTTATGCATGTATTAAGTTGATGTATGTATGGTTTTAGATCTTAAAAGAAAATTTCTCTATTATCTTGTTTATTGGTTAGATTTCTCTATGGTATTTTGGTGGGCATTACAGGGAGTTTTTATTGAGGGTGTGTTGGAAGGATAGATTCTTGGGCTAGAGTTTGTTGAGGAGTTTGATATTGTTGTTTCTTCACCTCCTACTATGATCTATATGTCTTGCCCAAGAGTCTCCACTGATGATGTTCTATAAGAACATACTCAAATTGATATTTCAATTTCTCTTATTGAAGAGTCATCAACCTAGATTAAGAACTCTCTTGTTGGGATATTTTGTAGTAATCATCTTGTAGTGTCGTAAATTGTCTTTGATTCAATTTACACCTCATTTTTATGATTCCACTTTAGTGTGTCCTATCCTCATCCCCTCTCTAGGTTCAATTTGACCCCATTCTCTAGCTTTGAGGCCATGGACACCTATTGGTGGGTCCCATGGTGAGGCACCCTTCCCCGAACACCTTATTTTTTGTCTTGTTTGCAAAGGGACTAGGGCCTGGAACTCCCTAGTTTGGACCATGGCGCCCTCAAATGCCATGGTCCCTCTCAATAGGGACCAAATTTGAATTGGGGTAGGTGCTATATCTCCCCATCAAAAATTGATCCCTCTGGCTACACATGATCATTGGAGGTCGGCTGAATCGATAAATTATCTAGGGAACCCTATATAAAGATATTATATCAAATTATTTTCATATAAAAAGTTAAGTGATCTAAGACTTGTGCATTCATCAAGCATTCATCAAGCATTTTCAAATAGCTTCAAGGTTGCATATTCATCATTCAAGAATTGTGGAGAAAAATTACATCAATCTTGTGCAAGTATGTGTGTGCGATTAGTTAAATAGAATTGCATCGTCATTAACAACATTTGTGATTATAGTTAAATAGAATTGCATCATCATTAACAACTGTAGATCTGAGGTAAATCTATTCAATATTTATTTTAGTATTTGCATTATTTCATTCAAGGTTAATTCCTAAACTGGGGTTTGATTTAGGAAAATCCCTTTCACCAACATATTTCTTTTATTTTGTGTGTAGGAAACATGTGTGAAGCTATATTTAGAAGGATCATCCAAGTTCATAGAGACGAATAGGATGAAATTTTGACGATGGAAAATTCAGAGGACCTTGAAGCATTGATAATACCTAGTCTCGAAAAATTAGGCCGAACTTTTGATAATAGATTCTAGACATCTTATTCTACCTATATCTAGGTTGGTAGCTCTATGGGACATCTAAGAATAGATTCTAGACATCACCTATTTTACCCAAATTTCAATCAATCCAATTAAACCCCTAGGAAAGAGGGAGAACCCCAACCAAGGTGAATCTAATCAGAATTCTCAGCCCTTCCTTAGTAGGATCAAGGCTAGATCTATTAGGTTCACCTATCTTTCCTAATATTTTGGTCAATTTGGAATTGTTTGTGGTTTTACCATTAAAACCCTAATTTCAAAATTTGAACCATTACACATCCAAATATAGATTCAATCAGAAGATGGGTGCTCTAGATTTGAAAATTCACTAGCGGGGTTAAATATTTTTTCCCTTTTTTCTTTTTCGAATCTAGTGGATTCCACTAGGATTATTTCAGATGATCCATGGTTTCTTGAAAAGAATGGCCTATTTCTTCAACATTGGGCTCCAAGTTTCCATCCTATGAAGGATTCCTTTTTTAACTTTCCTATTTAGATTCATTTATTAGGCTTTCCATTGGAATTTTGGAGTGAAAAGATTCCTATGATTCTTGCCTATTCGTTTGAGAAATATGGTGTCATAAATAAGATCACTAAATTCATGATACATCTTATACATGTTAGATTTTGTGTGTTTGTGAAGAAACCCAAGTGCTTCCTACCTAGATTTTGTTATCCTCAAAATTTGGATTTGGGGTATAAGAGATTTATTATGAAGATTATATGGTCATTTGCCAATCTTGTTGGAAAGTGGGTCAAGCTTCAACTACTTGCTCAAAAATTAAGACCAGTTTGTTTAGAAGAAAAAGAAACAATGATTTGCTTCTAAGGAGGAGTCGGTTTCTTCCTTTGAAGAGGTTTGAAAAGAAGAAAATAAAAGGAATTCCTCTAGACTATTTCGTGATGGATGTCTCTTTCAAAAATTTGAGGCTTGAAGATGGAGCTACCAGGGATTTTAAGAAAAAAAATTTGGGGAGAAGGATCCTTGTAATTTGAAAAAGAAAACAACTTTAAAGCATGTTTTTAAACCACCCTAATTGCAGATTGGTTGGTTGTTTGTAATTTTTAGTTTTTGCCCTGTCTTTTGCTATCTCTTTGCTAACTTTTTTTATGTTTAATTGGGCTTCATCCTCTATCTTTCTCTTTATACCAAATTTTGAGCTCTTTCAAAACCCCATTTACCTTAATAAAAAACAACTTATACATATATATTTTTCATTTGAGAGGGTTTTGTAAGATGACCTCTTTAATTAAAATAGGATGAGCATAATCATCCAACACTTTAAAAATAGTCTTAAAAAGATCATGAATAAAATAATTATTAAAATTAAGAAATACGATTATAGTCACACATCCAACACTTTTAAGAATAATCTTAAAAAACTAGAAATAAAACTATTATTAAAATTGAAAAGTATAATTTTAGTCAAAAAAATCACCTTCAGCAATTTTGTGATAAGATTTTGAGAGACCAGAAATCTTGATGCTGCACATAATAATAACACGGCCATGAGGCAACACATAAGCTATTTCTTATATCATAATAATCAACTCTTACTTTATACGAGCATTCATAACCACACTCATAAGAAGCAGCAGTGGTATAATATATAACTGAAAGGTATAGAAACTCTTATTATATAGTACTTCTTAACTCTCACACACAATATAGTTAATGGCCAAATACACTTAAAAGAAATATTCTATTTGGAAAACATGGCGGTGGCCAATCACTCATTGATCATCAACGTTTTTAAGGAAACATCATTAATATGACAGATTTTCTGAACCAATACCTTTAGCACGCGACCTCTTGATTCAAGATTAAAAAATGCTCTGTTATTACAATTTAGAAACTAGATGGAAATGAAAATTTTTAAATTTACACATTTTGAAAAGTATTGAAGAAAAAGAATAGGATCTTCTTGGTGGCATGTGATAAGGTTGCCCTCCCAATTAAAATAGGATGGAGACTCGGGATAGAAAATAACCTTTGGATTTATGATGAAGAAAGGCCATTTTATTCTGTGTTTGGACTCATTGATTTTAAAATAACCTAGTTAATATTAGGAATATTTTTGGTAGAGGATTTAAATAGAACATTGGGGATAGAAACAAAGTCTTATTTTAGGATTATGCATGGATTTTTTTGTATTTGTAGTATCGAAAATTGCATACCTCTTTGTAATTTGACTTACATCTTTTGTAACCACTTTGGTGTCCATTCCTCTAGCACTTGAGTAGGCTCACTTTAGCTCTTGCATCAGCCTTTTCCCTCTCAGGATGCTCAAGACACCTTTCAGTAGTTATGCTTTTGCTTCTGCTTCCTCTTAGTCGCGTGTTTCTCTTGTCACTTGTCATTTCTGAGCATGATTTGTCTGGACACTAGTGTGTCGTGCGGATGTCCGCGCGCCATGCATTCATCCCGCAATATCTTAACATTCAAATGTCGGTTCTGAGAATGTCTTTCCACTTGTCACTTGCATATGTCGGTGGAAACGGCTTCAAATCTTTCAAATGGCTTGCCAACCCTCTTTTCCCTCCTCTTCTTTCATTTTTAATCTATCCTCTCTCTTCATTCAAGCTTTCTAGATTCTAGACACAATCTCTCTTATTCTTTGGGCTCTCACAACTTTCTCTAGCTCTCTCTTGCTTGCTACAAAAATCCCTATTTTGCTACAACACTCTCAAGCTCTCAGGATAATCTTGTGCAACTCTCTTGGCTTTCTCAAGCCTCTTTGGTAATACCATTCTATCATTCTATTTATCCTATCTTTGAGCATCTTGGGATTTATCACATCCCTCTTCTATCATTTATCATTTATCATTTATCATATCTTGCATTTATCTTTTATTCTATCAATCTATCTGGTTGTCTACGGAGGTGGAAACACACAAACAGGGATTTGACTGAGGCAAGTCCCCAAGAAGCCCCAATCATTTTTCCTTTCTAGCTTGTGTGCAGGTTGCATTAGAGAACATTTATTTGTTTAGAGGCTTCATAGTGTAGACATATCATTTGTCTATTTTCTTCCCTTTTCTCCTTCCATTTTATTTCGTATATCACATTTACTAGCTTAGCTTCATTATTTTCCATATTTTATTGCATTATAATCGCACTTGGAACTTTTTGTATGAGCTTTGTACCTCATCCATAAAGGTTGACAATGCATCGCGTTGGTGTCGCAAACTTGCATGCTCGTCCTTTAGATAGAGGATTGGCAAAGTCGTCTAAGAGCCTGGAATTGCAGTTAATTGCTTAACTCTATTATTTTTATCCCCTGGCTCACCTTAGTGCCAGTTCAAGTGAGGTAGCGGCGCATTGATTTGTCCTCTGAGATTCATCATCTTGGAGGTGACAAATCCCCTCCTCTACAGTACTCTTAATTTCTATGAAATCATAGAACTCTTTGGATCCAAGTTTCAAAAAATTTAGTGGACAAATGGTTAAGTATTATTGGATTGTTAGTAAAAGAAGAAAGTTAATATTTTTTACATTTAAAGACTATGAACATGAAGGTTCTTAATAGTTTGTTTTCTCAACTGTAAATCTAAAAGACACTACATTAACTTGATTTTGAAATAAGATGCATTAGTTTGGTTACCTTTAGTGGATATCTCGTCTTTAATGTCAAGTTAGGTTATGCTATTAAACTTAACCTAATGGATGATGGTTTCCCTTGTAATATCCTTTGGGATAAACATCTCTCGTGAAAGACTAATCTCTTCTTTTTTATGGTGGGCCAAAATTAGATCATTCTTGTAGATGATTTAGTAGAAAAATAATTACCCATTCTCAATAGATGTTTTCTTTGTGAAAATCAAATAAAGTCAACTGACAATTGTTTTTGGAATACTCCATTTCTGTTTATTTTTTTTTGGATATAATCATTCCCTTATTGAACCTACCTTTAGTTGAAGCATTATTTACACTAGATTTGATTATGCAATGAGAGATTCCTCTCTTCTTGGTTTCCTTAAGAATTTTTGGACTCTATCTCTATCCCACCATTTATGACGAGTTTGAAAGGAAGGGAAACTAAGAATTTTTTAGAATAGAAAAACAAATCTCTTAAGAGGTTATTAATAATTATCCAAACTATTAGGGAGAACATTATAATAATTTTTATGAATAACAAATTGTGAAATTTTAAATTTGTGCTCCACTTTTATAACTTAGGAAATGATGAGCATTGATATATTCTTCCAACTCAAGTCATTATAAAGTGACAAGTTTTAAATTTTGAAATGATGTAAACTAATAAAAGGTAGAATTTTTAGCTATTTTTAGATAACTTAAGGGTATCCCTATCTCTCATCCCAACAATTATGACTACACCTTTCCTTGGGCTTGTTTTTTATGCCAAATTAGAGTTCCAATGGAGTGAGATGAGGTGAGACTAGTCCCCTGGGGATGGATCCAACAACTTGCAAACTAGTTGAATGATTATATTTTCTTTAAATTTAAAAAATTATTCGAATGTAATTTTTTTAAAATTTTCATTATACTTTAATTTCTATTAAATACTAAAAACTGAGTTTAAATGGTGCACCAATTTTATATAGTGAATTTCTTTCTTTTCCTTTAATTTTTTTTAAAGTTTATGAATTGAAATTTTAGTGCATGAATTTATTATGCCGAATGCATTCTCTATACGAAATAGATTAGTTAACTTTATAGATCAACGATTTAAAACGCATGCACGAAAATTGAAAGGACGCACACCGTTGGATTTCAAATTGACTGTTTTTTGTTCTCACATTTATTTGTCCATTTCTCGGTGCTGATATTTCCTTGTCTGGTCACTTATTTACTTACGTGCGTCATGGGTGAAATGTATTTCTGATACATATGCCAAGATTGGTGGGATCGGTAAAAGGCATTTAAATAGTTCCATTCATTTAGATATCGAAAAATATTATTCTAAGAAGATTCTTTTTCTCAGAATTTTTTTAGAGAATATTCTGTGATGTATTGTATTATCTTTCATATTCTTATATATTTAGTTTACATTAAATTTATATTATAATTATATTTATTAAATACACATAAAACATAAGATATAATTAATATAGATAATATTTATATATTTTATATAATTTATATTATAAAAATAATTTAACTTTTTCAAAATAAAATAAGCATTATATATTATATTATAAATTATTTAATAAATTTTAAAAAATATATTTAATATAAAAAAATAATATATGTTATCAATAATATATAGTATTTTTAATATTTATATGTATTTAATATATGATTATTTAGAAAATATATTAATCAACATAATCATGTTCCATTATTCATAGATTTATGGTTTTTTGAGTTTATATGGCAATTTTTAAGCTTCATCAATAAATAAAATAGAGGCTTCCACATACGTATATAAAGATCTATTCATACATAGATTTGAGACTCTTAAATATATTGATCAACACCACCTTCCCTATCCCTCTCCATCTCTATGTCCATATCTCTCCCTTTCCCTCCCCCTCTATATATGAGCTCTCCCACTTCCCCTGGCACCCCCCCACCTCTCTCTCTCTCTCTCTCTCTCTCTCTCTCTCTCTCTCTCTCCCTCCCTCCCAAATATTCCATCTTTATCTCCCTCTACCTATCTCTCTCACTATGTCCCCTCTTTCTCTATCTTTCCACATCTCTTCCTCCCTCCCTATCCCCCCATATATCTCTATATCCCTTCCTCCCATGATACCTCCTTATCCCCTGGCAATACATCTCTTTATCTCCACCTCTATCTCCCTCTTTATCTATCCTTCTTTTTCCCTATTTCTCTCTATCTCTCCCTCTCCCCATCTCTCTTTTTTGTCTCTACTTCTCTTTATTCATTTATCTATCTCTCTATCTTTGTCACTCTATCCCATTCTCTCTATATCTCCTTATATCTCTATATCACTCTATCTCATTATTTATATGTCTCTATCTCTGCCTCTCCCTCTTTACATCTCTATCTCTCCCACTTTATGTCCCTATCTTTATATCTCCCTCCAACTCTTTCTATATGTTTTTCCTCCTCTTCTTCTCTCCCCCTTTATTTATAGACATGTCTCCCCATCTCTCTCTTAATCTTCCTCTTCCTTAACATTTTTTTCAATATCTCTTTTCCTCAATCTCTAGCTATATCTATCCATATTTTCTTCCATTTCTCCCTTTGTCTTTATCTTGTTATCTAGATCCATCTTACCCAATATATATATCTCTCTACTCTATTAGTTTCCTATTTATATCTATCCCTAATCTCTCTCTCTCTCTCTCTCTCTCTCTCTCTCTCTCTCTCTCTCTCTCTCTCTCTCTCTCTCTCTCTCTCTCTCTCTCTCTCTCTCTCTCTCTCTCTCTCTCTCTCTTAGACACACATGCACACACATCCCCCCCCCCCTCTCTCCCTATTGCAAACTTAATATGAGCCTGTTGGTAATGGAGTTTTCTTATCTTCTCAATTCAAAGGTTTTGTCTCAGACATGTTTAGATCCCTATAAGTAGATACACAATTGATTCAAATTAAGCTACCACCTCTCCATTGATATCTTTGTCTCACAAACAACATCATTTTCTAAATAACCTATTAGTTGACCTTATGTCCTACATAAACATATTAAAAAATAGACCATTTTTTCCCTAATTGACCTCTGACACCTATTTGGTGTACCAAGGTGCAAATGCTAGTTTATTTTTTCTTTTGATAAATATGTTTTCTAAATAAATATTGAAAGTTGCATAGATTTAAAAATATAACTATTTTGATAGGACACAAATTTTATCTCAATTATTGTAACATTTTCCCATGAATCCCCCCAAGAATACAAATGAGTGAAAGGAAAAAATGAAGAAAATAAAACTAATATTTGAAATCATATTCTATTCAACATGAATGTAAAGCATACAAGTATGAGTGGTTATAATGAAATCAATAGGTGAGTATATATAGGATGTACAACACAAGAGATTAAAAACACAACCAATGTGGGATAAAATAAAAAATATCTAAGTAAACCCAATTAAATGTGAATAGTATCTAAGTGGAGAACTAGCTAGAAAATAAAGTAGTAAAGGGATAAAATTGGTCACCCTAACACCCCCTTTAGTTAAACTTAAAGGGAATATAAAAGATACATAAAATATGGTTCCTACTTATACAAGGTCCAATGAGGTATCACTGTACAAAATAATTTCCCAAAAAACAATAGAAGGAGAAAACATAAAGGGAAAAAAAATACCTCCATGGGAGGATGAATTAAGAAGGGAGATAAGTAGTTCCTTTTGAAGGAATGATTTCATGCACCATCAAGCAACCTTATAGATGAAAACATATTATCTTAGTGAAGGTTTTGATGAAATTATTTTCAATAAACTCTATTACAGGGAAATCATGCAAATTAATTAACTACTCTTGAATCATCTCATAATAAAAGTGCATATAGATATTGATGTGCTTAGTCCACTAATGTTGGACACAACTATTTAAGATCTAGATGATACTTCAGCTATCATAGTGGATCATTGTTGGATTTGAAAAATTAATTTTAAGATCAATGAGGATATTCTAGATCCAAATAGCCAAGTTGTAGTTCCATTAATAGTAATTGATACATAATCTTAGTTAATGGGAGAAAAAAATTATGTTTCTTCTTTTACTACCAATAGAGGTGATAAAAAACAAGGTGAAATTCGTACCTAGAAGTTGAATTATGATCATCAAGATCACCATCCCAATTAGAGTTTGTCTATATAATAAAATGGAAACTTGCGTTTGCTACATAGTGAATTATTCATATTAGAGTATAATATATAGTGAATAATGCATTTTTTTCATTCTAATGAATCTCATGATGCACCTACATGATGTGTGAAACTTTTCCATGTATAATTGAAATGTAAGGGAGAGTATGAGTCAAGAATATGAGGTTGTCAATAAGAAGGTGATACAAGATAGCATCATCCAAGGGAGTGGAAAAATTGGCGTCATGTTCCACTCCAAAAACAGGGGATAGTAAAAGCATACAATAAACCATATCAAATTGATAAATTTGAGATTGAGGTAATTCTTACGTAGTGTAAGAGCAATGTTATATGAAGAGGATTAGTGAAGCATGAAAAAATTTTCATGCAAAGAATTTTTGACTCTATCAATGATGGATAAATTTAGCTACTCAGTGATTTATACAAAACAAAAAATATATGAGTAGCCTCTTCTCTAGTAATAAAAATATTCGGATGAGAATGACATCAAGATGATTTGATAGAGAGAATATTGGAGTCTATCTTAGCATATGAATATCATGATGTCTTCTTGGTGTATAGAGATTTTTATATAACCTACAATCCAAATAAATATCCTAAATAAACTCTTGTGATTTCTCTTTGTAAATATCCTCTTGTATATCCTCATTAATAAATGCACTCTTCGCATCTATTTTTTGTAAAAATTGACCATGAATTGCATCAATGGTAAGAGTTAGGTCAATGGATTTAATTTGGTGAAAAGGGAAAAGTCTCATGATAGTCAATACTAGCAACCTATGCAAAACCGTTGGTCATAATTAATTATTTGTAATTGTGAATTGATCCATCTAGCACAAATTTGCTTCAAAATAATTTTCCTACACCAAAGCATTTTCCATCACTTAATAAATAGAACAAGCTTCAATGTTAAAGTAGTCCAGGTTGAAGGTCTGGAATAGATAGTCCAACCTTTCAGCCTTGACCTTCCAGAACACATCCATAACATAAAATAGAAAGAAAAATCAAAGAAGAATCATCACATAAAGGTATAAGACACTAAAATTATCCTGAAAAATCCCTTAAAGGAAAAAAAAAAATGAGGCTCGAAAGATTCATCTAGATTATATTAGATCCCATAACTTACTACAATTGTCACTAGGGCTTCTAAAATTTTAGGCCATAGCCAAGATTTACAATAGTCTCATACATCAACACCAAATTGAAACATCACCTCTAGAGACATATCTAGCTCCTCTAGAACCTATCACATACCTCAACTTTGTTAAATATTTACTCATCCTCTTTCTCTAGATCCCCTTAACTTCTTCTTCTCTTCCAAAAATCATAATCATTGCCTGTATACCATCTGCACTCCCTTAACTTGATTAACATGAATCACATCTCGACCCTAAAAACTAGACCCTATGTAATGTGTAAACAACCTATCCCTGGTCCTAAATCATCTCCAAACCTAAAATAACATCATGTGGTTTTCAAGACATACTCTACTAGTCCCAATTCACCTTCACATATATTTTCTTTCTAGCACATTCTTCCCCTCTCAAGAATATCATTCCAAACAATTCCCTGTTGATCAACTTGCCATAGAAGTACCTTAGAATTTTGAAGTCTATAATTTATGGAATAGTTAAATAAAAAGAAGTTGTTGATTTCTTTCCTTCAAAATCTTTTCTATACAAATAATGGATTAAGGATGCCCTTGAATGATTTGATTGGATAAGGATTGCATCTAATGTTTGTATCAAGGGTAGCACAATGGAATTATGGTGAAAATTAGGACATTTGAATGCCATGAAATTTGTTCTTTTAAACAAATGGGTTATATATGCTTCGTTATCATGTGATGTCTTGAATATATTTAACTCGAGGAAGCTTATTTCTGAGAAATTTCCCCCATTTAGGCTTATGACATGATTTATTCAATAATATAATATGTGTATATGTGTAAGATATTGTGTAAAATGTATGTATCTCTCTCTATTTGCATGCAACTAGATGTCGAAGGAGTGTTACTATGAATATTGGAGTGAAATATAGTGATTTTTTCTTATTTGATGCTTAACTCAATGACTAAAGTTACAGTTTTGTATTGAAAGTGTGGTTAAAATGAAGTTCCCTTGTAAATATTTTTACAATTTAGTGTACATATCGTAATTAATAGCATTTGGTGCTTCATGTACCCCTTGTGTAACGTGTTTATTTCAAATAATTGAAGCATAAGGAGGAAATTTAGTTGTCATTATCTTTCTTGAGTTAGAAAATATTATAATATATTTATGTTAAAAGGAAGTTTTTGATTAATGTGTGATAGTTGTCACCCTAACTCTTATGACTTCCAAGAGTAAGTAGAGTCTAAGGGGGGGAGGATGTAGTGTCCACCCTTGACTTGACTTGTTTTTATTAGAGTTGACTTTTAATTCACGCGTGATAGACATTATTGGGCATAGGCTATTTTGGATGACTTATACGATGTTGATACTATCATTATTGATTGTGTGATTTGATAGACACTATATACTTATTATGTGATAGATTATCAAAAGATTATATTGATCATGTGATTTGATGAGAATAAGTGTTGATGGATCATATACGTGTTCATATGCTTGATGGATTTTACATGCCTTACTATACTCATGAATTATACTAATCATGCACTTGATGATGTTTTGATGCACTAGCCATATTTAATGATTATGTGTGATGAGTTGATCTTATGGTGTGTTTGATTGTTGTATGGTTGTCTTCGGGATAGAGACAATGCCACATCACTCATTGCGAGCGGGATGTGCCAGACACCGACTCCACCTGGTTCCACAGGTCTGAGCGTGTCTTTAAATCCCAATGGCATATGGTTCAGAGTTGACACAAGTTCCCCTCACATACTCTAGGTCTAATTTGTTCGCTGTGAGTCATCAGCGTCTTGGCATAATTCACCATGTCAGTTAGTACGCTTGGTTTCTTCTATGTTGGGAGTATGTTAGTATTGGTTGGCTAATTCTATTATGTTGAGACTGATTATTTGATTATTGATGTGACATTTAATAGTTAATAAGGTTTATTTTAATTATTTTGATCAATAGCGGTTTGATTATTTGATTATCTAATGTTTAATTTAATTTATCAAATTCCTGCCTTTTTGGGTATTTAAATATTTATTTATTTTAATGATGATTTAATATTTATTGTTTAGCCTACGTTGTGGTTTTTATATTTATTTGATATTTGTGATTTGACCTTTTATTGGTATTTATTTATTTATTTAATCATCTATGGTTTAAATTTATTTGGTATTTAATGTTTATTTGGTTCTTTAACTCATTTATGAGCCTTTGGTTTATTTAATTTAATTCCCCCATTTGATTTATTTAATCGTGGCTCATGTTTTATTTATTAGTTTGACTTTTATGTTTAGGGGGATGTATAATAAAATAATAAAATATTCCCACCTAATTGTAAAAACATGATTTATATTTATCTTACCTACCCTCTTCTCTCATTGGTTGAATTTGAAAAGGGAGGTAAAACTATATCATATGGTGCGGTTGGTAAAATATATTATAGAATCGAATATTTTGATTGGTCCATGTAGAGGCTAGGGTTTTAGTTATCGTTTGGCTTTTTATTTCATTCCCGTGATGTGTTTCGGGTTGGCTTCTTCTTTGTAAAATTTTCTCTGCAAGATTTTCCTTTGGTTTTGGCTTGGATTGTTCCTGGAGCTTGTTGATTTGGCTTTTGGATTTTGGGAGCTCTTCTTCAGCTTCTTCCCATCACACGGGTTGCAGGTTGGTGATGTTTTTGTTGGCATTTGCATGAAGATTGCATTAATGATATGTTATGTTGTCTTTGATGTCAATTGAACCAGTAATGGTATTTATAATATTGCTGATATTGTTGTTATTATTGGTATTGGCTTGTAACCGGAAGGAAGAGCTTTGAGGAAGATGTTATAAACCGGTATGTTAGTTTGTGAACTGAACCAGTAAACCGGTATATAAGGTTAAACCCTTTTCTATTCAATGTAAGCGGTAAACCCTACCAGTTATTTTTTTTTAAACCCTAACCAATCAGTTTGTTGGTTTAAGATCTAATGATGAGTGGTAATGATGGAGACACATATGATAATTGAATGAGGATAAGTTCAGATTGTTTTTGGCACATTGTTTATTTGTTTGATTGTCTAGGGAATGAGCAAAGTGGATTGCATCTAATGCATAGCACATGATGAAATACAAAGTTTGATGAAGTGGTGATCATGGAGCAGTTGGAATTTTCTTGAAGAATGTGAAAAGATTGTTATGATTTCTAATGGTCAAGATTGAACTGACTTGTTTGTAATCTCTATGAGAGAATTAGGTTTTTGTTGTGTTACTGACCTAATTGATTTGTATTAAAGGTCGATGAAGTTGTTTGTGTAAAGCGGAAAAATCGAACCCTAGTCGTTCTCCCCTCCCCAACTCCAAGGAGAGAGAAGGGAGAGTCACTAGGGTTGATGGTTTTCACTTAGGGGAGACTTTACATTCAAAAGAGGGGTTGAAACCCACAAGATCCAATCCCACGCAATGCAAGATTGGATTCTATATGAGTTTCAAGGGTTAAGACATCAAGGATACCCTCTTTTGTAAAGAAATGTGGAAAGAATGATTGAACTAGGAATGCATGTAAAGTAGGAAAGATTCGCTTATAAACAGAGATAGGGATATGGGATGAAGCTGCGGACCTGGAATTAGCAGTAAAATGTTGAGACGGTGTTGTTCTGCAAATTTGAGCGAAAGTTGACGGGACGATGGCGCCCGACGTGCACACGGTCCTCCAAAAAATCCGCGAAACGAAGGGGGATCTGTTCGTCTCTGCACAAGGATTCCAGATCTTCAATTACAGCCGCGTACCTGCAACATGCGAAGGTGTAAATGTTGTTGTATGTAATGTGTTGTAAGTGATCTCCTCTTCAATGGTTGAATCCTTGTCTTGAATGCAACACTTAGCCTTGAATGGAGACTTAGAATGATCAATTGCTCGAAGGAATGCTTGAATGCTTGAATGCTTGAATGTTTGAATATTGCTTTCGCCTCTTTTCCACATATCTCCCCCTCCTTTTGAGAGGGGAAATGTAGTTTATATACTTGTCAATTAGGGCTGATAGACTGATTTTCCCGACCTTAGGCCGACCAAGAAATGTTATTTTCCAATTTGCAAACTTAAAGACCTGAAGCCCCATAAGAGACCGGGCCCAAAATAGGGCCAGGGACCAAGGCGCTGGGCGCCATGGTCCTGGGGGACAGCAGGGTGCAAGAAGGATCAGGCCAGGGTGCTAAGAAATGCAGTTTTTGGTGTCATGAACAAGTTTCGGGGTCTCCATTCAGGTTTCGTGTTGCATCGCCATCGTGAAGACCCAAATGCAGTCAAAATTACAAGTGTCGCAATTTTAGGACGCTACATTTAGCCCCCACTTTAGCGGGAGTATATGCTTACGCTCATACTTCCGGTAAAGTACAAAGAAACAACATTGAAAAACTTTCACCACGTCAAGGAGGCAAGATACACCAAGCCCCCAGTGGACTAAGGATCTTACGACTTCGATTGACAAAGTAAAAGGGAAGATCACGAGGGAGAACCATGACTATCAGTAGTAAGGTTCCCTCACTATGAGTCATGCAAGAAAGATATCAAAAATTTTCAAGGCAAAGCTAAATTTGTCAAGAAATTTTCAAGTATCTTGAAAAGATATGGACGGGATGTATGCCCCCCTACGTTAAAGCGATCGCACACGCCTCACCGGGGGTGATTGCTTTAAGGTAGTGATACATATAAGAAATGAGAAGGGAAAGGAGCATGTTATCGCAAGGATTTAGCCCCCAAGTGTGAGATAAGCCCAAGGATAATAGACACAGAACACAAAGCACAAGGTGACTTCGCTTTCCTCAAGGTCAGTATGCTGTATGATAATTCATGTATATCATATGTATGTATGCATAATTGTTCTTCATTCCCCAATCAAGGAAGGTCACCTAGAAGAAGGGAACACATGTGTCTTTTGAGTCAACATGAGAGAGACCAAAAGAGATCTCAATGCTTTGCATCGTCCTCAAGTAGACAACACTAAGGACAACAAATAGAAGAATGAGAGTAACACATAGAAGAAGTAACAAAAAATCAAGAGAGGAGGAGAGAATCTGCTATGCTAATGAACTAGTCTAGCACGTCATCTACCCCCCGATCTTGCTGATCAATATTTCGGGAAGGCAGGAAACATGCTAGAGGAGGAACATTCAACACAGTAGATGGAGCTATCACAAGATCCAAACAAGGGCTATGTTCATGTTCCAAGCCACGGTGTTCTTGTCTAGGAGCTAGGATAAGTGCTTTAGAAAATTCGTTAGATAGATGGTTATCGACATCAACATATTCATATTCACTATCAGAATGAACAGGAGTAACATTTTCATCATGAATAACATTTTCATCTATATCATCATCTAGATTTATAAAAATAGCATCTTTAACTCACACAAGATCAAGACCATCATGCATCTTATGTTTAGGAGATTTCGGCTCAATCATCGGCTGAGGAGAAAATGGAATAATATTGGCTGAAGGTATTTTTGGGGATTGCAAAGTTTGAGAAGCAGCTGCCTGAGCTCGAAGATGACGCTTTCATCGGCGTTCACGTGCAGAACGATTTTGTCTAGTCTTAGTAGGAAGTTGCGAAGATTGAGGAGGAGGAATGTTCTCATCCTTATCACTTGGGTGTTTAGGTTGAGGTCTCTTAGGTTGAAAAATAGGAGAAGAGGAAGGTCTCTTCTCTCCATAAGAGGAAGGAGGAGGAACTGCTCCATATAAGGGAGGAATATTTGGTTTAGGAAGGAGACCAAGTCCATCATGACGAGGAGGTATAGGTCTACTTTTAGGAAGTTTATTAGTCATAGGCATAGTCACATTCATAGGGATGGGTTGGGAATCTTCTTGAGGAAAGACATTAGTTTTATCTTTCAAAGGAAGAACTTCCTTCTCAAGAACGATAGGAATGTCAAGTTTGGGTGTTCTAGGTTCACTTAGAGATAGGATCATATCTTTTTTCCACTTTTGATAAGATTTGAAAAGATGATCACTTCGCGAAGGAAGAGACTGAAATTGTTTAGGCCAAAAGTAATCAATAGGAATGCTAGAAGTTCTTTCAGCTGGTTTAAAGAGACTATGATTGACAGTAACAACTTCACCATTATGGGGAAATTTCAAACACTTATGAATAGGAGAAGCAATGGCTTTCATGGAAGACAGCCAAGGATAGCCTAGCTTCACATGAAATTGTTCGGATGATGGAATAATAGCAAAGTCCACATCAAGGGATTTGTTATGGACCTCAATAGGTAATGTAATAGAACCAATTGCAGGAGAAGAAAATGCATCAAATAGTTTCACAACCACATTTGTTTCATCATAGATTACTTGATTCAATTGCAAAGTAAAAAGAAATTCTTCAGTAATGACATTAACCATGCAAGAAGGATCAATAAGCACTCCACGGCAAGGTGTATTCTTGACTTTTGCAACTATATATAAAGGACCATCAGGTGCCCTGATAGTTTCACTGGAATCAAATGTGATGGAAGGTTCTTTAGGGATTTTCTGCTACTCCACAAAGTTAATCACATTAGGAGTCATAGACACAAGATCATCAGGTGAGACAGAGGAATCAACAGTATCAATCGCATTAGAGGTATGAGTGGATCAGTAAAAATCTGAAGATTTTGGTTAGGAGGAGCTACAGATGTGTTGCCTTTATCATTCACACTAGAAACAGAGATAGTATTATTATCAATCAAATCTTGAATTTTACCCTTTAAAGCAAAACATTTTTCAGTATCATGCCCAGGATGACGATGAAATTGACAAAAAGATTTGTTATCAAAATAGGGTGAATTAATCTTTGCAGGATCTATTTGCCTTATAGGAGGGAGGGTAAGCACATTTTGTTCCAATAACTTTTTCATAATACTATGCAATGATTCATTCAAAGGAGTAAACTTTCTTTCTTTCTTGAAAAATTTAGAAATAGGAGGCACACCTGATGTTGCATTCACATTGTTGTTGATGATGTTTTCATTGAATTTAATGGACTCTCTGTTCGGTTTAAACTTCCCAAATGGTTGTTGACTACTATCACCCTTATCACTCGAAGCCATAGGATTTTCTTGTTCCATTTGACTCACAATCAGTTGATAATTGTGAAGAGTTGCGCACAACTGTTGGAAAGAAGTAAACTCAGAAAACAGGAGTTTTTCTCTAATATCTTTTTGTAAATTAGAAATAAAGATTCTTTGAATATCATTGTCAGGCACTGGAAAAGAAATTTGAGCATACAAATGCTTATATCTACCAATGAAATCAGTCACTTTTTCTTTAACACCTTGTTTACAATGCATTAAATCAATCAAAGTAACTTTAGGACTTATATTGTTTTGAAATTGTTGAATAAAAGCATTTGCAAGTTGTTCGAAAGAAGAAATAGAATAGGAAGGCAACGAGCAATACCATTGTAGGGCTTTATCTCTTAATGTTCTAGTAAACAGTTTTGCAAGCAACCTTTGGTCATAAGCAAAATCAGTACATATTGTTTGAAAAGTCTTAACATGTGTTAGAGGATCACCCTTACCATTATAAAGTTCCAAATGCGGAATTTCAACATGTTTAGGGGGGATAGCTCGAACAATGTCAAGAGAAAGTGGGCTCGCAACATCAAATGTGGGCACACTAAACTTAGATTGATTCATAGAAGCAATTTGTTGTTGTAAAGAAGAGACAGTTTGTGCAAGATTGTTAATGGTTGCTTCAGTCGAAGAGTTCATATTAGACGTGTTAGATTGTGATGGAGGTGTTATGTTATTGAAAGAAGGTAGAGAGTAAGGTGGTGGGACACTATGATAGTTAGTCATAGGAGATGATTGGACAGGGGGAACACTACAAGGAGGAATAGAAAACGAATTGCCCCCTTGCGTCATGTTCATTTGTGGTGATATAATAGGAACACTTATTGAAGGAATGAATGAAGAAGTTGGATTGAATGAAGGAAGAGGGTTGATTGAAGAAGAGGGATTGCCCCCATGACTGGTGATCATAGGTGGAATGTCTTGTGTTGAAGTGGTCATTATGTTTGATGTAAAAGTAGATATACTAGCAATAGGAGTCGTCAAAGGAATAGAATGATTGACTTGAGTAGGAGGTTGTGTATAACCTAAAGTTTTGGCACAACTTTTCATAGGCATCACATTCGAATCCACAATGTGTAAAATACCACGCAAAATATCAATTCCATTCTTATCACTTTGAACCATACATTTTAGACCCTCAATTAAAGGAAGAGCTTGACTATCAGGGTATTCTTGAGACATCCATTGTTGAAAATCATCAAATTGGTTATCCAATTTTGAAAGTTGTTCTACAGAAACCTCATGGAGAGCTTCTTCATCATTAAGAGGATTAGAGGAATTACCCATGTCCTCGTTAATAAGGCCATTCAAATTAGGTTCCATCTCCTCGGTAATTACACCTTGGAAAGACTTAATTCTAAGGCTTCGTCTAACGGGAATAGTGTAAGTAAGGCTTATTGTTGTAAAACTCATGCACTAAAGAAAGAGAGAAGATTTTGAATTTTAGAGGTAGCAAACTTCAATAAAATCAGCCAATCTCCTAGATTTAAGCTGTTAAATGCAATCAGGACAATCTCCCGAAATTTCGGAAAAAATGTCCGGGACCGTGGCGAACGGAGTGCACACGGTCCTTGCAACTTTTTTCGAAATTTTCAGGGATGAAAGTTATGATGATTTTAAAGCTAATCTGAAAAAATTGAGTGATTTTACGATCTGTAGATAGGCCAAATTAAAGTTGCAATCTCAAAATTGAACCCTACCAAGATTGTTGAAAAATGCAAAATTTGAATTTTGAAAAGGAGAGGGAAACTGAAATTTTGAATTTTATGATTTTAGAGGGAATGCTAAAAGCAATGCAAGTTTTGAAGTTTAAAAGTTGACTCGATTTCATGCAAAATTCGAATTTGAAAGTGGAAATCAAGGTTGTTGCAATTAAACACTTAATTTCAAAAGTCACAAACTACAAAAATTTGAATAGAACACTGAAATTTCGAATGAATGCTAACACACTTTTCAGATTTAGGACTGTAAGAAACACAATTTCGACAGGAATTTTAATTTCAATGATTTTTGAATGATTAGAAGCCACAATCCAAGCAATCGCTAAACCAACTTTGATTGTAATTTTGAAAGTGTTAAAATTGATAGAATCAGCCAAAATTCTGGATTTTAGCAGAAAAATACAGTAAGACCTAGCTCCTGAAATTTCGGAAAAAATGTCGAGGACAATGGCGCTCGAGGTGCACATGGTCCTCGCAACTTTTTTCCAAATTTTCAGGGATGAAAGATATTGTGATTTTATTGCGGAATCCAAAGTTACAGCCGATTTGGAGGTGTTTTGATTAGTGAAATTATCAGTCAAAGGTTGAATCAAGAATGTCTTAAAAATTAGGGTTTTGACATTTAACCACTTAATTTTCAGAATTAAAGCACAAATATGAATTGACAATTTGCAATAGAAGGGTAGATCTGAAACAAGCATTAACAATTAAACATTTCACAAGTTTAATTACTAAAAAGAAAATTTTAGGGTTTTTGTGCAATTAGCCTCTAAAATTTGCAAAAGATCAAACATGGAAATGTAATTAAGGAAACAAAATTTTCAGATCTAACCATGAATAATCAGAATGAGGATGTTCACGTCGGGTTCACCAAAATGTAAAGCGGAAAAATTGAACCCTAGTCGTTCTCCCCTCCCCAACTCCAAGGAGAGAGAAAGGGAGAGTCACTAGGGTTGATGGTTTTCACTTAGGGGAGACTTTACATTCAAAAGAGGGGTTGAAACCCACAAGATCCAATCCCACGCAATGCAAGATTGGATTCTATATGAGTTTCAAGGGTTAAGACATCAAGGATACCCTCTTTTGTAAAGAAATGTGGAAAGAATGATTGAACTAGGAATGCATGTAAAGTAGGAAAGATTCACTTATAAACAGAGACAGGGATATGGGATGAAGCTGCGGACCTGGAATTAGCAGTAAAATGTCAAAACGGTGCTGTTCTACAAATTTGAGCGAAAGTTGACGGGACGATGGCGCCCGGCGTGCACACGGTCCTCCGAAAAATCCGCGAAATGAAGGGGGATCTGTTCATCTCTACACAAGGATTCCAGATCTTCAATTACAGCAGCGTACCTGCAACATGCGAAGGTGTAAATGTTGTTGTATGTAATGTGTTGTAAGTGATCTCCTCTTCAATGGTTGAATCCTTGTCTTGAATGCAACACTTAGTCTTGAATGGAGACTTAGAATGATCAATTTCTTGAAGGAATGCTTGAATGCTTGAATGCTTGAATGTTTGAATATTGCTTTCGCCTCTTTTCCACATATCTCCCCCTCCTTTTGAGAGGGGAAATGAGGTTTATATACTTGTCAATTAGGGCTGATAGACTGATTTTCCCGACCTTAGGCCGACCAAGAAATGTTATTTTCCAATTTGCAAACTTAAAGACCCGAAGCCCCATAAGAGACCGGGCCCAAAATAGGGCCAGGGACCAGGGCACTGGGCGCCATGGTCCTGGGGGACCAGGGCGCTGGGCGCCATGGTCCCACCTCCCGGGACAGCAAGGTGCAAGGAGGATCAGGCCAGGGTGCTGAGAAATGCAGTTTTTGGTGTCATGAACAAGTTTTGGGGTCTCCATTCAGGTTCTGTGTTGCATCGCCATCGTGAAGACCCAAATGCAGTCAAAATTGCAAGTGTCGCAATTTTAGGATGCTACAATTTGTAAGAGTGTTGGCAAAATGTTGGTTGAAAACCAGTTGAGTGTGTGGTTTCCTAACTGGAAAATGGATCTACAGTTTGTGTATAGGTAGATTGAAGCTTAAAAGGATCTGATCAAGCAAATGTATTGCTATTCAGACAGATCAAGAAAACCTATTGTTTTCTAACAATTATAGCAGAATTGAAATCCCCTAATCGGGTAAGCTCTAACAAGCCTGGTTACTTATTAAATCCTCTAACAAGGTGGTCCATTAGCTTCGATTCTCAAACCCTCTATCGAGGTTACTCCTAACAGGGTATTTTTTTTTTTCATCAAGGCATTTTGTAAATCCCTTCACCGGGTGATTCCTAAAAGAATTAGTTCTTAACAAGACCTATTGTAAAAGCTTTAACATGCTTGTCTCCTAACAGGGAAAACTTCAGAAGAGTTCATATAGCTATCCTTGTGAGTCTCATCTCACTGTGGTTTTTACCTGTTTGGGTTTTCCACGTATAAACATTTGTGTCAAGTGGTGAATGTTTTTTGTGGTTATGATCTTATTTGTTGATTTGATTAATTTCTGATAAGGCATGATAACTGGAAGCATTGAGAGATTGAATATGTTGAGATATGATTAAGCATTTTGATGTTTACAAGATTGAAATTGTTTACTATTAAGTTGTTATAACAGTTAACCAGTTGATGTTGAGTATTGATCTTGATAAGTGAAAGTTTACTTTGTGAGTTTGAATTTGAGATTGAGGAAGTTTGTATCAGTTTCTCAGTATACTGATTCATCCTCCCCCCCTCTCAGTATTCTACCAGATACTTATTCTTTCATCATACCATCGGGTTTCTCCTTTTTGTATTTTGTTTTACAGCTTCCTGTATGCACTGTGTCTGCAGATTGTATGTGTGAGCTTGCAGAAAATAAATTTATAGTTTGTATGGTTTGGGAGGAAATATGTAAATGCATAAATTTATTATAAAGTTTTACTCTATAGTTTGTGGGGAAATATTTATACTTTTGGGTTGTCTATAAATGTTGTTCACGGCTCTGAGAACGCTCATTCTCTATGGTCTTTCCTCTTTGATTCGATTTGTTTTATTTGAGGGTAAATTTTTATCCTCATTTTAAGTATGAAGTTTTGGTGTGTGCATTCTGGGATTGTTGAGAGTTTGTATTTGTTCTTTTGGTGTTTTCTGAGTATTATGTCGTGAAAGAAGTTTTGATTAAATCTTGGTTTTTAAATGTTTATTATTTATTCCATTTGTGCCCATTTAATCCATTGTTTTGGGTGACTCTATTTATATATTTTTCTAATCCTTATGTTTAAAATTTGATTTTTAATCTTTACCGAAAGTTCTGTGTTTTTTCGTTTATATTTATGTAAAAGCGCTAATTTTGTATGTGCGTTGTCCTTCATTGTATTTGTGTTGTCCTTCAGTGTATTTGCGTTGTCTTTTGTTGCATTTGTGTTGTCCTTCAGTGTATTTGCATTGTCTTTTTGTGTAAAAGTGTTGTCTTTAACTGTGCAGGCACTAAACTGCAATGTAAAAATGCTAAACTATAATATGAAAGCGTTGTACTACGTGGTGTATGCGTTGTTCTATCCTGTAAAGGTATTCTTACCTATTTTTCTTTATCCATATTTCTTTTTTAATCTAATCTTGTACCAGAGGCTTTTGGGACAGTCTGTAGATGTTTTCCAGTATTGGCATTTATCTGATTTGAGAGCTTTATGTGACTTTTGCATCTTGGTAAGTGGATACGCCTTATGTGTTCTTGAGATTTCTCCTTTCATGTTGATGAGCCATGATTATGAGGGTTGCTATATTGATTTTGGACCAGCAAGTTGATGCACCTTGCTGCTATCTTTTACTCCATGTTGATGAAGATTTTATTGTCTTATTATGGCTTGATGTTTATTCCAAGTATGCGGCTCAAGGTTGCTTACTTGTTAATATGGATTTTTAGATGTTCAAGCTTATGAGCATGTTTATGGTTGCATGATGATGATTTTGGTTTTCAGATTTGTATATGATTTAGAGCCTCCTACTTTTCTATTTGGGAGCATGATAGGTGGAGTGGGCTCTCATGTGATGACCAAAGTCACGAGAGATAGGCGGTTGTCTAGACTGCCAAGGAACATAGGGGTATTCTTATTGATAAGCAAGTGGTAACTTAAATAATAAATTAGATGGGGTGGGTAATTAGGACTCACCTAACAAGATAATGAATTGTTTTGAGCCTCGTGACTTGATCCTAGGGAGGATGTTTTAGGATAAGCATGAGAAGGTCATGAAGACAGTAAGTCAAATCTCCCTTGATTCTCTCATGGGTAGAAATGGCTCCACATGTCTATTAGGGTTATGCCTTGAAGAGTTGTGTTGGAAATATTATGGGGAGGATAGCATGTGATGACACTCCACTCCTACATGTGTCCTTTCTTGAGATGTATTGATGCCTTGTTGATTTATGCACCTCTGGGAGTTTTTTTATTTGTGCTTTCTTGTGATTGGTTCTTGCTTGAGTGTTTTTGTATTGTTTAGTCTCTTTGGTTTTAAGTGTTAGCCTAGATGTAGAGTGTGTGTTTGGACCTTGTGTCATCTCCTAGCACGGGGGGTGGTTCCTTTGGTTCCACATGGTTGAGTGGTTGGTGCTTTTAAACCATTGAGATATTCCTATCTTTGGATTCTTCTTGCATGGATGAGGATGCTTCTTCAGATATTTCATGGATAATAATTGCAGCAAGAATGTAAATGATGACATGATTTATGTAATGAAATTATTATGTAATGGTTGTACAAGAAATCATGCTCTTGAGAAAGGATTATGTTGTTCTAGTTATAGTGATAGTTTCTGGTTATAGTATATAATTGTAATGATGGATGTTGAGTTGTATTGTAACACATTTATATATTAAATGAAATGGATGCATGAGATGTGAATAAGTATTATGGTTTGGAATTAAATGATGCAATTTGTATTCTTGATAAGCCATATTAAAAGGAAATTGTGCAAATATTATGATAATGGTAATAGCCTAGAAGTGATGTCTTTAACTAATGCTTTAAGTAGAAGAAATGATATGCCTTGGTAGGATGTATAAGTATGAGTAATGTTAGAAGATATCTTAGGACATGTTCATGATTTGTGATTGAATAATTTGTGTAGACACCCAAAATTGTCATGTCTAATTAAATAAATATTTTATTTATTTAATTATCTAAGCCTAATTCTTCTATTAATTAAATAAATCTTTATTTATTTATTTAATTAATTCATTTATCCTCTTCTAGCCTTATTTCTCATTTAAATAAATACATTTATTTATTTAAATTATCCCTTTCCTAAATTAAATAAATATTTTATTTATTTAATTGTCCTACTTCTTCTATTAATTAAATAAATCTTTATTTATTTAATTAATTCATTAACCTTTTCTACACATGACACATGTCATTCATCTCTTATTTCCTACACTACCTACCTCTTTCATTATTTTGGTATTTCTTATACCTACCCTCTAATCCTAGCTGACCTCCTTTTTACACCTCTCAATCTTAACCCTCCATTTCTTATTGTGTCTTCTATTTAAGGAGATGCTTTCTTCATTGACAAACCCTAATGACTAATTTTGGAGGACTTAGCTACACTACAATTCTACTTGCAACCACATTCCGTTCTTTATTGAGCTCTTGTGCACATAAAAAATCTGAGAGCAAGCATATCAAACAAGATCAATGGAGATAGGAAGAATGGAGATCAAAACCCTAGTGGACATGTGATGGTATAATCTTTGTGATTTTTGAGTTATTTTGCATTGTCTTAGGTTATCTTCATATGTTATGGTCGATCTTTGTTCATTGTTAGGCTAGGGTTTGGTGGTTGAATCCATTTTAGTCTTTCAATATTGTTGTTTATTGCTATCCATTTTCACCATACACATTTTGGCATGCCCGGTGGGACTCTTGTCCCTTTGCATTTAACATTTTTGTTGCAGATTTTGCATTTTGAAGTTGCAGATCGGACGATTTCGACGACATTTTAGGTTTTTTCCGTGTTTGCAAGTGTTCGGATCGCGTTTTTGTATTTCAGAGGCATCTGTGATATCTTTTATCGCGTCTGTGTTTCTGTCATTTTTATTTTTTTGCAGGTTTCCGAAAGTCGCGTCTGTGATCCCGAATCGCGTCTGTGAACCATCTGATCGCGTCTGCAGAATATAGAGGTGTCTGTGTTATTAAATCGCGTCTGAGAATCACAGAACCGCGTCTGTGTAGGACAGACGCGTCTGTGTCTGGTATAACAGCGTCTGTGCATTCTGTTTTGCAAAATTTTTTCAAGTTTTTCGATTCGGCTTTTCGGATTTTGTACTTAGGGTTTCAGATCTGGTTTATTTTTGGCTAACCTTTGCAAATCTAGCTAACCTGGTTTGTGCAGCTTGCTTTGGAGGCAAATACGTTTTGTTGAAGGCCCCTTTTCACAAAGTCTTTTTGGGTTTTCTTAAAATTTACCTAACTTGTGTGCTTGCAGGAAGGGGTTATCATTTGAAACAGCCCAAACTACTAACAATTTTGTTGCAGGGCCTTAGCTAGGGTTTTGTAATTTTATTTGTGTGCCTTGTCTTCATAGCTTAGCAAACACTTCAATTGGTGCACTAAAATTGAATCATTGTCTTTTGTGTTTTGAGCAATAGGCTCTTTTTGTTTACTCTTTAGAGGGCCTGTCTTCCCGTGTGGTCATTAGGACTACTAGTGAGAAGAGAACGACCCAAGTGGTAGCAAAAGAAAAGCCATCTTCTTCCAAGCCACTATAATCAAATGTATTCATGGTGAAAACTATGAATAACGTGTGCTGATTAGTTCATACCGACACTATGTCTCCCCATAAACCCGTTTGATCAAATTTATTTGATCATTTGTAGGGCGTAACCCCTACCGGCTGGGAGCCTTCTGTACTTACAGAGCTGAAAGTGCCGCATGTATGGCCACACGAGCGGATGCCCTTACTAGCACCTCATTGTTTTAGATGCCCAAATCCTTCTAGTTGTTGAGGCAGGAGGTCGGACCTCTGGTAGCGGCCCACACACATACGGTTCTTAGTAGAGATACAAAGTTCGCCATGGGGAGTTTTCATGGGGACTGATGCTTGGCTGACCCGAGAAGTGAGTGCCGAGGGTGGAGCCAGTGAGGTCAAGCATCTAAGTATCCGCTCTGAATAGCGTAGCCTCGGGGGTAAAACCCCATGTGGGATCAACAATTATTGTCCTGGCCAGCCATAAGAATTGTGCTTGACTTATGATAAACATTCAAACAATCAAGACAAAACAACAAAACATTGTGTCTTTTGTGTCTTCAAGTGTATGCAAAAACTTTTTTACATCAAACAACACACTTTTTGGAGTCTAAACAGTCTGCAAACATTGGGTCATCAACACTGTGTCCTCTTGTCACGAAAAACAGTCGAAAAATCAGATTTGGTCACAGCAAAACAAATTCACAGATAGGAAAGATTGCACTAAGGTTACAGAAACGCGTCTGTGTCTGTTAAAACCGCGTCTGTGTCTGATAAACGCGTCTGTGAAGTACAGAATAGCGTCTGTGTTTTTATCGGCGTCTGTGTCGAACAGAGACACGTCTGTGTCTGAAAATCGCGTCTGTGAAGTATACAGAAGCGTCTGTGTCCAAAATTGCAAAAAAACTGTTACAGTCTTAGCAAACATCAACAGGAAATCTCAGAATCACGTTTGTGTCAAACAGAATAGCGTCTGTGTCTTCAAACCGCGTCTGTGAAGTATACAGAGGCGTCTGTGTCAGGATTTGAAAAAAGTTTAACAGTCAAGCAAACAAAGAGATCAGTTTCGGCATACTTGAGCTTCCTAGGTTGTCTCTTCAGGTTTCATCTAGCATTCAGCCTGTTCTAAGGTCTTACACAGTCCATCATTACTTCATACCTCATTTTACATTCATACTTGTCTAAACTTGAGTCAAAAGGTCACTTGCTTGTCCTCACTATACTTTGTCAACATTACATACTACAACACTTTGCTAAGTGGTCCCTCATCAAGGTTTCTTACCTTTGGGTCTCATTTGGTCTTACTTAGAGTCAAGGTCAGCTTACCTCATCAAGAGAAACTATCCTCTCTTTGGAAGTCACACCTACTCTACAACATACATACTTGGTCTTACACTTTGGACATTGCAAGTACACCTAAGATTCATTTACACTCCATACAACTCTTGGTCTTCCATACTCTTTTCATTTTTCGTCTAGTCTCTCACATCTTGGTCTAACACCTAGTTCATGGTTGAAACCCGTCTTCAAAAATCTAGGAGAAAAGCTAAAGAAGCTCAAGGGCCCGTAAACATGAGTTCTTATGAGTATGACAATGATGTCTTCTACAATCCTGAGCACACTACATTACCAGACATGAATGTTTATAGACACAATCCAAATATGGAAAGCGCAAACGCTATACACAACGCTACACACAATGATATTGTGGACAATTCTTCAATACTATCAGCAGACATACAAGAATCTATAATGGACCCTCAATTCAATAGATTGGTTGAAGAGATAATGAGGAGAGATCGTCAATACTTTCTAAACATGATGGCACAAAGTGGAGCTAAAATACCACATGATTTTGACTTATCTCAACTTATGGAAAGTAGACCTTCACAACAAACTCAACCTAATAGTGGAGGACCCAATAATATGATGTCGGAGTCACCATCAGTTTTGCTTCAGAAACCAGCAATCCCACATATACAAGCTCAAATGCATGATACTTACACTCAAAGACCATCATGGAGGCCTTATGTTCAAACACATGCTCAAGATATGGGTCAACCAAGACAAATGGATACTCAAGGACTTCCTCAAAATTTTGACACAAGAAGACCTCATGCCAAAATTGGGGGCAACATAATGGAAAATGAAAGGCCCATTGAATATGGTTTATATACACAAAACAGATATGGGGTCCCTCAACAAGAAGTTATGCCAAGTGCTCCATACAGGTCGCAACAATATCGACCTCCATATGGACATGTCTACGATCAGTATCATCCATATATGCAACAAGCTCCTCCTCAAATGGGTGTTTCAAACATGGGATATGCTACAAGAAATCCATCTCCTCCCAAAAATAATTTGGAGCAACAAATTAGAGATCTACAAAAGAAAGTGGAAGACATGGGCACATCAAAACCCACATATACTATGAGAGATATATGCCCTTATCCCTTTGATAAGAGCATTCCAATGCCTCTGTTTCCTCCGCACTTTGCAACACCGAAATTTGACAAATATAGAGGGAGAGGAGATCCCAAGGCACACATAAGACAATTCTTCACAGCTTGCATTGAGGTAGCGGCAGAAGAAACATACTTAATGAGGTTGTTCCCACAGAGCTTAGGAGATCAAGCGATGGAATGGTTTTCTCAATTACCTCCTGGTATTAAGTCATGGGGTGACTTGGCAGAGGCATTCATTCAGCATTTTTCTTACAACATTGAAACAGATGTCTCAGTTACTACCTTGTGCAATACGAAACAAAAAGAAGGAGAATCTTTTGCGTCATTTTTACAAAGATGGAGAAACTTAGCTAGCAGATGCTCTTGTGAAATCCCGCAAAAACAAATGGTGGAAATGTTCACACAAAATGTTAACAAGGCTATTGGTTATGATCTCAGAAAAGCTTGTTTGTCTACATTTAAGGATGTCATTGAAAAGGGCTTAGCAACAGAAAAGGTCTTAATTGAACAAGGAGTTATCAAACTATTCAAAGAAAACAAAGAGGACTTTAAGGGAAAGGACAAACCAAAGTTTTGGAACAAGAACAAGAACACAGTTAATGATGGTGTTGTTGATGCCAACACAGTGAGACCAAAGTTCATCTTTTCTGGATCAAATTCTACCAACAATCAAGTGAACAATCAAACGGCTGCTAAACCACGAAGGAAGTACACTCCATTGGGAGAACCACTTGAATCAGTATTCAAGAAGCTTGTAGCAAACAAAGTGATCACGGTCCCAGATTTTCCTCCATATGAACCAAAGGTAAAACCGAATTGGTGGAATGATGATGAATATTGTGAATTTCATAAGAGCAAGGGTCACAAGACAAGTAATTGCCATCGATTGAAAAACATTGTACAAGATCTCATTGACAGAGGAGATATTGAGATTGAGGGACATTCATCTAACCAAGAGCATGAGGTGTTTAAGGAACCATTCCCAAAACATGACAAGGGAAAAGGAAAAGTCACAGATGATCAAGCTAATTACACCAGAACATCTTACAATTATGATTCCACTATTAATCACATCTCAATGGACAATCATATTTCTACCATTACTATCAAAAATAAAAATCCTGAGAATCCTCCTCAGCGACCTAAAATTATCCTAAAAGGTGTGGGATCTTCATCCGAAGCTACCTCTGAATGTCATGTTACAACCCGTCGAGGTAATATCACATTGCCAGGTACCTCTACTAAGAATACCAATCTTCCGTCAACTAAGCCTGAGTACGATCTTGTAGAGCAATTAGGGAAAACACCCGCACTCATCTCTATTCTTGAGCTCTTACATATATCTCCTGCACATAAAGCTGTCCTTGACAAAACCTTGAGAGATACTGCTGTCCCTACAGATCTAAACGTGGATCAGTTTCAAGCCATGGTGGGATACCTATCCGTTCCACACTCCCTCACATTCACAGAAGCCGATGACGCCTCCATAAGTCAGCCTCATAATGCACCTCTACATATTGAAGCCTTCATACATAAACACCGAATAAAACGAGTCCTGATAGATGGAGGAGCAGGTCTTAATATTTGTACATTGAGCACCATCAGACAATTGGGATATTCTGACAAAGCTGTGAATGCTACAAACCAAATCACTATTAAGGCTTATGATGATGAAGAGCATTCGTCCAAGGGCACAGTCATCTTACCACTAAGAATAGGGCCAGTCACAAAGGACATGATTTGTCAAGTCCTGGATCTAGACCTCACGTATAACATATTGCTAGGACGTCCGTGGATTCATGAAATGAGGGCAGTCCCATCAACGTACCATCAGTGCATAAAATTTCCTCATAATGGAGTCGAGGTAACGGTCAATGGTGATCCAAATCCATTCATATATTGCAATAACTTGAGATCACATACTGAGATTATCATTCCCAGCAATCGTGAGGCTACTCCTTCTTCAGCATATATTGATCCTGAGTCATTAAAGCCCTCGACATCCAAACAAGGTGAACTTAGAGCCAAGTTTCAAGACAAAGGTATGGGAGAATACACTCTGAATCAAACAATGTTCTTACGACAAGTCATGAACTCCCCCAAGGAATATGGGAGACCACATCCTAATAAGCAAATCTCCATCATGCTCCTCAAATGGGATCCTACCGTCTTTCAAAAATGGGGCGAACTAGAGGAGGAAAGTTTATATAAAATGCTATATAAGGACGTTGAAGATGATACACATGATCAAATTATAATACCCTGTGAAAACTATGGTAAAGGTTTCAAAATTCTGCAGAGATTCGGGTATGATGGAAAAAGTCCTCTCGGACTACGCAAAGAAGGTGTCATGGAGCCTCTACAACCTGAGCTAACTACAAGAAGGGAACGCTCTAAGGGGCTTGGTTTTCTAAATCCCAAGATTCAAAACAAGAGAACAAAACAGATATGGCGAGTCAAAGTGGCTGAAGTTCAACAAGAGGATAATTATTCCACAGACTCCAATGAGTGGGAATGGGGTTCAGACAAATCCTCCAGCGACTATGAACTTAATGAGACATTTAGAGAGCCAGATGAACCTACAGAGGAGGAGGAGTTTTACAAGAAATTCAGAGTTGGTCACGAACCAACCCATAAGGATCCCACACAAGCTTCGTTTCAGGGCCCTAGGTCAGGATCACATAGGATGAGGACACCTGTCCCTGAGGGTGCTACTAGTGATGATAATTTGGACTCACTCACAATCGACACTGATGAGGAGAGTGCCATTGACGACCTCGATGACTACCTTGACATACCTGAATATAACCACATCTTCACTATTAGCCTTGCGGACTCTAAAAACACTAAAGACCTTCCCCTCGTTCACCCCCAACTCATTGACTGGGATCAGGATGGACCACCACAGATTGATACATTTCAAAATGACGAAGCTATTGTTGATTATCTTGGCATTCGCGATGATCTTCCTCTTGGAGACCATAAAGCAGGATACGCCATAGAGCTAAATAACATGGCATACTTTGGTGAGGGTGTCGGGCCTTCTAGTCGCAAAAATGTGAAAATAAAGACAAAACAAGGGTCTTATGGCGAAAACCACACTGTGGCGCTCTCTGACTCTAAAAAAGTAAAAAGAAAGGACGTATCTGAGGGTGAAAACCTCTTTGAGGCGCCCGAAGATGGAAGGCTTGACATTCTCCCAGCATCATACGAGGAAAAATCATCCATGTTGGTAGAGGAGACTATAAAGACAAACATTGGTACAACAGAGGTTCCACACAACATATTTTTGGCTCAATCATTGACAGAGGCCGAGAGAGCAAAATTCATAAGCTTCTTTAAGGAACGACAAGTCAACTTCGCATGGTCTTATGCTGATATGTCTGGACTAGACCCCGAGTTAGTAATGCATCATTTAACAGTCAAACCGGGGGCAAAACCAGTAAAACAGAAATTGAGGAAAATGCATCCACAGGTGGCATTGCTAGTCAAGGCAGAGCTGGAGAAATTACTAGATGTCGGATTCATACGCCCAATTGATTATCCTGAATGGATTTCCAACTTAGTGCCTATTAGCAAACCAGATCGCAGCATCCGAATATGTACAGACTTCAGGGATATCAACAAGGCTTGTCCGAAGGACGATTTCCCATTACCAAACATTGATTTAATTGTTGATCTCACAGCAGGCCATGCGATGTTATCTTTAATGGACGGATTCTCGGGATATAATCAGATCAGGATCGCACCTGAAGATCAACATAAAACATCATTCACTTGTCCATGGGGAACCTTCTGCTGGAATGTCATGCCCTTTGGGCTGAAAAATGCAGGTGCCACGTATCAACGAGCCATGACTACTATCTTCCATGATCTCATGCATGTAAAGGTGGAAGATTATGTCGACAACCTTTTGGTTAAATCAATAGACAGAAATACACACTTGGACATACTTTTAGTTGCTTTTGATAGGCTGGAAAAATACAAGGTAAGATTAAACCCAAAGAAATGTGTCTTTGGAGTAACCTCCGGGAAGCTCCTAGGATTCATTGTGTCTAAAAGAGGAATAGAAGCGGATCCAGCAAAAGTCAAGGCTATCTTGGACATGCCACCACCCAAGAATATCAGTCAACTTCGGTCTTTACAAGGGAGACTCCAGTCCATACGAAGATTCATAGCACAACTTGCAGATAAGTGTAATCCTTTCCAGCACCTGCTACACAAAAACATTAAGTTCAAATGGGACGAGAACTGTCAACAGGCTTTTCAGGCACTTAAAGACTATCTTTTGAACCCGCCAATTTTGATGCCACCAATTCCGGATCAACCATTGCTACTTTACATATCAGCTACTCCAACAGCACTGGGGGCACTACTAGCACAGCAAATACCTGACGGCAAGGAAAAAGCAGTCTACTATATCAGTCGCACATTGGTGGGATATGAGCTGAACTACACACCAATTGAGCGTGCATGTCTCGCTGTGGTCTTCGCTTCACAAAAATTACGACATTATATGCTCACTCACAAGACCAAGTTGATTGCCAGAATTGATCCACTAAAATATCTGCTCAACAAAGCTACACTTACTGGGCGACTGGCCAAGTGGGTAATGATTTTGAGTGAATTCGACATTGAATACGTGGACAGAAAAGCCATAAAAGGACAAGCCATTGCAGATCAACTGGCAGATGCTCCCATGATAGATGATGTTCCTCTACAGTCAGAATTTCCCGATGAGTCCATTCTAACAATATCACCTGCAAAGCCATGGCAACTATACTTTGATGGCTCATACACACAGCATGGGGCAGGAGCGGGTATACTCTTTATAACTCCCCAAGGCGATTCTATACCAAAGTCATACCGCTTATCATTTCCTTGCACCAACAATATAGCAGAATACGAGGCATTAACAACTGGGTTAAGAATTGCAGTTCAGTGGAAGATCCAAGAACTTCGTGTTTTTGGCGATTCTCAACTTGTCATCCGTCAAGTAACCGATAATTATCAAACAAAAGATGAAAAGCTAATGCCTTACAAACAACTGGTAGATAATCTGAAACTGCACTTTGCAAAGATAGAGTTTGAGCAGATACCAAGAGAACAGAATCGCGCTGCTGATGCCATGGCTACAATTGCTTCACTCATTGACCTACCGCAAAATGAGACCTGTTATGAGTTCCTGGTTGACAACCTGCTGATTCCGTCATATGAGATCATGCCTACGGAAATGATATGTGTTGTTGGTCCTGAATCCCAGTTATATGGTTCCATATTCACATACCTTCGCGACAACATCTTACCTCCCGATTTATCGAACAACCAACGCCGCACTTTCATCCGCCAATCCTCCCGATACGTTATCCTAGCTGATATCCTATACCGACGAGGTCTAGATGGCACCCTCCTTAGATGTTTAGAGAGTGACGAAGCTCAGATTGCGTTACGAGAAGTGCACGAAGGGATATGTGGTCCGCATACTAGTGGTCCTACCTTGGCCAAGAAACTCATCAGGACTGGATACTACTGGCCTACTATGGAAAAAGATGCATATCAGTTTGTCAAGAAGTGTAAGCAGTGTCAAATTCATGGAGACCTCATACACACACCAGCACAAGAACTACAGCCACTTGCATCTCCTTGGCCCTTTTGTCAGTGGGGACTCGATCTCATAGGCAAGATTCACCCTCCTTCTTCCAACGGACATAAATTCATTATCACAGCCACAGAGTATTTCACAAAGTGGATTGAAGCCGTGCCTCTCACGCAAGTTACTGGGAAACAAATCGCTACTTTCATCCTGAACTACATCATTTGCCGATACGGGATTCCTACTTCCATTATTACCGATAACGGGCGTCCTTTTAAGAACCAGGATGTTCGTGAACTCTGTGAGCGCTTCCATATCTCTCATCATTTCTCCACACCATATTACCCCCAAGGTAATGGCCAAGCTGAGGCGTCTAACAAAACAATTCTCAAAATACTTAAAAAGACAGTCGACGATGCTGGCCGTAACTGACATGTCCAACTCAATCCCGCACTTTGGGCCTATCGTACCAGTGTCCGCACACCTACAGGGGCTACACCTTACTCACTTGTCTACGGTGCTGAAGCCATCTTGCCTATTGAGGTCGAGTTACCTTCTTTACGGGTCTCCTTGAGAAACATAATCAACGATGAAGACTACAGGGTCTCTCGCTTACAAGAACTAGAACTGCTGGAGGAACGACGACACACTGCTTTTAATCATCTCAAGGCTTACCAACAACGAATGAGTCGCAGTTACAATCACAAGGTCAAGCCTCGCACATTTGAGGTAGGTGACTTAGTCCTCAGAGAGAACCCCAAGAATCAGCAAGAGAGAGAAAAGAAGGGCAAATTTGAACCCAACTGGCTTGGTCCTTACATCATCACAGCAGTATATGGATCTGGGGCATATCAACTCTCAACTACAGAAGGGGAATCTTTGGAGGATCCTATCAACAGCATGCACCTTCACAGGTTCTACACATAAGCTCTTTTTGAGTATCCTAATGCAAAAAAAAAAAAAAATCAAAAAATTCAAAAATACAAAAAAAATCAAAAAATACAAAAAAAATCAAAAAATACAAAAAAAATCAAAAAAAAAAAAAAATTCAAAAATACAAAAAAAAAAAATTATAAAACAAAAAAATCGTTACTTGGTGAAAACCTGGCAAACAGGCGCCTTGTGACAACAAAAAAATTGCAAAATCCAAAAAAGTAAAGAGAAATAATTTCGTCCAACGGTGAAAACCACTTCGGTGGTGCCCTGGGCAAGTACCATGGTGAAAACTGGGTCACCAGCGCCATGCGTAGAGACTTTGCTCCTCCCTCTTTCAGGACTCTCTTTCATCTTTTTCACTTCGCACACACTCACGACCAATTCACTCACAATAAACTTACCCATTCCCATCATGGCTTGTTATTGATCTACCCAAGATTGGTTAGCCATTCATAATAAACCCTCCCTTTTCACTCTCTTTCCATCCATAATAAATCAGATCCTATCTGTGACTACGGCCAATTCCTACGTCTAGTAATGGATGTGGAACTGAGAACATCACATGTTTCGAGGAGTACAGTTTCTTCTAGTTTCCTTCGAGTCTATCCGCGCGCAATCCGCAATAAAGCAACATTTGCATCGCAAATCCGCAATAAGGTTTCGTCTTCTCCACAATAAAGTATCAGTTTCATGGAATCAGTCAGTTTCAGATGAGACACAGTAGCAACAATGGGCTTCAACAAAATCAAATCTTTCAACAGACTCAGACAACATATGGTTCAGTGCTATCTATCCTTTTTGTGAAAGTGAACATTGTGACCACAATCAAAATTTGACTTAAACAAGTGACAAGAGACACAAACTTGAGGACTACAGTGGATGTTGGTGTCGAGTCTTGGTTTTCTTTTGGTTTTATCTTTTTGGTGACATGTCTTTTAGCTTTTCCAGGATGTCTTTGACTAGAGATTCTATCTCCAGGATGTCTTTGACTAGAAAGGCGAGGATGGGGTATCGTCACTTATTTGCATTTGTTGTCTGTGGATTGTCTTTTAGTAATGCTATGACTTGTCCAAGGATATGAGGACACTGTGAGTCTAGTATGAACTGGGGCATTCCTTGTTTGTGACTGTCTTATCTCCATGCAAACAGGTACAATGACTTTCTGGTCCGAACATATGCCTCGATTGTCATAACCTATTCTGCCATAATAAAGCTCAATGATGATAACGCACAAGAAGCTCTTTCATATTCATATCTTCTGTCTTCCATCCCCCGTTCTTGATTGACTTCCATTGTCCTTCTCGAGTCCGCGTAGCCCGCTATCACATGACTGAGTATAATGACACACCAAAAACATTTGCATTTCATATAGTTGCACCTGCATCACCACATATAAGCATTTCATACATATAGATATTATAATTGCATCACATCCTGCATACAACACATGTTAGCACATCTCACATTTTCATTATGTAAATAATCATTTGCATTATCATATTCATTTGCATCACATACATTTTCATTTGCATCATGCATCACATATACAACATCAAAGAACAAAAATATATGGCATTGCATCATATAAGCATCCATATCATAAAACATGCATCACATAAGAACATCTCATCACATAAGGTACACATGCATATAGCTGCCGCAAAAGATGAATCATCTCATATATATAATCAAATGTGTCATAATACAATGATGTCAAAAGAATCATATGGCTACAAAAGAATCACCCGCAAGTGTCTACAATACAACAATGATACATCTACTGATACAATGGGAGCCCACTATAGCTATGAGGAACTCCCTCCCTCGGAGCCGCCTCGCCTCGACGGAGTCTGAGCTATAGATGGACCTGCCCCAGGATACCCCTGTCCCTCTGGTGGTGGTGGAGGCCCCATAACCCCACCGCTGGATGCCTGTCTCCTGCGGCTCCCTCCCATAGCCGTCGCTGTGCGCGACGACCTCTGGAAGCTCCTAGCCCGCTGCTCTGCTGGCACGGCTGCATAATATAGATCCCTCCAGTAGGCGATCTCCTCTCCGGCTCGCAAAACATATGCGTAGCCTGCCCCTGCATCCTCTGCTGCCCGCCTACCTGCCCTCAGAGCTGTCTCGGCCTCGGTATATCTCTAGATGGCCTGATCCCTCTCCCGCTCTGTATCTCGGACCCTGATCCTGAGGTGGTTCCTCTCTCGAACCAAATCCTCAATCTCATCTGCCTGGCCCTGGCAGATCTCCCGCAGCCTAAGCACCTCATCCTCCTCAGAGTCTCCACTCTCCGTCCCTGCCTGTGGCTCCTCCTCTACAGGTGCCTGTCCCTGTGCCTCTGCCTGCACCTGTCCCTGTGCCTGTATAGGTACCTGTGGCTGTACCTGTCTCTGTCCCTCTGGCTGCACCTGTCTCTGTCCCTCTCTGGGACCCTGTGCTGCTGGCACCTGTAGGGGCAGTCCACCCCGTCCTCTCACCACTGGAGCTGCTCTCTCCTGACCTCCCTCCCTCCGAGGTGCTACCCGTCTCTCTCCCACCACTCCCCTCCGCCTCCGCCGGCCCCTACCTGCATCCCCTCCTCCATCATCATCATCTCCTCCACCCTCTCCATCCACTGGCTCTGCCGGATCTGTCAACCTAGGAAATGGATGCTCTGCCCAGTACGCAGAGTACTCTGCGTCCATCCCTGCATCATCTACCTCTGGCCACATGTCCCATGGCATCGGCATCATCTCCGCTAGCTGCATCACTGCCTGATCATAGGATAACAGTGGGCCAAACTGCACCTGATCTCTGACCGTACGGGCATACATGCCCGAGCCTCGCGGCATCCTCTGAATCCTGCCATACTGCCTGCATACCCTGTCCACCAGCTGTCTCTCTAATATATAGGGCGTCCGCCCAATCAGGTACCTGCTCCGGAAGGTGTAGGGCAGCTCCAGTGCATCGTCCTCCCACTCCTCGCACCCCAGGTACGGCCTCCAGACCACCATGTCAATGTCATCAATGACTCTCCTCCAGTGCTCCAATCTCCCAATCCGAGGCTGGGATGTAATCATCGCATATAGGTGCACAAAACTCTGTCCCTGTCCTCTGCCTCTGAAATGAATAGGCCGTGTGATGGGAAGGTGTTCATAGGCCCACACCTGCAAGAGCGTCACACCGCAGCCCAAACCCACTGATCCATGGTATACAAACTGATGCAGCTCATAATACAAATGTGCTAGGACACATGGCCCCCATGCATACCTAGTATGCTCTGCCATCAGCGTCTCCAAGGCCCCTCCCCAGCCCACTGCCAATCCTCGTGTGGCCCTGTCTGGACACAAGTATCCACTGATAACTCCCCCAACAACTGCCGGCAATGCTAATCCTGTGGCAGTCATGGTGTCCCAGGCTACATGGCCTGCTCGCATCTCCAACTCAGGATCCTGAAAGACCCGTCTCAAGGCCTCCCTGTCACCGTCACGGTCGTAGGGGATCAACTCTCCATCAATGGGAACATGTAATATCCTGTATACATCCTCCAGTGTCACTGTCATCTCACCCATCGGCAGGTGAAACGTGCATGTCTCTGAGTGCCATCTCTCGGCCAACGCAGTCAGCAACCCCATGTTTGCCCGAAACTCGGGCACATAGAGCATATGTGTGAGGCCCATCTCCTCAACGGAAATCATGTCCTGGATAGACAACTCTGGTCGCAACCTCTGAGTCGACGGGAATCTCTCCCGTGACTCCAACATCGGCAAATACTCCTGTAGTCAAGCAAATCAATCTTGTCAGTTATCGTGGCATTCACTGTTTATCACAAAATGCTACTTGCTACCTAAATGCATATGGCTATCTACCCTAGTGACACTCACTGTTCATCACAAAGTGTTGCTATTTATCCTAGTAGTGCTCCCTGTTCATCACAAAGTACTACGTGTGTGACATTCCCTGTTCATCACAAAGTGTCACTCACATTCGCACTCCCTGTTCATCACAAAGTGCTGTCTATCCTGGTGCTCCCTGTTCATCACAAAGTGCCTTGATCTATCCTAATCTTCCTAGAGGACCTGCTTGAGTGTATCCTCTCAGCAGCTTATCCAATCGACAGCGTATGTTCATCACAGAACTGCCGATTTGACCTAACGACTAAAACCATGCATTTAAACACACAAACGCACTGTTTCAACACACACGCGCTTTTAACTCATAAACGCACTTATAGACTGCATAAACGCGCCTCTGCAACACAGACGCGCTTTCTGAACACAAACGTGCCTATGCCAGACACAAACGCGACCAGGGAACACAGACGTCCCTGCATGACATAAACGCTATTCAAAAGCACAGATGCTACTACATTTCACAAACGCGTCCGCAATCAACACAAACGCGGTTCCAGGCACAGACGCGCCTGGACCCGACACAGACGCGCCTGTTGGACACACACGCGCCTGGCGCTGACACAGACGTGGTTGCGCGTTTTTTGCACTTTTAAACTATCCTATTTCTAGCGCATTTATTGCTCCTAAACATACATTTATGACAAAAACTCGAAATGCGTGAAAATACGAGGAGGTTTTCGGGTACTTACCGGCTCTCCTGCATTGGCTGGTCGCTGGAATCGGCGGACACGGTCGAATCTATGAATGAATGCCATCGCTGTTGACTGCTGCTGCTCTTTTCTCACTCTGCACTATGATCTTCTAAGGGTGTAGATGACAATGAGGATGTCTTTTGCCCGTGGTCTATCTTATAGCCTAGCCTAGCCCTCGCCCTCATTTCCCGAGTCAGTCTTCCTCATCCCGTGACTTTGTCACTTTATCCAATCAGTCCATTCTATCCCATCTTTCTTATCGAGAGATTGTCTGCAATCTTTCCAGACTTTTTCATCCAATCTCTCGAGGGGGCATATCATTCCCATCCTGGGGCAACTCTGTATCAGTTCATCTTATCTTCTTTGAAACAACGCGACAAGCCGCATTGTCTCAAAGAGGGGCAAAATGTAGACACCCAAAATTGTCATGTCTAATTAAATAAATATTTTATTTATTTAATTATCTAAGCCTAATTCTTCTATTAATTAAATAAATCTTTATTTATTTATTTAATTAATTCATTTATCCTCTTCTAGCCTTATTTCTCATTTAAATAAATACATTTATTTATTTAAATTATCCCTTTCCTAAATTAAATAAATATTTTATTTATTTAATTGTCCTACTTCTTCTATTAATTAAATAAATCTTTATTTATTTAATTAATTCATTAACCTTTTCTACACATGACACATGTCATTCATTTCTTATTTCCTACACTACCTACCTCTTTCATTATTTTGGTATTTCTTATACCTACCCTCTAATCCTAGCCGACCTCCTTTTTACACCTCTCAATCTTAACCCTCCATTTCTTATTGTGTCTTCTATTTAAGGAGATGCTTTCTTCATTGACAAACCCTAATGACTAATTTTGGAGGACTTAGCTACACTACAATTCTACTTGCAACCACATTCCGTTCTTTATTGAGCTCTTGTGCACATAAAAAATCTGAGAGCAAGCATATCAAACAAGATCAATGGAGATAGGAAGAATGGAGATCAAAACCCTAGTGGACATGTGATGGTATAATCTTTGTGATTTTTGAGTTATTTTGCATTGTCTTAGGTTATCTTCATATGTTATGGTGGATCTTTGTTCATTGTTAGGCTAGGGTTTGGTGGTTGAATCCATTTTAGTCTTTCAATATTGTTGTTTATTGCTATCCATTTTCACCATATACAATTTGAACTTATAGTATCATTCTTCGTAGTCAGTGATCTAATGGTAGGGTTGAAATCTTATAATGTTTGGGTTGTAATTGAATGTTCCTTATGAAAATAATATATGGATGTTCTTAATGAATGAATTATTAATCTTATTAATGGAAATTACTAGTAAGTGTATGGACGGATGGCAAAATGAATACTTGCCTTTCAAGAAAGGATTAGATTGTATTATATGTTATGGTTTAAGATTATAACTCCAAATGATGGATGCTATTAGTTGTTATGGATTTAGGATATTGTACCTTAGTTTGTGTTGAGTTGAATTCATGTGGTTACTTGATCTGTAATAAGATGTTGTTCGTTAATTGATATAGTGTAAGAGATTTTATGAGTATTAAATGAGCTATGAATTAAATGTTTAGGAAGACTTTGTGATTGTTGCATTATGTACTTTACCAATCATGATAAAGTGATAGACATGCTAGGAGAATAGAATCATAAATGATTATGTGGAAGTTAATTATAAATGAGAATTATATTAATGCAGTGTAAGGATTAATCTTGGTATGTGAATGGTGATCATAATAGTCGAAGGTTGGTTAATGGTAATAGGAATAATTGGTCTTGGAGTATAAAATGGACCTAAGGAAAAAAAGGGAAATAGCTATGCATTGAAAGATAGAATCTCATATTAAATGAATGATTAAGTAGGTTGCATATCATGAGTGTTAGGTATTTCCATGTTGCACCTATGGTTGAAAAATGAATAAGATTATTAGGTATTGATCTGGAAGAAAGTAAATGTTTATTGTCTATGTAGGTAGATTAGGTAATGGCATTGAGATACCCTAAGGATTTAGTAGTAATGATTTATTATATTCTGCTTGTGTAATTGATTAATAGTTTAAGTGAATTATTCTATGTTCGTATCTTTTAAATGTTGATGTGTGCTCACTACATTGCTTAAGTGATTGTTATATGTTGGTAATTAGAAACAAAATAAAATATTAGTGTGTATTTATCTATGTTTCTCTAGGATATTTTGGTGGGTATTACACCACACAAAGGAGGAGAGAGATTATGTAGTATGTCCGATACTACATGAGTTTACATCAATGACAAAGGGGGACATTGTTGGCATTATGTTGTCATTAATGTCAACCGGTATAGAAGTATTTTTGACATGAAATCATTGATGTCCACTAGTGTTGTAGGTTAAAGAAGAGAATGTCATTCAGAGGAATGACCTCTGAGTCACTAGTACACAAATTAATGTTTGACTTGTGTGGATGATATGGACATGTTACCAGTTTTGTCTGTCACAAGGAAGGAGAGTATGTCTACTGGTAAGTAATGTGTTGACATAATGAAGACAAATCAACCAAGTGAGTGGTTGCCAACCGACAAGCATATGATCAGTGTACAAACAAGGAAGTCACATGAGTGCATTGCAAGATGCAGATGACAAGGACTCACTTCCACTGGTAAGTGGAGCTTATCTCCTATTATGAAAAGTATGCATCTTAGTTCTATGAGATAAGATAGAAGTAGAAGGCATGTGAATAAAGACTCACACTGGATCTACCGGTGAATCAAAGGGATGTCTCAAGTGCATGAAATCAAGGATATGCACTGGACCGACATAGAAGGCATGATAAGCCACCAGGATAGAAAAAAAAGAGTAAAGAAGTGATGGATTTGTCACTTTGACAAACCGGTTGAGATATGGTCTGGACTGATGAGGAAGAAGGCAAGGCTGAGCAGCTGCAGACAGAGGACAATGGTCAGATTGAAGATAGAGTCAGTTGAAGGGTGATAACATGATATTATCAAGGTTTTTACTAGTAAGTATGTCCATTGGTAATGCAACAATGTGTAGATGCAGAAGACTCCCATCAAATGATAATGTGCTTAAGGTAGGTTAGAAAGAGTATTTACCAGTTAAAGTGTTCCACCAGCAAATCAGCAAAGTGCAGACATGATGGTTAACAGGGAAAGTGTGAGACACTGATAGGGTTAGAGAACCGATAGAAAAGAAGGATCGATTGTGCGTTGATTGTTGGTGACCGAGTCTAGCTGACAAAAGATGCCACATGGAGTCAAGGTGGTGGACATGCATGCAATGGTAGATGGAGTGTACACCGATAAAGTTGTTACAAAGTTGGTTGACATTAATTGTAGACCCCATAAATCATGGGAAGTGTTGTAGAGATGTTACAGAGATGTGCGACTCGAGGAAGGTCAAACTGAGGTGATTGATGCAGAGTGTCTAGGTATAGGATGAGGTTGGTGATGAAATATGTGAGCCATTAATGGTGATTGATCTTGTGTCTCACTGACTGACTGTTTGTGTTTGCTAAACATAGCAAACATATATTATAAGGCACGTTAATGATGGTGATGTGCATATAGTTATCTCGGAGATCAGATCAAATGAGATTTGATTGGATTCGATGTGCCTCGTGATCAGTGGAAGAAACCCTAAGGCACCAAGTTTGAATGTTTTTTTTGGTGGGAATGTCTGATCATAAATATGGAGGTCAAAGATAGAAGTTGATGATTCCTCAAAGGTAGATGTTGTCAAGTGATGCACATGCCAAATAGAGAAGTAGATGAAGTGTGATATCTATAGAGGATCATAGAGATCAAGCAATAGGGAGACAATCGGTAATACATTTTGGCAAAGGTTTAATCGGTGAGGTCAAAGCAACCGGCAAGCTGCTGAATGAGAGAGTGTTGTTGCATGTGAGGGCAAATCAGTCAAGTACTCAATGAGCATCTGAAAAGAGACTGAGTGTGTGCAAGTGAGAATCAAGTTGAAAGAATCAACCAGCAATAGTAAGGAACCAATAGTCTGCAAGTGAGTCTGTGAGAGAAGTATATCAGTGGTGACCAAATCGGTAGAGAAGAGTTGTAGAAGAGTGCAAAGTAGGAAAGAAAAGAATCAGAAGAAGATAGTACCGGTGGAGAGAAACAAAGTAGTTGAGAGAAGAGGCAACCAGAAGAGAGAACCAGCAGTGAACTGGATAGAAGATCTAGTAGAGAGATTTGAAGAAGTGTTACAAAATCTATTTGTAACAAGGCTATTAATTTGTAAATTATTATGTTTTGTATTCACTAAGTTGGAGCTCGGTGCAAGGGTTGTAGCTCCTTGGGTTGGTTCTCTAAATATTATAATCAGAGATTCATTGTGAGGTTGGATTGGAGCAGTAGTCTCCAACAACATTTCTCACCGAGGTTTTTCCCATCTTGGGTTTTTGGTGCAAGAACACCTCCTGACTAAGATGATAAGAGCAATAAAGGCTAAAGATCACACATGGGAATGTGACCTTCCAATCAATGTAATAGGATAGTCTTGTTTGTTTGATTTTTGTAATAAACCCCACCTTGTCACCGAATGACATGGATTTGGCAAATTGATAAGCCACCATGGGCATATGGGCCTAAGGGTATTTAGTTGAGTATTTTATAGGTTTTTATGTGTTGGAGATGTCTTAGGAAGGTTTAGGACATGTTGAAACATCTCTAGGTAGGCGGATTTAACATATGTGAAAAGTTGCTCAAACTTGACAACTTTTGTTAACAACTTTTAATGACAACTTTTGGTTGCAAATACCAACTTCTTTCCAACGATCACCTCGGTTAAAAAGGTGGTTGATAACCATTGAGGAAGGTATAAAATTTCATGCCTAGTCATCATTGAGGGGAGATGATGACTTTGTAAACAATTGGCATCATTGAAGTAATACAATTTTGAGAATTTCCTACAGTTCTGTTATTTTACACAGTGTATGATACTGTACGGATGTTTTGGGATTAGTAAACCACTAGGATGTGCTAGATTTTCCAATCACCTTTTAGATGCATCAAGTCTAAGGTCTTAATTCGCTAGGAAAAGAGAGAAACCTATAATTTTCTAGAAGTGGTCTAGATTTGACAGTTTTGCCTAGGGTTTTGCAAAGACATGGCCTCATCTTGTTGACCCTTCATTGGTGGTTAATGGATTTGGAGGGGATGCAAGTATGGACAATGTATTCTAGGATTTTGAAGTCCTTTTTCATGTTAGGAAAATTTGGAGGTGAGGGTTTGATGCATTAAGGTGGCAACTCCATGTGGTCACCATGCAAGTGTAAGTAAATAGGTCTCACATCAGGGGTTAGAGGTCTGATCATGACCCTAGACTTAGGAATTGGTGTATTTTTCATGTCTTAAGATTTTTCCTTGAGTTGGTTTGGTGAGTTAAGATATGTGTTTACACACTCCTTTGTAAAATAGGCCTAATTGGGGCTATTAGGTCTCCTAACTAGAATAGGGTGTGGATTCTTGTGTTCCCAATTGGTCAGAACCCTTAGGATATATTTTGTAACTCCCAAAAGGTTATCCAAATCTAGCATTTGTTGTCTGAGTCTTTTGGGGAAATGAGGAGTTAAGTGTAGAAAACTGGTCTGGCAGGGCTACTAGGATTAGCAGGCCTTGTTGCAGTAGTTACCCAAACCAGTAGAGGGAACCTAAATGTAATGTTTGAAGGAGGTTTCCCTAACCTAGGGGATGAAAAAGCAAACCTTAAATAACCTTTGATGCATTGGAGAAGGGACCAACCCATTGTTGGCCATAGGGTCCTTAGGAGCCTTTTGAAGACCTTATGATATGCTCAATGAAAGAGACCTTGTGAGGAAGTCTTTTTTAGAAGAAAGGGATGTGGGACTTGTCAAACTGATATTCTTGAACCCTTTGTAGTGTTGTGTGATTGCTAGGGTCCTTGGTGTGCTCTTGGATGAGGGGAACCTATCCTATACCTATACCAGGGCTCTGCATCAGTTTTCCTCGTATATGTTTTTGTTATGTGATGTCCATTTATGTGGGAATGCATTTGTGATTAGTCTCCCCACTAGCTAGTAAGTCTGCATTGAGTCAGATCTAATAATCGGTATACTCACATAGGATAGTTAAAGAGAAAAATTTGAAAACCATTGATTCATCCCCCTCTCAATGGTACATTGTGTCTAACGGTTTGTATAGGCTTCATTTTGTTTCTTTAATCAAGGAAGAGATAACTTTAAAAGAGATATCTTGCAACAATTATAAAGGGATTCTTTTGAGGGATGCATGATTAAAGGAGGAAGAGCTTGTTTCCTAAAGATAGATATATACCTTTGAATAGAGAGGTGATATTTAATAAAGATGACATCTTTGAAAGGGGATGGAAACTAAGAATACACACCTTCCCTATTTCTAGAAAAATATGGATTCTTACTGAAGCATTTGGTGGGAATTGATGTTCACATAGGTGTTAATTAGTTGTATAAAATAAGTATTATAATATTAAGTTGTTGAAAAATGACTTAATATTATTAAAAATCACATAATAAGTTAATAGGTTTGTTGAGTGTTGGAAATATCAAAGCATTCCCGTCGGTTATTTTTATTTGTCTATGAGTTGTTCAAACAACTCATAACATTAGCATGTTTTTATAAAAGTTTCCACCCACATTGTCAAGTTCTGCAAGGGCACTCTATTCTTTATCAGGCTAAGTATTTGCTTTGGCCAAGATCTCTAATGGTGAGAAGAATTTCTTCATACAGTTGATCAGGCTTCATTATCTGATACTATATAAATTACTTCAGGTCCTTATAGATCTTATTTTCGAGCTTCTTACTCGTACTACCATCCTTTGTGGCCGAATCTTTCGCAGCTTTTGACTCACTAAGTTTTGCAGATCGAGACATCTTTCATTGAGAAATATTATTCTTTTGACGTGATTTTAATTGGTCTGATCACCTGTACATCTTAGAAAGCTCTGCAATGGCAAGTGGTCTTTGCATGTTAAGGGCAATTTGATTGTTTCGATGGTGTAGAGGCTCCTGTTGAATGATCATGACATAGTTGATTGTGCTTGTCTTGTCGAGTAACTAGATCTTATAATTGAATGTTTGGTATTTCCCATTATGTATACATTGATTCCACTTTCAAAATTTTCCCATGATCCATTGCGTGTGAACGAAGGAGCAGGATTTGATAGAGTTTGGCATATTATTGTAAAGCTTGGCCATTCTAAGAGACAAATGAGCATTCAATCCATTCGGATTCAGGCGTGATAAGGCTGAGACATTTGGTATGGTGAGTGAGATTCTATTTTGAAATTGGTATCTAGAAACGAGCTATTTGTAATCGAGCCGATTTGAAATTGGCATCATCCCAAGACCTCGACTTCAGCATTGATAATCTGTGTCTGGCACTTTAGCATTGGAACCCTGCACTCAGATCTACAATCGAACTATTGACATTGGGAATGTCTATTGCAAAAGGAAACTTTAAAGCTTAGACGGTAGTGTGGAAGGCGCTCATATCGTTGTCATGTTGCCAACAGTGCTTTTCCTCTTGAACACGCTAGACCTCGGCAGCAAATTTTGCCTCTTCCACTGTGGGTTTTGGCCTTTAGCATAGGGTTTATGTTTTTCTTTGATTAAATGGTTAAGAAAGGTGTAGTTTTCAATGCCATACATGGGCTTGCCATGTTTTCTTTGCTAATTTGGATGATAATGATGGTGAACTTGCAGTTAATGTGCATCACCACATTAGTTTTAGAGATGTTTGGAGGCATGCATTGAACTAGAGGGTCATAATAATTGAATTGATTCATTAAATTAGTAATTTTATTAAGATTAGTCTTATGTCTGTAGATTGATTCTCCTTTTAGATTTAAGTTTTAATAGTTTCATTTGATAAAATTATTTGTTCATACAAGTTTGTATTTGGAGTACATGATCAGTGGTACCCAACACTCCTTTTAAAACATTCACATTATGGGAGGGAGAATATGTTTTCTTTGTAAGTGACAAAATGAGCCTCAAAAGCCAAACCTACTAAGTAAGTAGCCAACACACTGGAGGCTAGAGGCACCAGAGGCTGGAGGACATCTAGTGACCTATCATCAGTCACTAGTGATGGGGTCGTGAAACTACATTAGTGACAAAACAACTTGTGCCAAAATGACTAAAGTCAAGATCTGTTTCCAGGTGGCAACGACAACCGTCTCATATCATTTGTGATTTAGAGTGGCAATGATCTCAAATGGTGGCTGCATACGTGACAATAAAGACTTGGTTCTCGAGCTTTGTAAGTTGTGGATGGATGTGTTTGTCCCCATTCACATTATGATGTAAGTGGTTGGATGTGTTTGTCCCCAATCATTATTGTTGGTTTTTTCTGAATGGATGTGCTTGTCCCCAGTCACAAGAGTTGGTGATTATGATTGGATGTGTTTATCGAGCCAATCATAATTGTCATGAGCAGAAGTGTATGTCCCTATTCATGACCTTATTTTTGGGTAGATGTGTTTGTCCCTATCCAAAATTGGTGTAAGACCTTGGATAGATGTGTTAGTCCCTATCCTTGGATCCATGGGGAGATGTGTTTATCCCTATCCTTGGATCCATGGGGAGATGTGTTTATCCCTATCCTTGGATGGAAGTACTAAGTGTTGGCATATGTGAAGAGTTTGATGACATAATGATATTGTATGTTGTCATTGATGTCAATATGCTGAAGTATGAACCGGTATATTGAAGTAAGCAAACTGGTATATGTGAGAACCAGTATGATATTGTGAACCAGTATATGTGAAAAAGTGAAGTGGTATAATGAGAACCGGTATATGGGAAGTTTTGTATCGGGATTTCATTTGGCATGACTACCAGTTGGTAGTCTCAACCTCAGGGTTTCTGGTTGATGCATTCCAAGCCTGTGTGATTCAACCCATGACATCTTGTGATGAGTTAGCATTGTAATGAAAATCAGATAGTGTTGCCATGTTAGCCTTGTGCGCGTGAAGGATTTCCTTGAGGATCTTGCATGGAGATTGATCCTATCTACCTCGGGAATGTGTGAAGTCTCTGTAAACGGTGGAGAGCGCATGATGGATTATCAACTTTCTTAAGCAGCAAAGAATGAATGTTGGAGAACATCTTGAGATCTGTTCAAGACTATTCTATTCAATACAGTATGATTAATGACCAGGATTGAACCGATTGAATTATTAAACCTAAAATGTTTAGGGTTTAGGGTTTATGTTGCCGACCTATCTGTTTCCTATAAGGTCGATGATGTTTTTCATTTTGAAGTTGTTGGCAAATGTTATTTGTGTATCCAAGTGAATAGATACTTCATTCTTGCCAGACCAGAGAAGTGTGTTGATACCTGTAGAGTGTGATTGCAAAAGCAAAGGAGCTAAAGTGGATCTGCCTTGGCATTGAGTGTTATCAGATCAGTGTATTACCTATTGACTTCTAACCATTTCAACAGTTGGAAAATCCCTTAATCGGGTAGCTTTAACAGGCTTTTGTGTAAATCCTTAACAAGGTGACTCAATTCAATGAGTTCTTCAAATCCTCTTGCGAGGTAACCTTTAACAAGGTTCTAACATTTAACTGGGTATTTAGCCATCCCTTAACCGGGTGATCCCTAGCATGATCGGTTCCTAGCAGAATCTATTGTAAAAGTCTTTAACCGGACTAGGCTCCTAATAGAGCAGACTTCAAAAGAGTTCAAAGAATAGCTTGTGGGTATTCATCCCCACCATGGTTTTTCTCAGTTGGGTTTCCACGTGAAAAATTAGTGTGTCATGTGTGATGCTTTAATATTCTCTGTCAAGTGGTAAAGCATGTTGAACTGATAGTCATTGTATTTCTGATGATATATTACTTGTTTATGTATACCGGTGAAGTGGAAATGAGATATTAGATTGTGTAGAGATCTAAGTGTTTACCGGTTTATGTATTTAATACTCTCACTGTGTTTTACCGGTTGTGCCTTGATTTAGACTGGTGTTACTATTTACCAGTTAAGTGCAATCTTTGCAGTCAAACTGGTTCAGGGAAAAATTTTGTTTGTACTGATTCACCCCCCCTCTCAATATCAGTTTCGTACTAACTGATTCATCATTATTCATCAATTGGTATCAGAGCACCTTCCAGGTCCTTTGTGTTGTAAGCTTAACCGCTTGAGGAAAAGATCCTACTCTAATGATTAAGAGGGAAGGTCCAAAGTTCAATAGAGATAACTTTAAGATATGGAAGGACAGAATGAAAATCTACATCAAAAGCATGGGTGCTCAACACTGGAGCTATGTTGAGAATTCTTATGTTATTCCTATCGGTACTCTCACCGATGATCAAAAAAGAGAGATTCAGGAGAATGAGAAAGTCATGGAAGCCCTAATCAGCAGTCTATCTGACATTGAGTTTATTGATGTTCAAGATAAAGATAATCCCAAAGAAGTATGGGATGCGCTGGAGAATATCTATGGTGGTGCTGAGCATGTGAAACAAGCTAAGGAAGAGAGCCTTAGGGGAAAGTTTGAAGACATTCAGATGGTTGAAGGAGAGCCCATTCAACAATATGGAATAAAAATCAAAATTGTTGTTGGAGACATCAAGAGTGCAGGAGGTAAAATAGATGATTCCACTGTTGTTAGCAAAGTCTTGAGATCCTTGTTATCAATCTATGCAATAAGGGTTCCTGTTATTCAGGAGTTGAGGTCTATAGACAAGACAAAGGTATCCCTAGACTCCATCATTGCTAAGTTGACCACATATGAGCTAAATAATTATGATGGTAGTATTCAGAAGACGGAATCGGCATTTAGAGCATCTGTTGCACCATCTAGAAAGGGAAAAGAAGCTAGTACCAGTTGTGAACCAAGACAAAGCAGAGAAATGGATGGCGAGAAGATCCTGATGGAATTTGAAGCTCTTCTTGCCAAGAGACTTCCTAAGGGAATTGGTAAATACAGAGGTAAGCTCCCTTTGAAATGCTTTTCTTGCAATAGGATAGGACACATTGATGTAAACTATCCTAATGGTGATAATAAGGACAAACCGGAGAAGTTCAATAATTTCAAAGGAGGAAACAAGAGAAACTATTTTGTAGCAGTTGATGAAGGTGTCACTGATGAGGAATCAAAAGATGAAGAAAGTGAAGACATTGTGTTTGTAGCAGTTAATGAAGATGTGTCAGACAAGAAGGCTCTTGTCTCCCGCTTTGATAATTCCAATGAGTGGATTATTGACAGTGGTTGTTCTCACCACATGACTAGTGACCGGAGTCAGTTTCTATCTTTGGAAGAGTATGATGGTGGTGTGGTCCGATTTGGTAATGATGCACCATGTATGGTAAAAGGCAAAGGGTCCATCTCTCTAAATGGAAAAAGCAGTGTTGATAATGTGTATTGGGTAGAAGGTCTCAGGCACAACCTTTTGAGTGTTGCCTAGTTGAATGATAATGGACTCACTCTAGAATTCAAAGATGGAGTGTGCAAAATAAAAGGAAAGAGTGGTGAACTAATGGCCACTGGTATGCAGACTAGAGGTAACTTATTTTAGCTGAATGCAAATATCAATACATGTCTAATGGCTAAGTTTGATGATAGCCAGATATGGCATAGGAGACTTTGCCATGTAAACTTTGATAATATTGTGAAGGCCAGTAAGATCAAGGCAGTTAGAGGATTTCCTGTGCTGAGCAAACCAGAGAATCCTTTGTGCAGAGAGTGTCAATTGGGGAAAATGTCTTCCTCAACCTTCAAAGGTAAACCTTTCACTGCAAACAATTTACTTGATCTTATGCATACTGATTTGTGTGGTCCTATGAAAACTAGGAGTGTGCAGGGAGATAGGTACTTTATGATTCTCACTGATGACTTCTCAAGAATGATGTGGGTCACATTCTTGAAAGATAAGTCTAAAGGATTTGGAAAGTTCAAATCTTTCAGAGCACTAGTCGAAAAGGAAAGTGGTAAGAGGATTAAGTGCCTAAGAACTGATCAAGGAGGAGAATTCACTTCTGGTGAATTCAATAAGTATTGTGAAGAGAATGCCATCAAGAGGCAGTTGTCTGCCCCCCATAATCCACAACAGAATGGCCTAGTAGAGAGGAACAACTGGACTATAGTTGAAGCAGCCAAAATGATGCTAATTCAAGGGAAGATTGCTCACACCTTCTAGAGAGAAGCAGTGAGCACTACAGTCTACACTATGAACTAAGTACTCATCAAGAAAGGTAAGGATAAAACACCTTATGAGTATTGGACTGGTAAGACTCCTATAGTAAGATACTTTAGAGTGTTTGGTAGCAAATGTTATATCAAGAGGAGTGAACATCAGAGCAAGTTTGATGCAAAATGTGATGAGGGAATATTCCTAGGATATTCCACCAAGAGCAAAGCTCTCAAGTGTTTCAACAATAGGACTCAGAAAATTGTTGAAAGTATTAATGTTAGAGTTGATCAAACCTCTGAGAAACTTGAGGAAACCGATAGTGAGCGAGTGGTAGATGAACCAGTTGTAACCTTTTGGGAACCGGTTGCAAAATAGCCTAGTACCAATAACAGTGTTCCTACACCGGTAGATGTTGATGCTGATGAAGATGAGGATGAAGAAGAAAAGCAAGAGGAAACAGCTAAGATCATTCCTAGGTATGTAAAGTTGAATCATGATCCAAATTAGATCATAGGAGATAAGGATGCAGGCATTCTTACAAGAAAAAAGGTCAGAGAAAATTCTTGCATGATCTCTGAATTTGAGCCTAAAAAATTTAAAGAGGCACATAAAGATGAAGTTTGGATCAAGGCTATGGAAGAGGAACTTGACTAGATAGAAAAGAATGGTACATGGTCTTTGGTACCCAGACTTGAGCATAAAAATGTCATTGGCACCAAATGGGTTTTCAGAAATAAGCTGAATGAAGATGGCACAATGGTAAGAAACAAATCCAGACTGGTGTGTAAGGGATATGCTCAAGAAGAAGGAGAAGACTATGGAGAAACCTTTGCTCTAGTAGGTAGATTGGAAGGATTTTGTATGCTTCTTGCATATGAAACCTTCAAGGGATTCAAAGTATATCAAATGGATGTAAAATCTACATTTCTGAATGGAATACTTGAAGAAGAGGTGTATATAGAGCAACCAGATGGGTTTTCCCTATCAGAAGATAGTGACATGGTGTGTAGGCTACATAAAGCCTTGTATGGATTGAAGCAGGCACCTAGAGCATGGTATGAATGCATACACTCCCCTTTTGTGAAGATTGGATTTGAAAGAACAAGTAAAGATAGCAGTATCTATTTGAAGTTAGAAGGAGATCAGATTCTGATCTGTGAAGTATTTGTTGATGACATAATTTTTGGTGGAGATGACAAGATGAGTCATGATTTTGCAGATGAGATGAAGAAGGAATTTCAGATGTCACTTATAGGGGAGATTAAGTTTTTCATTGGACTACAGATTCAACAAATGAAAGATGGTATCTTTATCACTCAGTCCAAGTATGTCAAAGAGGTATTGAAGACCTTTGGCATGGAAGACAACAAACTGGTTGGTACAGCGATGGTGACCGGTTGTGAATTATCAAAAGAGGATGACTCAGCGTTGGTGAATGAGAAAGAATACCAATCAATGATTGATAAGTTGCATTATCTAGTATATAGTAGACCGGACATTGCACATGTAGTAGGCATTACTGCACGGTTCCAGAAAAGTCCAAGAGAATCCCTCTTGGTAGCAATCAAACGGATTCTTAGATATCTGAAGGGAACTATTGGCTATGGATTATGGTATCCATACAGTAATGATTTCAACCTGAAAGTGTTTACAGATGCTGATTGGGTCGGTAATGTGGATGACCAGAAAAGCACAACCAGTGGTGCATTCTTTCTTGGTGGTAGACTAGTCTCATGGATGAGTAAGTAGAAGAGTTGTATCTCTTAGTCTACAACAAAGGCGGAATATGTTGCAACATTTATGAACTGCACCCAGACAATTTGGATGAAGCATGTATTAAGTGGCTTCAAAGTTCCTGTATCTAATCCGGTAAGTATATTTTGTGACAACACAAGTGCAATTAACATTTTCAAGAATCTGGTTTTACATGCTAGAACCAAGCACTTTGAGCTCAAATATCATTTCTTGAGGGAGAAGGTTCAGAACAAAGAGGTTGTATTGGAACATGTTTCCAGTAAGGAGCAGTTAGCAGACATATTCACCAAGCCTCTACCGAAGGATACATTTACCTATTTAAGAGGTGAATTAGGGGTTCTGCCCCTTCAAGAGGTGAACTAAAAGTGTGTGCTCCACATCAGTCAGGTATTGCATTGATAAATCTTTTTCAGAATTGGTGTGTTAAAGGATGCTACTCCTTAGGGGGAGCAACATAGTGGAACATAGCGGTTTGTGCCTCCACTTAGGCATTGTTGTCAAAGGGGGAGAAGATGTGAAGCAGAGAAGATATCTATAGTATTGGGGAGAAGATGTGAAGCAGAGATATATCTTTATATATTGTCATCAATGCCAAAGGGGGAGATTGTTGGCATATATGCAGAGCTTGATGACATGATGATATTGTATGTTGTCATTGATGTCAATATGCTAAAGTATGAACCGGTATATTGAAGTAAGAATACCGGTATATGTGAGAACCGGTATGATATTGTGAACCAATATATGTGAAAAAGTGAAGTGGTATAATGAGAACCGGTATATGGGAAGTTTTGTATCGAGATTTCATTTGGCATGACTACCGATTGGTAGTCTCAACCTCAGGGTTTCCGATTGATGCATTCCAAGCCTGTGTGATTCAACCCATGACATCTTGTGATGAGTTAGCATTGTAATGAAGATCAGATAGTGTTGCCATGTCAGCCTTGTGTACATGAAGGATTTCCTTGAGGATCTTGCATGGAGATTGATCCTATCTACCTCGGGAATGTGCAAAGTCTCTGTAAACGGTGGAGAGTGCGTGATGGGTTATCAACTTTCTGAAGCAGCGAAGAATGAACGTTGGAGAATGTCTTGAGATCTGTTCAAGACTATTGTATTCAATGTAGTATGATTAACGGTTAGGATTGAACCGATTGAATTGTTAAACCTAAAATGTTTAGGGTTTAGGGTTTATGCTGCCAACCTATCTGTTTCCTATAAGGTTGATGATGATTTTCATTTTGAAAATATTGGCAAATGTTATTTGTGTATCCAAGTGAAGAGATACTTGATTCTTGCCAGACCAGAGAAGTGTGTTGATATCTGTAGAGTGTGATTGCAGAAGAAATGGAGCTAAAGTGGATCAGCCTTGGCATTGAGTGTTGTTATCAGATTAGTGTATTACCTTTTGACTTCTAACCATTTCAACAGTTGGAAAATCCCTTAACCGGGTAGCTTTAACAGGCTTTTGTGTAAATCCTTTAATAGGGTGACTCAATTCAATGAGTTCTTCAAATCCTCTTGTGAGGTAACCTTTAACAGGGTTCTAGCCTTTAACCGGGTATTTAGCCATCCCTTAACCTGGTGATCCCTAGAAGGATCGGTTCATAGAAGAACCTATTGTAAAAGCCTTTTAACCGGACTAGGCTCCTAATAGTGCAGACTTCAAAAGAGTTCAAAGAACATCTTGTGGGTATTCATCCCCGCCGTGGTTTTTCTTAGTTAGGTTTCCACGTGAAAAATCAGTGTGTCATGTGTGATGCTTTAATATTCTCTGTCAAGTGGTAAAGCATGTTGAACCGGCAGTCATTGTATTTCCGATGATATATTACTTGTTTATGCATATGGGTGAAGTGGAAATGATATATTATATTATGTAGAGATCTAAGTGTTTACCAATTTATGTCTTTCATACTCTCACCGTGTTTTACCGGTAGTGCCCTGATTTAGACCGGTGTTACTGTGTACCAGTTAAGTGCAGTCTTTGTAGTCAAACTGGTTCAAGGAAAGTTTTTGTCTGTACTGATTCACCCCCCCTCTCAGTACCGGTTTGGTACTAACTGATTCATCATTATTCATCACTAATCATAGTGAGGCTAGTTCCACTAGTACTTGACATGAGTAGATACGTATGTCCCTACTCTTATCTTATAATGTTTGGTGAGCTACTATGTCTAGTCATGAAGTATTAAGATGTACTCTCACCCCATGTTCACACTAAGGGGGGTGTTGGGATTTAGTGTTCACCTAGGTGTTAATTAGTTGTATAAAATAAGTATTATAATATCAAGTTGTTGAAAAACAACTTAGTATTATTAATAGTCACATAATAAGTTGATAGGTTTGTTGAGTGTTGGGAATATCAAAGCATTCTCATAGGTTATTTGTTATTTGGTTATGAGTTGTTAAAACAACTCATAACATTAGCTTATTGTTATATAAGTTTCGTATATTGTAGGATAATGAAGTCCTATATATATGTAATGAATTTGAATGAAAATATAGAAGAAGCACATATTATTTTGCATGAAATTTTTGTATCTTTTTTATCCATATTTCTGATAGTATTGCACAATTTCACTAAGGAAAGATCATTCATAAGAGACATACTATTTGAAGAAAGGAATAGATCATAATAAAGGAACACAAATGTACTCACATGAATGATAATTTTATGCAAGAAAGGACATCAAGTTATAAAAAAAATGCAACTCAAAAAAGGAAAAGTGAATCCTTAATTTAAAGGGAAATTATTAAAAACTATTCTTGCCCCCAAAGAATGGAGACAAGAATAAGTATGATATTATGTTGCTACGTAAGTATGACTACGTACATAAAATTGTACCATCATGAATGACAATGAGCCCACAATAGGTAAGCTACTAATTTCACATAGTGAGGAGCAACATAATAGGAATTGTAGCATCCTAAATTATATCCTTATATAATTTCATCCTTGCATATCCCTCACCTTGGCGTTCCAACCTCTAGTGCTCAATGAATACCGTAATATTGCTCTTGCCATCTTGAAATTTGCATTTTCTACTCCCAATTCAGCCATTGTCCCATTTTGAGTCTTGATTGACAAGACTAGGATGCCATAGGCACTCTTGGCTCAGGACCAAGATACCCTAGGTAACCAAAATAGGACCTCACAATGATCACCTAATATGGGCAGGAGATTTGGCTCTGTATTGACCAATTAGGTATAAAAGGAAGCCTACCCCATCATTTGGTAACTGGAGAAAATCATAAGTGATCTCTAAATTGTATTATAGAAAAATCAATTCAAGCCTATGTGAGCAATAATTCAAGCATATATCAAGCATTGAAGGAGAAGGTGAAGACAAACCCCCATCAACCAAACCTATTTCCTTCATTTTGTGTGCAAGGAATTATCTTAGGAGCTAAAAGAAAGGAATTCAACAATGTAGATAATGATAATCAAACTCATATTTTGAAGACGTGAAAAGTGGAGGACCAAGATGATCGACTCCCGTGGTCTCAACAATTTATAACGACCTTCCAATAGTGGACTTTGTGAGTCATCTTCATCCAAAAAAGATCCAGTTTGTCTACTCTTGTTATTCAAAGCACCAGGAGACCTACTCACCTCAGTCCCAACAGTTCAACTCGAATCTTAGACTGTCATGGGTTTTCATCCATTTTCCTTCCTTAGATCTAGGTTACAACTCTTCTCAACATCTAGAATATTCTTTTACTGCTATTTTATGTTAATTTCTCATTTTTTGTCCTAGATCTAGCATTACAAATCAACCCTAATTATAGTTCAACTTCAACTCTAACAAGGGAAGAATTAATGTGATCTGAGTTCAATCCTTTTAGAATTGGATCAATCAAGTTCAATTCCCTTCCCTTAATGTAAGGCGATCCCATGGAAATTAGTGGCTTTATTACCAACTAAGGTAGTGAAACCCTAATTTTCACCATCTTATATTTTGGTGAGCCCATAGCTCATGCTTATTTCCAATTGCTTATATTAGATCTAATTATTAAACACTTAATTCAATTCACCTCTTATGAATTGCACTTAAATCACATAAATTTAAAGGTTAAATTGGCAAAACCCTAGATATCATGCTAAAATTGATTTATGGGTTACATAATTTTCAATTTACATGCTTAGATCTATTTTTTATTATACCTCATTTTCAGATTTAGAAGCATCTCATGTTCAAATTCATAATTCACATTTCTTAATTCATTGGTTAATTAATCATTTTACAAAAAAATTGCATTGTTTAATCATACATATATTTTACATTATCAAAAAAATTGTGATTTCAAATATTTGTATTCAATATTTCCTTCCTTTTGCATGAGTTTTGTTACCCTTAGTCCTACATCCAATATTCCACTAAGAAGAATTTTTAGACTTAGGGATTCTTGAAGTTTAAATACCAAGGATATGGAGCCCAAGTTAAATAACCTATTCCATGTGATTATTGGTACTTCCTCTAATACAACACATGACATACCTAATATTGTATATCCCCATTCACCTCACACTTCTAATGATGAAGATGATGCCTCATCAACTAGGGTTACTAGTGCTTAATTGGGGAAGCTTGACATTGAATTTGACAATATTAAATAATGGATGGGCCAACAACACTTGAATAGTGAAGTAATATCCTTGATTGAAGGGTTCAAGAGAATGGTTCAAAGTGATAAATTAGGTGTGGAAGTATTACATGGAATTTCTCATATTGTTGATACCAATATTATGCCTATCAAAAGTTCTCTTGAAGCTTTTATTTATTCTCATCCTACTAGTTAGGTTGAGGATTTTGTTCTATGACTATAAACTTAGTTAGTGTGCCTACATATACATCTTCTATCTTGACTACCTCCACACAAAATGTTAATCCTATGCATCTTAGTCATGGGGAAAATCCTATTAATTCATACTCTTACATATAGGTCCTTCAATGAGTCTTCCATTTTTTTTCCAACCATCTCCTATACCAGTATATCACAATGTTCCCCCTCCTTATTCTCAACCTCCACCCACCTACAACAACATTACTCCATCAAAATCCAATATGTCCAGTTTCAATACATCCACTAAAGCAATCTAGCACAAAATGTTTTATCCTTACAACAACACTTGGCTTTTTTAACTCAATCCAAGTTCAATGTTCCCACTTATGATGTAGCAAGCTCACTATCCGATGAGATTGTCTGTGTGGTTTCTCCTAAGAATGTGGAAATCCCCCAATCAAACATACAATGGAAAAGGTGGCCCCTTGACTCATGTGAAGATATTTCAAACCTTCTACATAGTAATTTCTCTCATGATCAAAGACTCATGGAAAAATTATTTACTTGAACCTTTGAAGACAAATATTTGCAATGGTATTGTTCTTTGCCTCCATATTCCATCACTTATTTTCAACAATAGGCTAATTTATTTTCTTTATGTTGAATTTGAAACCTATTGTAAACCATAGAGTTCCATCCATAAAACCCTAGATCTATAATTAAAATTAACAAAATATCAATAAATAACCATCAAACATGTAAAATCATAAAATAAACCAAATGATAGCTTCACACATTCAAATGGATTTGATCTTCATTGTTCTCCTATCTCCATTGATCTTCTTTTGATGGGTTTCTCTCAAATTTTAATGGTTGCACAAGAGTTCAATGAAGAATGGATTTTCTTGTGATGATGTATACTTGATCGTGATGATGTAAGTTATGATTTTAGTAGAGTGTAAGTATGTTCAAATATTTGATATGAAAGATGAGGAGAGGAAGCCTCTTTTATAGATAATATTCTAAAAATGAAAGGTTAGGATTAAGAGGTGAGATAAAGATGGTCGGCTAAGATTGAGGAGTAGGAGAAGAAATAATATAACAAATGAGATGGTTAAGATGGATTAAGAAATGGAGACCACTTGTCATTTGGATAATGGAAAGAGGAAAAATCTAAATAAATTTATTAAATAAATTAATGAATTTATTTAATTAATAGAGGAAAGGGCCATATAAATAGAGTATTTATTTAATTTAGGAAAAAGGGGGATTTAAATAAATAAAAATATTTATTTAAATTAAGATAGAAAAGGCTTAGTGAAGTAATTAAAAATATAAATATTCATTTATATAAGAGGAGAAAATGGGAATAATTAAATAAATAATAAATATTTATTTAATTGGGTTAGGAAAATTTTAGGTGTCTACAATTTCAAAATACCATTGGCCCTAAGATTACTTTGACTAATTTGATTCATTGCAAGCAAAGCGTTATAGAAAAAGTGACTAATTTTATTGGAAGATATAAACATTTGCATTCACAAATTATTTATCCTATACTTGATCATGATGTTCAAATAATTTTCATTACTAATTTACAAAGGGATATTAGAGATAAGATACTATTTTCTGAATTTACTTTTGCACAATTGTGTGCAATGCTTCATAACTATCAACTTCAAGTGAGCCAATTTGAATCATCTCCTTTAATGGCTTTGATTGATAAGAATGAGAGCACTCAACAATAATTTCCAAAATTCAAAAACCACAACAAAGGTTTTATCAAGATAAATTATAACTCAACAACATCAATACTCAAGTGGTAGCCACAACATCATGTGGCCCCTTTATCCAAATACTTTAGAAAAAAATTAACTCTTCTTTTTGAGTCTTTGCATAGTATAATCTTGAGGTTGAATAATTCTAATGTGTTTCAACTTCCCGTCAAGCCTATATATATCTCTAATCCTCTAGCATCTTCCTTTGATCACAAAACCTTTTGCTAACACCATCGCCAAGTAGGACGTGGTACTGAGAACTATTATATGTTGAGGTATAAGATTCAAGACCTTATTGATATTAATATTATATCTATAGCTTGTGCAAAAGATAAAGGAAACAAATCCATAGCACCTACTAATTGAAACCTCCAATTCTTCACTAATCCTTTGCCTTCCTACTCCACCAATGTTGTTGAGTCTAAGTCACTTTCATTTTTTTATTGATGACTTAGGTGTGGAGACCAATAATGTTGTGAACTTCTTTGAGAAACCTAAACCTAATCTTGATTCATGCATCACCTTTGATCCTAGTGAGTCTATTGCAGCACCCGATCAAGTATGTACAATGAATGTTATTACTAAAGAACATCTTTTCACTCAACAATTGCATCAAGTTACATATTGTAAATCTGATGTTATGATCAAGGTGTATGATGATTTCTCTACTCCTACAATTGGTTCTATTACACTTCCTATTGAGGTTGGAACTAAGTGCTTAGATGTTACCTTTTCTCTTATTCCTACATCAAATCAATTTCATGTGAAGTTGGGACATCCTTGGCTCTCTTCTATGAAATCTATTCCTTCTACAATCTATAAGTTCTTAAAGTTCCCTCACATTGGGAATCTTATCACAATTAATCAAGGCCTTTACCAACCCATGACAAAACGTGGAAATTTCACCCCTGATTACTTTTGGCCTAAACATCATGAGCCTTTAAAGCCTCAAGATGATATTATTTTTATATCTTATCAAAAGTGGGAAACTAATATTATATTTTCCTTAAGTAAACTTAGAGACCCTTCACACATAGATATTCCTCCTCCTTATCCTCGACCTGGTCTTCTTCCTACACCTTTTATTCATCCTACTTGTGTTGTTCTCCCACCTCCTACATCTTATAAAGGAATACGCCTAACATCTAGTATATGTCAACCTATTGAGGCTTCTTCTATTGGTCCCCCTACAAGGGAAGAAAGCAAGCCTATGTTGATTTATCCTCAACCTTCACAAGTCTCGAGTAAAACTAGAAGAAACTTTTGTGTGAGAGACCGCCAATATAGACATCGTGCCAAGTCTCGTGAACTTGCTTCCCAAACCCTTTCCTCTCTAAAGACACAAAATGTTAACTTAGTACCATTTGTCCAACCTTTGTCTAACCCTAGGGAGGAAGTTCAACTTGAATCACCAAAGGTAAAGATGCCTAAGAAAAATGATGGTTCAACTTATTTTCATGTTAGAGATCCCATTATTATTAATTCAAATGATAATATGGATGATTATAATGTTGGTCGTTTGGAGGAATTGATTATGTGTTGCATTGATGTTTTGCCATTAATGTCAACACTAGTTGTTTTGGCTTCTTTATCGGCATCCTTTTGGTCTAGGTAGGTTGTTTGGTTTCTGTTTGGATTAGATCTGGTATGATTCGGTATGCTCCTGTATGTTTGGGTTATGGAATTGGCTTATTCATGATACTCAGATTCATGTTCAATCAATTGGTTTTGATCTGGTGATCGAATGCTATCTTGTTTTTCTAGTAAGCTTGGTTTGTTGTTCTGGCGAGGGTTTCATCGGTAGAGCTTTATTGAAGATCTTTGATGATATGCATAAGTGGTGCTGGTGTGGCTTCTAGTAGAGATTAAGGATGTTGATGGTGATCATGT